>NC_090933.1:10691237-11419356 GCF_040938575.1 Ambystoma mexicanum | reverse complement strand
TATCACAAGAGCCCTGCAAAACAAATAGAAGAAAGCATTATTCCGAGCCCTGCTCAATACTTACGTGTCCACGCACCTAAAGACTATATGGACTAAAAGGTGTCCGGAAACTCACCGCTCGTGCTGTTAACGGCAGTTGCGATCCTCTGATGTTAAGAGGCCTACGTTTCACCCAGTGAAGGAACTGGCAATGGCACCCTGCACCAGACGCAGGTGGAGAGTCCAGCATTCACCTATCTAAGAAATCTCACCCTTCGAGTTCGACACACAGTGCGAGAGGCTCAGCCCCAGAAGCCAATCGAGTCCTGCACATCACTTTTCGAGTCACAGACACCTTCCTGCCTAGACCAGCGCCTCCGTGGGAATCAGGTGAGCATTATAGCAAGGCCACCACGTATACCCATACCTCCCCAGCGTCGACCGACACAAGTTTGCAAGCCACCATGCAGCTTCTGCAACAGCTGGGATTTGCCATAAACTTCGAAAAATCCTCTCTGCGGCCATCGAGAACGTTGGTGTTCCTGGGGGCACAGTTCGAGACCCAGTTGGGGCTAGTGAAGCCTTCTCTCAACAGAACCTCAAAACTCAATCAGCTGGCGGGCCGACTACGACAAACCACCAGGCTCTCAGTGAGGAAATACGTTTCGGTCCTAGGGGCCATGGCATCTTGCATCCATCTGGTGGCAAACTATCGCCTATTCATGAGGCCAGTCCAGGAATTCCTCGCGGACCGATGGACACAGGCCCAAGGATCGTGGTCAGACAAGATAACCATCGACGACGACAAGCTGCTTCGGACCCTTCAGTGGTGGCAGAGTTCCCACAATTTGAACAACGGTGTACCCCTACAGGAACCGGAGTTTCAGCGAACCATAGTCACGGATGCGTCCCTAACCGGATGGGGAGCTCACATGGGTACCCTTCAAACGCAAGGTCGCTGGTCTCCAACGGAGTCACTCCTACACATAAACGTGTTAGAGCTCAGAGCAGTACGATGGGACTTGAAGGCATTCCTACCACACATCAAGGGATCGCGAGTACGAGTACTGACCGACAATACGACGGCCATGTTTTATTTGAGAAAACAAGGAGGGACGCGATCAAGAACTCTTTCCATAGAGGCCCAGAAAACATGGCATTGGGCATTGAAGCACGGGATTTCCATCGTGGCTCACCATCTCCCGGGAGTGAGGAATTCGCAAGCGGATTCCCTCAGCAGAAGCATGGCCCAGATACACGAATGGGAAATGGACACACTTCAGCTGATGAAAGTGTTCGAGAAATGGGGTCACCCCCCTCTGGACGCTTTCGCAACCAAGGACAACAAGAAATGTGAGCAATTCGCAAGCAGATGGCCCCAAGAGGGTTCCATGGGAGAGGCATTCTCCTTCCCATGGACGGACATGTTCCTTTATGCTTCTCCTCCGTTCCCCCTCATACGGAGGACAGTACAGTGGATACGCAGATACAGTTGCCGGGTAATTCTAGTGGCACCGCATTGGCCGCGGCAACCGTGGTTCTCCGACCTGCTTCACCTGTCGCTGGAACATCCAATAGCGTTTCCGAGAGTCCCAAACCTTCTATCCCGGGACAAAGGAACGGTGTGGCATCACGACTCGGATAGTCTCAACCTTGCAGCCTGGCTCCTGACTTTTCGGAGTTCGGTGCTTTAGATGTTTCGGAGGATTGTCAAAAAATTCTGCAGGCGGCTCGAGCCCCTTCTACCAACAAATCTTACACCTATAAGTGGCGGAGGTTCTGTGAATGGTGTCGAGGACAGCAAGGCCTACAACCGTTGACGGTGATGCCGGAACAAGTTCTACCTTACCTGCTTCTCTTGGCGGTGAGTGGTTTATCCTTCACATCGATAAAGGTGCACCTGGCGGCCATCTCGAGGTTCACGAGGAAGAGACAGTTGTCTCCTCTATTCAGCGACAGACTGGTGAAACACTTCATGAGGGGTTTATTTCGTACTTTTCCCCCGGTGAAACGTTTCCCTCCAACTTGGAGTCTCAACACAGTGTTGGCAGGCTTAATGAAACCGCCATTTGAGCCTATGGCCACGTCGGACATGAAATTCATTTCGTGGAAGTTGGCATTCTTAATTGCTATCACATCAGCTAGGAGAATCTCGGAACTGCAAGCGCTGGTCGTAGACCCGCCATACTTGAGATTCTTTAAGGACAAGGTGGTCCTGGCAACTAATCCTACGTTCGCCCCAAAAGTTCCGACAGTGTATCACAAACACTCGTCCATTGTTCTCCCTACTTTCTTCGCGACCCCATCATCGGCAGCAGAAAAAGCTCTTCATACCTTGGACGTTAAGAGGGCTCTGAAATTTTACCTACATCGTACACAGGAACTCAGGTCTACTCGACAATTGTTCATCGCATATGGTCCGTCGACGAGGAGAAAAGCAATCTCTAAACAAGGATTGGCTCGATGGGTCTCATCAACGATTGCGTTTTGCCACTCCAAGGCCGGAAGGCCGCTGCAAGGGCATCCTAGAGCCCATTCTACAAGAGCAACGTCCTCCTCAGCAGCATTATGGGCAGGAATTCCGCTGACAGACATATGCCAGGCTGCGGCATGGTCAGTGCCCCACACGTTTACCCGCCACTACTGCCTTGCCAGGCAGCATGCGGACGAGGTGCAGATGGGAAGAGCTGTCCTGCGCCATCTGTTTCAGTAAGGTAAGCTTCACGCTGTGGAGAGTCGGCTTTTCTACCTTTTGATGACAGTATACTTTATGTGGGTAAGGTTATATGAGTTAACTTATTCCTGCTGTACATATGCATTGTGTATTATGGTGAGGGTATATTACATTACATTCTCACCGCCGTCTCAGATGTTACTGCTATACAATCTATTCTAAGCATGTGAATCCATGAAAGATCCAATGCTGGAGAAGGGAATAGTTTCTTACCTGTAACTCCATTTCTCCAGCATTGGTATCTTTCATGGATTCACATGCGCACGCCAACCTCCCCGGAATGTCACAGTCACAACCCCACCCTTATATTTGGGCAGATTTGATGATTAAAGGGACAACATGGTGTTCCCTGGTGTTCTTCTGTTTGTGCCCCCCTTAGCAGTCAAGTAGAATTTCACGGCCTCAGTCTCATATGAATTCATTTGACAGGAGAAAACATATTCTCCCTAGCCAGTCGTAGCACCAGAGATGATAGTATACTGGCTTGACTGCAGGATAGTATACTGGCTTGACTGCAGCAGAAAACAGATGGATTTACTCCCCTGCTGCTGCTAGTGTTGCCTCTGCAGAGCAGAACTCTGCACAACAAGGAAAGTAGTGAAACTCTTTCCTACCCCCTGTCATACCTTGTCATGCTCTATAAAGTGTTTTAGGCAATGTCTTGCTATGTTAGGTTACACCGTGCCAGTGTGCACATTCCAGGCTCAGAAATTGCAATCAATTTCCCGAGGACTTCCTTTAGACTCCCACTGACTCCTCAGAGAAACTCCAATCGTAGTGCCATTCAGGCTTGGATGGGATTGTGAAACAGAGCATCTGACCATGTACCATGAATTAGCAATTGACAAAATGAACGAACGGTTCACCTCATTATGCCATGGCACCATGCTGACACGTACATCCTCCATTTCTTTTCTTGGCTGGCTTCCCTTTCACTCCCAACTTAAATTTAACTTTCACTGCCTAGTTTTTAAATCTCTTCATGGGCTAGCTCCCCCTACCTTTCCTCTCTCCTTTCTTTCTACTCTCCTTCTCACTCTCTCAGATCCGCTGATGTCTTCCTACTCACAGTACCTCCTTCCCCTTGTGCTTCCTCTCGTTTCCGTTCCTTTCAGCTTCTAGCCCCCCATCACTTGAACTCCCTACCTCTCTCCATCCGTTCCATTTCCTCTTACCCTTCTTTCCGTGCCTCCTTGAAATATTTCTTTCTTCACCCCCCGCCCTAACTTCCCTCTTTCTCCTATTATATCCCTCCTTTATCTCTACCCTCCTTCCTACTTCCCTTCTTCTTCCCTTTCTTTCTCCTACCTCCTTCCCATCTCCTGTTATCTCTGTATTCTTTCCCCGCTCTGACCTCCCTTTCTACTTCCCTTCTTCTTCCACTTATCCATTCCTCATTTAGAACTGGTCAATTGATCTACATACTGTTTTTGATGTTTTGTTTCATGTCTTTGTAACTTTTTGCTTCTTCTTTACTATGTATTCTTGGTGTTGTATTGTAAAGCGCTTTGGCGTAAAGCGCTATATAAACCTAATAAATACAAACACTAGCAAAAATGAACATATTTAATTTCTAGGAAATTTTGCCCAGTGCCACTGGCCCAATGTGCTTTTAAATGCACCATATTTAGATCATTTCAAACTCTCTCTCACTAACATTCCTTGGGAAATATATACTTCCCCCTATATGGGTCCCCCACCCAAGCACATTTGCCCCAGTCCCACACAGCCTCTGAAGATAGCCCCCTCACATGAATTCAATGGTTAAAGCCCTCCCACCAACCCTGAGGTTTTTGGTCCACTTGTGCCCCAGATCGTTATTTTGAATAATGTTTTTATATAGTGCTGAGACCTCGAAGTGTTCTCTTTACAGTAGTGATGTTGTTCTTGTATGTATATTAAACCAACACAAGTTATCAGTGATGAAGCAAAATGATTTGCTCATTGCAAAAGTCACATGTCTGAATAGCCAGGAATATTTATTCAACAAGGTCAAACATTCTCTTCTTCAACAATGGCTAGTTTACAATTGCTTCCATGTAATGCAATCTTTTAATGTAAGAATCTAGAAAAGCACAACATGTGAAGTAAACGAATCAAGGGACACACCGTTCAGAGTTTGTGCACAGCACCAACATGCGTCTTTCTTATCAGATGCTTGTTTGTGGTCTTCACTCCTCGATCTAGGTTCCAACTGTTACTTTTTCACACAGTTTTCCTTCTTACCAAGAAGCACTTTTTTAGTTTTGTATTTGCTAACAACAATTAAATGGATAAATAAACCGAGCATTTTGCTGTAATCTGACCTTGTGTCTTGTTTAATTCGGAAGAAAAACGAAATGTTTTCATTTCTTTGTTTTTACAACACTCTCTTCTGAAACGCAATTAATCAATGTAACGCATTGTACTTCTATGACCTTTTCTTTTTCACATCAGAAAGTGTCACATACGTATTTATCTCGAGGTCACAGAAAGAGGAGATACAACTAGAAATATACTTCTTCGAAGGAATCCGTACTCTCAAGCAGTCTTTTGTGAATGAGACCCTGGAAATTGGAATTCTCTGTCCCGGGCTGCAATCCACCTCATACCTCCTCATCTACTAAATACTAAAAAATAAAATAATGTATAGCACTTGCTGCTAGGATCTAGATGCCCTTGCCCTCATGCAGTTCATAGGTCTTCATAAATCTTGTATGGGTTGTGCACACCCACGTCCTCTGAGTTTACTGATTAAGAAATCTATCATCAAAAGGGTCATGGTCTTGAAAACCCTAACTTCAATGGCTAGCAGCCATCTCCTCATTTGAGAAGCCCAGTTAACTCCTGATAGACCCAACCCAGCTATACATAATTGTATGATGCTCCAACAATGTCTAGCAAATAGCAGTAATGGAGTTTTCTCCCTCTGCTAATCTCGGCTAATCTCAGCGCCCTGATGCCTGAGGGTTTGTGCGCTCTTTAGAAAATGAGATAATAAATAATAATAATAAATAATAAATAAATTAAGCTCTGCCTTGATTACTTGCTTATAATTCCTGCTTTTCACGTTTCTCCCACCTCTCAGCAGTGCCTTTTTTACTGTGCCGGTTTATTTAAACCTTAAACAGAAGGCAATACACAAAATGAACAATAATAACATTTCATAACAACCAATACAAATCAGTTAAAACAAAATAAAGGTACATATTTTCATTATAAATATCCCATTAATCGTTTTTAAAATCCACAGAAATCCAAATAATGCCTTAATTGCCAGTCTTAATTAAAATCTCATTTCATATCATATTTACAGGTCAACCAATTTAATATCCCTCAAAAGGTTTATAATATTAATAGTCAATCATGTGTAATACCACTAAAATATCTTTTCCACTGTTCCTGCCCATGAATAATTACATCAGGAACAAATAATCTAGTAAAGATTCTTGATCTCAACTCCAATAAAGCAGGACGATATACCATTAATTGTTTTACATTTTCCACCTCCTGAGGGGAACCACAGAAATGCCATGCAAACAAAGCTGTCCCCAATGAATTCCTTATGTACGTATCCAAACACTTGTTTGTAGCAAGTTAAGTCGGAGCATCAAGAACACATTTCTAAATCTGGCATCTGGAAATCTGACCAAGTAATTTTGTAGAAGACCTTGTTGTTTGTTTTCTTCAACTGAAAAAACATATACATCTAATTAAATATCAAGGCATCAGTGCTCAGACTCAATACTTCTAACTGCTCTAGGCTTTCTCGTTTCAATGTCACCACAAAACCATCATTTTTAGTACTCACATGCTTTAACGGGTCACCATACAAACCATCTTTCATAGCCGTGATCATTTTCCTATATAAAAAAAAGACCTTTCCATGGATTAAGGGCACTTCATGAGGTGAGCCCTAAATCATATATTAAGATCAAGGCAGGAACACAAGTCAGTAATGATAGAGCTTTTTTGCCAAACCCGACCTTCCAATTTGTCTAAGAATGTTGGACTCACTTGTTGGCTAACGTTCAACCAATAAATAATTGTCAGAACTACTTTACCTTGATAAAAACTAATTTAGGGTTGTGTTGTGAATCTATCGTACTTTTGATTCACATACATCATTTGAACTGCTAGTTGGTCAACCTTTTTTGATAATCTCTTCAAAAATTAGCTTTAAAGGCTTTGACACCAAATAGATGCCCAACTATTTTAATTCCTGTACTACTTCAAAGGACTGCTTACTGAGTTTACAGACAAAATATTTCTTTCCTTTAGATCCTGAACATTTTATTAGCTTAATTTTCCCTACATCTGTTGTTAGCTTATTCTCAGAAGTATAAATATCAAACTGATAACCTCTGCAAACCTATTTGTGTGTGGTCCATCAGGATCACATCATCTGCGTATGCTATAAAGCTAATACTCGAGTCAGCTCTTTTTGGCGTAAAAAAAGGCACTTTATCGAAGTACTCAGCCAAATCCGAGATATATAAGTAAAAAAATACATGGTGCCAATATGCAGCCTTGGTGCAAGCCTTTCGTAGTGGAAATTGCTCTTGAAAGTTACCCTTGCATATTCATACGAACCCTGGTCATAGTGTTAGTATGCAAGTAAATTAATATGTTCAGAGGTTCCTGTGGTAATGTCCATCTTCTCAGCTTTTCTCACAACCAACCATAGTCCACCATGCCAAAAGCAACCAACATATCTATAGGCTCAACATACAGAGGAGTGTTGCCCTCATTTGCTCCTTTTTACGTTAAAACCTTCATAATGAGACCTTTCAATATGATTCCTATACCCTTCTGAAAGCCAGTTTGACATTTTGTCAGCCTACCAGCGTTACTTATCCGTGATTCATTCTCCAGTAACACCCCTGCTGTAAAAACCTTACTTTCTACATCTAGGAGGGCAACAGGTCTATAATTAATAGGATTTTGCCTCTCTCCCTTTTTATATATGGTGATGATATTGGAGATTTTCCAGGAGAAGGGAGTAGCCTTTGTCCTCATGATATTTTGAAATAACAAGAGGAGGATGGAAGACCATCATTCTGGAGTACCCTTTATTACAGTTTTACTTAACCAAATAAGGGCTGATGCTCGTGATTTTGATATATTCTCAATTGTACTAAAGACAATCTCATTATCGAGCTTGAGGTTCCAACACCATCCCTATTATAATGTTGCTGTTCTTCCTTTTTATGATTGTAAAGCACAGCAAAGTGTTTAATACATTTTTCCTCACTTATAGGATTAGATTGGACCTCATGTATCTCATGATTCTGACTCCTAACCAAAGCCGGAAACTTTACCGTATTTATGCTTAAAATAGCAGACATCATAGCTTGGCTGTCTCACTGGGCTAAGAGATACTTATGGTTTTTTTATAAAATGTTTGTATTTTTGTCATACTTTACGCATTATTCTTTGTTTTTCCGATACCTTACCAGAATATTTCGTTCTCTCAGCTCTTTACATATTTACTTTCTCCTCTTTTGAATCTGTGGCTCATAGGCATGCTCACACAGAGGCAGTGTCTCTTTTTCTACTCTTATTTCCTACTAACCGTTCTTGAATAAAACATGGGAAGCAATCCCCTCTCAATAATGCAATTTTGTAGTGTTATTATATTGCTGTAAAATTTGGGAAGTTACCATCTTTATGTTCCTTATACTCCAACACGCTGTATTTCTGTTTGCTTCCAATTCTCCCATTAGTGTGAAATACTCCTTTCCTAGTTCCAATTTATCTTGAGTGCCAACATACTATGGTCACTCTCCTGTGTGTCCTTAATCTCCATAGATTGACAATTTCTATGCGGTAAATCAGATACGAATATATAATCAATCCATGTCTTAGTGAGGTCTCTATGCCAGGTCTACTTGCCTGGAATATCTCCTGCTAAATCCCGCTCAGCATCTTGAAGAGCAAAGACATCAGATTCTACTAATATAATTTGTCCAGCACAGTTTTTGTGAAAGAGTTAAAAGCCCTGGTATTCCACGTTAGCATCGAGAAGGGTTCCAGAATGTCCTCATCATGTCAAACACTGTTCATTCTGTTTGTCGCTGTAAGACTATTTGCTTAGCTGCTACAAACATTAGAGGTTTGGGCTGGATTTTTTGGCACAAACAAGCACCTTGCGTCTCCTGGGCTTATCACCTCTCCTCAGTTACAGTTCACTGCTTTATCCATTGTCACTTTTGATGGACCCATTCGTGACTAGGCAGACATCACGCTCGAAACTTTAGTGCCACCATCTTGTGTTTGAGGAGTAGACTGATTAACACTTTTTGTATTTCTACTACCTCCAGCTTGTAAACATTACCGAGCCCTCTTCCCATTGGCTCGCTCGGCCGCTTCTTCCTTTTTGAAACCTTTCTTCACCACAATTGGCAAAAATGGCTGCTTGGCGTGGAGACTGTCATGGATGAAACACTCTAATGCAAAGTCATGGATCCTCCCTCACTTGCAGCACTTAATCCAACTTTATTCTCCTTGCTCATTTTAGCATCGGACAGAGTCTACTTTGAAGGCTGAGCCGATTCTAATGCATAGTTATGATAGATCCAGGTTATATCTCCGAAAATACCAACATAACAGCAGGAAACAGGCACACACTCCTTCCCTTGCACTCATTTCATCTTTGCACTCGGAATTGAATATAGGCTAAACTTAATCTGATGAATACCATTGGCTGTCTCCATACTTGCTGCATGCTTTCACTCACAATTTCTTTATCCCATTTCTGCCTTCCAAAACAACCCAACTGCCACGGATAAGGCATTATAAAAGTCTTGGCAGTAAATGTAAATCAGGCAAAATCTATCAATACTGCCTCCAAATATTGCCTGGGGCAAAAAAATGTTGGCAGAGTCCTCAGTAAACTTTGCGAGCGGTATTCCAGAAATAATGCCAGTAATGTGATATTTCAGAAATACTGGCAGCAGTAAGCAATAACATATTAAAGTTTCAAATTTGGCTCGAATTTAGCAAAAGGACTCAAAAAGTCCCTCCAGACAAAAGGAGGTAGTAATGACCTGCAGGACAGAACAAGTGGAAATATCTGAATGTAAATTTGCAAGTATCACATGTCAAATTAAGCTAAATGAGCACACTGACCAGGCCCTGGCCAGGGTGAGCTCTTTCCTCTCCAACTGACCCTCCCAGGTATAACTTGGATCCTTCCTTTCCTCTATCTCACTCTCCACTTGTGGTTTTCCCTAGGGGTCTAACCTCTCCCCCTAGCTTTTCAACCAATACCTGGCACCCCTCGCCCACTGCATTGTTGCTTTCTGTTCCAACTTTCAGTGCTATGTACATGACACTCAGCTCATTTTCAGGCTCCCCTCTGTCACTTCCTCTCCCTCTCTCATCTCTGACTGTCTGTCTGCAATCCAGAAGTGGTGTGCCACCAACGACCTCTGCCTTAATGCCAGTAGGACAGAGATCCTACTCATCGGCACTCCTGCACCTTCCTTTCCTGTCACTCTCTGGCCGGCCTCCCTTGGCCCTCTTCCTGCTCCCACCTGTGAGGCTAAGAACCTCGGAGTCAACTTTGACTCCACGCTATTACAATTTGGAACAGTACTCACGATTGTCCGGAACAGCAGATAAATAGAATCGATTCCAATGCAGTGAGTGTGTCCCCCAAGGTGTTCAGAGGCCAGAAACTGGACTCAGTGCACCCCGGGGGGCAGCACCCTTGGGAAACCCTCGTGGGGAAGAAAACCCAAAACCAATTCCTGGAAGATGGTGACTCCAAAGTCCAACAGAGTATGCTGTAGAATGACGGTAAGTTCAGCTGGCTGAAGAGGATGATGGGTTCAAGGAGTCGAGTAAGCAGGGGAATCCTGCTAGGATTGTAGGAGTGTAAACACACTCAGGTAAGAGTGCAGCCACGGGAAGAAGCCCGGCTGAACTCCATGCGGGAAATAATCAGACCGGAGTGGGAGAGAGCAAGAGGAAACGAAGCAGGAATAAACTGCAGGAGGAAAAGGAAACCAGAACACAGAAGAAAGGATCAGGACCCGGAACACAGAGGAGGAGAAAAGAGTAAGTAAGCAAGGTAAGGTAGAAGAATAAGCAAAGAAATGACACAGGACAGAATGCGCACGGAGCACAGAAAAAAGGGTTAGAAATGCTTTGAAAAGTCTAAGGAGGCAAAGCGGCTGGAACGAAGGAGAAACACAGGCAAAGCGCTGTGCAGCGAAAAGAAACAACGCATCTTACCAAACCATAGAGATGAAAGATATAGAATGGGAAGATGCGGTCGCCATGTTGGAAAAAGACTAGAGCGGCAAGTGTTTTGTGGAGATGACGCTGAGAAGGCGCCATCTTGAGTTCCATTGTTGGTAACGTGAATGACACTTTCTCCACTTCCTCCAAGAATGTTGGGCTGAATTCCTGACACACGCTTTCATTTTCTCCACACATCTCTGATGTCTCTAAGAAGTCAAACTACCAACTGCACCTCCTCAGGGGTATTCTTCCTTTACTCTGCTTCCCCCAGAAGCTCACTTTCTCTAGAGCTCTGGTTCTCTCTAGGCTCGACTACTGCAACAGCCTCTTTCTAAATCTGCCTGCCACTACTCTCCCCCCTCTGCAACTCATCCGGAACAGACTGCAAGACTTGTCCTTGTTCAATCCCAGGGATCGTATCTCTCCAGCCCTGTAACCCTTTTCATTGGCTCCCAACGGCTGCAAGGATTAAGTTCAAGACCCACTGCATCAAACAACAAGGCCACATTTTTCAAAGTCTGCAAGGAACTGGCCAATCCTGCAGCAGCCTCCTCCTCTGTCACTCCGACCCAGGACCTCTGCTCGGCCCTGGCAGCACACTTCACCACAAAAACCCAAGACATCCTCTCTTCCTTTCCCCCACACCACAGCACCCACGAGCACTTATGCCTCCCTTGGCCCCACCTCCACTGTCACACCTGATGAAGTTGCCAGACAAGTCCGGTCTATGAAGGCCTCATCCAAGCAAGTGGACCTTTGCCCTTCAAAAACCATCAAGGACAACATTGACTCCCTCGCACCAGCCTTGGCCGAACTTTGCAACCTCTCCTTCTCCACTGGAGATTTCCCAACTACCCTCAAGCACTCCCTTGTGCACCCTTTTCTCAAGAAACCCTCTGCTGACCCTCCATTTCGTCAAGCTACCACCAGATCTCTATCACTCCTTTCCTGGGCAAACTGCTGGAGAAGCTGGCTATCTCTCAGCTAATCCTCCACACGGAATCAATCAGTTCTTTCCACGACAATCAGTCTGTTTTCAGAGCATCCAGAGGCACAGAAACTGTTCTTCGGAACACCCGTGAAGACCTGCTCTCAAATCGTAACACTAACACTCCCTCTGTCCTCATTCTCCTTGATCTCTCATCTGCCTTTGACACGGTTAACTACAACATCCTGATTCCACGGCTTTGTGACACCATGGGAATCGCAGGTCAGGCTCTGGCTTGGTTACCCTCTTTTCTCTCTGACCGCTCATCTCAGGTCGAACTTGGTTCCTTTCTCTCGACTATCACCCTCTCAACCTGTGCTATTCCCCAGGGCTCTAACCTCACCCCTGGTTCTTTAACACCTACATGCCTACCCTGGCAAGTGTGATTGCCACTCTCACCTCTAATTTCCAGTTTTATGCGTATGACACGCAACTATCCTTCAGGCTACCCTCAGCCGCCTCCTCCTCCTCACTCATCCCTGACTGTCTGTCCGCTATTTAGTCATCATGGCATGCAAATGACCATTGTCTCAATGCCAGTAAAACAGTTTGTTCGCATTGGGACCCCTGCTCCCGCTTTCCCTTCTCACTCTGGCCGGCATCCCTTGGCCCCTCGCCCGCAAGGCCAAAAACCATGAGGTCATCTTCAACTTTACCCTATCCTTCCCCTCTCACATCTCTTACATTTCAAAAAAATCTAATACACCTCCGCAGAGGCACTCTACCCTTTCTCACTTTCCCCCAGAGGCACACTGTCTCCAGAGCCCCGGTTCTCTCAAGGCTAGACTATTGCAACAGCCTCTTCCTCAACCTATCTGCTTCTGCCCTCCTCCCTCTGCAACTCATCCAGAACCGAACCGCAAGACTTATCCTTGGCCTCAAGCCCAGGGACTGCATCTCTCCAGTGCTGAAATCCCTTCACTGGCTCCCAGTGGCTGCAAGGATCAAGACCCTCTGCATTGTCCACAAAGCTTTCTGGGGCCTGGGACCCACTTACCTTCAACGCTGCCTTCCTAAATACTGTCCCTCTCGAGTACTCTGCTCATCTACCTTCTGCGAGTGAGCCGGTTCTTCAAGCAGAGATTTGGTGGAAGATCCCTTTCCTCAGCAGGCGCCTCCGAGCATAGGGGACAATTCCCACCAAACGAAAGACAAAATATGAATTATGTCCTGCGCCATTATAAACAGTCACCACCACCAGTCGACCTCATATGGCTCAGAAATTCAGAAACAACCCAAATAGAAATCAATCTCCGGAGAGGTACCAAAATAGGCCCAATCTGGGTGAATGTAATCATTATCGGCCCAGGCCGCCAAGAGAGGAATCCAGGGAATTTGACAGATTTCAATGTCTTGAGTCCGAAGTTAAAATGTTAGAAGAACAAATAGGAAAACTCTGTGCAGTACAAAAACAGCAGCCAAGTGAAGGTGCGCAATGTCATCCAAGTGATCTTGTGCGTTCTGACAAGTGACTATGTAATAGCCCCTGCAATGATAAAAATACAGAAGCCCATGAACCAGTTTTGTATAACAGTCTGGAATTGCTTGCTGATTCAAAAAGGAAAATACCCAATAGTAAAAGTGAAACAAATGTTACTCACACACATACAAAGGCTGTGTTGATCAATTTAGAGTTGAACCAGACAATTGAAGTGTGTGCAGTCGAAAAACAAAAAGGAGAAAATGAACAAACACCTAAAGAACAGAGAGACAGATTTAAAAAGGACATCTTATGTGAAGAGAAGACACATAATAAAGAGGTAGGGTTAGTTGTTCAAATATCCTCCCTTGATAGTCAGAATACTGTTGAAATCCAGACAGAAAAAATTGTTGCTCAAAAGGAGGGTGCAGGCCTGTCACCTGAGGAGTATTTTGAGCCACACATATTTCAGGAGACCGAAAAGACAGACACAATGCGAAATACAAATAGGTGTTCTGAGCAAGAAAATGATAGGCTACCATGTGACCTTTGTGAGAATGTTCAGCCAAAAAACTGATGGTCCCAGGTCAGACGGGCGGACAGTGTCCACACTACAAATGGGTTCTGAACATGGAAAAATAGACAAAGATTTCCAAAATGGAATGGCCAAAAAGGAGGGAAAAATATAATTTCACATGCCCATGTGTTTGGCAAGAAGTGAAGAGGGACTAAGAAAGGTGAGTCCTGAAATCAGTGTGCTGGAGGAAGTTGAGGACAGGTATTATGCGCCTATCACTGTGGAAGAGAAATGCAATGCATTTGCAATGACTGACAAAGGTGTAAGGGACACAATCATGTCCAAAAAGGGTAAAAAGCATCCATGAAGGGAGATCCCCACAAAATCACATGAAAGTGAGACAAAACCAAGGCCCTATGCACAATTCTAATGGTGAGGAAATACCAATCGAAGGAGTCACTGAGGTCGAGATAAAGATAGCGAAACACAGGATGAGACAGGAAGTATTAATCACATCTCTCAGTGAAATACCTTTCCTCATGGGGACAAATTGCCTGAAAAGGTTGTCGCCCCTCATTGATGGGGTAAACAGGGTCTTATAGTCCCTAGCCAAAAAACCCTTGAGGCCCAGAAAGTGGTGTCACAAAACAACAGTGTAAAAGAATGCCACACAGTCGCTAAGTCAGATGATGCGGTGGAAGTGTATCTTCAGAATGGCTGTGTGCCTAGTGTCACTATCATTCGAATGTGTCAGGGTGAAATGTGAGGTGAAAAAGAGAAACAGTCCCTGGAGATTTATTTAGACCCTAAGAAAAAATGTCAAACAAAAATAGATGAAAACACATTGCGCTTTTATTTAAACAAAGAGAAATGCACGCCAAATGTTACTCCAGAGGTAATCACAGAAAAACACATTACAACACTGTCTGAAATACGCATGGAAAATGGACAGACATAGATCCCTATACAGGTAAATGGGCATTCTGATGTGATAGAGCCACTATAGCACTTGAGCAGGAAAGTAGTTTCATTAATGAGAAAATGCTTCAGCAAATAATTGACAGAGAGGAGATCACAAAGTTCAGAATAAAGAACCAACACATTTTTGGGTTGGATAATCTGGAGTAAGGGAATAGCATCATAGGAAGAGGCAATCTAAGAATCATAATTGGTACTAATACTATTCATCACAATGTGTGGAGAGTGAGTGGGGCACAAAATAAATGCTATATGGGAAATGACATTATGCACAGAATGTGTATGGTGTTAGACTTCCTTAATCACAAGGTGTGGTCCACGTTAGGGGGACCTGCACTGAATTTGAAGACAAGAGGCAAGCTTATCATTATGCACAGATGATACCATATGCGATTGAACTACAGGTAAGAAAGGACATTACCATCCTGCATTTTACCAGACGGGTTACAATAGTGCTAAAACCCAGAAAGGGACAACAGATGAAGGGTTCTGATGCATTTGTATCCCTAAATGAATCCATGAGGCAGCAAGGGCTAGAATGTGAATATATACCACTGGCAGAGATTGGGGATGGACCCATTAAAATCCTGGTGGATAACAAGGGGTGCCAGGATATTCATTTAGAGGAGAATTCAGCATTAGGAATGGCAATACAAAAATCTCACTATACTGTAGATTTCAATAATGCAGTTATTGGGAATATCCCTGAAAGTTATGTGAATCCACAGGGTGAGTTGCCAGTCTTTGGATTCTCAACCTAAAAGGATATTTAAAATTCAGTCAGTGTATCCTTATGAATCAAGTGAGACATTATGCGGTCAACAAGGTAATTGCATCCTATCTGATGTACAGGAAAATAAAACAGAAAAACAGTATATTGAAATGGAAGTCAATATTTCAAAATATTTAAATGTGTCAACTCTCCAAAGAGATACGGCCACATGGTTAGAGGAGAGCGCAGAGGTTCCTCCATTAGAGTACTTCGCAGCATTTTCAAAAATGGTAGAAGAGCAGGTTCAGGCTGCAGATGCATGCACCAATGAAGAAGAAAAGGATCAGTTGAGAAACATATTCATGGAATTTAAAGAGGTTTTTGCCAAAGAAGCTTATGATTGCGGCCTAACCGATCTGTATATTGCCACCTTGATATGGCAAGGAACCAGTATTTGTTCATCAATATCTTGCCCATGGCATGTTTGGAATCATTAGCCTAGATAATAAAACATTTAGAATCCAGAGGAATCATTAGGCCTATTCATAGCACAACAAATACTCCCATTTTGGGTGTGTTAAAACCTAATGGCCAATGGTGTTTGTGTGCAGATCTATGAGAGCTAAACAAGAGAGTACCTGTTTCCAGGTCGCCACTCCCATTTATTGATTAGGGTCTTGCACAGGTCCACGGGTCAAAGGTGTTTACCACATTAGAAATAACAGCTGGGTACTAGAGTGCCACTGGCTGAAGATATTCAAAACTTGTTTGCATTTGCCTTTGACAAATCCCAATATGCATAGTCCCGAACACCTTTTGGACATGTCAATAGTGGGAGTGAATTCAGAATATTTTTGAGGAAGGCGCTCCCAGATGCGGCAGAAAGGGGAACAATAGTTTATGTAGATGATGTGCTAGTTAAAAATGAGAATCTGAAAAGTCATTTCAATGAGATGAGACATGTGCTTGGCCAGTTACAGAAAGCAGGAGCCAAGGATTTTTACAGAAAGCACAAAGGTGTAAAAAGAAAGTGAACTTCTTAGGTCATGAAGTGACTGAGAATGGATTGAATCCACAAAAGAAAAAGGTAGAGGCGATACAGAAGTTGAAAGATCATACTAATTTGTAAGGACTGAAGAGTTTTTTTTTAGGGTTGACAGAATATAATAGGATATTTATTGAAAACTATGCAGAAATTACACAACCTTTAACCAAATTATTGAAGCAGGGTGTACCGTAGAAGGGGGAAAAGGAGCAATGTGAAGCGGTGCCCAGGCTAAACGAATGTCTCATGAAGGCTCCTTGTTTGGCATATTCCATAAAGAACCAGGATTTCCTTGTAGAGATAGGATTCGCTGACCAATGTATGACAGTAGTGTTATCTCAAAGGCATGATTTGAAAAACAAAACTATTGCATATGCTAGCAAGGCATTATCTCAGGTTAAAACTAAGTTCAGTGAATGTGAAAAAGCACTTGTAACCACTGTTTGGGCATTGCAGCATTTCCGTCCCATCATTCAAGGGCAAAGAGTAATTATTGAAACAAATCACCAACCATTAGAATTTCTACAAAGCAAGAGAATTAGGTCAGGGAATTTGGCACAATTCAGAATTACTTCTTGGACATTGGCACTTCAGGGGTTCCCTATGGAAGTAAAATATGGACAAAATAAACGGAGCCCAGTTGCCCAAGGCGTAGCGGATCTGCATGATTGTGTAGCTGAGTGTACACCTGATGAAGCAGAAATAGAATTAAGTTTGAACGAATTTGAACACTCTCCCCACAATGCATTCAATGAGGATGTATGTAGGGATTTACCAACAGTGTATGTAGATGGTGGCGCATATCATGTGGAAAATAATACAGAAAAAGAGCTTGGAAATAGGAATAGGAAATATCTGGTTTAAATGTAACAACATCCCAAGAGTGAGCATGAGGATTGGCTGTAGAAGTAGTGAAGTAGCAGAGTAAGCTGCTATTTACAAAGCAGTGAGTACCGCAGTTGAAAATAAACTCAAAGAGATAGCCTTAGTGACTGATTCTGATTATGTACGAAATAGTTTTGTGGAATATTTAACTGGCTGGAAGGCAAAAGGTATGCTCACATTTAGCAAAAGACCTCTTAAACATGGGAAGATGATTCAAGCAATAGACAAGCGTGTGTCAGAAAATGTTTTAATAATATATTGCAGGATAATCCAAGGCCATCTAAAAACACCAGGTGAGGACAAGGAGGAGAATGACAAAGCAGATCAGTTAGCCAAAATTGGAGGTGTAATGGGAGATGTTAGGGAGAATTCTCCAGAATGGCTAATTTCCCTTACCTACTGAGTCCCTCAGCAGCTTTGCTGGATTTCTGGGGTTTATATTTTTCACCTGATAAGAGTATGCATTTTTTTCCCACTCTTAAATGTGTTTTGCTGTGTGTGTTTAACATGTTCTTGTGTTCATAGACTGTGGAGCCTCACCTACTCCATAGGCATCATCTTTTTACTGTGTGTTACACAGCACCTTCAGTACAGTGACACAGGGTTGTCTTTTTTGACTTCCCAACTCCGACTCCATTTTCTGGTACTGACTACTGTCTCCCAGAACATGTAAAGCTGCCATTGACTTTATTAGTCTCTTTTAAAACTCACAGACCCAGTACAAAATATCTTAAATAGAGTGCTGGAAAGGGTTAATACTTATCCCTTTTGTCTGTTTCTCTTGGAGCATTGTTTCTCTCCCTTTTCATTAAGACTTGGCTGGTGGCAGTGGTAACTACCCTATTTTTCCTACCGCGGTTATCTTAAATAGCCCTGGTACTGTTTTAGGCTATCTTGGTAGCCTCGAACTTAAACCCGCTAGACCATATACGTTTTTATACGGTTCCGACTGGGTTAAGTCGCCATTTCTTTTTGTAAAATGATTTCTTGTGTTTTACTCTGCGTGCCAAACCAGGTTTGGTTCCTTTGTTCGCCGTTCTTTCGTGTGCTTCTACACAGAAGTCCCTACTTAGGCACCTGTATGGGGGGGTACAGGATGTGAGGGAGGGGTTTAGGACTTCCTGCACAGAGTCTCTTTGGAGACCCATGTTGCACTCTGATCTGATTGGCTGTGGTGACTGTCACGGCGGGACAGCCACCCTGCTGTGTGATTGACAGCCAGGCTGTTTGAAGGGGGAAAACTGCATAAAAAGCAGGTCTCTGGGGCTGGAAAGGCAGAGTCACCACTGGAACGAGAGAACCGAAGAGGAGCTGACAGAAGAGGACCCCTACAATGACTGAACCTCCCGGTTAAGCCCTGCTGCAGGTCTGAATCTTCATACTCCAACGACAGGGAAGATCTGCAAGGAATCATCTCCCCTTGAGCTGGTGGGAACAACCAGTTCACCAAACTGCTCGCCAGGCCTCTCTTCTCTGGTCGAATTTGCTGTACAGAGCTACAGTGAACTGGATAGCCAGGAGGAAAGGACCCTGCTTGCATTTTAAGGAGCGCACCTTTTATTTTGTTGCTTTGCTCTGCTGCTGGTCTCTTCCCTGGGTAGTGCAGGACCCTCCAGTCTTCCTACTTCGTGTCAGTCCTACAGTACAGGAACCGTGAGCCAGGAACATCCACCTCAGCTACAGCCTTCTTTTCCATTTAAGGTACTGTTCTAATCTGGTTGTTTGTTTTGTCCAGCCGCGGTGAAGGGGTGAGAAACCTTTCGCCAATCCGAGGGCTTGTCCTTCTCCATTCTTTAAACTATCCTTTCTCCCGACCTCTCGAACTCTTGGCAAAGACTTAACCGCAACCTACCCTGAACCGTGTGATCTTGAGCAAAGACTTTGGTCCATTGACTTTGGGCCAGGCCCCTTTAATATGATTTCTTCACTGTAGTTCCTTTTTCTAGATTGCCCTGCTTACTTACTTGTCTACCTTTGTCTTTCCCTCCCTTTTAAATTGCTGGAGTGTCATTTTGCTCACACTTCATTTTGAGCCTAACTTGTCCAGAATCTATCGGGTGTAGTGTAGTGTATTAAGAGTGTGATTTTTCAACTGCTTTACTTTAGTGAAATGTTTTACAACTGATGTGTGAATAAATATATATTCTTTTACTCAGAAACCTTGAGTCAGTGTTTGTTTGAATCATAGTAATTGCTGTCCTCTGTGTAACTATTGATACTGCTCACTTACTCTTGAGATAAGTCTGGCTGCTCAACCATCGCTACCACTTTACTGTGTAGTACAGGCTTGTACCAAAGGTGAATTTGTACTGTCAATTGTAGTCTTAATTGTGTGTGGTGTTCCCAAAGGGTAATGCATATAATTCTGCCTAACAGGAGAGTTTTTTCCGATTGAACACTTACTTGGTGAAGTACAGGTAGATGTGATAACACACTCCAAATCCCCAAAAGAAGGTGAACAGCCTGTAGTGCAATGGAGTTCTGATACCCCAGATCAGGACCTGTTCAAAGCGCAAAGAGAAGACCCAATTTTAGGCATGTTTTATAATCACTTGGTAGATGTAGAGCAAAATCCTCTGACTGAAAATGATTGTAAAGGGAAAGAAGAATTGAGAGTGCTGCTAAAAAACTAAAAGAGAATTAGCTTAGAAAATGGATTCATGATTAGAGAATCTGTAACAGGTCAAATCCAGTGGCTGTTGCCCTTGTCAGTTCGGGGATTGATGTTACATCATGCACATTATGCAATAACTGCAGGACACATGGTTTGAGAAAAAACCTTGGCGATTCTAAAAGATTACTCCTATTGGCCACATATGTCCTAAAATGTTGAACTGTACACCAGAGGGTATCTAGTGGGTGCACAATTTAACCTGCTTCACCTACGCATAGAGCCCCATTAATGAAAAGAGGTTTGACCCTTCCATGGTCTGATTTGCAAATCAACTATGTTGGGCCTGTACAAATACAAGCCAGTGGAAATAAATATTTATTAACCGTGGTTTGTCTAATATCCAATGATGACCAAAGTTTGGCAAATATTGGGTGTGGAAAGGAAACTACACATCTCATATCGGTCTTCTTCTTCAGCCTTCTTCTTCAGGTGGTAGTCATCAATGCACTAGTTGTGCAACCATTGAAGAAAAACAATCTTGGCACAAGGAAAAATGTTTTAAAGAGACAACAGAAGGTTTATGGACACACATACCTACAGACACTTGGGTGTTACCCGATGCATATTTGCCAGTTATAGTGAGCATAGCTCATGGCCCATCTCATGTTAACGCTAGAACTATGGAAGAAGTACTAAACACTGTCTGGTATAATAAGAGATTGGGAATGTATTGCCGACAATGGGCAAGACAATGTGAAATATGTGTGATGTACAATGTGGGTAAGGGAGTGAACGCACCAGCAGGTCACAGCAAACTACCGACATGTCCTTTTGAAGTGGTGTATATGGATTTTATTCAACTTGAACCTGTCAACAAACACTCTTACTGTTTGGTAATGAAATGTGGTTTTTCAGGATGGGTAGAAGCTTACCCCTTGCGAGACAACAGCGCTACGTCAACGGCGCGATGTATACTAAAGAACTGGGTACCATTGTATACAGTCCCTAGGTACCTTTGGTCTGACAACGGAACCCACTTTACAGGTGAAGTTGTGAGTAAGGTTTGCAAGGCCCTAGGTATTGACCAACGTTTCCATGCGGTTTTCCATCCCCAATCAGCCGGGATTATAGAAGCCACTAACAAGGATTTGAAAAATAAACTGGCAAAGATCTGTGCTGAAACAGGCCTTAAATGGCCAGATGCTTTACCCCTTGCGTTGTTGAATATGCGCACCATGCCCAAACGGACACATGGTTTGTCCCCATTTGAAATCGTCATGGGCCGACCACCAAGCATCGGCACACCAATGTCTCCTGCTAAACTGTCTGAACAAACGTGGCCTGCATTACAACAGTATTGTATTGGATTAACTAATAGATTAATTTCTATTAATGCACAGGTTAAAGCAGCAGCACCGCCTCCTCTTGTGGGAACAGGACACAACGTGCAACCCGGAGACTGGGTTGTTATCAAAGCATTTGATCGTACCAGCGGACTGCAGCCTAGATGGAAAGGACCCTTCCAAGTCCTCTTGGCGACTCAGACTGCGGTAAAGGTGGACGGTAAGCCGCATTGGTACCACGGAAACCACATCAAAAGAACGCAACCATTACTTACCCCTTCAAGTAGAAAACACGATCTGCTGTCACCCGATACTGCACCATTACCTTCCGCCACGGACGAATGTGTTCACCATCTCCGATCTCGTGACGTGTTTGTGCCAAGCAACGTGTAAGGACACTATTTTGAACTTTGACCATTAGGGAGATGAACATTTCTGGACTCTCTTGTTGGTTTTAGCAGAATTATGCCTTACTGAAAACGACAGACTTGTAGTCCGAAGGGCCTTCGGCGATCCCCTCCTGGGACAGGCACAACGAGACGTGGGACAGATCGTGTGGAAGGTGGTTTCCAGTGCAACCAATTACCGTTAGGGTGACAAAGACACTGGTGCTTTAAATAGTGGAAATAGGAATAGCTCAGATCGCTAGGTTGCAGAAGTTATGCCTGATCAGGAGTATGCTGGTCTAATGCCTGAACATAATGGACCCCGTGATATATATTCCACACGGGACAGATTAGCTATTAGAGAAATAACAGGAATGTGTGGAAGAAAAGTGAAAATTATTGTGGGTATCTTTGGTATATTAGCTATGATAGGCTTTGCAGTATTTTTTTTGGTATTTGGAACATCCTACCATGTTTGAAATGAAACATTTGCTACCAGGTGTACACCCTCCTAACAGAACAGATATTGAATATGTACACACTACAGATCGTCATCCACATGACCACTTTGAGGAAGATGAATATGTGAAAAATACTTATATTAGACTAATGAACACAACTCAAAGAGCTCTGAATGTGTCCAATGGCTGGATATGTACTCATATGCCCAGACATGGTGGGGAGGGGCTACCTGTGTACGCTATACCTATTTCCATACATGAGGGTTGTCTTATATTGCACATGAGGATGTGGCATGCTAATAATATCATACCAGCAGGTAACCCTTGTTATAATATGGACAGATTAAACATAACATTAGGAATACACGGAAAGAAAGGTATGATTGAAAAGGGTATCTCGCTTGCAACTACAATGGTTCGAATTATGCAACAACCTCCTCCCCCCATTACAGTGACCAGAGAATTACCAAACAAAGGAGTTTGCTTCACTAGAAATACACCAGGAAGGTCTGAGGATAAAGATTGTGGCTACACCTTGGATTTTAATAACTATACAAAGGGCTTCCTGCAGATTGAGGCACATGCTTACATTTGTGATAAACAAGCTTATTTGTGGTTAGCTGGGAATTTTTCTGGCACCTGCTATGTAGCGCGAATTATTCCTGCAGCTATGGTTTATAGCACAGAATATCTCCATAGTCAAATTAATAGTAGATCAAAACGTAATACAAAAACACAGGCATACGCAATCCCTGAGTACAAAAATACAGATCTAGAAAATTTTCTAGATGTCTTAAAAGCTGTTATGCCACCTGTAGGCATATTTTTTAACAGTGAAGAAATTAGGCACCTGAGCAAAGCAGTAGAATATATGATAGAAGAAACTGCTGATATATTAACCAATCTTACTTATGAGGTGAAAGCTATAAGGTTAATGACTATCCAAAACAGATATGTTCTTGACATTTTAACTGCTGAACGTGGCGGTGTTTGCTCTTTGGTAGGAAGCCAATGCTGTTTATTTGTGCCTGAAAACAGTGGGGGTATTCTTGAGGGAATTTCCAAATTACATGGAATTTCTCGCTCTATTCATTACGATGAAGGGACCGGCAACAGTTGGTGGATGACATTGCTGAGAGATTTAGGCTGGAAGCTATTAACACCTCTCCTGGTATTAGCTGCAATAATAATTGGAATATGTGTTTGCATTCAGTGTTTTCCCATGTGCATATCATGTTGTTTGACTTGCTTCTCTTCTGCAAGCGCTTCCGTTTTCCAGGCTATAAAGCCTAAACCATTCCGTAAAGTGGAAATACCTCCGGACATGGGGGGTCTGGAACAAATAGAGCTGTTTAATACTATCACTTAGAGGCATATTTTTATGCTCAAGTGTGAGCAAAGGGCGGATTGTGGATTTTGAAATTTGTCATGCTCACACTTGAACGCATACATGTATTCATTCACTATGCTATACGCTTAGCAATTAGCCTTTAGGCCCTGACATGAACCGAATACTATTGCACAATATATGTAAACTGCACGACACAGAAATATAATGATTAACAGGATGCAAAGAAGTGAAAAACAGCAGATGGCCCTTATCTTGGAGTCAAGGGCTCATGGTTCATGAAAAGTCCAGAGGTGGGAGGATGAGGGAGGCCGAGTTGCAAGAATGTGAATAACAGGAAAATGTAGACATAATAGATAACGGTGCCTCGCATACAGTATGCAGCTGGCAGGAACTGGAAATAACTGCCTACATGGTGTACGTGTAAAAATGTGTGTTGCAACATGACCTGATATGCTGAAAAGGGTATAAAAGGACCAAGAAGGAAAGAGGGGGCGCGGCACTTCGACGACTTGCTTTGCGAGACGTGCGAACTTGCAGCCCATTCGCGAATGTTTGTGAGATAATAAAGTAATGTTTCTCTTTCTCGGCTTCTGTCTGAGTTCATAGGGTTCCTATTTACTGGTTGCTGGCGACGGCGAGAAATCGCACCCACAATTTCACTAGTGCATTGATGACCAAAGTTTGGCAAATATTGGGTGTGGAAAGGAAACTACACATCTCATATCGGTCTTCTTCTTCAGCCTTCTTCTTCAGGTGGTATGAAAAGGAACAATAGGTCTATTGTGGACATATTAAACAAATGTGTGGCTGAGGCAGGCTCTAGTTAGGACCTTTGGTTGCCTTTAGTGTTGATGGCCATCAGATCGACCCCTGCTAAATCAACAAATCTCAGCGCTCATGAAGTGCTAACTGCAAGAAAGATGTTGTTGCCACAACACTTATTGTACAGGACCCACGAGCAAACACTTGTAAATGCCTCCTCAATTCTAGAATATGTACATGAGTTGAGCAATTACTTACAACATGCATTTGCCTTTGCATTTGTGCAGCGGAATTTGGAAGATATCTGTAAAAGAAGATGAGGTGGGAGATCAAGTTTACAAATTAAATTAAGAATGAGCAAACATAAAAACTCTAAGTTTCTTGCAGCATGGCAAGGGTCCTTTAGAATAATAGACAAGATCTCCCCTGTGGTAAAAAGGATAGTTCAAAAGTGTGAGGGAAATTTCTCACACAAGTGCTAAATTCCCTCTACATTAGAGCCCTCCAGCTCTTTTGCTATATTTTGGGGCTTTGAAGGTTTCATTTTCAATGTGGTTTACTTTTGTGTTCTTTGGTTATGGAGTTTTAAAACAACTCCATAGGCATCATCATTTTCTGTGTGTCACACAGCACCTTCACAAACGCATCTGCGAACACAGATCAAGGATACGCTGCAAATCCCTTACTGCTCCTCTGGTCCACCATTTTGTTGAATTTCATCATGATTGTGACTCCTTCTCTTGGTGGGTGGTGGATAAAGTCCAGAACAAAACCAACATCGCCAACACCCTCAATTTCAAAGAGGCATGGTGGATGCATAAACTAAAATCCACTACCACCGGCCTCAACGAGACCCAACCGGGACCGGTCAGCATCTGAAATTCCTTTTCCAGTCACTGCACACTCGAGTCCCCTCTCTGCTCTGTTCTCTGCCATTACCGATGCATTCACATTCAACAGAGACCTTTATCTACCATGCCTCTAGGCATTGATACACGCCCCTGTGTGCCTGGACATGTGCGCCTGTTCATGTTGCTATACACCCTCAGTTTCCATCTATGATGCATGACTTGTGTTACAACTCTATATTGTAAATGATGTATCCTCTGCTCCTACCTTTTGACGCAGATCACTGTGCATGCATACCCAAGAACTTTTTGAACTCGTTTGCCTCTTACAGACATTTTTGTATATGTTGGTATTGCAGATCCATTGTTTTCACACATTTCTCTGGATGACTGGCAGTCTCCACACCAGCACCACCCATGGGGGCACGTTTTTCCTCCCCTCGCCCTACAGGACGTGATTACCCTGCAACAAGCACTGATTTCACACTCAGTATGGCCCCCGGTTTGTCATTCTTTATAATTTACCTCCCGTTGTGTGCTTATTCATCATACACATCAGCCGTACTATTTATTTGCAAGGCTTCTGACATGCCGTTCTCCCTCTTCCGCCCACTTGTTTGCGTGGCTGATCGTACTCCAGCTTTTCAGCCTACGCTGGATTTATTCCATATCAACACTTCCCCTCCCCCACCTACCCCTGTGCTCGGAGCACATACCTGACGGACTTCGCCCCCTCGCAATTTCATATGGATCAGCTGATCCCAGGGGCAGCCCTTCTCTGATGCCACGGGAGAGACCCTCTTACTATCCCGTGCTGTTCCTGCAGCAGGGAGATGTGCCGAGACACTACCCGCTGGCTACTGCGCAGCTACGGCATTATGTGCACGAGACACTAATCTCGTGCGCACGAGCAGCATCATCTCACTCGGCAGCGCATATTTACAGCTCTCACTTCCAGAGCCAGCACAGGTGCCATTTCGAGATGCCGGTCACAATCCTGCTCGCCGCGACTGTCTGCAGGTATGCCCACCCACACTTGAATGCGACCAGGCATTCCTTTGCCTCATCCTCCTCTTGAGAGCGTCGCTTTTTCTTGGCTCTACAGGCCCCCATACAGGTACCCACTCGATCCTCAATTTTATCTTGATGCTTACCCCACAGGGCGAACCAGACGGAAAATCTCCTCAGAGCTGCCCAGCCCCGATGACTACGCTCCCGAATCTCTCATGAGACGGCCCCCCTTTCCATCTTGGTGGGACCCCACCAATTAGCTCCAGGTACATTTTGTCTCCCTATTTTCATACTACAATGCACTTACCTGCATATTTCTGCTTGCTTTATTTAGGCCCCCATACCTACCCATTGACCAACGCAATATTCTGTTCCCCCTCTTTTCTTCCCCCCTTTTTTCTATTATGCTCTACAGGTTCGACCTTCTCGGACCTACACCTGACCCCGCAATCCACCCCGAGGGTCCGGCATCAGCTACCCACAGGCCGCCCGCCCATATCCCGGCCATCCCCTCTACCAACGCCCACACAGGCTATATTCGCTTCTCTAACTGCCCTATGATGAAACCCTCTGCTCATCCGCTCCAACTGGACGCACGACCAGTGGTGAGTGGAGTCTGTTTCTGGAACCTCTTTTAGGACTTGTTTTTAGTATTGAATGCTCCACATTGACCCGCTTCAGCACCCTGCAGCTGTTTTAACTGTGCTCTCTTATATACTTTCTCTACCTTTTCTTTTTCTCTAAACACAGAGTCTCCTGACTTCTTTGGCCCCAGAAGAAGGCTACCACCCATTCTGCCAAAACGTCAGCAGCACATTTCCCCAGAACACTACTGGGTTCCCATCCTGTGCTGCATTTCCATCACCTAACATCACACCCAGACGTAGACCAAATATGAGGTCAGACTTTAGCCGGGCATAGGAGACCGACTACCAACGTCTCCTCCATTTGCACTTTCATCCTGTGCTTTCTACATTCATTGGCATGGAACATTTTGCTTACAAACAAACTGCCAGTTAAATGTACAAGTGAATGATCTATTTTCCATGCCTTTTGCATTTATGTCATAGTGAATGTATAACTATGCTTTTGTATTCCACAATGGACATTATAGATTGTCATATATAAAAATCTACTAAAATGTTTTGCATAAAGAAAATAAGCATCAGCTAATGAATAAAAAGCTGCAATTTTGTATAAAAACGTTGGAATTTTGTATATGAATGGTGTATATGAATTAGGGATACCTGTTTGACAGCAGCAAGCATGCTGTTTCTTACAACGGTTGCCCAAACTGCACGGGCACCCGTAAGGGTCTAAAAACCAGTGTGCACTGAATTCACCCTGCGCACCCCTGAGATCCATAGAGGGCAGGACAACCCCCCTTGTTATAACACAGCACCTTCAGTGCAGTGGCACAGGGTTGTCTTTTAGACTTCCCAAGGTTTCAATACCTTCTCTGGGACTGACTACTGTCTCCCAGAGCATGTAAAGTTAAATTGACTTTACTAGTCTCTTTAAATTTACTGACCCAGCACACCCTATCTTCCAATAGAGTGCTGCAGGGGTTGCCTAGCATCCCCTGAGTCAAAACACTCATGTAACAGTAAAATGTTACCCTTTCCTACTTTAAATGGCTGGTGGCAGTGGTTTAGATGAAACTACCATCATTTTTCCCGACCGAGAACAACGGTAGCTAAAAATTGGGTCAGCCAGGTTTTTCAATATGGCGCTCCAGACCTATCTGTAAAAACAGACTCCGGTCAACTTTTTTTGCCATTTCTTTTAGGAAAGGTCCTTCTTGTGTTTGTCTCTGTGCGCCAAACAGATTTGGTCCCTTTGTTTGTTGGCCTTTGGCAGGCTTCAGTGCTGAAGACCTCCTCTGGCGCCTGAGTGTCTGGGGTGGACAGGATGTGAGGGAGGCACCCGAAACTCCCTGTGCTTAATCTCCTAGGAGACCTGAATGCACTCTGGTGTGATTGGCCAGCTGGCTGTCCGACAAGGAGAGTAACCCTGCTGTGTGAGTGACAGCCAGGCTGGAATGAATGGGGGAAAACTGTTTAAAAGCAGGTCTCTGGGACTTGGAAAGCAGAGTCGACCACTGGAACGAAAGAACCGAAGACGAGCTGAAGGAAGAGGACTGCTGCAACTCCTGGACGACCGGTGAAGCCCTGCTGCAGGTCCAAATTGCCTGAAACTCCATCGACAGACACCCTTCAAGTTTAACTTCTTCCCTTCAGTTTGGTGGGAACAACCAACTCGTGAACCACCTGGACACCGTCCCCATCCTGGTCGAGTTTTCTTCAGAGTGCTGTTGAAAACCGGATAGCCAGGGGGAACAAAACCAGCTTGTGGACTTTAAGGCACTCGCACCTTAAACCGACATTTTGCCAAGCTTGTGGCCTCATCCCTGGGCAGTGCAGGAACCTCCCGACATCCTACTTCTTGTCCCCATGACTGCAGCTCAGGAACAGCGAGATCTGCTCAAACTGCCAGGAACAATTGCCTCAGCTACAGCTCTTCTTCACTTAAAAGGTACTATGCAAACGCGGTCCGGAAATCTTTTCGGCCACGGAGAAAGTTAGTGAAACTTTCTCTACTTCGAAGGCTTGTCCTTCCCTAAACATTAGTCACATTTTTCGCCTAGCCAAATTCTTCAGAAACCCGTGGCAAGCACTTAACCGTTTACTACCAGAATTGTGCTATCCTATACAAGACTCTGAACCATTGACTGTGGCCCAGGCCTATTGAATTGAATTGCTGGTTGTAGTGAACTGAAACCCTTTGCCCTGCCTATGAAAGTATTTGAGCTGTTGATTCTTATAACCTTCTGAAGTGCCATTTTGCTCCCACTTCAGGGGAGCTGAACTTGTTCATTAACTTATCGATTGTGTATTTGTGGTATATTAGTATATTATATTGAGCTGCTCTTGCTAGTGTAATGTTTTCAAACTGACTGTGTAAATAAATGTATATTCTTTTACCAAGAAACCTTGAGTAAGTGTTTGTTTGAACCACTGTATTTGTTGGTCCTTTGTGTAACTTGTTCTACTGCTCACTCAACTCTTGATATAAGTCTGGCTGCTCAGCCACTGCTACCACATAGCTGTGTAGTACAGGCTTGTACCAAAGGTGAAATTGTACTGACACTTGTAGTCTTAATTGCATGTAGTGTTCCCAAAGGGTACTTGCATGGGATTCTGCCTAACAAAAAGGAGGGTGACATGACAGTGAAACAGTTTGTCCATATAAATCAAATCAAGCCTTTCCACCTCAAACATGAGGTGAGAAGATTTGAGTAAGTTGAAGCGAGTTGAATGAAAATAGTGAGTGCAGAGTACAAATTGGTCTCAAGCTGTCTGTATGATGTGTATTTTAGAAATTCTTTTAGTTGTATGGTGTGAAATGTATGTTTTGAATTATATAATGATAAACTTATTTTCAGGTGTCCCAGCGTGGCAAATTAATATCCGGGGAGCCATCATACTAATAATGACAATCCAATTTTAGTTTCCGGTATTGCAGCAGAAGAGGCATAGAAAACTGTGTTCGTCTAGGTACTTAATTTGTTTTGTTTCTTTTTACATTCCTTGCTCCGTCAGCAGCAGATGCTTGGAGCATTGGACCCCTGGAGGATGCCCGGGTTATTGCAGGCCCCGGGAAAGCTCCCAGACCAAGAGAAGGGGGTGAAGATAAGGAGGCTGAGATGCCAGAAAGGTGATGCCTGTGGAGGAGATTCCATGGAGTGTCGGTTTGATATGATATGATATGATATGGCATTTGTAACGCGCCTATACACAGGTGTTTCAAGGCGCGACGAGGCAGGGAGGGGAGGAACAAGGGGAGACAGACAACGATCCTACTAGGCCAGGTGTCATTCAGATCGCGCAAGTGCAGGGGTGGGGGAGGGGGAAAAAGTGCAAGTGGAAGGGGAGGGGGGGGAAGTGCAGTACAAGGTAAGTGGCGTAAAGTAATAAATAAATAGGGCCAGCTGGTGGCAAGTGCAAGGTAAGTGCAGAACAAGTGCTGGGAAGGGGGGAGGCTGTAGGGATACAGAGACAGTCCCGCAGTGCAGAGGGGTTCAAAGGCATCAGTGCAAGTGGAGAGTGGCTGGGCCCAGGACCGAGGCCGTTAAGAGTGGTCCAGTTGCAGAATCAGTGCAGTTTCAGTGAGGACTATTAGCTGTTCAGCAGGGAAGAGGGAGAGAGAAAGCAGAAGCAAAGAGGAAGGTTTTGAGGTGCTTCCGGAACCGGAGATGGTTCTCCTCAAGTTTCAGGGAGGCAGGAAGGCTGTTCCAGAGGGAGGCCCCTGCCACGGAGAGAGATCTACCCCCAGCTCGTTGCTTCGAGAAGCGGCTGACCCTGAGGGAGTTGGAGGCGGATGAGCGAAGGGCTCGGGAAGGAAGATATTTGGGAAGAGAGAGTTGAAGGTATTTAGGACCCAGGCCCCAGAAGGCCTTGTGGACAATCCAGAGGGTTTTGAACTTTATCCTCGCAGCCACTGGGAGCCAGTGTAGAGATTTCAGTCCTGGAGAGATACGGTCCCTGGGCTTGAGGCCAAGGACAAGTCTCGCAGTTCTGTTCTGGATGAGTTGCAGAGGGCGGAGAGTGGAGGCAGGCAGATTAAGATAGAGGCTGTTACAGTAATCCAGCTTCGAGAGAACCAGGGCTCGGGAGACAGTGAGCTTCTGGGGGGAGGAGAGGAAGGGAAGAATGCCTCTGAGGAGGTGCAGCTGGTAGTGTGACTTCTTAGCGACGTCAGAAATATGAGGAGAGAAGGAGAGTGTGGAGTCGAAGATGACCCCAAGGTTTTTTGCCTTGCAAGTAGGAGCAGGGAGGGGGCCAAGGGAGGCAGGCCAGAGAGCTGCAGGGAAGGAGGGAGTGGGTGCACCGATGAGTAGAATCTCAGTCTTACTGGCATTAAGGCAGAGGTCATTGGCGGCACACCATTCCTGGATAGCAGACAGACAATCAGAGATGAGGGAAGGAGAGGGGGAGGCTGAGGGTAGCCTGAAAATGAGCTGGGTATCGTCCGCATAGCACTGGAAATTAGGGCAGAGAGCGGCGATGCGGTGGGCAAGGAGTGCCAGATACTGGTTGAACAGCCAACAGGTTTGGAGGAGTTCTGCTCATGACAGCGTTGTGTGTAGTTGTAGTGCAAAGACTAATGGACAGGACATTCCAGAGATGTGATCCAGTATATTCTGGGTACCAGAAACAAAAAAAAAAGTAATAATCTAGACAGTGGTTTTTATTTTTCATTTATTGCATATGGAGCATATTGCTGGGCAGTGCTCCACCAAGATGGAGATCGGACCACTGATAAAAGATGATGAGATCTTACTAAAAAATCAGAAAATATATGCTATTTAGTGATGTATTGAAACATCATTAATGTATCTATGGTGGGAAAGGTTGATTGTTCCATGAAGCTGGAGTATGTACATAAATAATGATGTGTGGGGTTTAATTTATCTATGGTGGGATAGGTTGCTTGTTCCATGAAGCTGGAGTATGTACATAAGTAATGACACCTGGGGTTTAATGTAATTGGTGGGTGTTTATTTAAAATATGGTCATTTCAATTGTGAGTACACATATTTATTTTTATTTTGTATTCTTTTGAAAGATTATTTAGTTTCTCCTGCAGTGATATCCCAATGGATCCCAGCAGTAGAAAAAGGAGGGAGATGCAGGAGAGATACTGTAGATGTAGGGAGACTATACATGAGGGGCAGTAAGTGAGCCATGACATGATATTCAGAGGAGGCAGTGAACAGAATACAGATAATAAATAACTGGCCTACATTACAAACATAAATGCACATTCTTGTAGTAAGCACGTTTTAAAATGATCCACTTCAGGGTGAAGAGGTTATCTGTTCAATTTGCACATAATAACCCAAACTAACCAATTAACACTTTCCCATTAATTGATAATTTACCTTTAACAAAGCAGTGCAAACCAGGTTCAGATGACATGTCAAAAGTAAGGTGTTTTTACAGTGGAGTCAAAATGTGCAGGCACAAGTTTTCTGGCTGTGAGTTCATTGCACAAACTGCGAGGAACATATGCACTCTGGAGAAAGCACCATTGTACTCAGAGTAAATTATTGTTACAAATATAGTCACAAAGCTATGCTTCCAGAGAAACCAAATCGGGTGATGATGAATGTCATGTTAGTGCCAGGTTTATAGTGCGATTGACAGGGATAGCATATAAATTCAAGAGACAGAAGGGTTGTGGGGAGTTCAGCTGACAGATGAGCAAGTGATTGGCTGGAATCGTGCAGTGCAGATTGACAAAGGATTCCAGGTAGACTGGCTGGGAGAGCTGCAGAGGCTTCCTGGACAATATCTGACTGAGCTAACAGGTATTTCCTTTGTGCGGGCGGCTGGGCCTTGCAGAGTTCGCAATACTCCTGTTTGCTGATAATCCGTTTCAGAGGGGTTCCCGGAGATAAAAGTGAAAGAACTTCCCTGGAGTAAAAGGTGAATATGCCTGTGAAGTGAGGTGTACGTACGGATGGATGTATTTTCAGATAACCAGAAAAGGGGCTCTTTTTACTTAGAGAATTCAATGTGAATCAAGTGATTTTATGAGAAGTTACATATTTGTGTTACTAAGCTTGGCTCTTGCCAAATTTCACGACCCAAGGTCGGTGTGGGTCTAATCTTTTCATTTTGCCATTGAGCTGTGTTCTTTCTAAAATAATCTTTCATGCTGTTTATTCTTTTTATACGCATTTTTACATTGTTAACTGTATCACTGTTTAATGCTGCTGTTCATGAACGGTAAGTTCATTTACAAAGATAAACTCACTTAAAAAAATCATTTTGGGTCTGAATAATTTTTGTAATATTTGAGTCACTGGCCCTCATTACGACCCTGGCGGAAATCGAAAAACGATGGCGGAAATGCAATACCGCCATCGAATAGCGCTCGGTGCGACTATGACCCGTCACCGCAAAGTACGAAGCCATTAGCGACACCGTAGTGAACGCCAACGCTAACTGCACCAAGCACGCGCGCGCGCGCCATGCCAAACCGCAAACACCACCATGGTGCAACGGTACGCCAATTCCGACCCTAGCGGACATGTACCTAACGCCATCAGGCATGGCGGAATGTACCATTCCGCCATGGCGAGAAGTACGGCATCGCGAATCAACCGTAAACGGCCCCACTGAGTGCCTGTACACCGCTCCCTGCCCACAAAGTACAACTCCCCGTAGGTGCAATGAAGCCACAATGCAACCATTGAAATGTACAAGTCACCCATGCATGCCAACGAACAAAAGAAACACAAGAGGGGCCAATGGGAGCTGCAGGGCACAGATGGCACGAATACAGAAGCCATCCCAATGGACATGACCACAGTCCCCCACCAAGAAACGCACGCAAACACAGGCACCTGTGACCAGCAATATTCCGAAGACCACATCATTCAACCAGTCCACCTGGCTGACCGGCATCTGTTACACAAAACCCAATCCCCCGCCCCTGAGCATGACAACATTCAAACTGGCATATTGGCAGCCCCCATCCCTGACCTCACTGGGCTTCGTAGGCAAACGCGCACAGCACAGTACCACGCAACTAAACCCCGAAGCTGGAACCCAATGCAGATCTCCTCACAATACATCGCCCCCCAAATAGGCATATGCCACATCACTTGCAAAGAAAAACGCTACACGGGCCAAATCAGAATAGAAATTTTATGCACATCAAAATCACAAAGCACATACAGCCATCAGGCCATGAACTCCAAAACACCAATCACCATTGTGGGCTGCTTCCGCAAGAAATGACCAGCCACTACCTGTGTGTCGCCCTGTTCCCCCATGGTACACAGAGCCACATTCACGTACGAAAAGGCAACATGGAAGCGCACAGAACCGCAGGGCCGTCCCAATGGGGAGGCACTAGTCCAGCTGAAAGGCCGAAATGTTGCTCCGAGCCACCAGTACTGCGTAAGGGCATGTGGCCCATTGGCGATCGTCCCATAAGATCGTAATGCTGCTCCACTGATTAACACGAAGCAGCAGGTGTCGGGAGTAAAATCCATCTGCAGGAGTGGCATACAGATGGCAGTGGCAAAAGGGGAGGAGATACCTGTCAACCAAAAGAAAAGAAAAAGAACAGAATGGCCATCAGAACTACATACCAACAACTCACTTCAATGATCACACGAAATCCACAGCCATATGCATGCTAGCCCACTCCAAAGGAACATCACCACCCCAAAACCACTTGCGACTCATAACCATCTATATCGAGGTGCAAACACCATCACAAACGAGTGTCTGAGGGCGCCTCGAGACAGGGAGGGCTCAACAAGGCCAGATGGACGATGGTCCCACTATGGCAGCCCTGCATCACATAGCGTAGGGGAGGCGGATAGATCCCAAGAAGCCCTGTACATGGCAAACTCTGTATCAAATCACCTGCCCATGCATCCATCCATCATTCCCTCATCCCGGGATCAAAATGCCTGAATAATTACTCACATAACATTAGAAACATCCATTGAGTCTGTGCGTTATGCAGCCTGCTAAATCCACAGTGCCCCAGCCCGTAATTCCAGTGTTGTGAAGTAACATGTATTTGGTAACGGACGGCCTCATCGCCCACGTAGCTATTGCGCATCCCAAACTATTCATATCAATCATTGCTCCCTCGCCATGGGCCCTGTCTCAAGGACATAGAACAATAGAACGTTACATTTGCAGTCAGACCTGTGGGCATCTCCTCGCCGCTAGCTGGAAACCGAAAGCGCCGCCCTTCGAATTCCTCATTTGCAACATCACGTCGAAAAGGCATCTGTGGCCGTTTGAAATCACTAATTATTCCATCGAGTGCGGCTGTGTGTGAAAATGGCAACTGCCTTCACCCACGAATGGGACGCCCCGCCCGTCGTTGCAACTCGGTACAGTGATGCATGAGGGCCCACCGTTACTCGAGTACTACGTCCCACTGACCCCTCACAAGTCTGTTCGCGACTGCACAGATAGTATGTGAAACAATGGGACCACAGCAGAATGAACATATCAACCAATCTTACACGGCCATCGGGTACAAATACATGATTGCAATAGCAAGATACAATTCCCCGAATTGCAGCGTTGTGCGCGGGACGTGCTCGGCCAAAGGGGAGAGCAGTTTGCACAGGTGGAATCAATCACCACAGGTGGAGGCCATACAGCCTGAAAACACATAAATTGCACAGCCAGTCTCCTCCCACAACCACACCGAAATGCTACCGGCAGGACTCGCGATGTTGGCCCTGGGGGACCTGATAGCACTGCAAGTGCTCCGACTCCAAGAAGTAGACGAACACCAACTACAACCAGCCGCACGGAGGAGACGCAGGAGGAGGAGGAGGCCAAGGCAGGGCCAGCAAGGCCCACCAGCACAGCCACTACCACCACGCAGGCAGCCCGCAATTCAACGCCTCCGAGCACATCCGTTCAACCTCACTGATGAGCAGATCCACACCCTCTACCGTCTGGACCGGGACACCATAGCCGCCATTGTGGACATGACACAGGCTGACCTTGTCAGCATGATAGATAGCCCAACCGCCATCCCACCCCTACTGAAGGTGGTGTCTGTACTCCACTTCCTGGCCACAGGCACCTACCAGCACACAGTCGGACAGTTGCATGGCATTTCTCAGCCACTGTTCTCACGGACACTATTGCAAGTGCTCGATGCCCTCCTGAAGCACGCAGACGACTACATCTCTCTACCACGCTCGGAGCAGGAAATAACCAACACAAAAGTGGGATTCCATGCACTTGCCGGCATACCGGGTTGCATTGGTGCCATCGACTGCACCCATGTTGAATTGGTCGTCCCACATGCCATGGAGGCCCAGTACCGCAACCGAAAACAATTTCATTCCCTGAATGTACAGATGGTGTGTGACTCCAACAGGATCATTACACATTGTTGTGCCCGATTCCCTGGATCAACCCATGATTCTATGGTCTTGAGGAACTCTACAATACCACGCTACATGGAGCGACACGCAGGGAACAGATCCTGGCTACTCGGTGAGTCTCATTACATGCATGATGATGTGGGGTATGTGAATTGTCAATGACCTGCCAGGAAGGGGGGGGGGGTGTGCGTACGTATCAATGGCATTCCACATCATACGTTTCTCGTCCACATACAGGTGATGCCGGATATCCACTGAAGAGATGGCTCCTCACACCAGTCCGGAACCCACGGGACCAGCATGAGGAGGACTACAACCATGCCCACTCACGTACCCGTGTAGTCATTGAACAGGCATTCGGCCTACTGAAGACCCGTTTCCGCTGCCTCAGCAGGTCTGGCGGGGCACTCCTGTACCGCCATGAGACGGTTGCAAAGATGGTGATGGCATGTGTCATGCTCCACAACATGTGCGTACGTAGAAATGTGCCCATGCCCCCTGACGCAGAACTGCAAGCACCTGATGATGGTCATGATGAGGGTGGGGATGTGGCAGCACCTCATGGAGTCTGCGAGGCACCGGAGGCCCGTGACATTCGTCAGCATCTCATTGATGTATGCTTCTAGCACTCACGCCTGGTGGCTGATACATGGACACGGGACTCGTGGCACTGCGTGTGTCTGGGACATGCACAATATGGACTGTACGCCTATGATGGCCTAGTACACAAAGATCAATGTCCACACTTCTCATTGGTTGATCGTGCACTTTTTATGGCATATGTGATATCATGTTGAACACCCTATCGACCCGCCACCCAAGTGAGCCCAACACACCCCCTCCACCCTCCTACCTCCCCCCCGAACACCAGTGTCCAAAGATGCTCATTGTCAGTGGGCTGTCGCTATTGCATGCCCCCTCTGCGGGTATCAGGGGCACCCCTGCCTGTGGAGCGCAGGTTCCTTCCAGATCTACGTTGGGGGCTGCCCTGGACGGAACTTGCAACGGATGATGTGTCTGCCTGCTCACGTCCATGCATGTCCCTAAGGGTTTGCGAGAGCTCAGTGAGCACACGGCGCACTGCGGCAAGTTCGGCACATACGTCTTTGGACGTCGCATGCAGTTCCCCCCTCAGGCTCTCGGTGCTACTCTCCATTTGGACTCTCAGGCTCTCGGTGCTACTCTCAATTTGTGCCCTTAGCGTCTCTGTACCTCTCTCCATTTCTGCCCTAAGTGTCTCTGTTGATGTTTCTATGTCTGCCTTGGTGCCCCCACATTCATCGGCATGGCCCTTGAGGAGTGTGGCCATTTGCTGCTGTTGGACGATTAACTTGTCGAGGGACTGTTGCCTCTGCTGGGCCATGGCCATTTGCGGTGGTGTCACAGAGGGGCTGTTGTCCTCATGTTGCCTTGCCACAGGGCTTGTGGGGGATGGCCAGTCGTCGTCTTGTGGCTGCACCTGCGTGGTATCCTCATGTTGTACGGGAGGGGACAGACAGGGGGATTGGGACAGGTCATGGATGGATCTGACCTTGACATCCCCGTCTTCTGTGTCCGAGCATGCTGCCATCAATGGGGTGTCACCTATGGTGCTGCTGCCACCAGAGGCAGTGCCTTCTGTGGCATCCATTGGGGGGACCTGTGGTGGTGGTGTTGTGGCCATGCTGGCTGCTGGGGTGCCTGTTGATGTTCCCTCCTCTGTGCTGCCACCTGATTTGTGCTGCTGCCGTGTCTTGATGCGTGCAGCTGAGGTGGAGGGTCTCTGGCCGTTGGTCTTGGCCCTCTTTGCAGGTGTGCTGGTAGGGGTGTCCTGTAGCTCGTCGTTTGGATCGGACCCTGTGGTGGAGTAAAGGAGGGCGAGGGTTATTGATGGGTCAGTGGGAATTGGAATGGCATTGTATCACATGCATTGGGGTGGTACCTGAGGGTGATTTGGGTCGGGGTCTTGGAGGTGCTTTGATTTGTGTGTGGAGTGAGGGTGCAGTTGTTTGGCAGCCTGCAGTTAGGGTGTGCCTGCTGCACGTGTAGTGCGTGTATTAGGGGTTTTTAATTATTTATGTATTTATTGTGGGTTTTAACGTGCGCTATCAGGCCGATGTGTGTGGGCGTTCTCCTGGACATGTGTTTCTGTTGCACTATGTGGACGCATGGTACTTCACATGGATGGACTGTGTGGATTTGGCATTGTTTTATCTGGCCCACCTACCTGAATCTTCGGATGTCTGCACTCCTTTCTCCATCCCTCCGACTCCCTCTATGCTCTCCATTCCGATGGTGGAGGCACAGATTTCTTCCCAGGGGGTCAACTTGATGGGTGATTCAGGACCTCCCCCGGTGGCTGTGGCAATGTTGCGGTTGGCAGAGAGTATGCTGCGGACGCGTATCCGCAGGTCGTCCCATCGCTTGCGGCATTGCTGTGGGGTGCGGGGTGCGGTCCCCACCGCACTTACCCGCTGTGCCACCAGAGCCCATATGGCCTTCTTGTTTGCAAGTGCCGTCCTGGTCATTTGCGTGGAGAAGACGACGGCAGCATTCTCCTGGAGGGTCTCTGTTAGCACGGTGAGTTCCTCACGGGAGAAGTGGACCTGCCGCTTGCGGTCGCACGCTTTCTTCGCTACTTTTCCCATTTTTCTTGGTTTCGCTAGGGTGGTTGACGGGTTGGGGTGTGTTTCAGGGTAGTGATTTTAGTGGTTGTGTTGTTTTGGTGTTTTTATAGGTGTACGCCGGGATGTTTCCCGTTCCGGGCCCATGTTTTAACTTCCGTTTCCGTATATTTCCGGGCACCGTACTTTCCGGTAGGCGCACACTGCGGTGACCGCTAAGAGGGGTGGCGGTATTGCACCTAGGGCGCCGTACGGCGGCGGTGTGGGCCGTTTTGGGGTCATTTCCGCCATCGCGGACTTTGCACTTCCGCCGTGGCGTGGTGCTCGTGCCCGATGGGTCGGAATGGGCCGCACTTTGCTCCTTCGTACAATGGCGGAAACGCTATTTACGCTGTGGCGCTCCGGTCAGTCGCTTTCCGCAAGGGTCGTAATGAGGGTGTTTAAACTGCTTATCACGACAAGAGGGTTAAGGCTTTTATGAAAATGCTACATTGTGGGCTGTAGTTAGACAGAGTGTTAGTGCAGTGTTTCGGTTGTGCAGGGTTACAGCTGAGCAGATCTGTCAAAGGCAATAGTCCAGCCTCGGAGATAAGTCGCTGGAGGGACAGTTAGAACTGTCAAGTTGTCACGTATACTAAGCCTAATAATCTGTATTTAAAGTTGAACCTGAATAGAATACAAGTAATAGAGGGAAGTCTTGTCTCATCAGAATAATGCAATACCACTATACCACCATAAGAAAATACCACAAGATTATGTAATAGCCCTCTGACAAAATCCCTAACATAATTTGGTCCATTGGCCTGTGGGAAGGAATTTAATGCAATTACTGCACGTGGCAAGTGTATTAGGCACATCCATTTGGTGCACTTAAAAAGGGAACTAATTCTGTGAGGTGTTAGTGTGGCGCTGCACGCAGTATCATTATGTCCCAAATTGAAGGACATTTTCTGAACTGGTGAACTACCTGGAGGCAAAGCTATTTGCCCATGGGGTGTGGTCATCAGAAAATGCAGTTTTATGGCGGGACCGCCCATCGGAGAGGTGCAAAAGGAGTGATTGCAAGATATCTTTGAAGAAGGCAGTATCATACAGGTCTGCCTACTAAGACTGTTTAGTGCCTCAGACAGAAATGCAGAAAAAGATTGATAAAAAGATTATGTGCGAAGCTTTGGTTTCTTTTAAATTGGTCTTTAAGACTCCAGTAGAATGATTCTGAAGTGATTCATAAATTACAGACCAGCTTAGATGAGGCAAGTAAGCAAATAAAGTGTTTAACATTGGTACTAGAGCAATCTAACACATTGATGCAGCATAAATCTGACAGAATGGACAAAGAACTATTTCAGAAAAAAAGGCAATTTGAAGAGAGTGAACAGGAACTGATGCAACTGAAAGGGGTAATAAATGCAATCAGACAAGACAAGGATTATACTCTTTTGGAAAGGCAGACACTGCAAAAGAACAACATGGAGAGAGAAAACGAATTTCATGCTGTAGAACAAGAAATGGTTAAAATGTTAGAGGAAGTGGTCGCTAGGTGGTGCGTACCTGCATGGACACATGAAGACTGTGCTCTGCTCTGAGCCGTTTGGCCTGGTGGTCTTCGTTCTTCCCCTGGCGGAGAGAGGGCTGCCCAGCATTGCCTTCGGGCTCTCTCAGTCCAGAGGGTGCTGGAGAAGGTGATCCCTGTGGGCTTTTGAAGATACAGAGATAGGAGGGGCTGATTACTGACCAGCACCGGGTCAAGTGTGAGGCCCACAACCCCGCAGCAGGCACCGGAGAGCTCAGCCGTCCCGCTCCCTGGGACGAGGCACCAGAACCACAGAGAAGGACAGGTGCAAAGACCGTGGAGCGCCCCACACCAATGACGGCCCACCAAACATCAGCGGACGGGGGTGCCATGAGAAGGTGCTAGAGTATTGGGGCCCCTACTGAACACAGCACCGCATGGAGTCCAGGCGGAGTGGAGTGAGAGGTGTGTCCAGGGGAGGCGGGCCGACAACCCTACAGCACAGGCACTGAAGCGGGAAAGGGATCTGAAGTGGCCCACTGCACTGCAGCGGGGAAATACCTGGTGATGCCAACCAACCACCGATAAGGAGACTGCACTCCTACCCGTGCGGGTGACCACACGCAGGACGACCACCTCCTTGGGACTGCAGCCTTCAAAGGATTGCGCAGAGAAGGTGAGGAGTCTGCAAAAGAAAGGAGACAGGGTCAAAGAGGGACACCGAGTGCGATAAGTAGGGAGCACCTCAACCTCCACATAGAAGGGAGGCCACAAAAGCAAGCCGCAGGAACCCCCACCCATGGGGCAAAGGCCCAGAGAGAAGCACAGAGAGCATGGGGCAAGATCTGTGGGTGAGCCACTCGTGCCCTGCAGGGGTGAACATAGATACTTTCCGGAGAAGTGATCTGCTCAAGAGGAGCCGGCTGGTGGGGGACAGCTGGGAGCCTGCTTTGCCCGTGCCAGGACCCGGAGGGACCTCGCGTTGGGGGAACGAGGTTTCCACTGGGATTGGGACATGGACCCGAGGACTGAGTGTGGGGCCCCTGACGGGATCCGGTCACTGTCATGAACGGGGTCGGACTTGACTAGTACCTCGACCTGTGCGTCCCACACAGTGCGGAGGGCCCTGATAGATGCTGCACAAACGAGGGCCATCAGGAGAACTAAGGAATAGAGTTGGACCCCCCAGGCATAGGAGGTGCTTGGGGCAACAACAAAAAAACAAAAACAAATGAGCAGCCCGTGGGGACAGAGCAGAGCAGATCAGACCTGGCGTCCACAGCCTCCAACAGAGGATACACATGATACGTTTTCAGTGGCAATAGCAGCATAAGTGCCCCGTCCGTAGAAACACAGAGCCCTCATGAGAGGATGGAACTGGGGGCACCCTGGGAGGAGGCCCACATCTGAATACCCGCCATGAATAATTCCCAACATCTGGAGTAGGCCCTCACGGGGCCACACACCCCCACTCCGATCACTAGAAGCACCTGGAGGGAAGCGCACAGGGCCGGCTGGGGACACCTCGACACCGTCAGAATGTGATGAGCAAAAGACCGGGCCCCCTGTGTACGGTAGCCCAGTAACCATCACATAAAGGAGAGCAGAGCCCTGCAGGAGTTTCGGAGGGCTCCCTGAGGGGAGGCACAAGGGCGGACTTAGCATACAGGAGCCGAGTACAGCAGGGACACAGGCACAAAAGGTCAGAGGGAGACACCCAGACGTATGGTCTCACTGTTCCCTTACACAGCAGAAGAGTGTCCCTGCCCCAGCGGGGTACCTGGAGTTGGCCTTGGAGGAGATACAGAGACCTGTTTCTGCCCCAAGGGGAGCTCACACAGAAGTTCTCTTGCTGCAAAGTTTCCAGAGGCCATCAGGAATCATCCAGAAGCCGTCCCCTCCCGACACTCACGAAATGGCATCTGGGACGGATACCCCAGCCCCGGCATTGATTATGGATGACCTAAAGGACATATTTCAGGAGATTAAGGCCATCAGAACAGACGTACAATCCTCCATCTGCGACCTAAAGGGTAGGGTGGAGAAACTCAAGGACAAAATGGAGGGACTGGAGAACAACCATCTACAGGTAGACGTCTTCGACGTGAAATACGGAGCACGCCTGGCCGACCTCAAAATGAGGGAAGAGGAAACATTGTTGAAGCTGGACGATTTGGAGAACAGGGAGAGGCACAACAACCTATGGATCCTTGGAGTGAGAGAGCAGAGAGGAGAATCGGGAATGGAGGTTGGACATAAGGTACAAGGCCTGATAAATCAACTGTTCTCCCTCGAAGGGGGTAAGGAGGTGCAGCTGGAAAGGGCCCACAGAGTTGGCAGCGGAGGTGGTAAGGGTCCGAGGTCCATTGTGGTCCACTTCCTCGGGTACAGGGAAAAAATGGAAGTTCTCGAAAAGGCAAGGCGCTTGGGGGCTTCATTTATGAAGGGGACACGACAAGGGTGTTTCAGAACCTCTCAGCCCTGACGTTGGCCCGTCGCAGAGACAGTCGTCCACTCACACAGTCGCTCTCTGAAAAGGATATTCGATACAGGTGGTCCTACCTTGACATTCGAACACGGGGCTGTCGAATATAGAGTGACTAGCGGAAATGAGGCTTTACAGGTACTTCAGGTCATCAAGAATGAAGAGGGGTTGCGGGATCAAGAAGGAGCAATGGTGGCACCTGGAGAACACCAGCGAGGACCCAGAGGCATGCAGGTCACAAAGAAGAAGACCCAGGGTGGCAGAAAATATAAGAAGTTGAATGCCCGTATAGGGTGGTCCACAGGAGTTACACGCGGGTAGGCAGACCCAAGACGCAAGGGGGAAATTTTGTTTCACATGGTACCGAGTGGTTAAGAAGGGTACCCACAGCTGTCAATGGCACACCATGAGAATGGAGGTAAGGTGGAGGTTCTCAAGGTAGGCTCACTGAATGTAAAGGGTCTTAATTCACCCACAAAGTGTTCATTATTGGGAAAAGAAATGGAAAACTCTGGCATAGATGTACTCCTTGTGCAGGAAACCCGCACGATAGACGGGGAGGAGAGGCGCATGCCCGGCGCACATATTGGGCAAGTATTCTGGGCCTCAGGGCCTCTTGAAGGGCGGAGTAGGAATTTTATTGAACAGGAGGCTCAGACTCTCAGAACCAGTGGTCTGGAGTCGTACTGACAGGAGGGTGCTGGTGGTTTCAGGGAGGACACCAGACTAACTATAGCGACAGTCTACTCCCTAAATGTTGGCCAAATGCAATTCCTGAGGGAAGCCATGGGAGAGGTTTTGAACAGGGTGGAGGGTCTCCTCATGATAGGGGGTGACATCAATGTGTGGGCAGATAGAGAGATAGACCATAGTGGTGGACTTATCCCTGCAGGGAGCAGGGGGGAGCCGCAAATAGTGGGCTGGTAGACTACATGTGGGACCAAGGGCTCATCGACATTTGGAGGAACTCCCACCCCACGGTGAGAGGCTACACCTTCTATTCACCAGTCCACGGCTCCAGAACACGCATAGATTACTTCTTCATGGAGCAACAGCATATTACCAGGGTCGATAAATGCGAACACCTTCCGATCAGCTGATCTGACCACGACATGGTGGAGATGGAGGTGACTGTATCGGGTTTGAAAGTCAGGGAAACCCTATGGTGCTGCAATGACCTCCTCCTCAGGGATACGGCCTTCGCAGAGGAAATGAGGGACGCCATTGGGGAATTCTTTACTCTCAATGATAAAGGGGAAGTTGAGAGAGGCATGGAATGGGACGCGGCAAAAGTGATGTGGAGGGGCCTCATCATCAGGGAAGGGGCAACCAAAAAAAGAATTAGGAACTTGTTGTCCCGGAACCTCAGAGGAGAGATCCGCCTTTTAGATAGGGTTAAGGGTAAGGAGGCTAAAGAGAAGGAAGAGGATATCAAGGTGGCACGAGGTAAATGCCAGGAGCTGAAAGAAATTGAGATGGGTAGAGTACTGTCCAGTCTATAATATTTGAAACAAAAATACTACAAAAAGGGAGACAAGGCAGATGATTTCTTGGCTGCAAAACGTCGGGGCCAGAGTGCTGAGAGATGGGTAGCCAGGATTCCGGTGAGGGGGACCGGAGGTCCTCAGGTGGGGGTGAAGTACCCGCACACATTTTATGAAAACTTTATGGGAAAGAAGGGGCCGCTGCCAACGATACACTGGGAAAATACCTCAAGGGGGTGTCTATCCCGAGGCTCCGTCCTGGGGAGACCCTTGACCTAGACCATCCCATTACATGGGAGGAGGTGCTGAAGGCGATATCGGTCTTAAACTGGGGAAAGCATCGGGGGAGGATGGATATACACCAGGGTTCTACATGACCTTTGCGGGGCGCCTGTCTGGACATCTAGTGCATTTATACTCCTACATCATGGCCACCGGGAGGGCCCCCTCGTCCTTCGGGAGGGCGCTGATTAAAGTAATTCCCAAAGTGGATAAAGACCCAGAGGAGTGTAGGTCATATCGACCCATCTCCCTACTTAATGTAGATGCCAAGATCTTCACTAGGATACTAGCCACAAGAATGGAGGGTCTCATGCCGAGGCTTGTCCACTCGGAACAAGTGGGTTTCATCCGGGGAGGCAGGGGGCCGACACCCTACGCAAAACTTTACATATCATAAGGGCAGCCATGGGAGACGTGGGGAACCCGGTTTTGGTGGCCATCGGCGCAGAGAAGGCTTTTGACCGGGTGGACTGGGACTTTCTGATTGCGGTGCTCAAGAAATTCGGTTTTTGGCAGGGGGTTTCAGCAGAGTATCCAGGTATTATATGAGAGATCCTTAGCCAGAGTCACAGTCAATGGGCGGTTGTCCTGGTCGTTCAGGCTGCAACGGGGAATGAGGCAGGGGTGTCCTTTGTCACTGTTGCTGTTCGCTCTGATGATGGAAATATTAGCTGAATATCTAAGGAGGTCCCCGCAGGTGGAAGGCATCACGATAGGTGGTAAGGAATTTAAACTCGAGCTGTACGCAGATGATTTGCTGCACCTGCGGCAGTCTATCCCAGCAGCCATGAAGTTGATCAAGAAATTTGGGAGATACTTGGGGTTTAAGGAGAATGTTGGAAAATCAGTGGTCTTTCCCTTCGCTGACGACTCCGTCAGAAGTATCGAAGAAGTGGAGCCCGTGGGGTTACAGATACAATCAGAGGGGGTGAAATATCTGGGAATTAACATTGTCAGACACGGACAGGACCTGGGTCACGCCAATTCTCCAGCATGGGGTCTGGCATGGATTCACATGCTCATGAATATTCCCTGTCGTCAGGCTGGGAATCCTCGGTAAAGAAAAATCAGTTTCAGTTTCGTTTCTGATCTGTCTTTCGTAGTAGTAACCAATCACTGATCTCTGCGTCATACTGACCACAGCCAATGACTGCCATCTCCCTAAGCCCCGCCTCTGGCAGCCATCTTCAGATTTTTACCGCACGTTCAAGTGTTGGGATCCTCGTGCTATTGCTCTCGAGCTTTAGTGCTTTTTTTGCGCTTTTTCTTAGGAACATTTTCTCTTTTTCTGTCAAAAGAGCCTCAAGCTCCACCGTTTCTTTATCCGATCAACGGGGACCCGTATCGGATTCTTCTACGCCCCTCAAGGGTGAAGATTTCGTCGAGCCACGCTTTTGGAGGACTCCAGAAGTTTCTCAGGCCCATCTCGATCATGGCCCAGGAGAATGGAAGCTCGACGCCCGGAAAGCTGTTCAGGGTCTGCCCTGGATGCCAGCTTCAGAATGTCTTTAAGGAGGACGAACACTTCCTCTCCCTCTACTGCCTGCATGAGGACAAGACGCACGTGGAGAAGGACTGTGCGTTTTGCGGCAATATGTCGGAGCGGACCATGAAGGACCGCCATCTGCGTCTCGCCAACTGGCTGGAAGGGAAGAGCCCGTCAGACGAGAAGAAGAAGAAGTCCGAGCGGTCTTCTAAGACCTTTGAGGGCGCCCCGGCGACGGGGGTCCAACAGAAGGCTAAGCACCGCGAGTCCGCTGGCACCGGGAGCGCCGAACGGTCGGGCTCTACGGGTGCCAGGCAGGGCGCATACTCCCCGGCGCCATCAACCACGAGCCAACGCTCTGGCCGAGCACCCGGCGAAGCTCCTGGAGAGACCCCGGTCGAGCTCGAAGGCCCCATCGGAGGGGGAGCGAGCCGGTGACCCTCGCCCCAAGGAGAAGGCGGTGAGCGCACATAAGGTGGTGAAAGCCTTAATCCATCCGGCCAAGGCCTCTATCGAGACAGTCGCGGCAGCCCTGGCTCAGCCTGTGGAGGCTACACCAGTGGTGGCGACCTCGGGGCCCAGAGTCTCCCTGCCACCGCGGAGGGAGTCCTCTTTCATGCCCATCGACAGGACCCCCGTGAAACCTCCGACGGAGAAGAAAAAGGGGGGGCAGGAGGTCGTCGTGGATTCAGCCTCAACCTCTGAGGAGGAGCTGATCGAAGTCTTAAGCCACGGCGTTGGCGTGGAAGAAGACCAGCCCGTCGGGAGGGACCCCGACATAGGAGACGACGAGAATGTCGAGGGTGCCGACGGGGCTCCTGACCACCCGTCGGACTCCCCTCAACCAGTGCCGCAAGACAACTCGGCGGCCATTTGTTGGCTATACAGTCCTTATGCTCGGAGATAAGGACGAGATTGCCGTTACCACCAACGGAGGAACCTCTCCCGACGGGGGACCCGGAGCCAGGCCCTTCTGGGAGACCTCCTCCTAAGAGAAAAAGGATTCATCCTCGACCTCCTTTTCGACCATCGCGCCCTGCTCAGCCCTCCTCCCCATCCACAACCCGTGGGGATGATATGGGGACTGACACGGCCGCGACGGGCACAGACGACGAGGTTTACGACGAGGATCTCCCGTCGTCACCTCCTCCCCGGGCTTCCCCGCCCGACGAGATTGGATCGTTTCATGCCATGATCGCCAGGGCATCCAAGCTTTTCCAGATCTGCCCGGAAGAGAAGAAGAAGGAAGGTTTCCTTTATCAACGGCGCGAGACCAAGAGGAAGACAGTCCTCGTTGTACCTCTACTGGACGATATCTGGGATGAGGGTCTCGCCCTCCTCAAGAACCCATCCACAACACCTGCGAGAAGTGACCGGTACGAGAAGAAGTACCGGGTCCCGGACGCGGCCCCCTTGTGCCTTCGGGCACAGCCGACCCCGGACTCGGTCGTCTCCGCTACGGCCAGGAAGAAAGCGGGGGGGCCTCGGCCTCTACGTCAACCTCCCCGCCGGACGGCGAGGGAAAGAAATTGGACACGATGGGACGCAGAGTCATCTCATCGGCAGCGACGACGATTAAGGCTGCCAACGCCTTGACTATCGTAGCCCGCTACGACAGGGAGTTGTGGTACAAAATCGCCCCCCTGCTGGACTTCTTACCAGACGACAAGAGGGCAGAGGCCCTAGAGATCTTGCAGGAAGGAGAAGTGCCGTCGGACCACGCCATTACGATAGCGACGGACATCGCTGACACTGGATTTCGCCAGTTGGGCAACGGCGTGTGCCTTAGACAGCGTGGATGGCTCAAGGCAACTGACTTCCGTCAGGACGTGCAGACAAGAGTCTTGGACATGCCGTTCGACGGGAACAACCTGTGTGGGAAAACAGTGGACGATTCCCTACAAGCCATCGAGACGGCCCGGGCTCTTGGTGTTCTCCAGCAACGATGGCCGCCCTTTCGGAGCGGCGGAGGCAAGCAAGGTGCCTCCAAAGGTTCTGGCGGCGGATTTTCCACCTATCGTCAAGCGTCCCATTCGTCATCGCAAGAAGCCTACAGGGGACGAGGCAAGTCGGGCGGAACCCGTCGTCGTCGCCAAGGAGGGCAAGGCGGCAAAGCCTCATCAAAGCAGGACTGAACCGGCCGTGGGGTCGGGCCCCCACCGAAGCACCCCGGTGGGAGGCCGGCTGGCAAACTTCGTCAGCGTGTGGGAGTCCATCTCCACCGACCGTTGGGTGCTGGACGCCCTGGCCCAGGGTCACGCGCTCGAGTTTCTAAAGAAGTGCCCGTGCGTCCCCCCGTGGCCAGGAAGGAACATCACGTCCCTCAACTTCTCTTGGAGGTAAAGGCGATGCTCAAGAAAGGCGCCATCGAGCTTGTCCCAAAGAGGCTTCGGGGCTCCGGAGTTTACTCAAGATACTTCCTTGTGAAGAAGAAGACGGGAGGATGGTGTCCCATCCTGGACCTATGACAACTGAACAAATTCATCAAGGCACAGAAGTTCCGGATGGTCACCCTCCAGCACGTCCTGGGTCAACTGGAGGAGGGCGATTTCCTGTCGTCATTGGATTTGGAGGATGCCTACTTCCATATCCCCATCCTAAAGGGACACCGAAAGTTTCTCAGATTCGTGGTCCAAGGGCGTCACTACCAGTTCAGAGCCCTTCCCTTCGGATTGAGGTTGGCACCCAGGGTGTTCACCAAGTGCCTCGCACCGGTGGTGGCGCGGCTGCGCCTGGAGGGGATCCACGTCTACCCCTACCTGGATGGCTGGCTCATCCGAGCAAAGACAAAGGTACTCGCCGCGAAGCACACGGCGAGGACCGTCCAACTACTCACGGACCTGGGATTCTCCATAAACTACGCCAAGTCCCACCTGGTGCCCGCGCAAGACGCACTGTTTCTGGGAGCAAAACTCAACACAGTGGCGCTTCTGGCCTCTCCGTCGGAGGAAAGGACGAGGGCTATCTTGGGCAAGGTGCAGCGGATGCTGGTTGCGGACGCGGCCAGGGTGAGGTCCATCAAATCCCTCCTCAGAATGATGTCTTCTTGCATTTATCTCATCCGCCTGTGCAGGCTTCGGATGCGCCCGTTGCAGGAGCTCCTGGACGCTCGCTGGATCCAGACGACGGGCAGCTTCGAGGACAGGATCACACTCGACGAGAGCTTCCGACATGCGATCCGGTGGTGGGGCATCCGCACGTATCTGACGGCGGGCATGGACTTCCAGACCCCGGGCCACCAGAAGACAGTGACCACGGATGCCTCCCTGGAAGGGTGGGGAGCGCATGCCGAAAATCTGCACGCGAGAGGCCTTTGGCTGCCGACGGAGAAGTCCCTCCATATCAACGTCCTGGAACTCCGGGCAGTGTTTTGGGCCCTCAGGTCCTTTCTTCCGTACCTCAAGGGCAAGGTGGTGAGGATCTTCACCGACAACACCACCACCATGTTGTACATCAGGAAGCAGGGCGGTACCAGATCCCCAGCCCTGTCCAAGGAGGCTCAGGATCTGTGGCATTGGGCCGTCGCCCAAGGGATGTTTCTGGTGCCGTTTCATCTGGCAGGGATAAAAAACACCATTGCCGACTCGCTCAGCAGAGAGCTGCGCTCGTGCCACGAGTGGGAACTACGACAGGATCTAGTGGACCGCCTCTTCAGACGGTGGGGCACACCCCAGATCGACCTGTTTGCGACGGCGACGAACTCCAAGTGCCGGAGGTTCGCCAGCAGGTTTCCCCAGCCGAGGAGCATGGGCGATGCTTTCTCGTTCCCCTGGGAGGGCCTGTTCCTATATGCGTTCCCTCCATTGCCGCTGCTGATCTGGCTCATCAACCAGCTCAAGAGGTCACGGTGCAGGATGATCCTCGTCGCACCTGCGTGGCTGAGGCAGATATGGTTCCCGGACCTTCTGGACTTGTCAGCGTCCCCATCAATCAAGCTGTCAGTGGACGCGGATCTTCTCGCCAGGGAAGGAGGCGCCATACTCCATCATGACCCGAAGTCGCTGAACTTGCAGGCCTGGCTCCTGCAGCGTTAGAGTTTGGAGGTTACGACATACCGGCCGACTGCAGAGAGGTTCTTGCAAAGGCCAGGGCGTCCTCAACTCTTAAATGCTACGGACACAAATGGAAGAGGTTCTCTGTCTGGTGCCACGCACAGAAGATTAACCCTCTACGGATTACGGCTCCTCAAGTACTGCCGTACCTGCTGATGCTGGCCAAGGCTGGACTGGCGCACTCTTCCATCAAGATTCATCTTGCTGCGATCTTCCGATACACCAGGACTACGGGACGGACGTCTTTGTGGTCTCATCGTCTGGTGAAAGAATTCATGAAGGGACTGTTCAGATCGTTCCCGCCGGTGAAGGCCCCGGCCCCGCCGTGGAAGCTCAACGTGGTGCTGACCAAGCTCATGGTACTTCCGTTCGAGCCTCTGCACTCAGCTCCGTTGAAGTTCTTGTCGTGGAAAACTGCGTTTCTTGTGGCCATCACCTCCGCACGACGGGTGGGAGAGATCCAGGCCTTCTCCTGCAAGCCCCCGTACTTGACTTTTCACGACACGAGGGTAGTGCTCAGGATGCACCCCTCCTTCATGCCCAAGGTGCCGCCGGACTTCCACCTCAACGAACCCTTGGTGTTGCCTGTTTTCTTCCCGTCGCCTTCGTCGCCGGCTGAAAGGACTTTGCACTCGCTGGATGTGGCTAGAGCGCTGAAGTTCTACGTGGAAGAGTTTTCGGAAGACGTCACAACTTTTTGTGAACTTTGGACCTGTCAATCAGGGGAAGGCTCTCTGAAAGGCTTCCATTTCCAGATGGCTCTCCGGCTGTATCATGTACTGTCATCGGTTGGCAAACCGACCGCTGCCTGGCCGTCCGAGAGCCCATTCCACCAGAGCGATCGCAGCTACCACGGCGTTCCTATCTGGTGTGCCCTTGCTGGACATCTGCAGGGCTGCTACGTGGAGGTCGACACACACCTTCACGAAATTCTACTGCGTCGATCGGGATTCCAGGGAGGAGTCCAGGGTCAGCCAAGCAGTGCTGCGCAACCTGTTCGCCTAAGGTGAGCCTGGTGAGGAGGTAAGAATTGCTTAATGTTGAGTTTTGGATGTAATGCTTAATATTGAGCCTTAGCCACCTCCCGTGGTTGTGCATGTGTGTACTGCTATGTATTCTTTTATTCATGAGCATGTGAATCCATGCCAGACCCCATGCTGGAGAAGGAACAAGTTACTTACCTGTAACTGTTGTTCTCCAGCATGGGTCTGGCATGGATTCACATGCGAACCCTCCCGCCTACCCCTCTGCGGCTCTTCACTTGGTCATACTGCCACTTCACATGCTACCAAATCTGAAGATGGCTGCCAGAGGCGGGGCTTAGGGAGATGGCAGTCATTGGCTGTGGTCAGTATGACGCAGAGATCAGTGATTCGTTACTACTACGAAAGACAGATCAGAAACTAAACTGAAATTGATTTTTCTTTACCGAGGATTGCCAGCCTAACGACGGGGAATATTCATGAGCATGTGAATCCATGCCAGACCCATGCTGGAGAACAACAGTTACAGGTAAGTAACTTGTTCCTTACCCTCCCTTGTTTGACAGATTATTATCACAAATGGAGGTATGAGGGAAGGGGCAACTGTCTTGGAGAGATAGACTCAATGTGATAAAAATGAATCTCCTCCCAATGGTCCTATACTTGTTTCAGATGCTGCCGATCCAGCGCCCCAGATGACCTCTTGAGAGAAGCTAAGCCCTCAGAGGGAATAATGTACTAATGGCTATACCTGTGGCTAGATCTGATTGTGGCCCATTTGGGGGGGTTGTCTCACCCGCTGGTGGTTACCATCAAACCTGTCCACCTGAGAAAAGGAATGAGCAACAGAATAATGCACTCCTGAATATTGCGCCAAGTAGCCCCATCAAAATAATGAAATCAATCAAGACTTTCATTAAAGCATTAAAAATGGGAGGTGATTGTTGCATAGAAGATCACTTAGAAACAGTACACGATATATTTAAAGCCCTTCAGATACCTAGTGAACAGTATAGACAGTACTTTCACCTTACACTTGATTCTGCAACTGCTAGTGTCATTCAGGGTCTTAATGAGCAAGAAAACCTGTCATGGGCAGACTTTGAGAAATAGGTTAGACATAATTTCTCACCTTACCAGTCGATGCAAGAGGCCATGAAGGCAATGTATACAATGACAGCAAAGCCAGATATGTCACCTCGCCAGTTTCTCCAAGATTTAAAAAGAGCATTTTCACATTTTGATGTGTCTTTTAATCCTAATTCTGCAGAATTTAAGACGGTGAACTTTTATGTTCTCCAAAAAGACATTATATCACAGTTAATTTGTGGGTTTGACAGAGAAAAATCGCTAAAGTGGATTGTAGAACAGGGGACTAAACTGTATGAGGTCATCTATTGTAATAGAGAGATAAAATCGAAATCTAAAGATTCCAAACCAACGGTAATGGAGATAAAATCTGCAAAAATGCCACTTGAATCATCCCAAAATGAGGCAAGGAAGAATATGACACCTAATCAAAGGGGCATGCCACCACAGAGGATGCCACCCCAAAACCATGTATTTCAACCACATGACCCAAGCAATAGAGAGAATTACATTAGTCCTAGATATTTGGCTGATAATCCTAGAGTAGGATTCCGCCCTGATATGTCAGGCACAAATAGCAATCAAAATCAAAGGAACAATAGCCCATATCAGACACTGGGGGTGCAAAGCAGGTTTGACCCCAATACGATGGTATATGGCCATCAAGAAAGGCCCTGGTATGTGGATAGGTTAATTGAAAATGGAAATCAGCATAGGGGACAATTACCACCAAATGAAAGACAAAATATGAAGTCTTGAGTCCCAAGTTAAAATGTTAACTGAGCAAATAGGAAAACTCTGTGCAGTCCAAAAACAACAGCCATGTGAAGGTGCTGAATGTCATAGGAGTGATCTTGTGTGTTCTGACAAGTGACTATATAATAGACCCTGCAATGATAGAAATACAGAAGCCCATGAACCTGTTTTGTATAACAGTTCGGAATTGCTTGCTGATTCAAAAATGAAAATACCGAACAGTGAAAGTGAAACAAATGGTGCTCACACTCATACAAAGGCTGTGTGGTTCAATTTAGAATTGAACCAGACTATTGAAGTGTGTGCAGATGAAAAACAGAAAGGAGAAAATAAACAAAAACCTAAAGAACAGAGAGATGGATTTAAAAAGGACATCTTATGTGAAGATAAGACACCTAATAAAGAGATAGGGTTAGTTGTTAAAATATCCTCCCTTGAAAGTCAGACTACTGTTGAAATCCAGACAGAAAAAATTGTTGCTCAAAAGGAGGGTGCAGGTCAGTCACCTGAGGAGTATTTTGAGCCACACATATTTCAGGAGACCGAAAAGACAGACACAATGTGAAATGCAAATAGGTGTTCTGAGCCAGAAAATGACAGGCTACCTTGTGACCTTTGTGAGAATGTCCAATCAAAAAACTGTAGTGTAAACACTGATGGTTGCAGGTCAGAGGGGCAGACAGTGGCTACACTCCAAATGGGTACTGAACATGGGAAAATAGACAAAGATTTCCAAAAAGAGGGAGAAATATAATTTCACATGCCCATGTGTTTGGCAAGAAGTGAAAAGGGACTAAGAAAGGTGAGTCCTGAAATCAGAAAAAATTCACACCTTTTGTGTGTGCTGGAGGAAGTTGAGGACAGGTATTATGCTCCTATCACTGTGGACGAGAAATGCAATGCATTTGCCATGATTGACACAGGTGCAAAGGCCACGACATGTCCAAAAAGTTGGTAAAAAGCATCAATAAAGGGAGATCCCCACAAAATCACATTAAAGTGAGACAAAACGAAGGCCTGTGCACAATTGTAATGGTGAGGAAATACCGATCGAAGGTGTCACTGAGCTTGACATAAGGATAGCGAAACACAGGATGAAACAGGAAGTATTGATCACATCTCTCAGTGAAATACCTTTGCTCATGGGGACAAATTGCCTGAAAAGGTTGTCGCCCCTCATTGATGGGGTAAATGGGGTCTTATAGTCCCTAGCCAAAAAACCCTTGCGGCCTAAGAAAGTGGTGTCACAAAACAACAGTGTAAAAGAATGCCACACTGTGGCTAAGTCAGATGATGCGGTGGAAGTGTATCCTCAGAATGGCTGTGTGCCTAGTGTCACTATCATTCGAATGTGTCAGGGTGAAATGCAAGGTAAAAAAGAGAAACAGTCCATGGAGATTTATTTAGACCCTAAAAACAAATGGCAAACACAAATAGGTGAAAACACATTGCACTTTTATTTAAACAAAGAGAAATGCAAGCCAAATGTTACTCCAGAGGTAATCACAGAAAAACACATTACAACACTGTCTGAAATACACATGGAAAATGTACAGACATGGATCCCTATCCATGTGAATGGGCATTCTGAAGTGATAGAAGCCACTTTAGCACTTGAGAAGGAAAGGAATTTCATTAATGAGAAAATGCTTCAGCAAATAATTGACAGAGAGGAGATCACAACGTTCAGAATAAAGAATCAACACGTTTTTGGGTTGGATAATCTGGAGTCAGGGAATAGAATCATAGGAAGATGCATGATAAGAATCACAATTGGACCTAATACTATTAATCACAATGTGTGGATAGACAGTGGGACACAAAATAAATGTTATCTGGGAAATGACAAAGAATGTGTATGGTGTTATACTTCTTTAGTCACAAAGTGTGGACCAAGTTAGGGGGACCTGCACCTCAATTTGAAGACAAGAGGCAAGCTTATCATTATGCACAGGTGGTACCATATGCGATTGAACGGTTCCATGTCTTAGAATCGTGGCAAAAATGGCTGTGAATACAAAATATCATGGCAAAAATGCTGTGGTTTTGCTGCCACAATCATGTAAAGGATGCAGGGGACACCCCCGCAACCCCTGGGCCCATTATACCATTTAAAGGGGGCGGGGGACACCCCTGCAACCCCCGCTCCCCTTAAATGGTATAATGGGGTACACCTTTACCGGGTCAAACCACAGCATTTTTGCTGTGATTTATTTTACTGGCAACATTTTTGCCGCAATTTTATTAACTGATACCGATTGAACTACAGGTGAGAAAGGACATTACCATCCCTGCATTTACCAGACAGGTTACAATAGCGCTAAAACACAGAAAGGGACAACAGATGAAGGATTCTGATGAATTTGTATGCCTAAATAAATCCAAGAGGCAGCAAGGGCTAGCATGTGAATATACACCACTGGTAGCGGTGGGTGCCAGGATATTCATTTAGAGGAGAATTCAGCATTGGGAATGGCAATACAAAAATCTCACTATACTGCAGATTTCAATAATGCAGTGATTGGGAATATCCCTGAAAGATATGTGAATGCACAGGGTGAGTTGCCAGAGTCTTCGGATTCTCAACCTAAAAGGATATTTAAAATTCAATCTGTGTATCCTTATGAATCAAGTGAGACATTGGGCTGTCACCAAGAAAATAGCATCCTATTTGATGTACAGGAAAATAAAACAGAAAAGCAGCATATTGAAATGGAGGTCAATATTCCAAAATATTTAAATGTGTCAACTCTCCAAAGAGATACGGCCACACAGTTAGAGGAGAGCACAGAGGTTCCTCCATTAGAGGACTTCCCAGAATTATCAAAAATGGTAGAAGTGCAGGTTCAGGCTGCAGATGCATGCACCAATGAAGGAGAAAAGGATCAGTTGAGAAAAATATTCATGGAGTTTAAAGAGGTTTTTGCCAAAGTTGCTTATGATTGCGGCCTGACCAATCTGCATATTGCCACATTGCCAGAGGGACATGGTAGGGAACCAGTATTTGTGCGTCAACATCGGTTGCCTCTGGCATGTTTGGAATCATTAGCCTTAATAATAAAAAATTTGGAATCCAGAGGAATCATTAGGACTATTCATAGCACAACAAATACTCCCATTTTATGTGTTAAACCTAATGGTCTCTGGCGTTTTTGTGCAGATCTACGAGAGCTAAACAAGAGAGTACCCCGTTTCCAGGTGGCTGCTCCCATTTATTGATTAGGGTCTAGCACAGGGCCACGGGTCAAAGGAGTTTACCACATTAGATCTGACAGCCGGGTACTGGTGTGTGCCACTGGCTGAAGATATTCAAAACTTGTTTGCATTTTCGTTTGACAAATCCCAATATGCATAGTCCCGAAAACCTTTTGGATATGTCAATAGTGGGAGTGAATTCAGAATATTTTTGAGATGAGGCAGAAAGGGGAAAAATAGTTTATGTAGGTGATGCGCTAATTAAAAATGAGAATCTGAAAAGTTATTTCAATGAGATTAGACATGTGCTTTTCCAGTTACAGAAGGCGGGAGCCAAGGTATCTTTACAGAAAGCGCAATGGTGTAAAAAGCAAGTGAACTTCTTAGGTCATGAGGTGACTGAGAATGGATTGAATCCACAAAAGAAGAAGGTTTAGATGATACAGAAGTTGAAAGATCCTAGTAATTTGAAAGGACTGAAACTGAAGAGTTTATTAGGGATGAGAGGATATAACAGGATATTTTTTGAAAACTATGCAGAAATGACACAACCTTTAACCAAATTATTGAAGCAGGGTGTACCGTGGAAGGGGGAAAAGGAGCAATGTGAAGCAGTGGCCAGGCTAAAAGTCTCCTGAAGGCATCATGTTTGCCATATCCCATAAAGAACCAGGATTTCCTTGTAGAGATAGGATTCACTGACCAATGTATGTCAGCAGTGTTATCTCAAAGGCATGATTTGAAAAACAAAACTTTTGCATATGCTAGCAAGACGTTTTCTCAGGTTGAAACTAAGTTCAGTGAATGTGAAAAAACACTCCTAACCACTGTTTGGGCATTGCAGCATTTCCATCCCATCATTCATCTAGCATGTAACACCATCACTGATGCCCTGCATCTCTTCTAACCCCCCAGGTACCGATGTAGAAGATGCCAGGGAGGATCCAACCACAAGGGCATTCACGTCCCGGCCAAAGACAACATCCACCGACAACACCACCTCTGGGGCAGCCTCGCAGCCCACACCAACACCCAGGGCGCCTGACACCGTAGACACTGAGCTAGCTCCACCAGTGGAAGGCGAGGCTGTTGACCCACTGAGTAACACTGATACCCCAGTGGAGGAGTATGTGGACCAGGATGGACTGACCCATGTGCCATGTACACACTCCCCAAGACCCGTGCACACCCCCTACCCCACACTCAGCCCTCACCCACCTGCAGCAGCAGGGTCACTCACCTCCATCTGCAGATGTTGCGGCACCCGTCTCCATCTCCCCAAATCCCTCGATGGACTCCATCTGAATGAATGTGCTTACAGTCTCCTCCCAGTTTGGCAGGTGAGTGGGGACCCCCACCTGTGGCAATGGCCTCCCTCCTGTTGCTGGCCAGGATATTCCGAACCCTGAGGCGGAGGTCATCCCACCTCTTTTTGCAGTCCTTCACTGTCCGTGGGGTGGTGCCGACTGCCGAGACCTTGCGGGCTACCTCCTCCCAGATCTCCTTTTTGTGCTGCTGCGCCACCTTCTTCAGGTTCTGCAGGTTGATCTCGTCTGCATGTGCGGCAAGGGTGTCTGCCAACATATTAAGTGCTTTTTGCACAGGCTGGGGGTTGTTTTCCAAGTAGCCTTTGACATGGTGAAGGGATTGGAACTGGTCTCTCCTGAATGCAACTGGCGGTTTGGGAGGATGGCAATGGATTGTGTTTTTAAAGATGGGCACCGGCGCATTTCCCGTTCCGATGCGATGACGTTACTTCCGAGTCCGGTATTACGAGCCCGGTATTAGCATGCTGTTATTACCGGGTCAGTATTAAGGGGTGCCTCCTAGGCGGAGGCGGTATCGGCGGGTCCCGTGATGGCGCTATGGGGGGGGGGGGTGTAGGGCCATTAGCACCATGGCGGTATGGCCATTATGGCCATTAATGGGGTGCTATTAGCGGCGTCATACGAGCACGGACCCGCTAGTTCCTCCATGCCAGTAATGGACCCGTTTTATCACGCTTCTCGTAATGAGGCCCAAGGTGTCTGTATGATGTGTATTTTTGATTTTGTTTTTGTTGTATAGTGTAAGATGTATGTTTTGATTTATATAATGATAACATTATTTTCAGGTGTTCCAGCGTGGCAAATTAATATCCGGGTAGCCACCATACTAATAATGACAATCCAATTTTAGTTTCTGGTATTGCAGCGGAAGAGGGATAGAAAAATGCTTTATGCTAGGTAATTAATTTGTTTAGTTTTGTTTTACTTTAGATGACTAATTCCTTGCTCAGCAGCAGATGCATGGAGTGTTGGACCCGTGGAGGATGCCCGGGGATTGGATACCCCGGGAAAGCCCACATACTGAGAGAAGGGGGGTGAATATAAGGAGCCTGAGATGCCAGAAAGGTGACGCCTGTGGAGGAGATTCCATGGAGTGCCAGATTGGAGGAGTTCTGCTGATGACAGCGTTGTGTGTAGTTGTATTGCAAAGACTAATGGGCAGGACTTTCCGGAGATGTGATCCAGTATATTCTGGGTATCAGAAACAAAAAAAAGTCATACTCTTCACTATTGTTTTTATTTTTCATTTATTGCCTATGGAGCATATTGCTGTGCTGTGCTCCACCAAGATGGAGATCGGACCACTGATAAAAGATGATGATATCTTATAAAAAAATTTAAAGAATCTGAAAATATATGCTATTTAGTGATGTATTGAAACATCATTGATGTATCTATGGTGGGATAGGTTGCTTGTTCCATGAAGCTGGAGTATGTACATAAGTAATGACCCCTGGGGTTTAATGTATATCGTGGGTGTTTATTTTAAATATGGACATTTCAATTGTGAGTACACATATGTTTTATTATTTTGTATTCTTTTGAAAGATGGTTTTAGTTTCTCCTGCAGTGATATCCCAGGGATCCCAGCAGTAGAAAAAGGAGGGAGATGTAGAAGTGATACTGTAGATGTAGGGATACTATATATGAGGGAAAGTAAATGAGCCATGACATTATATTCAGAAGAGGCAGTGAACAGATTACAGATAATAAATAGCTGGCCTACATTACAAACAGAAATGCACATTCTTGTAGTAAGCACGTTTTAAAATGATCAACTTCAGGGTGAACAGGTTATCTGTCCAATTTGCACTGTGTACATATTAACCAAAACTAACCAATTACCACTTTCCCATTAATTGATAATTCACCTTTAACAAAGCAGTGCAAACCAGGTTGAGATGACATGTCAAAAGTAAGGTTTACAGTGGAGTCAAAACGTGCAGACACAAGTTTTCAGGCTGTGATTTCATTGCACAAACTGCTCGGAAAATATGCACTCTGGAGAAAGCGCCATTGCCCAGAGTAAAAGATTGTTACAAATATATTCACAAAGCTATGCTTCCACAGAAACCAAATCGGGTGATGATGCATGTCATGTTAGAGGCAGGTTTATAGTGAGATTGACAGGGATAGCATATACATTCAAGAGACAGAAGGGTTGTGGGGAGTTCAGCCAACAGATGAGCAAGTGACTGGCTGGAGTCGTGCAGTGCAGATTGACAAAGGATTCCAGGCAGACTGGCTGGGAGAGCTGCAGAGGCTTCCTGGACTGTAGCTGACTGAGCTGACAGGCGTTTCCTACGTGTGGGCGGCTGGGCTTTGCGGGCTTCGCCATACTCCTGTTTACTGATAATCCGTTTCAGAGGGTTTCGCGGAGATAAAGTGCAAGAACTTCACTGGAGTAAAAGGTGAATATTCCTGTGAAGTGACATGTACGTACGGATGGATGTATTTTCTGACAGCCAGAAAACGGACTCTTTTTATTTGTAGAATTCAATGTGAAGCAAGTTGTTTTTTTAGAAGTTACATATTTTTGTTACTAAGCTTGGCTCTTGCCAAATTTCACGACCCAAGGTCGGTGCGGGCTGAATACCTTTCATTTTGCCATTGAGCTGTGTTCATTCTAAAATTATGTTTCATGCTGTTTATTCTTTTTATCCGCATTTTTACATAGTTAATTGTATCACTGTTCAATTCTGCTGTTCATGATCGGTAAGTTCATTTACCAAGAGGAACACACTTTAAAAAAAAACATTTTGGGCCTCATTATAACCTTTGCGGAATGGGTTAACGGGCTCCGCTAATGGAGGCGGACCCGTTAAACCCATTCCGCAAGATTACGAGGTTCCCTCGCGGGACCCGATGTGGACGTCTGGTTTTACCACATCCATAGCGGGTCCCATGAGGGAACCAGGGAGCTAACAACGGGCCAGTCGTAATCGGCCCGTTGTTAGCTCCCGCACCCATTCCCATTGATCCCTATGGTGGCTCAAATGGGAATGGGGAAGGTCCGGGCACGGGTTCCCTGTAGGAGGAATTACCGGGCCCTCCGAACTCGGAATGAACCCGGTAATTCCCCATTCAGGGAACCAGGACCTGGCACCGGTTTTGGTGGCAGCCATGCCCTTGCGAAGGGCATGGCTACCGCCAAACCCATAATGAGGCCCTTTGTGTCTGAATCATTTTTGTAATATTTGAGTCACTGTGTTTAAAATGCTTATAATGGCAAGAGGGGAAAGGCTTTTATGAAAATTATACTTTGTGGGCTGTAGTTAGACAGAGTGTGAGTGCAGTGTTTCGGCTGTGCATGCTTACAGCTGGGCAGATCTGTCAAAGGCAATAGTCCAGCCTCGTAGATAAGTCGCTGGAGGGACAGTTAGCACTGTCAAGTTTTCACGTGTACGAAGCCTAAGTATCCGTATTTAAAGTTGAACCTAAATAGAATACAGGTAATAGAGGGAAGTCATGTCACATCCAAGAGGGCATCAGCAGAATAATGCATACCACTATAAGAAAATACCACAAGATTATGTAATACCCCTCTGACAAAATCCCTAACAGTCTGCAATAACTTCAACTCTCCCTCCGGAAAGACCTTCCTACTCGGGCTCTTCACTCCTCTACCTCCAACTCTCTCAGAGTCAGTCGCTTCTCCAAGCAACAAGTTGATGGTGGATCTCTTTCTTCAGCTGGGGCCGCCTCCCTCTGGAACAGGCTCCCTGCCTCTTTGAAACTCAAGGAGAACCATCTTTGGTTCTGGAAGCACCTCAAGACCTTCCCCTTTACTTCTGCCTTCTCTCTTCCTCTCCCCTGCTGATCTCTGTCTGTTTCGGCACTGGGCTACCCTCTGTATTTGGGCCAAGATCCCTGCCCACCCATCTGCATACCTGCACTGCCTCCTGGCAACCCCTGCACTTGGGTCTGTATCTGCAACCCTACAGTCCCCTTACCAGCACTTATCAGACACCCGTTGTCTGCTCTTAATTCTTGTACTTGCCACTTGCTGGCTGCACTACCTGTTGTTATTTTATCACGTGGTCAGCACTTCCACTCCTCCCCTGCCCCTTGTACTTTTCCCCTTCCCTCTTCCCTGCACTTGCACGTTCTCAATGTCACTGGGCCTAGTAAGATCATTGTTTTGTCCTCCCTTGTACTCCTCCCTTGCTTCGTCGCGCCCTTAAACACTTGTGTATGGGCGCGATATAAATGAACTATCATATATCATTTCACAGACCCTTCATGTAAACATCATCCCAAATGCATGAAGAGAATTTAGCACATAAAACTAACTTTAACAAGCAATTAATTACCATTGGATTAGGCCCGCTAGAGGACAATTAACGATACATGAGCAATATACACCATGAATAGCCACAGGTGCAGACCATCATCTGTGCATCATTAAGAAGATCCACCACACACTGGAGGCCAGTAATATGTGCAAGAACACATGTTGTTGTTGGACAGTCAGCTGAATATGGATCACGAGTGAAGGGAGGCCGCACTGAGGAGCAGGATGATGAGACAGCAGCCTAACATCCTCATGGTCAGACCATTACTTTGGATTCTTAAACACCAGTAAGTTACCACACTCTACTGCCTTGACAGAAGCAGCACCTACAAACTATTTCAGTTGATAGTCTGATAAACAAAATGCCACCAGCTTACACAAATCCATCGCCCACTCCTGCAGGTGGTGTCAGTCCTGCACTTCTATGTGATTAGCATATTTCAACACACTATGCGTATATTGCATGGAATATCCCAGTCTGCATTTTCTGTGATCTTTTCACAGGTGCACCATGCACTTAGGTAACATGCACCTCACAGTTGTGAATTACCCCTCACTTTAAGTGAAAGAAAAATATTTTCTCACACCAGGGACTTGGTTAAACAGCCCGCAGATCTGGTATCATTAACCTCGCTTATCATCAAACTGAGGGTATTTCTGAAAGGTGCATATGCTTTGTTCTGGCAAATGTGACAAGCCACTACCACCTTACCCAGTTGTTGGGGGTGATCAGATGTTCATCAACACACACTCCCCATCCCGTATACTATAGGAAAGGTGTCTGCCACTGGTCCCTACTGTTACCCTTCTCCACCCAGCTCACATCAGGCAGGATACTTCATCATATACCCCACCCCTGCTCAGTTCCATTGTGCTCAACCTTTTATTTTCAATTTGCAGTCATGTTGGCTTTAAGTGACCCTCCCAATGAAGGACATAACGTGTAGGGATGCAAGGTTAGTAACCATCTAATGACACTTGGGAGGGGGTATCCTTATTCTTAGCTATCTAGACCAGAGGCACATGATCTGTGACCCTGTGAGATAGTACCTGAAGGTGCCTATTTTCAAGTTTTAGGGCTGCATTGCAGGTTTCTCTCCGATGTATCTTTCTGCTGATGAAGAGATCAGGTTGTTCTGCTCCATCCCTTAGTTGATAACAAAAAAACAGCACCTAGGCTGACTCATGAAGCATCAGTATGTAAGAGTATTTTTTTTTAACGCTAGTCATCATGATTAGGAGCAGCTGGCATAGGGATTTTTTCCATTTCCCAGAATCCACGTCTGCTTCAGTGGGTCAATTTATATGGTTTATCTTTTGGCCCATTACTCTCACATTCTGCATTAGAAAAAGCCATCAAGGGGCGTGACCTTAACCCGTATCAGGGCACAAGAGTGTTTACCATCAAGGGCGAAATTCCAGAAAGACCCAGCATTAAAGGTTTAGCCTTTTTTAATTGTGTAGGATCAAAAGGTCAATTAGTCTCCACAAAGACTCAGGACACAGTTTCAACTTCAACAAAATCATTTGTTAGGGACTTAAAACATAATTGTGCCAGTTGAAACTCAAATGGGATGTCAGAATGTCAGTTCAAGGGATTCAATCAGTCTATACTAGTGTGCATAGTGGGCACCAATGAAGTACTTATCAATGCAAATGTTCCAATATGATTATTTAGTCCACTCCAGAGATCTATTGGACCTGAGAGTCACAAAATGTCAAATACAAAATCTGGTGAATCCTACCATAAACCGGGTGAACAAATGTGGTAATCCCACACATTAATTTATACAAATAAACTCGCAATTGTGTTTCAACGGGTATTCATAAGCATCATGAAGTCCTACTAAAGTTAGGAAATCTCTTCCAAAGTCCTGTCATTGAAAACTATAACCTTTAGTTATTGACAAAGGCATAGATGTAAATCTGATGCATTTCGGAATAATTTCTTTCATCAGAGAAAACATTTTCTTTAACTGTAGCCTCTTCAAGGTAACTGAGAAGGATTCTAAACCCTTCCTAAATACACTTCCTAATTTCTCATTGATAGCATGCAATGCTAATGCTCCAAAGTGCAAAAGCCATTAATGGTTTTTCAGCAACTTGCCTTGGAAGAACAAGTCTCTGAAATTGCAAACCAAACTGGTATTTGTCAATAACCAATAGAAATGTCTCACAAACGTCTCTCCTGGTCTTTCCCCAGTGCCAATCACAGTCCTTGCATTTTTGTCTGGGTTCTCTCTTCAATGATTCAGTTCTACTTTGCTTTTCACTGATTGTTATGATGACATCTAATCCCCTGACTTGACTGAAATACAAGGCAGTCAGACAAAGGGGCTCACAACTTCTTCCAGAGGGGACTAAGACTCACATGGGTTTCAATCTGTTTCAAACTGTTCTTTGGGCTCTTGGCCATCTCCTTGCCAAAGGGTCCTGGCTCCGTAATCCACCAGATTGCTTTCACTCTCCTTCTCATCACCTTGATATTAGCTTGTTCCTATGAGCCTTCTTGTACTTTTCGCTCTGTTCCTATTCCACTGACTGACTTCGTGTTTGCCTTCTGAACACTCTCATCCCACACATCTCACACGCTCTTCACACCTGGACTGCATGTCTCCCTCTCTATTACCCCTCCAACTTCCTTGTAACTTCTCTACTTCCCATTCCACACACCCCCTTGTTCATTCTCACTCTTTCCTCCAACGAACATGCCCTCCAACCTCTTCACCCCACCTATTCCGACCTATTCGTATGCTTCTCCCTTCACCACTTCCCCCACCTCCTCCACTTTTTTCCTAATTCTGCCCCTTCGCTCTCTCTTTCACCTCCTTCTCAATCTGCTCCACTGATCCTCCTTTCATCACACCCTCGTGCTCCTGTACTCCACCTGCCACTTCTAGCGTTCTCTACTTAACTGGTCTCTCCTTTCTCCAACAGTCTCCAAACTCACTTCTTCATCTCCCACACCTCTACTCTTTTGGGGCCTTCTAATATATGCCTCTTTCCCCTCCCTCTCAGCCAGGCACCATGTGAAGGTTTTCACATCTGGGTGATTTGATATACTTGTTCAATATTGGTTGGTTTCAAACATGTGGTTCACTGTAGTGGTTTCTAGTAGATGAATAAAGGTTTCTTGACATGCTGGAATTATTTCAAAATTGGCATAGCTGCACAATCACAGAGGTTGTGTGGTCTGCAAGTGGAGTCAGTACTGCTCAAGCAGCAGTATTCAATTATCATTAATATCACATCTCAGGAAACTCTGGGAAAGGGTCTGACATCTTGGTGTGGCAAATGTGCTGAGTTCCTGCGCCATGTGTTGGGGGTTAGCTCAGGGATCCTCATCATGCAACTACCAGGCCCTTTATTATGCATTGTCTGGCAGAAAATATACTCATATTCACTTGTTCCAACACTCCCACAGTCAACCGGTAACATCATCACTACAGAAATATACATACAGAAATCCCACAACATGTCATGTAAATTGGGTTTACCTTGCCCCACAGAGACAGTTTCAACACAATATCAAGATTCTGAACATGGTTTTCTGGACACCAGCTACTCTGTTTAATCAGGATCTGCGTGCTTCTGAATTATGCTGCTCCCTCTTTTGTCCAGACCTTTCATCGCCTATAACACAAGTATATGCAGGGGATTCTCGCTTCCTCAGTGCATTCAAAGACTCTGCACCTGCACTACCATACCTTTAACTATGAAAGTGTATGTGCCAATAGTTATGCCAAGCCCATGTCACAGTAAATTGTGCTGCACTGGTTTTCTGTACATACGCGGATGCCAAGCAGTGCTTGCACCCGCGTTCCAAAGGACTGCGTGGCTTTTGTAGCCATGCGTTCAGAAGCAGTCAGATGTACATATCGCAACAGGCTGCCGGCGCACCTGCGTATATAATCAGCCCTCTATACAGGAGCAACCCCGCAAACAAATGAGCACCTTTATTGACAATGAGTATCTCTGTCATTGCGTGCCTTTTGCTAGAGAGGGGCTATATGCCTGTTTGGCATGCCATTAAAGGCATGGGCCCTCATTACGACCTTGGCGGAGAACCACGGTGCTATTAGCACCCTGGTCCATGGCGCTAAGCTGCCAACTCCGCCATGGTGGTTGGCGGACTTACCGCCCCATTCCGACCTTGGCGGGGCGGTAAGTCCCCAATCCCCATTTACCCTTCCCCATTCCCATTTTTGCCCCATAGGGCATAATGGGAGTGGGGAAGGCGTTAATTACGCCACCGTAAATTACGGTGGCGTAATTAACAACGAGGTCCCTTAGCGCCATGGATTTTAACACCTAATAAAAGCAGGTGTTAATTCCGCCATGGCGCTACGGGAACTCGTACTCAGGCGGTAAGGGTCGGCGAAGTTTACGCCGGCGTAAACCCCTTACCGCCTGGGTCGTAATGAGGGCCATGGTCTAGTAAAAAATGTTATTTAAAAAATAGATTTTTTACTAGACCATGCCTTTAATATCGTAGACCCAATACGGCAATCAACACAACTATTCATAAAGTTATGACTTTATGCATGAACACAGCATACACGCGTGTGTGCCAGCTGTTTCCCTGCACATTTGCAGTCTGCCTTCAAATGACAAAAATGTGGCAGTGGGGACTGTTAGGAAAGATTTCATAATTGTAGGTAATTTTCCTTCCATGTGGCAACCCCCAAACGTTTTGCTGTTGTTTTACACCCATATCTAGACTTTGCCAGAGAAGCGCAGCCTTAGGCCGCACTCCTCTGGGCTTTCGCTCAATTCTTCTGGGGAAACTGACATGCCCTTAAGACAGTCAGTACTGGGAGACTTTGTTTCCCTTAGTCCTTTCCTCATGTTGCAGCTTTTGAGCAACATGAAACAAGAGTGCACCGTAACTTACATTACCGCGCCATTCCAAAGGCCCTAGAAACTCTTGATGGACTTATTATGAAATGTGCAAGTGTGTCACGGACGGGACTGGTGGCAGCTATCGTTTCTTTGTGTTTTGAACCCCTTTTTGCCATGTTAACCGCGCTTCCCGCGTTTGGCCCAAATGGGTGGCCTGGCCTCCAAAATGGCCATGCCACGAGGTTCTTTTGTCCTGTCCGCTGACCGTCTTGCCCCTTCACCTTCACCCAGGTCGAGCCGACCCGGGGCAGTCCTTATTTGGTCATGCACTTTACCGCGAAACACAACGCTTTCGCGGGCTTCTGCATGCCTTGTGTGTGCCTCCAGGATGTGGGCTGGGATGTCTATTCCCAATACACATCCTGGGTGCCAGAGAGTCTAGAGTGTCCTGAATGCCTGGGACCACCATGGTCCGTGATAGGTCCACGTATGGTGTGAGTGTTTGTGAGCGGATCTCCCATTGGGCCCTCTCCGTTTTGGTGCGAAGGGAACTTTGGATAAGAGGAGGCTGAAAACACCACTACCATGTCGATCTCCTGAGTTCTCACGAACAAAGGATCAGGAGCCAAGTATCCTGCAACTATGAAGCTGAGTAGAGGAATGGTGACCCGCTGAAGGTTTGGCACCCTGCACTGCTGTCGTCCTGCGAGACCACTCGGCTTCTGATCGTACGAGAAGGTCTGCAAAGGCGCTTCGACCCTTTAGAATAGTGTGAACAACTATTCTCGGCATCTTAACCAAATCCTGTACATAAGCCTTCGGAAGCGTCCCTGGGCCATCCAGTGGACTGACCAGCCTACACAGGAACCTTGCTCTGTCACCGCCGTCTGACTTACTGCTAATCCCGTGTCCTCGGCACTCTCACACGATTCGTACACTTGGCGTTCCCAGGTCTGAAGCGAGATGTGCGCTTTGGGACTGGAATACACGTGGTTGCCGAGTTGCCCTGCTGTGGTAACAATCCTGTGCGTGTTCGCTGCAATTGGGACACCCCTGACCCTGACTCCTGCTGTCGCGGAATCTACACGACGTCGAGACGTCCCTCTGATCGCATCTGAACCTGCCAGTACCGAAACTGAACCGGAGAAGCCTGGGTCTGCCTGCATCGGGGACCGGTGAGTAGTCAATACCCTAACCGGTCGCCCTCCCGCAGGAGCCTGTGGCTTTCCATTACTGTTGTAAACAGCAAACCCTTTCCCACACTCACGCCCTGCTTCTGCCCCGAAGTGGAGGCCTTGCCTGAGTCACGGGGATTTGTTCACCATCTTTTCGTCCACCTTTCTGAACTGCCTGATTTCCCTGAAGAGACTCTCCTTTGCCCGTTGGCACCCGCGTGTGCAGGTACTTTTGAGCACAATGCTCCACTCTTTGTAGGGCTCGGTCTTCCTTCTAGTTAGGTGGCCTCTGATGTCGAACTGGGTCTAACAATTACTTGCACTGCCTGTTTTCCTCCCCATCTAGGTGGTCTGCATATTTCGTGCTTCTAACTCTTTAGACCCCTCGGTCTTGTATATATATTGTATTGATTGTGATGTGTTGGTTTACTGGAGTTTTACCATGATTCTTTCCTATGGTGGATGTTACAAAGGCCTTGTAATAAATGTGTCTATATTTTTAATATAACACCTGTCTGGAGTAATTTGTAAGCATCCTTGCTTTGTGTGCTCATTGCTGGCTTTCAGTCACCCTCACCCCTCTTGAGACCGTCTTGACCGCCGCCATCGCTACCCTGATTGGTCTGGCTTGTCCAGAGGTTACCCTGTTCCAAGAAACTAGGCTGGCCGTTCAGAAATCTATCTTAACAGGGACCTGGCTACTCCTGAGTGCAAAGGTACCAGGTCCGCGCCATCAAATAATGTTTTTGACCAACATGAGCTCTACAGAATGTTAGTAGTCACTTCACATCTCAAGTACTTCCAACAAATACCCTTGTAATCACCCAATTTCCAGATATTGCAACCAAGACCCATGGAGGTGTGATGTGAAGGGATTTTGGAGAGTGTGAAGAAAAAAAAGCTTAATGTGAGCTTGCCGCAATTTCATTCATCTGAGGATTCAAATTATCAATTTGCATCACTGATAACCACCGAAGAAAATGAAGTGTGCATTTGTAACTAATGTGATGGGAAGGTAGAAATGCAAGCATTTCGTTAGCAGGCAAAAAGTGCAGAAAGAGCCTATAGATATATATATGTCACTAAAATAAAACCTTGTTAAGGGGACGGTATAGTTAAGTTGCGCTACTAAAAACCTGTGAAATTCCCATAACAAAACTTTATAAATGTCACATTCTGGTTCCAAGTAAAATCGAAAGCCCCCTGAAATTTGCCAGTTATGCTAGCCTAGGCAACCTGCCCGCACCACTGTCCCCTATAAATGGCCACACCCCCGAACTCATCTTCATTGTGCTTCTGGCTATAGCTGTTAGAGGTGTGCTGCCTTTACTGCTGTAGCGGCCATTCAGTAAATAATCCTTATGGCATCCATGGCTACTGTTGCTTCATTAGCCTCAGCACCACCCCCAAACCCTCCACCGCCACCACCTCCCCAAGGGCCTGCACAGGGATATACGGGTGAGGATGTAGAGATGGAGGAAGAAGAGGAAGAAGAGAATGAGGTGGAGGAACTCTGCACTACTAACACTCAGCGAGAGTCGTGGGTGTGGCAGTTGTTTTCCATTTTAGGGAACGTACCGAAAGCATGTGTGAACTTTGTCAGGTGTAACTGGTGCCAGTTGGTGCTCAGTCGCGGGAGACCTGGTGCGTACAGCTTTGGTACGACAACCATGAAGCAACACCTAACTTCGTTCCACAGTGCGGACATTCGCAAGCTAGTGCCATGTGAAGAACGTAGCAGATTGAGTTCTTCCACAGCATCCTCTGTGTCCAATCCTCTCACCACAAGAGACACTCCTGTGGGGAAGCGCATCCCTCCAGCTGCCTCACAAGGCATTCGTAATGCTGTTGACCCTTACCTTTCGAGGGTCACAATATTGTGTGTGTATTGTGATGCAGTACTCTGCAGGGGGGAGAGTCTTCGAAGTGCTTTTGAGGCTACAGTCACGGAGCACCAGAAGAACTGCTCCCTACCTAAGTAAAGGCCACCCTATATCTTTCTCTCTCCACCTGCCCCTTCTTATCCCCGTGGTTGGTGTCCCTTTCTCACCCTCCTTTGCCTTCCTCTCCTAGTGTCTCGTGTCGTCAAAAGTAGTAAACTGGAAAATTACAAAAATTAATAAAAAGGCTCTTTTCAGAGCCACCTTTCTCAGTTAAAGAATAGAACTATCAATTGACTGTTGTAGGCCCCCGCGCATTTTTTGGAAAAGTCCGCGGACAGTTGTAGGACACACGGAGTAAGCATAACAAAACCAATGGACTTTTTGCTGGGAGTAAGTGGTGGCTCTGAAAAGAGCCTTTCGGTGGTGGTGTGTGTCCCTCAAAAATGTAGGTTAGAAAAAACTGATTGTCAAATAGGTGACTATGATGTCAAAAAAAGTTGCAAAGCATTTTGTATATTGCGAAGAAAGATTTGATTGCCAGCATATGTGAGATGGACTCCATCTCTACGTAAAATTAAAGAACTAAGAAACAAAATGTTTTCATTGCGGAATGAAGACATGCTAACATCTCTTAGAAAGGCACAAACAGCCTTATTCACATTGCGCCTCACTTTCTCCGTTTGTGGACCAAATACAGAGGAACGCAACCATATCTGTCTTTGCGCAATACGGGAAAAAACAATTTGGCAATTTGGAAACATGTCTATGACCTTTGCAAGTCCTTCCTTCATTGCAAATTGCAAAGAAATTCCAGACACATGGCCTAAACTGTTTCCTCCGCAATGAATGATAAGGATGTCCGGATGACGCTCTGTCTATAAAGTTGCACAGAGATGTACCAAGTCCAGCCACCTCATTCCACGCACGCCATGCCAGTGCACTTCTACATTAGGAAATCCAAGATCTGCACATAGACCGCAACTTTCAGCATGCACCTTCAACCAATGTATCCATGAGTCTCCCAAAATCCATACAATCTGTTTACGAGCACACAGAGCCATGGCTGTCTGGTCTCCTGTCAGGGAAAAGACGTTCTCACTAAATGTCTCCGTATAAAACACACCCACTGAACTTTACTGACCAATCCCTAGCTTCGCACATTCTCATTTGCATGCCTCTCCACCCCTGAATTGGTGCCGCCTGCAAATTACCACCATGTTCGCGGTCACATACAGGATCAGAGTGTGAGGACTGTACATTTCAATATTATTCCACTTTTCCCCTTTAAGGTGGGCTCTGAAAAGAGCGTTTTTTTTTTTTGTCCGGCAGATGCCTTACAGACATCTGTTATTTTGTATTTTTTAAATATTGTTTCTTCTTACTATACTCCTACAATCATTACAGAACCTTCTCCAAAGCAAGCCTCACATTCCAAAAGAACATGGCATTTCCCAAAGAAGATAACGCAACACCATCTGCTTCAAAATAAGCCGCATTACTGGGAACAATGTTCTTGTGGCTGCAGAAAAACATACCAGCGCGTAACATAAAAGCACGCATGTCGCGATTGATGGTACACCTCCCAATTCCTTGATCAGGACAGAAAACAGAACTGTTGTCCCATTTTCCTCTAGGGAGTAACCCAGAAAAAATTAGTTTCGCAGTTGGAAATATGTTCATGACTGCTTGCACCAACTGTTCCAAATCGTCCAACAAAGTACTTACTCTCACATAGCCCAAATGACAAGCACTGTAGTGCAAAAGTACCACATGAGGAGTGGTCATCGCATCGAAATGGTGCGCTACATTCCTAATTTCGGCATAGTGCTGTAAACCATGCACAAAAATATCTCCAACAACCAAAACCTTCACCCTCTGCACCTCTGCCATCTTCAGTATACGCACCATCTTTCGACACAAAAGAGCAATGTGAACATCTGATTGGCTGATGGCTACAGTTCCCTTTCAATGCTAGATTTGGTGTAGAAACCCGTATGTGACACGCCCTACCCGCGCACAAGCGTTGTGTACGTGCAACACGTAACTCTTAACTAGTCCTTCTACCCTTTCCACATCACTCGCGAATCCATTCCCTCATTGGACACAGCTAAGCAGTCACACAACCATCCACCAATCAGATTCAACATCCCTACATCTAACTCTGTCATCAAAATTTCACACTTCAAATATACTATTGATCACTCTGAGTACAAGTCGCATATCATTGCAAAGCACCTACTTCGAAAGGTACTGTACAAGTGTCGCGGATTTCTATGTACAGCTCCATCGATGCGCACATGCATGCGTATAAAATACAGGTATGCATATTTTAATCGGAGAACATGTACAACCCATGTGATTTCATTTAAACAAATTAATGCCACTAAATCTGCATAGCCAATACATACCAACGCTCCCCCTTTAAGTGCAAGATGTCTGATTGTTCATTAACAGACTGCACTACTTCTTACTGTCTCCCGCATAACCTATACATACGTTACAACCTTCCCTATGTAGTGCGAAACTCGATTTTCCATTAGAAAATGGCACCATTTTATACTGTATACCGCCTACATCAATGCTACTTCCAATACGATTGTATGAGAAAAATAAACGCTCCCAATTGCTGTGGTGACATGGCCCTCTGAGGGTCTCCCGATTTTTCAAAATCGTACTTATAATAAGAAAGTACCAACATTTTTCCCAGCAAATATAATGAGCTATCGCTTACAAACCTCTCTGCTATAGATAACACAGCTTAAAAGAAAGAAGGCATTTTCATAATCTAAAAATGTTACTAATTTCTGAAGCACTTGCAACTAACATACTGCAAAAACTTACAAAGGAAGCACATAGTGAAGTGAAATGCACACATGCACTGTGTGTAATATCAAAGGAGAATACTCCGACGACAGATGCAAAATTAACGTGTACAGTAACATCACTACTTTAAACACACAAAGTTACTAACTTCTTTTTACAATCCCAGTGAAGACAACTGTCCTGAAAATCAACAGCATCTACATTGCAAACCACATTTCCGAAGAAACCTGGCCATTCTGCAAAAAAAAGTAAGTACAGGACCTTTATATTCTAACTATTCCTGAAACAGAGTGTGTGGGTTATGTATTTAATTTGCGCACCAATGCAAACAGTGATTTCTGCACCATTCCACCCACAAATCCCCATTTATTAAACAAAGATTAACAGGCAGAATGGCTCACAAATCCACATCTGCTTGGAACCCAAACAACATACAAATGCCTTACAATGTTAGTACTAGAAAACAAATAGCTGTTTCAATTTAATGCCATTACGTTTACTATTAATGCGTCTCCTCACCACCATTGTAAGAGACCAATGCACATTCACACACCACCACAAAGAGCTTCCCCATCAAACTCATGCACGCATGCGCACAGCACACATTGTACAACGGACCAAACCATGCCTTCTTTTTTTCAACAGACCCAACAAATGCCTACCAAAAAGCAAATCAGTAGAAAGGACCGCAGAAGAAGAGCCAATAAGAATAAAAGTGTCCAACCTAACCATCCATCTGTAACAGAGTTTGTAGAGAATGTTGGAACAATACAGCTAACACAGTCATTTAGCAAAACAGAGGAAGCTTCAACTACCAAAACGTTACCTCCTCCAGCAAAATGTGGCATCAAAGACACAACTCTTCACACAAAATCGGCTACCAGTACTCCTAACAATGCTACTATTAATCCTAATATAGTGACAAGAACATATAGTAAAAAAAGTATTTTAGCCAAATGTTTCGCCATAGAGTCCTTCAGAATCTAATAAGAAGAGGATCAAAATCATTCTCAACCCTTAAAACCTACCGTAGAAAATTATTCTTACAAGCTCTCGCAGACAGTGCAATCCTTCTGAAAAGGAAGTTGTTTATATTAGTATTAAAACGGATGAAACCACTAACAAAACTAAGTACCAAACTACAAAAGAAACTTATCAATAAATGGAATGTGAACAAAAATAAATTCTTACATATTTGTGGAGGTGAATGGAGTCATACAACAACCACACAACCATATTTTAATGAAGAAGCATACAAACAAAATCAAAGAAACACAATTGCCATCGATAGCAGTGGACGAGGGTATGAAAAAATCAATCATAGCATCATGGAACAAGAAACACTGCTTAGAAAAGTATCCCCTGAAAACTCAGAATTACCTCTCGATTCGACTGAACCAGACCGTCCAGTGTACAAATGGCCGTACTCATCAATGTGTGCCATTCCTAACAAATTATTCAAATCTTTACATCAGTTCCTCAATCAGTATGTGAAAGGTAAATACAAATTAAAATTAAAGTGCTTCAAAATATAGATACCTGTCAAGTGCGGTTGTACACAGGACTACAAGGACATTCATGCATTTCTGGACCTATTTGCAAAAGCACCTTCCATGATATCAAAAGGATATCAATACATCATACAAATGTGAGAAATCTAGTGCATAAAATATACTATGCTAAAAGTCCAGCTTCAGAATTAGCCAATTTAAATAAAACTCTTCTGCATGGTACACCCAAATATCTACATGAAGAAATGGACCGTATTCAGAGAAAATATTTTGGAAGTGAAACCCACTTACAAAATGCAATAGTTGTAGAACAGAGTAACAACAATTCTGCACATAGCAACCTTCTATTACACATATACAAAAAAGTAACATGGTCATTCTGCAAAAAAAAGTAAGTACAGGACGACCTTTATATTCTAACTATTCCTGAAACAGAGTGTGTGGGTTATGTATTTGATTTGCGCACCAATGCAAACAGTGATTTCTGAACCATTCCACCCACAAATCCCCATTTATTAAACAAAGATTAACAGGCAGAATGGCTCACAAATCCACATCTGTTTGGAACCCAAATAACATACAAATGCCTTACAATGTTTGTACTAGAAAACAAATAGCTGTTTCAATTTAATGCCATTACGTTTACTATTAATGCGTCCCCTCACCACCATTGTAAGAGACCAATGCACATTCACACACCACCACAAAGAGCTTCCCCATCAAACTCATGCACGCATGCACACAGCACACATACATTGTACAACAGACCAAACCATGCCTTCTTTTTTTCAACAGACCCAAAGATGCCTACCAAAAATCAAGTCAGTAGAAAGGAACGCAGAGGTAGAGCCAATAAGAATAAAAGTGTCCAACCTAAACATCCATCTGTAACAGAGTTTGTAGAGAACGTTGGAACAATACAGCTAACACAGTCATTTAGCAAAACAGAGGAAGCTTCAACTACCAAAACTTTACCTCCTCCAGCAAAATGTGGCATCAAAGACACAACTCTTCACAAAAAATCGGCTACAAGTACTCCTAACAATGCTACTATTAATCATAATATAGTGACAAGAACCTATAGTAAAAAAAGTATTTTAGCCAAATGTTTCACCATAGAGTCCTTCAGAATCTAATAAGAAGAGGATCGAAATCATCCTCAACCCTTAAAACCTACCGTAGAAAATTAATCTTACAAGCTCTCGCAGACAGTGCAATCCTTCTGAAAAGGAAGTTGTTTATATTAGTATTAAAACGGATGAAACCACTAACAAAACTAAGTACCAAACTACAAAAGAAACTTATCAATAAATGGAATGTGAACAAAAATAAATTCTTACATATTTGTGGAGGTGAATGGAGTCATACAACAACCACACAACCATATTTTAATGGAGAAGCATACAAACAAAATCAAAGAAACACAATTGCCATCCATAGCAGTGGACGAGGTTATGAAAAAATCAATCATAGCATCATGGAACAAGAAACACTGCTTAGAAAAGTATCCCCTGAAAACTCAGAATTACCTCTCGATTCGACTGAACCAGACCGTCCAGTGTACAAATGGCCGTGCACATCAATGTGTGCCATTCCTAACAAATTATTCAAATCTTTACATCAGTTCCTCAATCAGTATGTGAAAGGTAAAGACAAATTAAAATTAAAGTGCTGCAAAATATAGATATCTGTCGAGTGCGCAAATACACAGGACTACAAGGACATTCATTAGCCTGCATTTCTGGACCTATTTGCAAAAGCACCTTCCATGATATCAAAAGGATATCAATACATCATACAAATGTAAGAAATCTAGTGCATAAAATATACTATGCTAAAAGTCCAGCTTCAGAATTAGCCAATTTAAATAACACTCTTCTGCATGGTACACCCAAATATCTACATGAAGAAATGGACCGTATTCAGAGAAAATATTTTGGAAGTGAAACCCACTTACAAAATGCAATAGTTGTAGAACAGAGTAACAACAATTCTGCACATATCAACCTTCTATTACACGCATACAAAAAAGAAATGCTAACATTTAAAAGTGCATCAGCTGAAATACCAAACCATGTGTGTGTGTGTTGCCGCAGAATGTTTTACAAAAGGAACACACAAAATATAGACGTAGCATTCAAAATAGAAGACAATGAAGATTCCAAATGGTTTGAATTAGCTCTCTACTTTTTAGCCGAAAACAAATATCAAATAAGTGAACCACTAATATGTTGCAGTTACTGCACTCCAAAACTAAAAAACAACCAAACTCCTTCACGTGCTATCACAAATAATTTGGAATTGTTCCCACTACCAAAAACCCTGCAACAGCTCAATTTGTATGAGAGCATCATAATTCAAACAGTTCACCCATTTCAAGCAATTATACACCTTCATCCATAAACAGCAAAAGTACCTCCCTCTGAATTGGTGAAAGGCATTTGTGGCAAAGTAGTTTACTGTATATTAACGATAATAAGCGACCAGCCGGATACTGTCGATATTTGAGTTATAAATGTATAAATGTGTTAATTGTTTTAAGTGTATGAAGTGAAATTCTGGAGCTTAATAATGTTGTGGATTATGAGAAATGTCGTGTTGAATCGCTATATTCAGAACATATTTGAAAAGTTTGTAATGCACTATAAAAAAAAAAGTTGTTTACTTGCCATTAGATCTAACATCAAATGTACACACTCTAGGAGTGGAACGTTCACTAGAGCATTGTTTAATTGTCTTGGTAAATGGTGTACCAACAAAAGACAAAAAATGTTGGCAACAACTGGTGGATTTACATAAAGTTAGAGAAGCCTTCCAATATCTAAAAGACAATAACGAATACTACAAGGAAATAAATATTGAAGAAAGCTTAAGGGAAACAACTGAAATAATTGAAGAGTCAACAGAAACTGGACAATTCGAACTTCTGGATCCTGCTGCAGTATCCACTCTTTTGGACCAGTTCACAATTCATCCATTGCATTCCAATGAAAGCATAGATGATGCACTAGAAACTTACCAAATGCGACAAACCAAAAGTTCACCAATGAGCATATGGGAAAAAAGTATAGAAGCACATGCTTTTCCACTGCTATTTCCTACTGGCAAAGGTGGAAGATACGATGCTAGACTCACTCAAATTACACCATCAGAATACCGCTCATTACGAATGCATTTGCAAGATCCCAGGTTTAGACAAAATGTAGAATACATATTCCACCTACTCTTTGAAAGTGAACTAGCAACCCTATGTTACGGAGTTGCACACATTTCGAAATCTGGAACCCACTTTTAAAATATGTCAGCTATGCAATTAATACAAAAAGTACAAGAAAAAGATGAGGTTTTACAATCAAATATAACAAATTTGTTTGCAAACATGCATGGTACAAAAGAATACTGGTTCCGACGGCACAGAGACGTACGTTGTTTGATCAGAAACCTTGGACCACCAACTTGGTTTGTTACACTAAGTTGTGCAGAATATGCATGGGAAGATTTACATGAGTTCCTACGCATATCAAACAACAACAAACCGACATACATTTATTAACACCTGGAGAACTTTGCTCTCTAGATCCAGTTAATGTGTCAAGATATTTCTATCATCGTTTCATTGCTATGCTACACTTTATTTGCAATAAAACTGTTCCTCCCCTCGGAGAAGTGCAACACTTCTTTTGGAGAAAAGAATACCAAGCGAGAGGAGCACAACATATTCACATGCTGTTATGGAACAAAGGTGCACCTAAATTTGGTCACGACACTGATGCCACTGTTTTGCAGTTCATCCAAAAATACGTCACTTGTGAAATCCCTTCACAACGGACACATAGTGACCTGCATGGCCAGATTTTACAATTTCAAAGGCACAAATGTGGCAAATATTGTCATCGCAAATACAAAAACAAAGGGAAATACTACAACAAATGCCGCTTTGGTTTCCCTAGACCAGTTACAGAAACAGGTGAAGTCAACAACTTCATGTCTTCAGTTCAACATAGTGTTAAAGGTAAATCATCTAAGAACACGTATTACATAAAAAGAAAAGAAGAATCAAAATACATCAATGATTACAATGCAATCATTGCCCTCTTATGGAATGTAAACATAGATGTGCAGTACATTGCAGACAATTCCACTGCTGTTGCACGATATGTTACAGCCTACTTAACAAAAGCAGAAAAAACAGAGCTTTAAGAACTCTGCGATGACCTATCATCAGACAAAACACTATCTCAGAAATTGTACAGACTAGGCATAAAAATGCTCTCTCATAGAGAATGTGGCTCCTATGAAGCGGCAGATCGTTTAACCGGTACTGCTTTGTATGGAAAATCAGAGAACATAGTATCGCTAAGTCTTGGTCCTGCTAAATGTAGAAAAAGAGTTCTGAAATCATATGAGGACATAGAAACAATTGCCAGAAATGATCCCGGCAGCGAAGACATTTAAAAAAACAATTTACTGGACACATACTATCTGAACAGGAGTAGGACTTTGGAAAGCATGTGTCTATACCACATAGGTCAAAACTTTGCATACAAAAATAATATAAAACCCAATGTAAACAAAGGCAGATATAGAGTCACAGATTGTGAAACATACCAAACAAAGCTTAATTTATCATGTTAAATTGTCATTAAAAACTCAACAGAAAGAACTATATTACATGTCTCTGCTACAACTTTTTAAACCATCGAGAAAAGAGGAAGAGATACTAGATAACTATGACTGCTATGAAGATGGTTTCAAAGCAAATGAAAGCGCTATCACCGATGTGAACTTTACGCAGTACAAAACAATGTTGCACAATGAACAGCAACATGAAGAAGAACTTTAGGCCCAGCTAGATAAGGACTCTTCCGACAGTAGTCAACCTTCTGTAACAGGAAGCCAAGAACCACTAGGACAGCCACTAATAGCAAATGAGGCAGAATTAGCTATGACCGAAGTGGAAAACACCATGTGTCCCTATCAAGAAAATATAGAAGACTTAACTGTACAACAAGCAAAACTTAGCAAAGATCAGCGCACCATTTTTGAAGATGTAACAAAACAAATAGCACATGGTGTACAGCACGAAAATAAAGAATGTACCTGCTGGGTTGGGAAAAACATTCTTAATCAAAATCATCAGCAAGTTCCTTCAGCAATTGACAAACAGCAAACTGTCAGCTGTTGTAACTGCCCCCACAGGTTTAGCTGCCTACAACATAGGCGGTGTCACTGTACACCGATTACTACTTCTTCCAGTAGAACACCAAAACAAATTAGACTATTGCAAACTTTCTGCAGAAGCTGCAATGGAACTACGCAGAGTATTAAAGCAAATGAAAATGCTACTAATAGATGAAGTGAGCATGGTCTGCAACCTAATGTTGACTTTGATTCACCTCAGATTGCAAGAAGTACTTAAAACAAACTACGAAGAACCCTTTGCAGGGAAACACATAGATCTTCTACAATTGACACCAGTGAAAGGTGAACCTGTTTTTAAAACCTTAGGACACAAACTCTGCCGCAAAACGGTTGGCAGCATAGGAAATGTCAACCTTTGGCAACATTTCCAATACAAAGAATTAACAGAAAATATGCAGCAATCTGCAGATCTCACTTATGCCAACATCCTAAAAAATATTAGAGTTGGTTTACTATCTCAAGAAGCACAAGCAATATTGAAAAACCAGCACATTCATGCACTTTATGGCGATAATGCATGTGCTACTGATGTTATGGAACAATTAGCACACAAAAATGTCAATTGTATGGCCTGAATGCCCACTCTTTCAAGCTGTTTCAAATTCAATGAAACAATGTTAAATAAAGAAACGCAACCAATAATGGAAATTTGTGCCACAGAGAAACTAGACGTACATGGTATAACACTACCCATGTGTGAGCAAGCCACAACAAGACTAAATAGCTTAGAAAATTCAATCTCGAACACAGCTAGGTTGGAAAAAATATTAAAATTATCCTTAAATTGTAGAGTAATGCTTAAACGTAACCTTGACGTATAGCAAGGGCTAGTTAATGGAGCACTGGGTACAGTTGTTGGCTTCATACCCACATGACACCAACATTCCGTTTGTCAATATTCGCTTTGACAAATTTTCAGAAGTGAAAAGAATAGGGCGCTCAACTGCTCGATTCCTTCTGTTCAAAGACATGTATGTACGTAGAGAACAATTTTCTCTAACTCTTGCATATGCAGTCACCATTCATAAATTCCAAGGTCTTACCCTAGACAAAGCATTGATAGATATAGGAAACACAGTCTTTAAAGAAGTCATGAGTTACGTTGCACTACCACGCTTACGCACACTTGACGGTCTATTTCTAATCAACTTTGATGTAAGTAAAGTGAACGCTGATATTCCTTGCATTTTAGAATACAATAGACTATGTTCACTGTACACCCCCCCCATCTCAAACAATATCCTGTTCCAGAAAAAGTAAAACATGGTAAAAGAAAAATAATTGAAACAGAAATGCAACATAATCTCACAGCAAATCCTTCAAAGAAAACAAAGGAAGGTAAAGGTTCCTAAAGTACCACAATCAAAGAAGAACCTATTAGGGAAAGTAAACCAGGTACTTCTTCAAAGAAGGAAGACAAACTCCGAAAAAAGCACTCAGATACAGAACTAGCTGGCCCATTCAAATTTTCAAATGAAACTGGTGTAAGTTGCTATGCAAATGTAGCAATAAATATTCTATTGCAATTGCCACCAATTGTTAACATTTACTTACAAAGTAGAGACCAATTGTGTTTACAAATGTTAGTCCTTCATAGAAACGCAACAAACAATCCTGACAACACGTACAGTGTTCACGGAATAAAACAAGAATTGGACTACTGTCCTGGAATAGTGAAATTCGCTATACACTCACAAGAAGATCCACAAGAATTTCTAATGTACTTACTACAAGTACAGGAAAACAAAAGCATACCTATAAATGAAATCTTCCAGATTTCATACATGTGGAAACATACATGCACTCTCTGTAGCAATGTGATACAGGAACAAATCCCAAATGAGTGATTTGTGTATATATCCATACCTAATTGTGAATCCATTCCATTTCAGCATCTTGTACAGAATGCAAACCATGGCAGATTATGTACTATGTGTAATTCAGACAATCGCTCCACCTTACTAATACCAACACATAGTAAGTACATAATACTTATGCTGCTACGTTATAAAGCAGATGGTACCAAAAACAACTGCAAGCTGACTGGATTCACACACGGTCAAGTGTCACTTGGAAAGAAAACCTTTACAACAGTAGGTATAATCTACCATGCAGGAGCCACAACCAATGCAGGTCACTACACTGCATACATTAAAAAGAAATGTGGATGGGTGGAATCTAATGATAGCACCATTCCTCAAAAGCAGAGATTGTCGGCTAATCTTACAAATGCATATTTAATCTTCTTGAAGCCAAAGTTGAATTACTAATGTGTACTTCTACATTACCAAAAAACAAAGTAAAAGACTACAAACAGTTAGAATACGCAATCAGGTATCTAACTGCTCAAGACTGTATAACAACGACACAGATAAATGAATACCACAGAACCGTAACAATAAATGCACAGTTAGAATACGCCAAAAGGTATCTAGCTGTTGTTAAAAATCGGCAACAAGGCAATAAACATGACATTAAGCAGAAAGAACAAGGAAACACTCAAAGAAAACAAAGAAATAGTTTGTAGCATAGCAAATTAAGGTGTTTTTTAATCCGACAAGGATTTTTTTCCCCCGGACCCCAGGATTAGAAAAACAAACACAGAAACTGAGCACAATGCACAGTACCCTAGTTTGTGAACTAAATATGAGGGTCAAAAAAAAATTCTGAACTGTCTATTATACTTTGTAAAAAATCTTTATAAAATGCAAACACTAACATGCTTTTTTCTTTTATCACAGAAATTAAAAAAGGCTACTTTCGCCAAGTACTGCAATCATGTAACACATGTAGGGATTCTGAACAAATTAAAGAGTAAGTATAATAACAGTCATTTCATACATATGTGAATGTACACGGCTAATCTATGGCAGTGATATGGTGCAGTGCCTGTAGGCTGGGCCTAGCATCTTTGATGTACAACCTACCATCTACACCCTACAGCCAAGCAAGCAAGACTATAGGTCCTACCCACAACCATCACTCCATATGAAAACCATGGTGCTATGGTGTTTCTATTTTCACTACTTCTAAGTTTAGTTTTCGGTGCATGGTCTGCAGCCATGCAGCCAAGACCCTACAACGTACACACAACCACCGCACCACACCACACCACACCCATTTTTACTTATAACCTCACTGCTTATGACTTCAGTGTTGGGTGCATGGCATTTGGCCATGCACCCAAGACTCTGGGTGCTGCCCAGAACCACCAAAGCGTATCGCAACCATTGTGGCATCTAATTTCAGTATGTATAAACTTGGTTTTTTGGACCAGGGCCTTCGGCCATGCTCCCAAAACGGTACGCCCTCCCCACAACCACCTAAATAATGTTTCATAGTATGAGTGTACCTATACCTGTGATATGCTGCAGTAGTTGTGGCCACAGGCTGCAGACTTGGCCTTAAATCCATAGATTTCTCAATGTATGGGTATGCAGTATATAACATCCAGAGTGGGTTACAACTGCAGTACTTATAACTTTGTGTCTTGGCTGCATGCCCTTCGGCCATGCACCAAAGACTCTACGTCTGGGCCACAACTACCACACTATATCATACCCATTCTGCTTTTAACAACACTACGTATGAATGTGCTGTTGGGTGCATGGCCTTTGGCCATGCACCCATGACTGCAGGCCCTCCCCACAGCCACCTGAGTGATGGTCAATACTACGGTGTATCTATAGCTGTGATATGCTGCAGTGTTTGTGGCCAGAGCCTAAAGTCTTAGGTGTATGTCCATACATATTTCAATGTGTGGGTATGAAGTGGCTTATAGCTCCAGTGTTTACAACTTTGTTCTCGGGTGAATGGCCTTCGGCCATGCAGTCAAGACTCTACACACTCCCCACAACTATATGAGCGATAACGAATACTACATTGCTGTGACAGGCTGCGGTGGTTGTTGGGCAGGACCTAATGCTTCAAAAGTATGGCCTACGGCCTACAGCCTACAGCCATGCACCCAAGAATCTATGGCCTGCCCACACCTACCAGATACATACTCGATTGTATGCGTGTCATGTATGAATATGATATGCTGCAGTGGTTGTGGGCAGAGTGTACATACTTGGGTGTAAGGCATACAGCCTGCAGCCATACATCCAAAAGTCTACGTCTTTCCCACAACCACCGTAGTATGTAAAACCCATGTTGGCTGATAAGTTAAGAGGTTATAACTTTTTTGTTGGGTGCATGGCCTTTGGCCATGCACCCAAGAATGCAGGGCCTCCCCACAACCACCTGAGTGATGTGCAATACTACGGGTGTGTCTATAGGTGTGTATGCAGCAGTGGATGTGGCGAGAGTATAGACTCTTAGCTGTATGTCCATAGATATTGCAATGTATGGGTGTGCAGTAGCTTATTACTCTCATGCTTACAACTTTGTTCTTGGGTGCATGGCTTTCGGCCATGCACCCAAATCTGTGCACACTCTCCACAACCATCTAACCCATTAGCAATAAAACAGGTGTATCCATGGGTGTGACATGCTGCGGTGGTTGTGGCCAGGGCCTACAGTCTTGGAAGTATGGTCTTCGGCCTACGGCCTACGGCCATGCACCCAAGACTCTAGGCCCTGGCCACAACCACCGCAGCATATTACACCCATGCTCGCTTATACATGAGTAACACATGTAGGTGTGGGCAGGGCCTTTCGTCCTGGGTACAAAATGAGTACATGCTACAGCTATACTGCCCGATTCATGGAATTATTTGCGTGAAAAAAGCAGATTTGCGCGCCTTTCTGCCGGAAAATCCCCATACTTCAAACAGGTATTTTCGCGCAGAAAGGTGCGCAAATCTGCATTTTTCCCACAAATAATTCCATGAATCAGGCAGTATAGCTGTAGCATGTACTCATTTTGTACCCAGGATGAAAGGCCCTGCCCACACCTACCAGATACGTAATAGAATGTATGCGTGTGATGTATGAATGTGATATCCTGCACTGCTTGTGGGCAGGTTCTACAGTCTTTGGTGTATGGCCTACAGCCTGCAACCATGCACCCAAAACTGTACGTCCTGGCCACAACCACTGCACTATGTGAAATCCATGTTGGCTTGTAACTTTAGAGTTGACAAGTTTGTTCTCGGTTGACCCAAGACTGTAAACACTCCCCATAACCATCTAATTGATAATCAATACAACAGGTGTATCCCTTGGGTGTGACATGCTGTGGTGGTTGTGGCCAGAGCCTACAGTCTTGGAAGTATGGTCTTCGGCCTACGGCCATGCATCCAAGACTCTAGGCCCTGGCCACAACCACTGCAGCATGTCACACCCAAGGCGGCGTACTAATCAACAACACATCCATAGGGAAAAATAATGTAATAACGATATGTACTCAATTTCAATGTTTGCTAACACCACGCGTGTCCTTACAACATTTTCAAGGTGCCTTTGCACAGCACTGACTGCACCCATGGCGGCGTACTAATCAAGAGCACACCCATAGGAAAGAATAATGTAATAACCATATGTACTCAATGTCAATGTTCGCTAGTTTCAAGGTGCCTTTGCACAGCACTGTGTGAAATACGACCCTTATTAAACCCCTCATTTTCTGTAGGTGCAAACATTTCGAACAAAGCGGGGAGAGAAAATACATCATTAACACCTACCGCCTGAACAAATACAGTTTTTCACCCATCTCTTAGTGTGTGAACCTCCCCAAGCACTTTGACACAGCAAAATAGTTTTGAAATAGCATGTTCCTGCTGGTCGCTGCTGCGCTGTCGGCGGTTCCAAGATGTCGGGCGCATCCAAACAATCTGACGCAGAACACGTCTCACTGCAGCCAATCGGCAGACATGTTGCGTGTCCGCGTCCATGACGCCAGCCCCTTAGCCAATCGGTATCCTGTCCGCTGAGCGAACAGGGAAGTGTGACCGCGGAGCGGACATAGATATCACACATTTTTTTAGACCTACTTTTTGGTCGTTTTAAAGAAAAGTACTGCACGGAATCTCACCAAATTTACAAAGGACCCCCCCTATAACTTTTCCCTTTCTGGACCAAACATCACCAAACTTTACAAAAAAAATTCAGAGTGGCCCATATACTTTTTTTTTGCAAAGTTTGGTGAGGATTCGTCCAGGGGGAGCGGAGTTATAGGCCACCCAAAAAGTGCTCTTCCTATGGAAACAGCAACTTAACCATAACTACACGGCCACTGCGTGGCTGTGTAATATATATATATATATATATATATATATATATATACATATACATATATGCACACACACACACACACACACTCCACACCCCCCCCCCCCCCCCAAACCAAGGACATTGACAGAGAGAGATGGAAAGAGAGGTATAGAAAAGGATGTAGGAGTAGCAAAGACCGTGATCGGGAAAGTGCGGGATGTACAATAAAAGGACGAGGAATAGTGATGGGAGGAGAGAGAAAGGAGGGACATTGCAAATGAGAGTGATCCTAATGGCTTGGACTGGTGGAGTGACCTGAATGAAGAATATGGAAAAATAAATAAATAAAGCACTTTCATCCTCCATGCATCAATGATAATATAACAAATCCTATAACCAGATTTTGCATCACACAGATTATTGCCATTTCTCCCTGAGCAAAAACCTATGTTCTTTCTCAACTTGTAAAACGTGCTCCCTCTGAGCGAGCAGTTTAGTCAGTGCAAGTCAATGGGTGAGCACAATTTGCTCTCAGCCGCAAAACCTAACTCTTGTGTGTTTCTAAATATTGGCTTATAATCAGAAATATGTGCGGGCAGTTCCGCAGTGGGGATCTGTGGTTTATGAGTTTGGAGTAACTACTTAGAAGACGGGCAGTATCTATCTTTTCTTCCGCATCAACCGCATTGACTCTTGCACGACAATCAGATGTTTTGAAACTGCTGTCACATCAAATGAGGGCCAGTGGCAAAGGCAGCTTTTGATGTATGGAGGAAGGTAGGTGACGTAATGCACCTCCATTATAAATGGTTCAAGGTCCTTTTTCATTTGAGGTGTGTTCATTTTTCTCTCACTTTAGTGCGAGTGATCAAGTATAGTGAGTGAGCCGAAGCTGCATAGGATGATTCAGGTGGGTTTTTTAATAACAGGTTAAAATGGTGAATTTTACAGCACCATTTCATACAATAATTGGGTACAAAAACGTAAAATGTACAATTGTCTGTACAGGGTAACACGTGAAAATAAATCAATAGATGAATGGGAGGTAGCCAACCGTACAAAGGTGTGTAGTAGAACATTTTCATGACGTCTGTGCCCAAATTCTATGCCAGCTTTGACTCTGTAAAACTCTTTCATGAGGGTGCTCATATTTTAAATCACTGCCACAGTAAAGCACATATTCATGATGCCTGTGCCACAATAAATGCCAGTATTGCAACACTAAAACACTTTGGTTGTCATATTATTAGTGTTATTATTTATTATTACATTTTTTATAATGTGCCACACACCCAAACACCTCAGAGCGCAAACATAAAACAAGACAAACAAACATTACAAGGCATAAAAGAACCACAGAAGGTCCATGTCCAGCAAATTCAACAGTTAACTTCAAGTCAGATGAGGCTCTCAGGAGATTGCAGATGAACAAAAAAGATGGAACGTTGCTTTTACCACATCCTACTAATATACAATCCCAGCTGTTTCGGGTGCACCAATGATCAATTTTGATGTTGCGGGCTGAAACTCTTATGGCAACTGCCCCAGTCTTCTGATGGAACTAAGCCAGCACCTTGTACCTCAATGCTTCCCTAAGTTCATACCCTGCTGGTGCCTCCACATTCGTGATAAGAAGGTCTCTATGGTCAATCACAGTTCTTCATAAGGAGTCTTCAGTAATTGGATGCATAAATGTTTTGCCAATACGCAATCTTCTGGGTGACCATGTTTAGGGTTCATATTATCCTGTTGATCAGGATGTACAGCTGCTTGGACTGACTCTCCTGCTCCACACCGTAAAGTCAATATTGAGGATTAAACTCGTTCTCCAACTATGATGGGCATAACTGGAGTCATTGCTTGGGAAATGGATATCACTTATTGGTCTTTCCCACATTTTTCACTAAATCAGAAGTCTTCTGACAGGAGTTATCCCTGGTACTCAAGGTATTTGTGCCCTTTGTTAAGGATTTTGTCAGAGGGCTATTTTTGCCAGGAATCAAAAAAATGTAATTTCTCCAAATAACATTTGGAAGGTGCTGAATTATTTTACATAAAAATAAAACCTCCCTGGCTGTCTCAGAATACATTCGCACACATGCACCCCACTTATCACAGATATCCTCACATTAAATATGAGCGAGATTTCTTCGCTGTTATCACGGGCAACCCTTCTTTGTTGTCCTGCCAGCATGAACCAGTATCGCAACTCCCGCACCCAGGCAATCCTGATAGAAGGGCACAACCTCCCTCTGACTACAGCTCGTCTTATCAGTCTGCTGCCTGGAAAATCTTGCCGCTCTGCACTGCACTGCACAACTCCAGCCAGTCACTTGTTCATCTACATCTGGTTTGAAGACAGTCACGCCAACTTCCTAAACTCACTGACTGGACAACTCACCACCATGAAACTACAACAGCTAGTGAAAGGGGCAACACACTCGGCAGGACACCCACTTGACGCAATTTTCGCAAAGGAAAAACACATCACGACGGCACCCCTGATACAAATACTATGGAGCGACCATCTCATCATCCCATTCGTGATCACCTGCCAACTCAAGTCTACATCCAACCTACTAAACTCACAACCATCACAAAAAGAAACTGGAAACACGTCAAAGAAAGCAACCTATTCGAACAACTGGAGATGACCAAACCCTCAACTACAGAACTAGAGCTAACTGATCTAGACGGGAAAGCAGAGCTACTACACAAATGGATTGCAGATACAATTGACAAGATCGCTGCAGAAAAACCATTCACCCCATAAAAAAGGAGCAATGGCAAAATGGTTCACTCCACTACTAAACTCCATGAAAAAAGAAAACTAAAAGATGGAACTGGAATAGAGGAAAGAATCAAACTCAGATAAAAAAAAACATTCTTCCAGAAACAAATCCGCGCATACAAGAAGGAAATTCAAAAGTTGAAGAGAAGGCATTATGATGACAGAATCACCAATGCCACCAACACACAAAAAGAAATGTTCAACATCATTAAAGAGATGAGAAACCCACCAGGCTGTGAAAACACCCCAACCCCTCAGAGAAACTATGCAACGACCTGGCAGACCACTTCAAGAAATAAATCAATGACATCCGACAAACCATACAAAACAGACCAACCAACCACAACACACAACCAAATGAACCCGCACAGAACCACAGCACAAACTCCAAAACTTTCCTGAAATGTCAGCAGTGGCATTCGCCATGTTGGTAAAACACAGCAAGAAAGCAGGATCACCCATGGATCCCTGTACCCCGGATATCTACAAATCAATCCTCGCACAAGGAACGCCAGCGGAATATTACACAAACCTTCTAAATCTATCACTAGCAACAGGCACTGTACCAAGGACCTTCAAATCAGCATATATTAAACCACTTTTAAAAAACACAAGTGGTGTGGTAGAAGACCTCTCCAACTACAGGCCAATTTCAAACATTCCCTTCCCAGCAAAACTCCTTAAAACCTATGTATACAAACTAACCCAAGATCACGTAGGAAAACACCACCTGCTAGACCAAGCTCAAGTCGGTTTCAGACCTGCAAGAGGAACAGAAACAGCAATACTATCCATCTGGGACGACCTAAAAACGAACGCAGACTCAAACACAACCTCAGCCCTTATTCTGCTCGACCTCTCCGTAGCCCTTCGACACAGTTAGCCATGACACCGTAACCAAAAGAATAGAAGACATAGGCATAATAGACACAGCACTACTCTGGACTAAATCATTCCTAGCAGACAGAACAGAAACTGTATGGATTAAACCCTTCAAATCCACCCCACGAGTTACCGACTGTGGAGTGCCACAAGGATCCTCACTATCAAAACTGTACTTCAACATCTACCAGACTCTAGTTATCAGAATCTTCAAAAAATACAACATTACATGCTACAACTATGCAGATGATACTCAAATCATCTACAAAATCGAAACCGATCACTCAACCCTAATCGAGTGTCTAAAAGAAGTCTTCAACTGGATGAATGCCAACAATCTGAAAATCAACCCTGGAAAGACAGAAATCATGATCATATCCAAAGACCAAGAGAAGAAAGCCGCCATCCTGTGGCCAACGGAAATAGGAATCGCACCATCACCATCTAAGGTAGTAAAAAATCTGGGAGTCCTGATGGACAACACCCTAACCTTAGAACCATAAATAAATGCAACAGTCAAGTGCTTCTTCCTCCTCCACACGGCAAGAAGAATCCTACCTTTTCTCTCCTTCACGCACAAAACACTCACAATAATCGCCCTCATCGTGTCAAGAATGGACTATGCAAACAGGCTCTACCTCGGAAAACCAGAATACCTCCTGAAAAACTACAACGGATGCAAAATACAGCAGCCAGACTACTCCGCAAACTATCCAGAAGAGACCACATCACTCCTGCCCTAAAAACACTACACTGACTCCCAGTAAAACATTGCATCACCTTCAAAACAATGTGCATAATGCACAGGGCAATCAGTGGACAAGGAGCAGAATTTCCTACAAAAGAAAATAACAATCTACAAGCCAACAAGACTCCTCAGGTCAAGCAAGCAACGAAATCCACCTGCAACAAAAACCTTACCTTAAGAAAAAACTTGGAGGCACCTCCTTCTACGACTTAGCCGCAAAAACCTGGAACAACATCCCAAAAGAAATAAGAAACACCAAAGATCACCTAAAATTCAGGGAATTACAAAAAACCTTGCTCTTCAACACCACAGACTCAAAGTGAAAACCCAAACAACAGAAAGGAAAAAGGATAACTAAACTCAAGAGGACACTGACAACACCCAGAACGGATTAAGAAACTCCCACCACAAATAGACAGGTAACGCCAAGTCAAATAGAACACAAGCGACACCCATTAAGACAGAATCAACAACCCCTGCCAAACCCAGCCAATATCCTCACCCGCCCCATAATTGCAACCAGGTACCACACTGCTATAGAGTTATCTAAATGTTAGCAATCACCACACTCGAACTGAGTTGTGGACATTAGCATGTACACTGGCCGTATGAGTGGAAAAGGAAGGCAGGTAAGGTTATGAAGGAGGTGGAGGCCAGATGTGAAAGGTACTGTGAATACCGGACAAGCCCAGATCAGGACAGAGGCGCAGAAATGCTCCCACACCCCATCTGGGGAGATTACGCAAACCCAGCGTCTCACTTCGAGACAGAAATGACTACTAACCAATACACAATCAATTTCCCCCACTGCATACACCTCTCAAAACTCCAAACCAAACACAACCACAAACCTACAGCACAACAAACCGCACAAACTTCACTACATTGCAACAACAAAACATAAAACACACATAGACTCACACAACAGTACACGACGACTAACGGCCGCAAACACCCCAAGCCCAGCCAACGGACCCACCGGACTGAGGCCGCCCACAGCACATCACTTCTCCCTTGCACTTTTCCAGCTTCCTCCCACTAACTCACCCTCCCTTTTTCCCCTCTTTCAGAGCCGCCAGAGCACCAGGGGCCACTCTAGTGGTGATAGTGCGCTGTACAAATGTCCTTTAACATTAACATTAACATTGGGCCTCATTACGAGGCTGGCGGGAGCCGTGTCCGTAATGCAGGCATGGCTGCCGCCGGTATTTTTTTTTTCCGGCGCCCAGAAATGGGCAATTCCCGGGTCATTACGGCCCAGATCCAACCTTTCCAGTGGGGGTGTAGCCTTGATCTTCCCGGAGTAGATTCGTGCCTCTATAATTCCTATGCAGGCCTGCTCCTATTTTGAATGCCTTGTCTACAGGCTTTCTCTCTCCTGGCCATTCTCGCACTGTGGCTACTATCTACCGGCCACCTTCCTCTCAGAGTGGGTGGACCTCTCCTCCTCCCTCCTCAGACCCCGCTAGATCTAACTATCTCACCATAAATACCTTCCAGCTAAAGCGCTTCCGTCTTCTAGGTCCAAATCCATTGTTTCCCCAAGCAGAGAGTGGGAGGTAGATCTTTATCTTTGGCAGGAGCCTTCCTCTGGAAGGGCCTCCATGCCTCTCTCAGACTTGAGCTGGATCTCCTTCATTTCCAGAAGCACCTCAAGACCCTGCTCTTCTCTTCTTCCTTCCCTCTTGCCTTCCTGTGCTAATCCCCCCTTCTGTCTGCTGTTGACGGGCGGCCTGGTCCTTTATGAGTCTTACTGAGTACCAGCACCCCCTCGTCCAGTCTGGTTTAGCACCTGCCCAACTTAGCACTGCCCTTCATGGCTCCCTCCCTGACCAGCCTGGAGGCCCCCCCCCAAAGAGTCCGTTCCACCCCCCTTCCCTGCACTGTTGGGTGATACCCGTCATCCCCAGGCACTTGCCCTCTGGGCTCCTCATAACACTTGCCCTCCCTAGGCTCCCATTAAAACTTGCATAACCGTGGGCCTTCCTGCCCCTGCCCCCCACTCCCTTGCCCCTCCCCCTTGCACTTCTTGCTGCTGTACTTGCACTATCGGAAAGTCACATGGCTTAGTAAGACCATTATAGTTTTTAATCCCCTTGTAGCCCACGCCCCTTGTTTGTCTTGTGACACCTGGAAAAACATTAGGCCTCATGACGAGGCTGGCAGTAGCCGTACCTGTAATGCAGGCATGGCTGCCGCCGGTATTCTTTTTTTTTACGGCTTCCAGAAAAGGGCATTACGACCTTGGTGGACCCGGTATTTGCCCATTCATGGGCACTGGAAAAAATTCTTCCTCATTCCCATTTGAGCACTATAGGGCTCAAATGGGAATGGGGAGATCGCATGCCCTGGCACCGTTTATAACAGTGCCGGTGCATCCGACATACTGTGCTCGCGGATGCCTTTCATTACGCCAGGTCAGACCTGGCAGAATGAAAGGCACCTGTGAGCACAACTCGGAGTTTGCCGGTCCGGATGCAACAATAACGGCATGCTTACCGGTACCGTTGTATCCTGACCGGCAAGCTCGTAATGAGGCCCATTGTGCATATGTGCCTTATAAATATGCATTAAATAAAATTGTTATGATCATAAGAAAACTGGATTAGTGTAATGCACTCCTCGTGGGTACATCAGCAACTAGCCTTGCCAAGCTCAAACCTCTCAAAAATTAAGCAGTGGGTTTACGTCGCTCAATCCACATATCAGCAACATGGCGAGAAGCTCACTTGCTGCCCATCAAAGCCTGCATCTACTTCAAAACCTTATCCGTTGCACACCGTTGCCTCTACAAAGCCTACATGAACAATAGCATTGAAGACAGCATGTGCGCTCATCCAGCAACATCTCTCTTTTCATTCCATGTTACATAAGTTCTGCGTTACAGCCCCATCCTACAGCCCCATCCCTCTGGGACTCCTTACCTCCAAACATTAGAGATGAACGTTCCCTCCCCACCTTCAAGAGACTTGTGGAAATATGGCTGTTGAACAAATATGACTAACTTCAGTCTGTATTGTGATGATACCTGGTGTATTATTGTTTCCTCTGTACACACCCTGTGATATCCCCAGGTTTGATCGTTACACAAATGCTATAAATAAATCAATTAAAAACTATCATCTCTCCAGCTATCTATAAAACCATTGGTATCATGGTGCAATGTCTTCTATCCATGCATTCACAGCTAAACTTGGGTCATCTACTTTCCTTGGGCCTTCAAGCGCATCTAAGTATTCACTCATGCTGATTGTGTGCTGAAAGTTGAGGGAAAAATACTTCTGTGAAAATGGGCAGCGGCAATGGTGAAAAATGAATGAACAGCTCAATGTGTCTCGTTAGGGCTAACAACCAAAGTGTGGGGCACATGTGTTAGCAGACAAAGCGAGGTAGCAAGCAAGGTAAATGACTGAATGTCAAAGGGCAGTATGTGGGGGCACTTGCCTGTGAATTTCTGGCACTTCACAGACATTTCTTAGTTTACCAGAACATTATGAAGTACTTGTGATTGTCTTTATTCAGTTACCTCCACTGACTGATGCTGGGGTAATATGTGTTTTCCTTTATACTCTGTGTGCTGGCTGACTAATGGAGAGTTTCCACTAATTTAGACTGCAGGATTCGGTATCTCATTCGTGCTGAGGTGAAGAAAAAAAGTTGTCGGCTTTCACACATGGGACTGTATTTTGTCTCTAAGAGGATTTCAGAAACAATACCTGATTTTCATTGATGCCCATCTTAATTCATTTTCTTTACTGGTTGGCAATCTGACTTTGCCCTCTCTAACAGGGATTTTTGTATTCTTTATTTTGCTGAAATCTTTTGCTCCCAATTTTGGCAGTATAGACAAATGTTTATTGGGCACCTAACTGGCTCAAATTCATCTTTTAACTGGCATAGTACGTACTTCAATACAATGTGGGGTTGTTGTTTAAGTGCTCCCTATTATTATTTTGGTGTTTCTAGATGCTCCTGCCTATTTCTAAAATGCTTTCTGCAAAAACATAACAAATGTAATAATTAGGCTCACCTTCATGAAAGACTGATGGCTTGCCCTGCCTCCTCTGTCAAAGGCTAAACCTGGTGTGCCTGATGCCCCTACTATTGAAGCCATCATAGAAGAAGTTAGAGCTACCGGAAAGGAAACCTTTCTAGAGAGTAGACCGAGCATAAACGAATTGGGCCTTAAGTATCACATACTGATGACTTGTGTCAAGAATGTTTGGAAGCTATTTTCTGAGCCGGATGCACGTCTTTGGTACACAAATGCACATTTTCTGAAGCTATGGAACTAAGCATAAGATAAGTTGTGTCATCTTAATCTGCTCTTTCTATCGAAATATGCATTTGGCACCTTTTTACGATACTGTATTTTTTGCAGTTGTATGGTATTACTGCCTCTGTGTCTTTTTTGTATTTATTAAGATTATCAGGCTTTGTAGTGTAGGATATTTTATGTCATCTAGTATACCTACTGCTGCTTATGGATATTATCTACCTTCCTCTGAAGTTGGAGCATGTATTGTATAGCACTCATAATGCCTTGTTATATTTTTTGTGGTGGTCCTGTCTCCAACATAGATATACGTACTGATATTAAGTTAAACAACGTATATCTTTTAAGCTATCCACACATTTTTCAGGTATTACAAATGGCCGCTATACATTTTACGTTTCTATCTCCTCTGAATGTTAATGGCCTTTCACACTCTGTTGAGAGGGGAAAAATAATGGACAATTTAGGAAAAACATAACTTTTTTAATACATATTTTGCAAATGTTTAGTGATTTTAATTTGATAGTTGACCCAATTTTAGAAAGATTACTGCTAGGTAATTATAACTACCCCGAAGGCCAGGAGGCATTTGGAGCATTTATAACTAAATGTGTTGACATCTGGAGATTCTCTAATTCTACTACTAAACAATTTCCTTTTTTTGACTTAACATATTTCGCATTCTAGTGCTTAGAAAGGTAGTCAATCTGCTCTTTAAACTTGCTTCTAGCTTGGGCAAAACTGCTGTCTCTTGGAAACGGTCTATTTGTTCATTGGATTTGAATTTAAGAGTTTTAGAAGCAGCATGAATTTGTATGCTGTGCTTGACTTGGACAATTTGACAGCCTATTGAATAATTATTTAGCATTTAATCATCCTATAGGAAAACCACTCTAATTAGCTCTTCGTGTGCTTTCAGGGCTTCAGTGATAAATATTACTATTTCTATTATATCCCAGATAAATAATCTAATATCTTTAAAATGTGACAATTGCTTTCTATAAAACATTACATTTTTCATTCATTTGTTTATCAACTTTAATTACAGATGATACGATTTGAATAAAACTCTATCTTTGAGGAATTGTAAACACCTACATCTTTTATTAATTATATTTCAGGCAAGTCCACACAACTTTCATAAAATCAATAACACAAAAGGAAAACACTACAATTATCTTGAAACCAATCAACCTTAATGAAATACAAAATCACAACGTTCAAAAGCTAAAATAACATATTACATGACAGAATAAATATTTAATTCTGGAGACATCTTGATCCTTGAACATACTCAAATGACAAGTATTAAGTAAGGCCTCCTCCATGGTGATGTCAAGTATTTTGTTACATTCAATACATGTGCATTTTAATGAGGCAGATTTAAGAAAAGTCAGTGTTTCTATATTTCTAAAGATTTCAGTTTAGCAACAATCCACATCTTAGATTGATTCACAAAAAGAGGGCAGAATAGCATGAACTTAAAAAGTGTCTCAATCAACGTTGCTGCAGACACAACATCTACTTGAACTATTAGGTGATCATTTAGCTTTCTATACAGCTAGGGGTAAAATGCTGATACAACATTTTAAAAATAATAGTCTTTGTTGGTGGTTCCTTACTCAATTAAAATACTGTTCTGAGTCAACCATGATTATATTTTCCAGAAAAGTATTTGACAGTCTTGATGCTGCAACAATCTATTTAAAAAAAAAATATTCTGCATGTGCAGTAACAGCACTATTTTATATGTGGTCAGTTTACACATAAATCAGGCCTTGTCAAATCAATTGAGCTTAGATTGCTCAATATTGTTTTTATGTGTAAAAAACATTTCCATTGCACACCTTCGTGTTGGTTTGCCACATTCCATATAGCATTATTAAGAAAAGATAAATCACGTCAGTTAATTCATAGCAAAATTGAATTGGTTTAAACTGAGCCTCATACACAATTGGAAAAAATACCTAGTTCCGAATTCAATGGAATAGTTGGGGTGCCCCTAAGGATCTACAAGAGCTTCTTTAAGAATCATTTTTTTACCTGGTTTTAATGGTCGAGGATAATCCCATAATACTGAATTGCATAACATCTGTGTTTTAAATTGGGCCACGTACACTTCATCTATCAGTATAGTTGCCCTATTCTCAAACCGCTGTGAGAATGCTGATGTGACTCTGCACCTTCTATATAAATGGGTGGTCCTGCAGTTAATACGTTGTTTCCAGGACCCATCCTTGTTGTATCTGAAACCCAAATAATCAAAGGAGTCAACAATATAAGTGATAAAAAGCTAATAATTGAATTTGAACATACATAATCAATGGCAATTCTAGCAATCAATTAAAAGATTACGGGGATGATTTACAAAAGTATTTTTCAATGCGAAAATCCCATTGATAAACACTTTTATAAATCAGGCCATACATTCACCAGAACTAACAGCTATGCATAAGGCAGATGGTAGGTTGGTGCTATCTCAACAGTATATTATGAATCAATTATATAACCTTTTCTCTGGGTTATATTTTATTATTAGTGTGATTAAGTCTATAAAAACATTTAGTAAATATACATAATAATTAAATAACACCAAACATTATTTTAAAAAGTACAAAATCCGTAGCAGTATCATTTATATACAATTATTTAAAATACGTATTCCACTAGAGAATAAATATCTCCATATGTCTCAAAATGGTAATTCATTAAGTATGCTAGCAGAACAATAAGATTCATCTTTAGCTTCATGAATGTATACTCACTTACGACTATCATAACACTGTTCCCCAAGAAGCTTATGCCTAGGCTTTAAGAACCTGGTGAGAGCTATAATGAGAGAAGATTGTCTCCCTTCGATCAAACAAGCCCAGAAAAAATCCAAATCTACTATTCTAAAATTATGCACAAATCTACCTACTGAGGATTACAATTCTCCAGTCTTGTCTCACCATACAGTAGAGTTAAAGGTATTTAAGAGTATCCATGTTCTCCAAATCCTTACATAATTGTCAGCAACACTTTTTCTTTGGGACACCCCTTATGGGCGCCCAATCTGTACCCAAAAGATTGAATCAAAAATGCATATTATATATAGCATATATTTGTATCTGATGTCCATATAATATACAGAGGAAGGGACCCAAAAGCTCTATAAAGAATTACATGGTCTTCCCATTTTTTATGTTTGTTTTCATTTGTGAATACCGACAACCCCAATCCTATAATTTCAGTTTGAATTTTTACTTTGGCAGGTTTTTCAACAAAAGTTGTTGTGTCGACTCTATATCACTTAAGATGGCCTCACATTCTCTTACAAAATTCATTATAGATTGTGAGGAGTTAGCTAAAAACATATGATTCAAATGTACATATAGCAAACTTGTTGGAGGGTTTAGAATCTTAAGAAAAATTGCTAGCCTATTCCAATGTATTAATGATTTCCATGACTGTAAACCCAATTCCTTGCAAACTAAATAAAAAGGAAAAGCATTAGGGAGCCCAACAATATTTTGCCGGAAAACCCTTTTCAATTGCACTAGCAAATGATCACTAAGGAGAAAAGCAAATGTGCACCCAGTAAAGGTGGTTTGACCAATTACAACCTGCCTTTCCGGGGCACGATTCTGCCTTCACCGCCCGCGGCAGTTGGAAAAAAAAATGTGAACATAAATGACTGCCTCCTTTAAAATAGGAAAGGAACTAGGTCCCTTTTCAGATGATGGTGTCCATTTTTTAACATGTTTTTCATGGCCACTGTCATCCGAAAAGGGACCTAGTCCCTTTTCAATTTTAGGGCAGTGGCCATTTTCAAAACATTTTTTTCCGAAGGTAGAGGTGCTTGCGCAGAGCACATCTCATGTAGGAAGAAAAAGAAAATGAAAACTATACGCGGCTCGGGAAATCCGAGGGTGTGAAAAACTCGGGCCTACAAAGCTCAGACTGGCGGGCCGTTAAATCCCATGTCCACCCCGCCGCCGGGGAGTGAAAGTTACATTCCATGCCATATAATAAAGATGGCACAACTTTCCCCTTATCAAATTTCATCAGGGATAATAGAGTCTATTCACAATATTTTATCTTATTTTTTTTCATTTGGCGCTTAGGGGAGACATTTTTCCCTTCAAGTGAACAGTTAATGTATCTGAACTAAGTTTCTCATAAGTAGGGAAGCCAAGGTAAATCAAATTTGCTACCACAACAATAGTTTTATCATATATTAACCGTTTAAAGGTCATGGGTGAAACATACTATGTATGTTTATCAAAATTACCAATTTACTTAAATTAATCTTTAAACCATTTAGTTTAACACATACATTTAAGGATTGCTGGAGACCAGTTTGTATTTTATCAAAAAGAATAATGTCATCAGCAAATAGAAGAAATGGTTTTCTTATCTGATACAATTCTGGGGAAAAGAGGACTGATTCAATTTGTCATCAAGATCTGCCTGAAACAACGGAAATAACGTGGCGCCAGTACACAGCCATGGTGGAGACCAATATAGGTGTTGCTATAGGTGTTGATGAACTCCCATTAAATGTAAGCCTTATTTGAATAGAGGCAAAACAGTGATGACTGATGATTATTTCAACAGACCCTCATGACTTATTCCAGAGGCATAGACGGTGCACAAAATCAAAAGCCGAAGATAGATCTACACAAGCTAAATAAATGGGAGTACCCTTTATGTATGAAGATTGATTCTGCAGTCAGTTAGGTATAATCCCATTTACAATGTTTCCAGCGTGTGTTTTAAATTATTCGTTTTTTATAAGTGGATGGCTTGTTAATGGAGATTGCACAGTTATTTAAATGATCTAATAAAATTAAAGCAAAGATTTTTGAAGTACAATCTAATAAGGCAATTAGGTGATAAATCATCATATCTGTTTTATCACCGTTATTGAAAATTGAAACTACAAGATACTGCTGCCATGAAGAAGGAAAGGTCCAATGTATTTGTATAGTTGTAGATAAAATACATAATAGATTTGCCCATCGAAAGGTATCTGCCATCAGTACTAAGTTCCACAGCCCACCCAGGCCAGCAACTCTAGAGCTTATCCTTTCCCTTATTTTTGCTTCAATTTCTGAACAAACCAATTCCATGCTAATAAGGAGTTTGTGTTAAAAAATGATGTTCCTAGATCAGGAGAACATTTTTCTTTTTACAACCACTTTGAGTCCTGGACCAGATTGCCCATAGGGTTTTTTACAATCTAACCCAGACAATCTACCAATCTTTCAAAATATGTAGGATGACCTATTATCAATAACAGATAACATTAGCTTACAGTCACATGTATACATTGTTATTCTATACAATTTAACCCAATTATTGTAGCTCTGTTTGATTTTCCTTATTTTTCCAATGGTATTGAAAGAGAGAGTTCTTTACTCTTGGCTAAGATTCTAAGTTCTCAACTAAAGCCTGTTTCCTTTCTACCACCAAACCAACATAGGCATGACAGGAATCATATTTCCCAAATGTAGGTCTCCTAGGTGTATCAGATCATTTTTTAAGAATCCCCTTTGAGAGAACAGAAAAGGTTTGGTAGTCTCACAAATATGCACTGTACAACAGAAAGGTGTGTTGACAGTCATATAACCAGGGATAGTTTATTTAGTTCTATTCAGTTATAGAGAAACTTAATCAGAGCATAGTTGAATTCATTGACACTTTCCAAATTCAAAAACAGTTGAGGTGTGTCAATCACTGAATCAATAATTCAACAGTTGTGCCTATGCCTGTGCGAGTAAGAAACAGTTGAGCCTGTGCCAATCACTGAATTAATAATCAAACAGTTGTGCCAGTGCCTGTGCCTGTACCACTTATGTGCAGCGTTTGCCAAAACTTGTCCTGCTTATTCAAATTGCCGTACTGCCCATGGTTCAATACTTCTAGTGTTATTTATTGAGGTTTAATAATTACCCTTCAGTAGAGATGTATTAGGTTATATAAGTTCCTATTCTGTGAGACATATAATAGACGTCCAGACTCCTTGGTTGAATGCACGGGGTCAAGAGATCAACATTTTAAGGCAGGTTGTTAGTCCTGTAATGAGCCAGGGACATTGCCCTTGTTTGTTGTCTTGTACGTGTGTAGTGCTTGTAGTAGCCAACTGTATCTCATCCATGTTATTTTATGCAACAAGAAGTTGTTTGTAAACGAGTTTCCAAAGTGTAATATTGTCCTTTGCATTGATCAACATGTTAGAAGTCGTCAAGCTTCCCATTACCGAAAAGTATTTGAATGTTCACGTCGGTCTGAGTATGTTAGGTTTGAGAAGGATCTGTCCATGCCCATTGCGTCCCGTTACTACAGCAAACAGTCGTCTACGGTCACCACCCTATCTCCTGTGAGCATACGCAATAGAACGTAGGGCCAAATCTGGTCCAGGACCTATCTCTTATGAGCATACACAATAGAACCAAGGCTGATGGCCAATCACACAGTCACATCTTAGACACATCCACATGAACACCACCCATCTGTCATACCTCTCACATGGGCTCATCTCAGACACATGTGACAAACCACATGCATGTCATGAAATGCTGCAGTACAACACGCAATGCAAAAGTAAGACCATTGAAATTACACATGGTTCATAGAACACATGTAGAGCACTGCCTGGGACATGCACACCGACATCCGTACAAGCAGCATATTTGCTGTAAAGCCAAGGTGCACACTCCCACCATACATCAACATGCACATGCACTGTGGAGGCCAGCAACACTGGGACACTCACCTGATGACTCCAGACGTTGCTGCAAATCGCTGATCTGGGTGTGCAGAGCCGGGTAGAATTTATCCAGGACCTGCATGTCGGTGGTATTAATCCGACCCCTGCGCCCACCCTGTTTGGCACCAGCCTGGAAGGAAGCGCAGGGCCTTGCAGTGGGTCCTGGATTTGAGGACCTCCCAGCACTTGTGCATGCGGTGGTAGTCACGGGGTGCCACCCCCTCCACGTTGATCGCACCCATAATCTGGTCCTAGATCAGCTTCCGTCCTTCCTTGCAGACTTGCATTGGTCCGGGGAAGAGGGCATCATAATGCCTCAGGATATGCTCCAGCAGGATGTCAACTTCCCTAGCTGTGAAGTTGACAGCCGTCTGCCTCGCTGCCATGGGGTTGCCACTAACCTCTGAAGATGATGGTCGAGACATGGCAACCCCCGAGTCAGGTATGGGTGGGCAAGGTGGTCCTGGGGCTGGGCTGTGGAGCAGTGGTGATGTTCTGGCACGTTGGGAGTCTTCTGAATCAGCCGAGGTGGTCAAGGACAGGAGCTCTTGCAATGGCTGGACAGCGGGCACTCAAATTGCAGGGCAGGTGAGCAGCAGGCACACACAGTGGTCAGGCAGCAGCAAATGACTCATAGGAGGCAGCTCAGGGCAGTAGGAGGCAGGAAAAAGTCTTGTAGGCAGGAGTGTGTGGGTCTTCCGTGTGACGGTTACTCAGACCGTTGGAAATTCTCACTCTCTCTTTCAATACCAATGGAAAAATAAGGAAAATCAAACAGAGCTACAATAATTGGGTTAAATTGTATAGAATAACAATGTATACATGTGACTGTAAGCTAATGTTATATGTTATTGATAATAGGTCATCCTACATATTTTGAAAGATTGGTAGATTGGTGCAATCAGAGGAAAGGGCCTAATCGCATAAGTTACATGACATGCGCTGGGCGCTGGTGTTCAGATTGGATATAAAGGAGTGCGTAGGAAAAACATTAAACCACATGTGCAAATTGGAGCAGACGGACGAGTGGACTTCGGAGATTTTGGGGTGCCACGCAATTTGTTCACTACTGTGACAGTGCAAGCTTCTTATTTTGGTTGGGGATTTTCCTATGAGCACATAGGTGTGTCCTTTTCTTTTTTCTGAGGCTAACGGTGAGTCGCGTACGCATTATTCATACTCTGGGTGCCCCTGTGTATCGTGTACCCCCATTATTGACATCACAGTAGCTTTCCTGGTCTTCGTTTATGCATTTTTTGTGTTGCTGGGTGCCACAGCGTATCGCTTAATGCTTTTCCTTTTCACGGGAGCTACCGAGGGGTCGCAAACACGCATCTTTGATATTTGGGGTGCCTGTGCATTATGCGCCCTGTTCATTTTTTAACCAGGGGTAATATTGAGCCTTGCTGGACCACACAAGTATGTTTTACATCACATACCCTGCTCCCTCACTCCTATTGCCCAGGACAATTGCTTGTTGTGCCTCCCATTGTACACTCCCATCTGTACCATGGTTGAGAAGGCCCAAAGAGGGAAAGGTGGTAGAGGTGGCCAAGGTGGCCAGGGATGGGGATGTGCAGAGAGAGCTGTGCACCACCCCCAACAGGGTCAGGGAGCTGCAGGTGATGGTGCTGTCCCTTGCACCCAGGTGCAGGGAGCTGCAGGTGATGCTGCTCTCCCCACCATCCCTGCCAGGGTCAGCTCCTGTCCTCAACAACCAGGGGCAGGGAGCTACAGTAGTATCTGTTGTCGTCCCCCCAGGTACACAGACACGCAGCAGCAGTTGATGTCTGCGCGTCCGAGGGGAAGGGAAGTCCCTGCAAAAAACCTGACCCCAGCACCCTGGGTCAAGGATCTGCAGGGTCATCTGTTCTCCCAAGCACCCAGCTTCAGGCACCTGCAGATGCAGCTGCTGCCCACAACTGCCAGGGTCAGGGAGTTATGACAGTAGCTGTTATCATCCCCCCCCCAGGTACACGGTCATGCAGTGGCAGCTGATGGCCGTGCGTCCAAGGGGAAGGGATGTACAGTCAAAACACCTGGCACCAGCACCCCGTGTCAGGGATCTGCAGGGTCATCTGCTCTCCCAAGCACCCATTTGAGGCACCTGAAGATGCAGCTGCTGCCCACAACCGCCAGGGTCAGGGAACTACGACAGTAGCTGTTTTCGCCCCCCCGGTACCCGGTCGCGCAGCAGCATTTGATGTCCGTGCATCCACGGGGAAGGGACATCCCTGCAAAACACCTGACCCCAGCACCCTGGATCTGGGATCTGCAAGTTCATCTGTTTTCCCAAGCACCCAGGTTGAGGCACCTGCAGATGCAGCTGCTGCCCACAACCACAAGGGTCAGGGAGCTACGACAGTAGCTGTTGTCGTCGTCCCCCAGGTACAACGTTACGCAGGGGCAGCTGATGGCCGTGCGTCCAAGGGGAAGAGATGTACAGTTAAAGGCCATGGACCCAGCTCCCAGGATGAGGGACCAGCAGGGCCAGATAATGACCCAACATCAGTGGGTGATGGCATGGCCCAGGCCACTAGTGGTCCAGCCCCTACTGCCCTGAGTGGTCCCAGCCACACACGGTGTGCACCACCTTCCAAGAGGCAAAAGCGTGCAGAATAGGGAAAGGCTCAATCCCAAAGCACGGCAAAGGAGTATGCCACATCGAGGAAGAGGAGCTTCAATGATGAGGAACTCCAGATCCTCGTGGACTGCGTGCATGAACACCAACATGAAATGTGCGTGCGGCCAGGAAGCACACATACTACTGCTCAGCGTATGTCCACTGGCAGCGAGTCGCGGATCGCATCAACGCCTTGGGCAAAGATAGGCGCACTGCTTGTGGGGTCATTTGTGCACCACCAGCTGGAAAGGACCTATAGGGAGCCGGCAGGAAAACACTGGCCCCCACCAAAGACCCACACACAGACCCCACTCTTCAAACCTCCATTTCAACATCAGAGACCCACGACACTGCCTGCAGACCCGCAGCTCTCTGCCATGATGAGGGAGCCCGAAAATCGTCAGTTAAATGCGAATCAGCTGAGGTAAGCCCTCTGGGGCTCTCACGCTCACCTTTTAACGAGCCCAGCAAATAACACACTCAAAGTATTTTGGCATCTAAATTATGCCACTTGATGCCTTTTGACCTGCGTTACATGGCCCATACTCTCAAAGGCCCTATTTCAGCAGCCTAGCCCTCGGTGCTTCTCGAGCACACACAGCATTGCAGCACAAATTCTCGCCAAAGATTGCGGCTCCACCTTCAGGCACTGGAGTGCCCACCTGACATCCTTGTTGGGATCAGGCTGCGGTCTCCATTGGTCCACCACCAGCTGAAAAAGACCAACGGGAGCCGGCAGTCGAACGCCGGCCCCCACCAAAGACCCACACACAAGACACCTGTTAGTGACTGATTGTGCCGATGTGCGGCGTGCGGCACAGCTCTCTGTTCCCCACTTCTCCGGAGTTAAGCCCACACTTCGCCTCTCTGCGGCCCACACTGGACACAACCAGAATTCTCTCCCCTTACAACAGCGCTGGATATCTTCGCAGCGGCGTGCATTGAACAGGAACTCTGAAAAACTTGAAATCTTTATCCTGACTGTCCCTATCATGCAACACTCTTCCATCCTAGTCTAATACGACATCCAAACACAGGCAAATGCAAGTTACTGCATCTATGACCTAGCCTGCAACGATATTGTGTGTTGCACCTAGCCTGCCCTGATTTGATGTTTTGCACCTTGTCTGCCCTGATATTATGTTTTGCATCTAGCCTGCCCTGATATTACGTTTTGCATCTAGCCTGCACTGATATTGCGAGTTGCACCTAGCCTGCCCTGATATTGTCTTGCATCTAGCCTGCCGTGATACTGAGATTCGCTTTGCATTTTTCCTGCCTAATGCTGTGCATCACTGTACACACCCACAGCACCCACCTGATACCCAGCCATGCATATCAAACATCAATCCCCCACCTGTCAAGCCAGTCAACACCACAACACAACCTTATCAACCGCCAATACCTCCTCCGTACCCTCCATCCTTCAGAGAAATGTCAGACTCAGTGATAAAATTACATCCACTCATTACCCTAGGAATACCCATCAATCTAAGGCAAGCAACCACACCACACCTGCAACAAACAGGACCCACAACAAGAATGAAGAAACCCAACCAGCCCTCCGTCATTAAAGGTGGCCTCATAAACGCCAGATCTCTTATGGCACATGCTCTAGATATCTCTGACATCATCACCGTCAATGACCTAGATTTTATCGCCATAACAGAAACATGGCTACACCCAGCAGCTGGCCCATCCCTTGCACTCCACCTACCAGAAGGCTATTGCATCACCAGAAAGGACAGAACCACCTCCAAGAGAGGTGGAGTCGCCTTCATCTCCAAAAAGAACCTAATCATAAAACAACTATCCAACCAAGCTTTCCCATCAGGCGAATCCCTGTCAGCTAAAATAACACTCTTCGCAAATCAGCCTCCACCCTCCTCCACCTGATTTACAGACCACCAGGCCCTATCTCATCATTTGAGGAGGACATAGCCACATTACTAACATCTGATCTAAAGCCCACATCCAAGGGCATCATTTTAGGAGACTTTTACGTGGGCCTCAACAATAACAACAACAATCAGGCCTCCACCCTAGCCATCACTATTGAAGCTTTAGGCTTCTCCATTCGCTCCACCAGCCCCACTCACACCAAAGGCTGCACATTAGATTGACTAGCTGATCACAACTGCACCACCAACATAGCAAACAATGACGCCTGCCCATGGTGAGATCACAATACTGTTCACCATCAACACACCTTCACACTCTAGCACACCCACCACTATCTTACCTGCTACCCAAGTTTGCAACCTTTGCAACATCACATCAGCCAACATGCTCCCACTACTCACCCCAATCATAGACCATAATGACACAACTACCGACTCCACAGCATTAGTAGACATCTACAATCAAACTATGGAGACAGCCATCAATGAAATAGCCCCCGTCGGCTCCTGCAAAGCCAAACCTCAAGCCCACATCAACCATTGGTTTACACCAGAGCTCAAGAACCTGCGCAAAAACAAAAGAACTGCAGAATCTAAATGGAAGTCAAACCCCAGCCTCGACAACAAGACACAATTCCCCTCCTTAGCCACAAAATATAAAGAAGCCATCCTTCTAGCTAAGAGCAATGCGTACAATGCACGCATAATTAATGGCAAGTCTAGCTCCAAAGAGCTTTCTCCATGCTGTGAGAACTAGAATCACAGGCCCCAGACAAGACCACTAAAGATCAGGCCTGTTGCAGAAGTATACAAAGAGACAAAATCACCACATTACAAAAGAAGATCAGTCTAAATAAATGAAACTTGCCCCCCCCACCCAACCATCTACAGCAGAACACAATTCCACAAAATCCCTTCCCAGGTTTCAATTCTCACCTATTACGGTAGAAGAGACCATAAAAACCATAAAATGCCTCAAACCATCTAAATGTTAGGGATACATTTGCCCGGCAACCCTAGTCAAAGACTACGCTGAGAACATAGCTCATCACATCATTAATTAATAGTTCCTTTACTTCCAACAAAGTACCTAAAAACCAGAAGGAAGCATGGGTACTCAACTACAGAAGAAACCCACCCTGGACCCCAATGTTCCAACAAACTACAAGCCCATCGCCACAGTGCCCTTCTTACTATAAATCTTAGATAGAGTGGCATATGTACAAATTCAGAACAACCTCGAAAAGCACAACCTACTTGGCCTGCACCAATCAGGTTTTAGACCCGGCCACGGCTTCGAAACAGCCCTGGTTGATCTCAAAACCCAAATGAATCAATTTAGAGACAGGCGACCTAGCTATACTCCTCCAACTGGACAGCTTGGCAGCGTTCGACTTGGTGAACCATAATATCTCATGCTGTCACCTGGCTAGCGATGGCCACTTTTCGCACAATGCCATAAATTGGATTAAATCATTCCTGTCAAACCGCTTCATGAGAGTCTTCTCCCACAAAGCAGCTGCACCCCCCCTTACCAGTCACATCCAGGGTCCCACAAGGATCTTGAGTCCCCCCCACACTCTACAATGCATTCACCAAACCACTCTTTGACCGACTGGAGAAACTGGGTGTCACACAAATTATGCTGATGAAACCCAGATACTCATACCTATCACAGGCAACCATGACACTGACTCGAAATCCCTGAAAGCCATCTACTCTGCCATCCAAGCGTGGATGGCACAACACGAACTCTGCCTCAACAACGATAAAACTGAGATTCTGATCATAGGCAGCCCTGCTAGACTGAAGAACTTCTCATCCTCCTACACTTCATCATCAATGGGAAAACAATCATAGTGACCAAAGAGGTCAAAACCTGGGGGTTTACCTTGACTCTGCATTAACTCTCCCTCGACAAGTCAACTCCATAACCACAGCTTCTGCTTACACAGCTAAACTCATTACTGCCTGCAAACCTCTACTTACTACTCACACTGGCGAGAGCCCTGATCCTCTCCAGGATCGATTACTGCAATGCCATCTTTGCAGGTTCCTCAGCCAAGAACATCTCCAAACTTCAGATTGTTCAAAACAATGCTATTCGAGCTGCACTCAGCATCCCTAAATCAGCTCGCATAACTACCACTAGATGAGACATCCACTGGCTATCAGTCAGAGACAGGATCAAATTCAAGATACTCTCACTGACGCACAAATGCCTGTCCAACACTGCACCTCGCTATCTCTCAAGCCAAATAACCAAAGTTCAACCATCTAAACCTACCAGATCACCATATCTCAGTCAGCTTGCCACCCAAAGATTCAAAAGACAAAAAGCAGGTGGCTCTAACTTCCCGTTTATGGCTGCTGCCTACTGGAATGCCATGCCCCCAGAGCGCAGCAATGACCCTTCACTCTGGTCGTTCTGAAAAAAGCTCAAAACCTGGCTTTTCAAACAAGACCTCAAAAAACAACCACTCTTCACCTCGCTCCCCAGCCCCACTCCTTTGTGATCCCCACATCGCCCCCAACCTGACCCACGCAGCTGACCATTCCCTACCTAACTCAACTCTTAGCGGTCTGTCCTCGCCGTCCACTCATCTTATTCAGCCTGAACCACCGCCTCTCTTTCCTTCCTTCCTCATGGGACTCCTACTGTGGAGGCAAAACACACCAGCAGATCTTCTCTGGCTGTCAGCCCAGCCACTGGTCCCACCTTTAAAACCACCTTTCCCTCACAGCTGCCATGCCTCTGCTGTCACCCCGTCCTCCCACACAACACCCTACTAAACCTTTTCATGCTCTCCACATTCCCACAATGCCCATGAGCTCTTTCCTCACATAACATCCAGTCTCACCCCATCCTTCTCACCCACATATACCCTTCTTGGTCCATGAGCCCACTTGGGCCAGGAAGATAGAGAGAGAGAGAGAGATACAATCTTTATTCGGAAATGTAAATTCCCATCAAAGCACACACTTGGCAATACAGTAGAACAATACAAATCATTAAAATACAGTATAAATCCTGCAATCCACAAAAATAAAATGTGAAATAGGGGCAATAATCACAACATTAAAACTGCTTACGCAGGATAAGAGCCCGGTCAATATATAAAAATACATTATTAGCTGTCAGTGGGTTCGGAACTTTGTGCTGAAGAACAGGAAATCCCCACTCTATGGAACAGGCAATTACAACATCTACTTTAGCAGAAAAAGGGATCCAGAGGACATCATTTTATAAATCATTATCAAAATTTTTTATTTAAGATGATACAAAACTATTTATGAAATAAAGCATGAGTGAATCAAAAAGAACAACAATTAAATGCAGGTAAAATCACAACTGTAAAATACAATAGAGATGGCACAAGTCATTTGCACCCATCAATAAGGTAATCTATCCTAATTCAATCATTCATCAACAACCCTCTATTCACATTTATAAAAAACACAAAACAACATTTCATGCCAACACCAATTAGTAAACATTATTCAAAAACGTGTGTTTTGTTTTGGCTTTTTGGAGTGGATCTTAGTGACTGTTTTATAGGCCACAATCGTATTTCCAAAACTGTTACAGGACCGACCGGTTTTGACGTGCAGGTTTAGATTCACCACTTCTTCATCAGGGGATAAATGACATTCTTGCATGTCTTATTTAGGATTCATACTGCAGCTGCAGTCCTTGAAGTCGTGGATTTCCTCCATGTATGGCCAGCATGATGGTAGCGTAAGTCCTACGACTCATGTAAGGATCAGGCTAGTCACATCGCTGGATCCCCAGAGCATGCAGAGCCGACTTCAAGGACTGCAGTTTATTTTGCCGCACAAATTCGAAGGGTATGATCTATGGGCAAACCATCCAATTTTACCCTGTATCTCAGGATTCAGCCGTTAGTTTGAGATACCTTTACAACTTGCTGCTTCACATGTGAAGACCAGCCCAGATGACTAGAAAGTGTCACCCCAAGGTAACAAACGATTTAACCCATTCAAGGTTTTTCTCCACTACTGATATGGCATTCCCTCTCAGTTTGCTATTACCGACACACAGGACCTTTGATTTTCCTGCATTAATGACCAGGCCTTTCTCTATCATATAATCATAAAATCCATTTACCAATCTTTGGAGGGTATGTTTTGACATAGCCATCAGGACAGCATCATCCCCATATAAAAATGCACACACCTTTTGGTTAGCTATCCTTGGGATATCACTCACTAAGTTAGATAAGACGTTCGGCAATGAATTTATATAGAGTTTAAAGAGTGATGGGGCCCAAACACATCCCTGTCGCACTCCACAAGTGATCTTAAATTCCTGTGTTTCTTGGCCTTGGTTTCCCATCCTTACTGTTGCCGTCAAGTAAGTGTGAATATGAACCAAGGTCTGTAACAGCTCACCTGGCATTCCCATAGTGTGTAATACGCCCCAGAGCTTACCATGATCAACACAATCGAAGGCAGTTGAGAGGTCCATAAAAGCTAAGTAGATTGTGCCCTTATGGGCACAGACATACTTATCCAGAACCAAACCCAAATGTATTATCTTATCAACTGTTCCAGTGCCCTCTCGAAAGCCATATTGGTACTCCGAGAGGATCTGGTTCTCGGTAGTCCAAGCCAAAATCTTTTGATACACTAGCCATCCAAACAACTTTTTAGGAACTTGGGGTTGGTCACCCTAGGCTACCTGGGGGCAACCAGATGTGGACTCCCTGCTCACTGTGCTTAGAGAGGCTCAGCTTCACCTCACTGATGATGCCCAACAAGGCTGAAACACGTGCATGGGGTTGCTGTTGGTACTCTTGTTCAGAGAGGAATTGCCATAGCATTTCGGTGCTGGACTGCCCATGTGGGCGGGACAAACACTAATATGCAAATGGATATTTCCCATCTGTGAAAGGTACAGTGAGCAAAAAGCAGATGGCTGTGAACTCTCAGTGTGGTTAATAACCACTGAACAGGCTATCATGCCTTGTTCTACTGAGAGAGGGGTGCCTGCTACCTTTGTTGAATTCTTTGAAGGAACTTGGGGTTGGTCACCCTAGGTTACCTGGGGGCAACCAGACGTGGACTCCCTGCTCACTGTGCTTAGAGAGGCTCAGCTTCACCTCACTGATGATGCCCAACAAGGCTGAAACATGTGTATGGGGTTGCTGTTGGAACTCTTGTTCAGAGAGGAATTGCCATAGCATTTCGGTGCTGGACTGCCCATGTGGGCGGGACAAAGACTGATATGCAAATGGTTATTTCCCATCTGTGAAAGGTACAGTGAGCAAAAAGCAGATGGCTGTGAACTCTCAATGTGGTTAATAACCACTGAACAGGTTATCATGCCTTGTTCTTCTGAGAGAGGGGCGCCTGCTACCTTTTTTGAACAATTTTCTGACGTATCAATAAGTGAAATTGGGTTGTAACAGGCTGGGTCACACTATTGATATGATAAGTGACCACTCAACCTCTTATGCCATCCACCTTCTCAAGGTCATGGTTTCCGTAAAGTACTGAAAAATGCTTAATCCATCTCACCTCACCTTACCTGCTCAGCATGCTCCTTTGTTAACGTATTCTCAGCATGCAGTTTGTCTACAATTACTCTCCAATAATTCCTTGAATTGCCCAACAGGGCAGCCCTCTCCAGTTCATACCAGGCAATTTCCACCCGTTCTAACTTGCTGGACTTTAATGCGTGCTTATGCAATGTCCTGGCTGCAATGATATGTGTCTGGGATCAATTTTGGGACCTAAGTGCCTGTAGGAGTGCTTTTATTGCCAACCTACATTCTGTGTTAAACCACGCCAACCTTTTTGGACCCGGTTGGTGGGTCTTCTCAGTCGTCCTGAACTCCTGAGATATAGAAGTCATTATGTCTGCCCAAGCTTACCATTTAATCTCCATGAGAGCCTCTGGGTTTAAGCATCTCACCAAGTTATCTATGGCTATATAGATCACCCTGGACACTAAATAATTGGGACCCAACATACCCCACTGCAATGTTTTATACATAGGGTTGTCAGGCAGTTTCATCCCTGTTAAAGACCTCTCATTCCCAGACCATAATACTAGAACGAGTGGGTCATGGTCGCTTTCCATCCCGGGGACCACCCGAAAATCATTTATCCAATGGCAGTCCTATACACCTAGGATGATATAATCATTTATCGAACAATATTTTGTATTTACGGAAATGTTCTTACCCGGATAATTAGACGCAAATCTCCCATACACTGTTCTTGGGCCAGGAAGATACTACTCCCACCAGCAAGGGTCATCCACCCCAATGCTTCTGTGACATCTTCTTGTAGGGGCCACCCTGACCCCTTCCTGCACTGCTCTTCCTAGCAGAGGCATCCTACCCTCTGCCCTTCCTTCTGCTGTGTTAGGGGCTGTGTTGCTCTTTCTAAGCTGTTCATTAACGCCAGCCAGAAGGACCGTCCTGATCCCTTCCCTATTATCACCTTCTGCTCTGTTAGGGGCCATGCAGTGCACTTTACCATGATCCTATCCACTGTCCGGGAAGACCTTCCTGGAATTTACCCCTATTCCACCCAATACCAGGGAGGGCATCCACCTCCTACCCCACGCAATCTTCCACAGGCACTTCTTCCCCTGGCCCCTCTTTACCACCGCCAGGTTTTGCTCCCTTTCCATATCACCATTCTCACATGACAACATTTTCCCATAAACCACCTTCCTCCCTGACCCCAACACTTTGCCCATCTTGACCGTGACTACCATTAATCCTGGGTGCCCTCCCAACTGCCTGCCATGGCATGTCTACCCTACGGATCCTGGCCCCTTTCATCTTTTCTTTAACCCTCACCTCTTCTGTCACAGCTGACGGGCTGCAATCCACCACTGCTGCGAGTGCCCTGTCCGAGGCCTCCCTGCACTGGGGTCTACCACCTTAGGCCTCCCCTCCCCTGTGACCTCTTGCACTACCTCCTCCAGCTGGTCTTTGATACCTTACTTATGAGGGTCAAAGCCTCCCACAGGGCCTATGCGTTCACTCGTCCCACAGACATGGCACCCCACTCCACCATGTTCCCGCCCAAAAAAGACCCCCCTGTAACTCTGGTTCCGATCTCCCTATCCGTGGCCCTTCCCTTTTAATCATCTTTTTTTTAAGCCCCTACCCCACCAGTCTCCCCCAAATACCCTCCAAAACATCCTGACTTCCCCAGACCACAGAAACACAAAGCGATGCCCAGCCAACAACATTCCTCACGGCGCAAGCCCCTGGGCACAAGGGCTCCCCTGGGATGCACCCAGCACTGCTCTTCCCCCTGCCTGCACACTTTCCTGTTCCCGCACCAATGGCCAAGGAAGTGAAACAATCTCCTCACAACGCCAATGAGGCCTGCGCTGACACTGCCACCTGCTTATAACATGCTGCACCGCACTACAACCAACCAATATCCTCCCGCATATGCTCCCACTCTAACCCCGTACACCACGGCTAGCCAACTGGGCCGTGGATGGGCCCCTGCTATCCCCACTTTTACATTGACACAGAAAAACCAAAAAGGGTGGGCTGAAAATGCACCCACCCTCATGCACGAAACAGGGAAAAAGGAGTCCTAGACCTGCTCATCTAACTGCCAACAACAGCCCGGGATTCTTTACCAGAGGCAAACCCCCACAGGAAGAAACCCTTGTTCCAAAAATGCCTGCGCAACCCCCTCCCATCCGGCAAACTGTGGTGCTGTCCCCTTAAGGGACGCGCATGCGGCGGCGTGAGGTTTGATGCTGCTGTGTGCATTATAAATAAAGGGGGCGTTCCCGGCCGCGGGAGAGCGACTGGGGAGCCCGAGCTGAACAGACATGTGTGCCTGAGTCTGTGGGGTTGGGGGCTCACGGGGACCACTCCCAGGTTCATGGATGGACGCCCAACAGTGGCGATGAGGTTGGTGCGTTGCCAAGGCCCAGCGGTGAAGAGTTCTTCAATTTTTGATACAGAGCGGATCACATTGTGAATTCGTTCCATGACGAGGGTCGAGCGAACGCCACGCGGCAAGCAGCCATTTTGGGTTCCTGATAAGGAATACTCACGGGGCTCCGGTAGGGCCCGTGCAAGGCATCCGTGCCTAATTTTTGGAAACATTGATAGTGGGCAGTCATACCTGCCCACACATGCCTGAATTTTTGGTTTTATTTAATTTTTGGGCAAAATACGTTGCGTGAAGGGAGGAGAGGGGGAGAAGATGCTTGGGCCTACTTCACCCCTACACCTCCCTGGCTCAATTTTTGGGACATTCATACTGGACTACAGCTGCCCCACGACATCCTGCAGCTGAGGTTCTCCATCTACTTTGTCTCCTTCATCATCATGCCCTGCTTCTCTGTGTAAGGGCACAAGATGGACTGGCAGCATTCTGTGGTCTGCAATCTCTGCTACTCACCATCATCATCATCATCATCAGGTCTGGACTGGTGCAGTCTATGGCCCCCATTGGGCCTGTGCTGGTTGGGTGAGTTGCGGCACCCTGTCGTGCTGTGGGGGTGCCTGTGCACTCTAACCCATGAGTGTGCCTGGCAACCAGGACGGTGGGCAGCCTGCGGACCAACAGCAGCCTCAGGTCCAGCCTCAGCCTGTAGCACAGCAGCATCAGGTCCAGCCCCAGCCCGTAGCACAACCAGGTATGCAGCCAGCTCCCCAAGTCATGGCGCAAATGCGGGCCCCTGCAGCGCTACAGCCTATTCCTGAATTTGACGTCTAAGGCCCCCCATCTAGTGTGGGGCCCTGGTGGAAACGGTGGGTGGACTTTTGGACATGTACTTTAGGGCCACCATGGAGACAAATGAGCACAGTAAGCTGGCGACCCTACTATATGCGGCTGGGCCTGCAGTGCAGGAAATCTTCACGTCACTTCAGACCACTGATGGATCATATGGGGCTGCAAAGACGGCTCTTCACAACCATTTCCTGCCACTCGCCAATGCAGATTATGAGAGATGTGTCATGCTGTCTGCACGACAGAAGGAGGAGGAGACACTGGACACTTTTTATGGACGTCTCAGACGCCTCTCATTGGCGTGTGCCTGGGGTGATTCGGAGGACATTATCAGAGCTATGCTAATACAAGCCTGTTCGTCAGGAAAGCTGAGACGATAGGTGTTGAGGGAACCAGGCACTACACTGGCCCGCATACTTGAACTGGGGCGCTGCCACGAGGTGTCGGAAACCAGGGCAACCGGGATGGAAGCTGGGGCACGCCCGGTGAAAACGGAAGAGGTATGTGCCATGTGGCGGGGTGGCAGAGGTGCTAGGAGGCCAGGTATCAGTGTCCGCGATAGGGGTGGAAGAGCTGGTGAGTCGTGCCAAAAGTGTGGCTATGACCTCCCCCACCCCGCGGAGTGCCCAGCGGCTGGAAGAACTTGCGGGATGTGTGGACTTGCGGATCACTACTCCCGTGTGTGCAAGGCAGCCCTGTCTGTGATGGTGCCCAGTGGGCCGGTTCGATAGGGGATCCTGTGCCAAAATTGCCCGAACGTGGCACAGGTCGATCAAGCAGAAGATGGTGCCCCAGCAGAGGAGGAAGAGGAAGTGGAGGAAGAGAATATCTTCTTTGTGTCTAGCGTGGGTGCCCTAATATCAAAGAGCAGATGCCAACCGAGATGTGTGGTAGCGGTGAACAAGTCGCCCGTTCCGGTACTCGTAGATACGGGGCATCAGTCAAGGTGATGGCCCGTAGTCACTACGATGCAATGGACACACCACCGAAGCTGGTTACTCCGAAAGCTCGGATGTTCACGTTCGGAGGGGCGGAACCAATTCCACTGGACGGCGCATTTGTGGCAAAGGTGGAACATGATGGATCAAAGATCACAGCCTGATTCGACGTCACGCCGGTGAGCACAAATACCCTCCTGAGCTGTGCTGCGGCAGAAGCTTTAGGCAATGTGAGCTTTGCCTGCTCTCTATATCTCAAGGACATACATGACCTGCTGACAAATACTCCGCCCTGTTCCAAGGAATTGGTCGGATGGCCGGTGTCTTAGTCCGTGCAGCCCATAGCCCTGAAAAATCGAAGGGTGCCGTTCCATCTCCGGGAGCAGGTGGACAGGGAACAGGACAATCTTGTAAATCTAGATATCATCAAGATGGTCGAGGGTCCCACACCATGGGTTTCACCAATTGTGGTGGCAAGGAAACCGAAGCAACCTGACTCTGTCCGAATATGCGTCGACATGAGGCTACCCAACAAGGCCATTAAAAGGGAGAGACACTTGACCCCAACCATCTATGACATCATAGCGGAAGTACAGGGTGCTAGCTTCTTTTCCAAGTTGGACCTTCGGGCTGGCTACCACCAAGTCGTCCTGCACCCGCAGTCAAGATACATAACCACGTTCACCACTCACTGTGGACTCTACAGGTACAAGAGACTACGTTTTGGTGTGTCATCGGCAGCAGAGGTGTTTCAAAACATCATTAGAGGTGCCCTCGCTGACCTGGATGGAGTCCTAAACATTAGTGACGACATCCTAGTGTTCGCCAAGACTGAGGTGGAACATCTGCGCAAGCTGGCCAGGACTTTTGAGAGACTGCAGTCACTGGGCCTCACGCTTCACAGGGAGAAGTGTGAGTTTTTGTGCCCGACCATCGAATTCTTTGGATTTGTGTTCAAGGAAGGAGGTGTGTCGCCAGATCTGAGAAAAGTGCAGGACATTAAGAAGGCCCAACCACCTAAATCTGTATCGGATGTGCAGAGTTTTTTCGGTATGGTAACGTACTGTGGTCGGTTCATACAGAACCTAGTGTCCAGATCGGAGCCCTGAGGTCCCTCACAAAAAAAGAAACAGCATGGCATTGGGGCCCTCTTGAACAGGCGGCGTTCGAAGACATCAAGAGCGCCCTATCAGCTGAGGACACCATGGCGTTCTTCGACCCCACAATCCAGTCAGAGATCATCGTGGACGCCAGCCCGTTCGGCCGAGGGGCCATACTGATATAAATTGATCAGGATGGCGGTGCAAGGCGCTGTCCTACACCGAGCAGCGATACTCGCAGATAGAGCATGAGGCCCTAGCAGTACTGTGGGGGTGCAGGCATTTCAGGCTCTATGTCCTGGGCCATCCGGTGACTGTCATGACGGGCCACAAGCCCCTGCTACCCATACTGGCGGGTCCTCGTCCAAACCACCGGTGAGGATTGAACAGTGGATGCTTGCCCTCCTCGAGTATGGTGTCACCCTGGTATACAGGACTGGTGCGAACAATGCAGCGGACTACCTTTCCAGGCATCCCGGTGTGGACGGCAAGGAGGAACTAGACACGTGTGCCGAGGAAGCGGATGACCACGTTCGTATGGTGGTTGAGGCGACAACCCCTAATGCCATGCCCCTCGAAGACCTGGAGGCAGCGGCAGCCCAGGATGAGTGTTTTCAAATACTAAAGCATGCTATGCAGCAGGGATCATGGAATACCGTACTTGAGTCCATGGCCGGGCGCACGCAAGATGCCTAGGTGGGGCTAGAACAACTGCGGAAGTTGAGGGAAGAGCTATCGTTCTCGGCGTCTGGCCTACTGTTAAGGGGTGACCGGATAGTCGTGCCCCAAGCCAAGATCAAAGATGTGATCAGTCTGGCCCACCATGCACACCAAGGAGCCACCAAGACCAAGGCTCGGCTATGCCTCAAAGTGTGATTCCCGGAGCTGGAACGGAGAGTCGATGACTTTGTTGCTGCATGTGTCTGGTGCCAGGCGGCGTCCCCACTGCAAAGAGAGCCGGCGTTCTCGAAGCAATGCCCTGGGGGACGCGGCCATGGGAGGTGGTGCATGCAGACTGTGGATCCACCACACTGGGCACACATTTCCTAGTGGTGGTGGATGAGTACTCCCGCTATCCGGAGCTCGAGTTCGTTGACTCGGTGTCTTTTGTGCACGTGGTGGTAGCCATCGAGAAAGTGTTTGCCTCCCCTGGTTTTCTCTACACCCTGTGCTCGGACAATGGGGCGCTGTTTCAGAGCGAACGCTTCTCAGAACTGATGGAGAGGTATGGGGTTCAACATCGAAAGATCACCCCGCTCTGGCCGTGGGCCAACGTTGAGGCTGAGGGGCTGATGAGAACTCGTAATACGACTTTTCGGATAGCGCAGGGCCAGGGGCAATGCCTGCAGAGGGCTCTCTACCAGTTTCTACGAGTCTATCGCACTACCGCCCACGCTTCCACGGGAGTCGCCCCAGCTGAGGCCCTGTTCAAACTGTGCCCCAGAGGGCTGCTGCCCGAGGTGGGGGATAAGGAGCCCGGAGTGATCAATGATTAGCAGGTGGAGCTGGATCGCCGGCTGCGGACGGAACAAGAGAACGCGAGAAGAGGGCTCTGCCTGCAACGCCTCGACCCGGGAGATCAGGTGCTGATCAGAAACAGACACCCCTATGGAAAGCTCTCTCTCCCATACGAACCTGAAACACTTGATGTGGTGGCCGTCAAGCGGTCCATGGTGACGGCCTCGGATGGGAGGTCGGCCGTCAGCCGGAACGTGAGCTTCTTTAAGACCCCAGAACTGAACCTCCCCATGAACCCAACAGGATGGAAGTACCGGCCGAATGCGGAGGCCATCTCCCCTTGCCCACATCCCCAGTCCGGGGAGTGCTGCCGGATGGACTGCCCGTGCTGGAGGTACGACGATTACGTGCTGGGACATGTTTCGTAATTGGCCCGTGGGCCACATGTGATGGTTACGGGGATCCAGGGTGGTTGTGAATAAAGGGGTATTGTGGGGATTTTTTGGAATTGCACTGTTTGTTGTTATTGTTGTTGTTTGAGACTGGTAACACACATTTGTTTGTCCTCATGGAAAAGGAGGAGTGTGGTGCTGTCCCCTTAAGGGATGCGCACGCGGCGGCGTGACGTTGCACGCCGCCGCGTGCATTATAAATAGAGGAGGAGTTCCCGGCCGCCGGTGAGCGACCGGGGAGCCCGAGCTGAACGGACATGTGTGCCTGAGTCTGTGGGGTTGGAGGTGCATGGGGACCACTCACAGTGTCATGGATGGACCCCCAACACAAACGGCAGCCAACCACAGGTGGGACACTGCGGCCACCTTTTTGCACCCACTTTATCTTATCTTTTTTTTTTTTCATCCCCAACTGCTATTCACCCATTTTGACCACCATCCAACCGCAACACGCACTGCCTGCGGCACCACAAAAAACCTAGAAGGCGGTGCAGGTCTGGTGCAAGCGACATACACGACACCAAACCCCCAACCATTGCTTGCACCCGAAACATTCCTGCCCCTATTGATACCCAGGAGGGAGCACTCTGTCCCAGCACCTGCTCGCCGCCCGGGATGCAGTGCCCAAATAACCCCTGGGGGTATACGTGTACCCCCGGGCCCCTCCTTTTAACAATTAGCAATCAACACCGGCATCCGAGAGGCATCCACAAAATGTTTTATTTCTTTGTGTCAGAGGTCTGCAGCTCCTGTCATTTTACAGAAGCATGTGCACTTCATTTTAGATAGCTGAGCATGACTAACAGTAGAACGTGCTCAGAACACACAGGACACAGACAGAATGTGAATAGTGTAACATTTCTCTTCAATGAATCTTTTACTTTTAGCAGCAGAATGTTATATTCTTAATTTGGTGTATGTATGATATGATATGGCATTTATAACGGGCCTATACACGAATGTATATATTCGTTGTCTTTTAGCTAAGGTCAAAGCCTTCTGAATGCCAACTCTCGTCTTGTACATATGATGCGGCTAAATATGCTGTATGCTATTAGCTTTGTGTTCTGCCGAGCACTGGTTGCGTAGAAACATATGCGCCAGAAGGGGCAATGAGTCACCGAGGCCTTTGGATTCCTCCACGCAGAGCATGCAGCGTACAGCGTAGGATGTTTATGGTAACAGCGGTGTAGAGTTATTTTCCTCTAAGTTCTTTCAGATGGCTTTGATATTTCAAATGAATACCGAGAGTATATAACGAAGAAGTGCTTTAGTAATGGAATTGTAGTGGCATTGTTGCCTCTAGACTTAGGTAGCGTTCCACTAACATGTTTTTGTAAGGGTTGCACGATAGCTGTATTGTTCTACAAAATATACTAAAACAAGAAACAAGCAACACTGCAGTGCTCGCCAAGTTGTTCACTCTGAAAAACAAGCATGACAATATTGTGTGGCATTTGCGCTGTTGCAGGTAGATTGAGCCGCAAGGCCCCTTTTGTAATAATGAATTTAGACCAACTTACCTTTGTGGGTGTTCATGCTGTAGTCGGCGTGCCCTCATATTCATGCCTCCTTGCTCATGCCCTGTATTATCAAAGCATGTGCAAGGGCAATAGTGCGCTGTAAATGTGCGCATAGTGCACCCTATGGTGGCCAACTTTACAAAATGATTTGCAGGACACTTTAAAGCTGTGGTTAAGGGTGCAATGGAGCCTACATTTCAGAGACGTTGGGGGAGCGGAGTTATTCCATCAAATGTTGGGAGAGGCACTCACTTCAGAGAAAGTGGTGTAGGGACAAACTTATTTCTGTGGGGTATATTAATTTCTTTATGCATTCTGATGAGACTTTTGTAGTGTAGCTTCAATTTCACAAGCAGTTAACTCTCTCCTTTAAGTCTGGAAGCACCCACTTAAGAACTGCTGTGAGAATGAGCTGTCTCCTGTCCCCCCTCAACCCTTCCAATCACTTCCCTGGCATCCAAGTACTAAACAGACATCACAATTTCAATTGCCTAAAACATTCTACATATGAATGCAGATGCTCGGGTCACTAGAGAGCCCAATTCCAAGATGGCCACACTTCTTTGAGATCTGTGAAGGGCTGTAGGAAATGGAAGATCGCAAATATTTCCAAAAGGCATGCACCAACTGCAAATTAATACAAAACCCAGCTGAGAGTGGTGGCAGAGCCCGAACCGAGTTTGGTCGACGGAGGAGCCCGGGAGGTGGGCGAAATGACACTGAGACCAGAAAGCGCAACACGGCTGGAAACCACGTTTCCATCCTAACCTCAAAGAAGTAACACCGCTAGTAGTGGGAGGTGTGAGGGCTGGACCCTGTCAACCTTCTGTGCTGCTGTGGTGGGGAACCCTGAAGAAACCCGACGCGGCAACGCTGAGGTCTTGCGCCTTCCCCCACGAGCACGGCCCGACCCAGTATTATGCTGCTATACAGGAGGGAGTGGGAATCTCCCAGAGGGAGAGCCTCCGTGCAACCAAAGTTGTAGAAATAACGTCCCAGTGAAGACCACCTCCTGGAGGCGCCAGTGGCCCGGGGCGGCATGGGTGACAGTGGCACGCACCGAGCCCGAGTGGTGCAGGTGAGGAGAGAGAGCGGGTGGTGAGGTGCCAGCGGGACCCGACTTTTCAGATCCGGCCCCGCATGCTAACAGCCGAGAGCCCGCCCCCCCACAGCTGGAATCACCCACAGCAGGTACAGTGACCCAGGAGCACTAGCCCGCTCCACAACACATTGCGGCCAGGGGGGCCCTATTTGCACAGACATGCTCCCCCCCGCGATCATACGCTGTAACCTCAAAAGTAAGAGCCCGCACATGGAGGAAACAGGGGGGCAGACCAGCTAGCCATAAAGCAGCAGCCAAGTGAACACCTCCAGACCGGTGGGGGAACCGCTGCAGCAGATGCCCTGAGTGATATAGTGGTGATAGCTCTGGGGCAAGGAAAGGGCTGGATCACACACTGGTAGACGCCGGCAGGTACAGCTGACCCCATGTTAGGCAGAATCCTGTGCAGTGCCCTTAGGGACCACTACACACAATTAAGACTACAGTTTGAACCTACATTTGAAGCATCAGTTTGTACAATGAAGGGTTGGTGATAGTCAGGAGCTCTTAGGACTGGAGCTTGACAAAGGGCTTTCTTCAGACCTTCAAAGGCTTGGTGGCACTCCTCATTCCACTTGACCTTTTTTTGGAAATTTGGGAAAGGAGATGACATTCAAGGGAGAAGCTATGGTCCCATAGTTCTCTATGAAGTTCCTGTAATACCCAGTGAGACCTAAGAAGGCTCTCACTTGGGTTTGAGTAGTAGGGGTGGCCCAGTTTTGAACAGCTTGCTAAGTAATGGCCTTATTTCACCTCCTCCTACCTCATGTCCAAGGTAGACCACTGAACTCTGACCAATTTGCCATTTGCTTGCCTTTATGGTCAGATGGGCCTGTTCCAGAGCCTGCAATACATAGCCTAGGTGCTCAATATGTTCTTTCCATGTAGGGCTGAACACTGCAATGTCATCCAAGTATGCCATGCAGAAGTCCTCCATCCCATTCAGAACTTTATTGACCATCCTCTGAAATGTAGCAGGTGCATTCTTTAGTCCAAAAAGCATCACCTTGAATTGGTAGAGGCCAGCTGGGGTAGAAAATGCAGTTTTCTCCTTGGCATGGTCTGTCAGGGTTATTTGCCAATAGCCTGACGTTAGGTCAAATGTGCTGAGGTACTTAGCTGCACCAAGTTTGTCCACTAGCCCATCTGTCCTAGGTAAAGGATGGGCATCAGTCGTGGTGACTGCATTCAGAGCTCTATAGTCCACGCAGAATCTCAATTCCTTGGATCCTGCCTTTGGTACCAGCACAACTGGGTTAGCTAGGCCTCCAGCTAACTTGGTTAGGTGTTTGGGTGCCTTAGCATCATCCTCCACCTTGAAAAAACATTCATCAACCACAGTTATGCTGGCTCCAGTGTCTCTGATGGCAGGGGTCTCCTGACCATTCACAAGAACACTATCTTTGTAATACTCTTTAGTATTATCTGGGATTGAGTTATAGACATCTAAGTTCTGTTGTTCACAAAGACCCAAGGACACCAAAGAAACACTAGCTGAGACTCCCATGGGCTCATCAGCTAGTAACTGAAAGTTTCCACTGGTCATAGGTACTTCATCCACCTGGGAGAAGACTAAGGAGATAGTGTTGATCCCTGAAGGTTTACCCTTACACCTGGGATCTCCTTTCACATGGTCAGGTAGCCCACAAACAAATCATTTACCGAATGCTCTCTGGAATGGGGGTTTACTCTGACCTCCATCTGGTTTGGGACCAGATGGTACACTAGCCTGATTCGGTTTTCCTTGTGGCTTACCCTGGTTATGTTTGGGGCCCTCTTTTGGATTGGAATTATTGGAATTCTCCTTGTTGTCTTTCTTTGGCTGATTTCCCTCGTCCTTTTTCTGATTTGCCCCAGAATCCTTGTGAGTGGCCCTGTTGGCAACCCACAAGTCAGCAGCCTTAGCTAGTTTCTTAGAATCTATCTCCTTTGAATCAGCCAAGTGCTATCTAGGCTCAGGGGAACAGACATCAACAATAGACTCCAACACAACTGGGCTAGACAATGGGCTAGTAGAGGGCTCTATAACCCCGAGATCAAGCATCTTGTTGACCTCATTCCTTATATGGGTTCTGACATTGTCTGACATTCTGTACCCCCTGCTTTTGAAAGGCAAACAGTCACCAGTGAGTATATCATGCTGGCCCCAAGGGGTTAAGCCTGGTGAAAGTGAGAACAGGGAGGCAAACTGATTCAACAGTAACTTGCACTTATCCTGTTGGTCAGATGTGAGACTGGAAGAGTGATTAACTCCTCCCACTTGCTCATCTAAAGGTAAGCCTCTGAGGAGGTCAGGCCGAGGTTCACTCTCCTCCTCCTCCTGAGCTGAAGCTAGAAGCAAAGCTCATATGTCAGGTTGAGAGACATATGCCTTTAAACAGTTGGTGTGAAAGACTCTGGGAGCCTCCTTAGGTTTGTCTAAGTCCACCAGATAGTTCACCTCTCGAAGTTTACCCACAACCTTGAAGGGTCCTATCCATTTGCCCTGCAAGGCCCTCTGCCTTGTGGGTACCATAACAAGAACAAGCTGGTCTTGAGTGAACTCAACCATGTTAGCCTTTTGGTCATGCCATTGTTTGACCAGAGCTTGACCAGCCTTCAAGTTATCAGTTGCCTCTGCCATCATGTGTGACATTCTCCTTCGGAGACCTATCACATAGTCAGTCACTCTGACTGGCTTGGGGGAAGGAGCACTCTCCAACCCCTCCTTTATCATGGCCAATGGGCCTCTGACTGGATGACCATAGAGAAGTTTGAAGGGACTAAATCCTACTCCCTCCTGAGGGACTTCCCTATTGGCAAAGAGAAGGCATGGCAGTAGAAGTTCCCACTTTCTTTTAAAGGGTTCTTCTAAAAGCACCTATCAAGCTCTTCATAGTTCTGTTAAACCTCTCTACCAATCCATTGGTTTGGGGTGGTAGGCAGTTGAGAACTTGTAGGTAACTCCACAGGTTTTCCACATGGCTTGCATGTAGTTGGACATAAAATTTGATCCCCTGTCAGATATCACCTCCTTAGGAAAATCTACTCTGGTAAAAATACCAAGTAGGGCCTTAGCCACAGCCGGAGACGCAACAGTCCTCATAGGTATGGCTTCAGGAAATCTAGTGGCATGATCCACTACAACCAGGATAAACCTGTTGCCTGAAGATGTGGGAGGATCAAGAGGACCAACAATGTCAATCCCGACCTTCTCAAAAGGAACTCCCACCACTGGGAGAGGCACTAAGGGTGCCACATTCTTGGATTCACTCTTGCAAGAGGTTTGGCAAGTGTGACACCTTCTGCAGAATTTGTCTACTTCTGACCCCATCTTAGGCCAATAGAAGTAAAGAGATAGCCTTTCCTTGGTCTTCTTAAAACTTAAGTGACCAGACAAAGGTATCTCGTGGGCTAACTGCAGAAACTGGAGTCGGTTCACTTGAGGTACTACAAGTCTTTTGCCGTCTCCAGGGGTTGACTCAGTTGGTTCACTGTAGAAGAGGCCATCTTCCCAGTGCAACCTATACTTCCCAGGCTCAGTCCCATTGAGCTGAGAAGTTGCCTGTTGGCGGAGACCTTCCAAGGTAGGACATTCCCTTTGTGCCTTACTGAAATCTTCCCTGTTGGGTCCACCTTCTGCCAGTAAAGACTGCAGCTCAGGATGGTCAACAGGGTCTAGATCTCCTACCAAGGTAAGATCTTCTTCTTAGATCGGATTCCTCAGTATCTAGTTTGACCATACAGGGTTGAACCTCACACTCAGCCTCAGCTGGTGTGGGAGTCACAGATGTGACTTTGGACAGTCTCAGAGATGTCCTTCTGGGCACAGTAGTACTTGCTGGCTTCTTGCCGGCAGACTTGGGTTTCCCCTTGGTCTTTCCTTGCCCTGCAATGGCAGTAGGTAAATCCTGTGGACTTGGGGTGATAGTTTCCTCTATCATGTCCCCAGGAGAGCCTCTCAAGGTTCTCTCCCTTGCAGACCTTGTGAGCTCCTGCTTCCTTCTGCTGGGGGACCTGGGGGTACTAGACACAACTCTAAGAGTTTTAAGGTCATTACCCAGCAGGACCCTCCAAGGTACGTTATTTTGCATGCTTACAGGTATTCTGACAGTCATGTCATTACACTGGATGAGAGCTGGTAACTGGAGAACCATTTGCACAGGGCCTCCAGCTAACTTGGTTAGGTGTTTGGGTGCCTTAGCATCATCCTCCACCTTTAAAAAACAATCATCAACCACAGTTATGCTGGCTCCAGTGTCTCTGATGACAGGGGTCTCCTGACCATTCACAAGAACACTATCTTTGTAATACTCTTTAGTATTATCTGGGATTGAGTTATAGACATCTAAGTTCTGTTGTTCACAAAGACCCAAGGACACCAAAGAAACACTAGCTGAGACTCCCATGGGCTCATCAGCTAGTAACTGAAAGTTTCCACTGGTCATAGGTACTTCATCCACCTGGGAGAAGACTAAGGAGACAGTGTTGATCCCTGAAGGTTTACCCTTACACCTGGGATCTCCTTTCACATGGTCAGGTAGCCCACAAACAAATCATTTACCGAATGCTCTCTGGAATGGGGGTTTACTCTGACCTCCATCTGGTTTGGGACCAGATGGTACACTAGCCTGATTCGGTTTTCCTTGTGGCTTACCCTGGTTATGTTTGGGGCCCTCTTTTGGATTGGAATTATTGGAATTCTCCTTGTTGTCTTTCTTTGGCTGATTTCCCTCGTCCTTTTTCTGAGTTGCCCCAGAATCCTTGTGAGTGGCCCTGTTGGCAACCCACAAGTCAGCAGCCTTAGCTAGTTTCTTAGAATCTATCTCCTTTGAATCAGCCAAGTGCTATCTAGGCTCAGGGGAACAGACATCAACAATAGACTCCAACATTACAAGATTCCTCAAACCTTCATAAGTGTTCACTTTGTAACCCTTAACCCAACCATCTAAGTTGTTCAAACATTCACACACCCAGGTGGCCCAAGGGGTACCATCATGCTTTTTGAGGGTTCTAAATCTCTTAAGATACTGGGAAGGGGTCTTCCCAAATCTAGCTATTAATGCTAGCTTCACACACTCATAATACTGTTTATCCTCCTCCCCCAACTCCATTACAGCATCACTTGCAACAGGGGGAAGCCTAGAGAAAAGCCAGGGAATCAGCTGATTACCTGAGATACATTGAATCCCATGATTGTACTCAAACATTGCTAACCAATCCAAAGCATCAAGTTTAGTCTCATACATACCACTCATTTCCTTTGGCATACAGGGTGTCTGAGGGCTGGCAGACCTAGAAGACTTGGGGAGAGAAGCATTTTCTACAATTTCTTCATCTCTAGCTCATGGTTCAGCTCCATTTCTCTGAGCCTTAACTCATGATGTTTCATGGCAGTTTGTGCATCAATACATTTCACTTCTAATTCAAGTCTCATTTTCTCAAGTGCAATACATTCAGGAGTAAGTGCAGGACCTGTGGGGGTCCCAGTGGACAGAGGTTGTGCTTTCTGAGCAGGCAAAGGAGTTGTAGGGTTACCTAACAAGGACTCATCTACGTCTTCCAAATCAACACTTGCAGAATCAGCATGGGCGTAATTTTAGGGGGCGACGGGGGTGTTTGTCCCCCCAACTTTCATGGCACACTATTTTGTCCCCATTCATTTGAATGGGGCACCTTTTCTTCAGAAGTCATGCCCCCCCCCCAACATTTTCAGCAAAGTTTCTCCACTGAGAATCAGAAACATCATTATCCACATTTGCTGGAGGGGTAGTCCCTTCTGACCCACTCTTCAGACTTTGTTTTCCTATTAACTTTGCAATCAATTCAGATTTCGTTCCTTTACCGGAGAGACTCCTCTCCCTACAAATGGTTCTCAAAACCTCAGCAGTGTAGTTCAAAATACCCTCTTCAGTGTAGCTTTCCATATTTGACATGATTTTCTAGTTAAAAATAGAATTAGTGGTGTTAACCTTGTGGTTAGTTTAACCCAAGCAATACCAGCACTCAATCACTCTACTTCCAAATCCTCACCGCTGTACACCAGTGTTAGGCAGAATCATGTGCAGTGCCCTTAGAGACCACTACACACATTTAAGACTACAGGTGGCAATACAAGTTTTACCTTTGGTACAAGCCTGTACTATTATTTTAAAGTGGTAGCAGTAGCGGAGCAGCCAGGCTTATCTCAAGAGTATATGAGCAGTAGCAGAGATTACACAAAGGGACCACAATTACTGTGACTCAAGCAAACACTGACTCAAGGTTCCAGGTAAAAAATATAAGTACATTTATTTCTCAACCATTTGTTATTAACACGACACTTAGATGAATTCAAAAACCACACGTAAAATATACTACAACTAAACAATTCACTTTGTACAGTATTATTCCAGGTAAGTACCCTGTGTTTGAATGGACCGGTGTTACAAAACAGAACACGTTACTGTGAATACAATTGCAATCACTTTGACAGTTCGGTCTACTAGATAAACGCGTATCCGCGGTAAGAAATACTACCGAGGTAAAAACACACTTAGCACCTGAGATACCCAGAGAGAGTTCGGGGCAAAAATCACAGGCAATATGTTGGTTAGACAGACAGAATCTCAGAACACATATAGACAGTAATTCAAGAGAAAAAGAGCCGGAGCCAAAGTCAAGTGACACCGGGTGCCTGTTGTCGAGGATCACACAGTCGGATAGTTCGAGATTCAACGTTGCCAAGAGTACTTTGATATTGTCAATGTTCGGAAGCAAAAGTTATAAGAAGGAGGGAAAAGTAAGGACGAGCCTTAAAGTAGAGAAATAGGGATTTCACCCAAAATTCCTCAAACAGGACACAGTACATTTCTCAAAGAACGAAGATGGTGCCACGGCAGTTGTTCCTGTTGGTTTCCCGCAGACCCACGCTTTCCTGCAGCTTCAGCACGAAGAAGGACGATGAGGGATCCGCACCACACAGGGATGAGGCCGGCAGCAGTGACAATGAATACAAGGTGCGCTCCTTAAAAACAGGAGAGGGTCTTCAGGTGGCTATCCAGACCACTACAGCAGTGTGCAGCGATTTCAACCACAAAGGCGACCTCTGACTGAAGAAGATGAGCTGGTTATCCCCACCAGGCTCAAGGGAAGAAGACTCCGGACTGGATCTTGTTAGGAAAGATTTCTTAATTGTGGGTAATTTTCCTTCCATGTGGCAACCCCTAAACTTTTTGCTGTTGTTTTCACCATGATCTAGACTTTGCCAGCGAAGTGCAGCCTTCTGCCGCACTCCTCTGGGCTTTCGCTCCATTCTTACGGGGAAACTGACATGCCCTTAAGACAGTCAGTACCAGGAAACGTTGTTTTCCGTAGTTCTTTTATCATGTTGCAGCTTTCGCGCACCATGGCACAAGAGGGCACTGTAAGCTAAGTTACTGCTCTCTTGGGTCTCTAGTCTTCTACAGGCCCTAGATACTCTCTTTGGATTGTTAATGAACGGTGCAAGTGAATCACGGACAGGACTGGTGGCAGCGATCGTTTCTTTGTGTTTTTGAGCTCCTTTTGGTGTTTAAGCGCGTTTCTCACGCTTAGCCCAAAATGGTGGCCTGGCTCCCAAAATGGCCAGACCACAAGGCTCTTTGTCCTGTCCGCTGACTGTCTTGCCCCCTTCACCTTCCCCAGGCCGAGCCGACCCGGGGCCTTCCTTATTTGGTAATGTACTTTCCCGCGAAACACAGATGCTTTCGCGGGCTTCTACAGGCCTTGTGTGTGCCTCCAGGATGTGGGCTGGGATGTCTGGTCCCAATACACATCCTGGGTGCCAGAGAGTCTAGTGTGTCGTGAATGCCTGGGACCACCGTGGTCCATGATAGGTCCACGTATGTTGTGAGTGTTTTGTGAGCAGATCTCCCATTGGGTCCCCTCCGTTTTGGCGCAAAGGGAACCGTGGATAGGGCTGGAAACACCACTACCATGTCGATCTCCTGAGTTCTCACGAATAAAGGAATACAGGAGCCAAGTATCTTGCAACTACGAGGCTGAACCGAGGAATCGCTGGTGACCCGCTGAAGGACTGCTCCTCTGCACTGCTGTCGCTTGGTGAAACCCTTTCTACCTCTGATCAAACGAGAAGGCCTGTACTGGTACTTCGACCCCTTGGAATAGTGAGAACAACTATTCTCGGCATCTTCACCATCTCTTGCACATAAGCCTTCGGAAGTGTCTCTGGGCCATCCAGTGACCTGACCAGCCTACCCAGGAGTCTTGCTCTGTAACCGCCGTCAGGTTGTGTTGTATTACGAGTCCTTGTCACTCTCACACGATTCATACACTTGGCATTCCCAGGTCTGAAGTGAGTAGTGTACGTTGGGCTGAAATTCACACGGCCACTATGTTGCCCTGCTGTGGTAACAAACTGTGCGGGTTCACTGCGTTTGGGAAATCCTCAAATCTAACTTCTGCTGCGGTGGAATCTTCACGACACCGAGACGTCCCCTGCTCGTATCTGAACCTGCCAGCACTGAAACTGACACGGAGAAGCCTGGGTCTGCCTGCAGCGGGGACCGGTGAGTAGCATCGCTAGGAACTGGTCTCCCTCCTGCAGTAGCCCATAGCTTTTCCCCGCTGTGTCTAACAGCATACCTTTCCGTACTGCGCTCTGCTTCTGCCCACAGTGGAAGCTGCGCTTGAGTGGCAGAGCTCTGTTCATCTTCATTTGTTCATCGAACTAATCTGCCTGATTCCCTCGAAGAGACTCCCCTTTGCCCGTTGGCACCAGCGTGTGCAGATACTTTTGAGCACAAGGCTCCACTCTTCGTAGGGCTCGGACTTCCTTTTAGTTAGGTGCCTCTGAAGGCGGACTGGGTCTAATAATTATTCGCACTGCCTTTTTTCCTCCCCATCTAGGTGGTCTACACATTTCGTGCGTCTAACTCGTTAGACTCGTTTGTATGTGTATATATTTTGGATTTGATTAGTATGTGTTGGTTTACTTGAGTTTTATTGTGATTTCTCGCTACGGTCAATGTTGCAAAGGCCGTGTAATAAATGTGTCTATATTTTTAACATAACACCTGCTTGGAGTAATTTGTAAGTGTCCTTGCTTTGTGTGCTCATTGCAGGCTTTCAGTCACCCTCACCCCTCTTGAGACCTAGTCTTGACCGCTGCGATCGCTACCCTGATTGGTCTGGCTTGTCCAGAGGTTACCCTGTTCCAAGAAACTAGGCTGGCCTTCTGAACCTCTGCCCCTTCAGGACAGAGTTCATAAATCCATCTTAACAAATTGGTGTGCAGCGGTGGGATACGACTGAAGGTATCCAGTGTTGCGCACGAGCGAAGGCATTTCAAGTTATTCCTACCAGGAGACGTAGTGAATTGTCGTAGTATAACTTTGAAAAGGCCATAGTCCTATCTAACAGTATGCAAACAAATACCTTGTTAACTTTAAATGCTTCTAAATCCGAAACATTGAAAAAGATGTGTGCGGAGAGAGGTGTCTCCTCTCAAGGCACAAAAATGGATATGATCCAAAGAATCGTGGCGTGGCAAGAAGCGCCGCTTGACGCTATAAATTCTGAGGCCAGTGCTCTCACTGGTAGAACCAACAGTTATGCCGCTGCACTGGTCCACCGCAACCACGAGGAAAGAGAGGATGAGATGTCTAATCTTTCCTCTGCCAGTGTTGATGGGGAGGCCATTCTTGAATTCAAGAAGCAAGAACTGCTGTTTAGGCAGAAGGAGCTTGATTTCAACATGACCAAACTAAAAATCGAACAGGCCGAAAAACAGAAAGACAGGGATCACCAGTTGGAACTGGCCAAGCTTCAGGTTGCAAATGATACAAGGGTCCTGGACATGGGTCTGGGGCCTCCTCTCATCCACGGTTTCCAAAAGATCTGCTAGGTGTGTATGAGGAAAAGAATGACATTATGGACTGGCTGAATACGTTTGAGTATGCATGTGAAGTTCAACAAGTTGACAATGCTGATGAGATTTCCTGGTTACTCAGCAGACTGCCTCATTCTGGCTGTAGTGCCATTATGGAAATGTCGAAGGCTGAGCGAGCGGATTTCGCAATGTTAAAGCAAACTCTCATTTTAAAGTTTGCAAAGACTCCTGCCCAATATTTAAAATGATTCCGAGAGTATAAGAATAAAGAAGGTGGTACTTGGGTATCTTATGTAACCGAATCCTTAAAAAACTTGACTGGCTGGGTCGAAGGTTATAAGGTTTCTACCTTTGAAGGCATGATAAGTCTTGTCATGCTGGAACATATTTTTGCATCTTCTTCCCCGGAGCTTAAGCAGCATTTGGCCGATTCAAAGGAGATAGATCCTAAGAAGCTGGCCATTGCAGCAGACTTATGAGTGTCACATCGAGTTTCCCATAAGGACAAAACTCATCCTGGTAAGCAGGAGGAAGGGAAAAAGTCCAAAGATAAGGAGGGTGGAGAATCTGATAACTCTTCTTCTCAAAAGGGCCACAAAAAGAAAAATAAGGCTAAGACACAAGAGAACTCACATGGTAGTGGAGGTCAGCCTCCGAAACAGAACGCTTGTTTTAGTAAGCCTCCCTATGTAAACAGACCCATTGGATCTTGTTTTGCTTGTGGAGCAACTGACCACGTGAAGGGGGATCCCCGGTGTAAGGTTAAACCTTTGGGGGTTCACTCCGCTAATCTGGCCTTCTCCTCCTACGAGGAAGAAGAGATTACAGGAGCATCCTTCTCGTCAGACTCCTTCCCCAGTGGGATAGAAGCTGAGGTAGTTTTAGTTTCCCTGGGCTCCTGGGAGCCTAAAGTCGCAGAGGCTTATGCTAGGATTCCAGATAGTACCAAGCACTACTTTAAAGACAGTGTGCTGATCAATGGAGTAGATACTCCAGCTCTTAGGGATAGTAGGTGCAGTCGAACTGTTGTGGATTCTACCTTGGTAGACTCAGAGGAAGTTGCCAGAGCTACTCTGATGCCCACTAAGTTGGCTGACGGCCCACCTCGCATGTTTCCAGTAATTCCTGTAAATCTTACTATCAATGGTACAGCAGTCAGGATTCCAGTGAGCATTCAGATGAACGTCCCAGGAAAGGTCTTGTTGGGCAACGATCTCAGAGCTTTAGGGCTCGTGGGAGACACTGCTGACAGACCCTGCACAAGGTCTCAAACCAGGGCAGCACTGACCAAGTTCAGTGAGCTGGCCCAGCCAAAGGGGAAACCCAAGGCGAAAGGAGTAAGAAAGTCAAGACGAGGGAAAGAGAACATTCCCCCGAACTCGCCTACCACTGCGGTGGAGGAAGTTGGTCAATTGCCCGGGCCTGACGAGGAGGTGGCGATGCCTGAAGTATTTGACCCCAACGACCATCCTGAACTAAAAGACTTGTTAGTAGAAGGTGGTCCTGACAGGTAAGAATTCAGTAAAGGCCAACGTGAGTGCCCGTCTCTGGAAGGCCTAAGGAGACAGGCCTGCTCCCAGCTTGAGGGTGAACCTCCTAGGACGCATCAGATTTATTGGGAAGGTGGACTCCTGTATAGTGAGCCCACAGAGTCTATAGAAGGAGACCATAGGAGGTTGGTGGTTCCCCTTGCTGTAAGACCCTTCATCCTGCAGCTGGCGCATGAAGTGCCCCTTGCTGGTCACCTTGGTATTAAGAGGACCAAGCAAAGGTTAAACATGCGCTTCTACTGGCCCAAGATGGGGGTGCAAGTAGAAAGTCACTGCAGGAGTTGTGCCTCCTGCCAGTTATCTGGTAAGAGTGGCTCGACAATCCAAGCTCCATTGGTACCACTCCCAGTTGTGGGAATACCATTCGAAAGGGTAGGGATGGACATTGTTGGTCCTCTTGACCCGCAGACATCCTCAGGCAATAGGTTTATCTTGGTGCTAGTCGACTATGCTACCAGATATCCTGAGGCCATCCCATTGAAAACTGTAACTGCCAAGTCAGTTGCAAAAGCGTTACTTGGCATATTTACTAGGGTTGGCTTGCCTAAAGAAGTTGTGTCTGACAGAGGCAGCAACTTTATGTCAAAGTATATGCAGGCTATGTGGAAAGAATGTGGGGTCACCTACAAGTTCTCTTCTGCATACCACCCCCAGACCAATGGTCTGGTGGAACGTTTCAACAGAACGTTAAAAAGCATGATTGGGGCTCTGGAAGAACCTCAGAGAAGAAAATGGGATCTTCTTTTACCATGCTTACTATTTGCCTACCGAGAGGTACCACAGGAGGGTGTTGGCTTCAGCCCCTTTGAACTTCTGTTCGGTCATCCTGTACGGGGACCCTTAGCCATAGTCAAAGAGGGATGGGAGATGCCCACTCCCCCTGTCACTACCAACGTAGTAGATTATGTGCTGGGGCTCAGAAAACGGATGGTACTTCTGATGGGCTTGGCTAGTGATAAATTGAAGGCAGGACAAGCGCTGGTGAAACATTGGTGCGACCAGAAAATTTCCTCATCAACTTTACACCTGGTCAGCAAGTCCTGATCATGAATCCCATAAGGCCTCGAGCTTTACAGGACAAATTGTCAGGCCCTTACACAGTGTTGGAGCCCCTGGGTGAGGTTAACTATTTAGTGGACCTTGCCAGGCCTGGACAGGCTCCAAAAGTGTTCCACGTAAATAGGCTGAAGGCTTTCGTCCCAGGAGTCGAAATCGCAGCGTTGCTACTGGCTTCAGATGTTGAGGAAGAGGAGTCTGAACCTCTCCCCGACCTGTTCCAAAGCGGTCCTTCAGATAGCTCCTTTGAGGGTGTCTGAGTGGCCCCTCACCTGACTTCTAATCAGCAGGCTGAGCTGAAAAGTTTGCTTAGGCAGTTTTCCCCCCTGTTTTCCCAGTCGCCTGGTTTGACACCTTGGTGCAAGCATAACATAGACACAGGAGACAGTGTACCTACCAAAAGTAGGGGATACAGGATGTCAGACAAAGTACGGTCTTACATTAAGACCGAGGTCAATAAGATGTTAGACCTTGGGGTGATTGAACCCTCTAGTAGTCCTTGGTCCAGCCCTGTGGTTTTGGTTCCAAAGGCAGGCACTTCTGAATTGAGGTTCTGCGTGGATTACAGGGCTCTGAAGGCTGTCACCAAGACAGATGCACACCTCTTGCCTCGAACAGATGAGCTGGTGGATACCTTGGGTGCCTCCAAGTACCTCAGCACGTTTGACCTCACTGCTGGCTATTGGCAAATAGCTTTAGCAGAACATGCCAAGGAGAAGACATTGTTTTCTACTCCAGACGGCCTTTACCAATTCAGGGTAATGCCGTTCGGGTTGAAGAATGCACCTGCCACTTTCCAGAGGCTTGTGAATCATGTGTTGAATGGGTTGGTCGAATTCTGTCTTGCATATCTGGATGATGTAGCAGTTTTCAGTGCCACCTGGGAAGACCATGTAAAACACCTCGGGATTGTGCTCCAGGCTCTTCAGAAAGCACACTTGACCATAAAGGCTAGTAAATGCCAGATTGGACAAGGCTCTGTGCTTTACCTTGGACATGAAGTAGGTGGAGGGAGGATACAGCCTCTTCCCAGTAAAGTACAAGCAGTACAAGACTGGCCTACCCCCACTACACAGACCCAAGTGAGAGCCTTCTTAGGACTCATGGGGTATTACCGCAACTTCATGGCAGACTATGGCACTATAGCTGCCCCTCTGACTGCCCTCACCACTCCGAAGAAACCCAAGAAGGTAACTTGGACTGACGAGTGTGAGAAGGCCTTCAACGGCTTGAAATAATCCTTGTGCCAGGCCCCTGTCCTCAGGGCCCCTGATTATCAAAGACCTTTTATTGTGCAGACGGACGCCTCTGACACTGGGATAGGAGCTGTACTATCGCAAGTAGATGAGAAGGGTAAGGAACACCCTATTGGTTTTATTAGTCGCCAGCTTAAGGACAGAGAGCTCAGATGGTCCACAGTGGAGAAATAATGTTTCTCTGTTGTGTGGGCCCTACGGAAGCTGAGGCCCTACCTCTATGGGACCCACTTCACTGTGCAAACTGACCATAAGCCCTTAAAGTGGCTAATGAACATGAAGGGAGAGAATCCAAATTTGCTTAGGTGGTCCATAAGTCTACAAGGCTTCGACTTCACTATTGAGCATAGGCCAGGTGCCCAACATAGCAATGCTGATGGGTTGTCCAGAATGTTTAACCGACCTGAACAAGAGACTCATCCAGGGGTGGATTAGTTCCCCCGTCCATAGTCTGGGAGGGGCGAGTGTTAGAAAAGATTTCTTAATTGTGGGTAATTTTCCTTCCATGTGGCAACCCCTAAACTTTTTGCTGTTGTTTTCACCATGATCTAGACTTTGCCAGCGAATTGCAGCCTTCTGCCGCACTCCTCTGGGCTTTCGCTCCATTCTTACGGGGAAACTGACATGCCCTTAAGACAGTCAGTACCGGGAAACATTGTTTTCCGTAGTTCTTTTATCATGTTGCAGCTTTCGCGCAACATGGCACAAGAGGGCACTGTAAGCTAAGTTACTGCTCTCTTGGGTCTCTAGTCTTCTATAGGCCCTAGATACTCTCTTTGGATTGTTAATGAATGGTGCAAGTGAATCACGGACGGGACTGGTGGCAGCGATCGTTTCTTTGTGTTTTTGAGCTCCTTTTGGCGTTTAAGTATGTTTCTCGCGCTTAGCCCAAATGGTGGCCTGGCTCCCAAAATGGCCAGACCACGAGGCTCTTTGTCCTGTCTGCTGACCATCTTGCCCCCTTCACCTTCCCCAGGTCGAGCCGTCCCAGGGCCTTCCTTATTTGGGCATGTACTTTCCCGCGAAACACAGATGCTTTCGCAGGCTTCTACAGGCCTTGTGTGTGCCTCCAGGATGTGGGCTGGGATGTCTGGTCCCAATACACATCCTGGGGGCCAGAGAGTCTAGTGTGTCGTGAATGCCTGGGACCACCGTGGTCCGTGATAGGTCAACGCATGGCGTGAGTGTTTTTGTGAGCAGATCTCCCATTGGGTCCCCTCCGTTTTGGCGCGAAGGGAACCATGGATAAGAGGGGGCTGGAACGAACGAAGGAATACAGGAGCCAAGTATCTTGCAACTACGAGGCTGAACCGAGGAATCGCTGGTGACCCGCTGAAGGACTGCTCCTCTGCACTGCTGTCGCTTGGTGAAACCCTTTCTACCTCTGATCGAACGAGAAGGCCTGTACTGGTACTTCGACCCCTTGGAATAGTGGGAACAACTATTCTCGGCATCTTCACCATCTCTTGCATATAAGCCTTCGGAAGTGTCTCTGGGCCATCAAGTGGACTGACCAGCCTACCCAGGAGTCTTGCTCTGTAACCACTGTCAGGTTGTGTTGTATTACGAGTCCTTGTCACTCTCACACGATTCGAACACTTGGCATTCCCAGGTCTGAAGTGAGTAGTGTACATTGGGCTGAAATACACACGGCCACTCCGTTGCCCTGCTTTGGTAACAAACTGTGCGGGTTCACTGCGTTTGGGACATCCTCAAATCTAACTTCTGCTGCTGCGGAATCTACACAATGCCGAGACGTCCCCAGCTTGTATCTGAACCTGCCAGCACTGAAACTGACGCGGAGAAGCCTGGGTTTGCCTGCATCGGGGACCGGTGAGTAGCATCGCTAGGAACTGGTCGCCCTCCTGCAGTAGCCCATAGCTTTTCCCCGTTGTGTCTAACAGCACGCCTTTCCGTACTCGCGCTTTGCTTCTGCCCACAGTGGAGGCTGTGCTTGAGTCGCGGAGCTCTGTTCATCTTCATTTGTTCATCGAACTAATCTGCCTGATTCCCTCGAAGAGACTCCCCTTTGCCCGTTGGCACCAGCGTGTGCAGGTACTTTTGAGCACAAGGCTTCGTAGGGCTCTGACTTCCTTTTAGTTAGGTGCCTCTGAAGGCAGACTGGGTCTAATTATTATTCGCACTGCCTGTTTTCCTCCCCATCTAGGTGGTCTACACATTTTGTGCATCTAACTCGTTAGACTTGTTTGTATTTGTATATATATTGGATTTGATTAGTATGTGTTGGTTTACTTGAGTTTTATTGTGATTTCTCGCTACTGTCAATGTTACAAAGGTCTTGTAATAAATGTGTCTATATTTTTAATATAACACCTGCTTGGAGTAATTTGTAAGTGTCCTTGCTTTGTGTGCTCATTGCGGGCTTTCAGTCACCCTCACCCCTCTTGAGACCTAGTCTTGACCGCCGCAATCACTCCCCTGATTGGTCTGGCTTGTCCAGAGGTTACCCTGTTCCAAGAAACTAGGCTGGCCTTCTGAACCTCTGCCCCTCCAGGACAGAGTCCAGAAATCCGTCTTAACAGATCTCCTCTAAGACGTTGAAGGGTAGATAGCTCAGGACTGCAGCAGGGCTTCACCGGTACGGGGTAGTGCAGCAGTAGACCTCTCCTCCACTTTTCGTCGGTTCCTTTTAGTTTCAGTGGCGACTCTCTGACTTCCAGCCCAAGAGACCTGCTTTTATGCAAAAAAAACCCATTCACACAGCTTGGCTGTCAATCACCCAGCAGGGGGGTTGTTCAGCCCGGACAACCACCCTGGCCAATCATGACAAAGTGCGACTTGGGTTTCCTAGGATACCCTGTGCACGGGGTGACTACACCCCTCCCTCACATTCAGCCCACCTAGACACCCAGGCGCCTTGTGGAGGGCTTCTAGGTAGAAGCCCGCCAAAAAGACAGTGAACAAAGAAGGCAAACCTAGTTTGCAGCGTGAAGTAAAACACAAGAAGGAGTTTAACAAAAAGAAATGGAGAATAAACCGCACCGAAGCCAAGCGAAAAAGGATTTGGTCAAGCGGGTTTAAGTTTGAGGCTAACACAGTAGCCTATTATTACCACGGTTATATAAGATAACGCGGTAGAAATTTAGGGTACATACCACTGCCACCATCCATGTATAAATGTTAAAAGAGCAAAACAATGCTCCAGGAGGTACAGATAAAAAGAGTTAAGAGTTAACCCTTCCAGTACTCCATATAAGATGGGGTGTACTGGATCTGTGGTTACTTCTGACTAAGTAAAGTGAATAGTAACTTTACCCTTTTCTGGGGGACAGTAGTGACCTCAGAAATGGAGTCGGTGGGAAGTCTGAATGACAACCCTGTGCCACTGCACAGAAGGTGCTGTGTGACACGCACAAAGAAGGGGGCTACTGAAGTGGTGTACTCCAGAGCCCACAATCACAAAAACAGGTAAAACACATAGCAAAATACAGTTAAGAGTGGTGAAAAGCTCACACTCTTACCAAGTGGAAAAGAAACAACTCCAGAGATCCAGCAAAGCTGCTGAGGGACTCACTAGGTAAGAGCAATTAGACATGAAATGAGAATTCTCCCTAACACCCGCCTGTGACAGTGCATTGTAGCTACCGTGTGTGAGAGTCGGCGGATGAGGGTGAGCGAGTGGCTCACCCCTTCTGGGTACCCCAGCTTATCCAGACAACTGGAAAAGTGGCAGGGAGATTCTGGTGAGGGACGGCGACCCTTGCCACACCTGGAGCACTCAGAGCCCCCTGGGGCCTACAAGCAGGGGACGTGGACCACGGCATAAACAACAATACAGAAAGAGGAGGAGTTGAAGAGCTAACCCCACAACCCCGAGAGGGACAGCCGGTGGAACCATACAGTAGCCATTATCTGACTCAGAAGAAGATCTGGGGACAATCCCCAGGGATTGTCGCAGGTTAGGAGGTGAGGAGGAGACCTGGGCCCCTAGTAACCATGAGCACTGAATGCAAAGAGGGGAACTACACTCCTGACCAATGCAGATTCTTTATCATCTGGCCTTGACACAGGCCCAGTGGTGACACGTGCCAAGTACAACTGGTAAACCCCCAAGGGACACTGTCTGATGGCATTCCGGGGCCTGGATTATTAGGAGCACGATAACAGAGTGCAGGAACTTGCCAGTTGGTACAATAGCGGTTGCATGGAGAAATGCAACAAAAAACATTCCCGCCTGACTTTCTCCCAGAAAACAGGTTTTAACACGGGCAATGAGAAAATGCCAGGGCCCCGAGATGAAGCTACCAGGGACATCATCCAAGGTGGAGAGGCCACGGGCACCAGTACTGATATCGCCTACACAACGGGAGATGCGACTGCAGCACTTGCGGACAAAACACAGACACAATGACAATCAAGGTACTTAGCTGGAACGTGCGGGCCTGAACAACCCGCACAGGATCCGCAAGGTAGTCGAATTCTGTGAACCCCATGGCGCCAAGTTGGTCATCATACAGCAGATGCATCTGAAGGGTAGTGCGAATGATGGCGTTGCTAGATCCTGGGGCACTACACTTCATACTCAAAATGTTCTGCCGGAGTGATGACACTGATACACAAGTCGCTGGGTTTCCTTGTGTCCGAGGTGATTGTAGACCCAAATGGCAGATTCGTTATCGTGTCTGGTTCCCTGACGGCCTCGCTGGTGACATTCATTAATGTCTACAGACCCAATGTGGACGACCCAGGCTTTTTCAAGTCACTGGTAAACAAGTGCCATGGGTTCTGTTACACTTTACAGGTATAGGTGGGTGACTTCAATAATGTGTTTGACCTGAAAAAAGACAGATCAGCAGAGTGGGAGCGCCCATGCTCCAGAGCAGTCGAGGTGAAACTGGGGAGCATGCAGGACCTAGAGTTGGGTGACGTCTGGAGGGTACTGCATCCAGAAAACAGACAGTATTCATTTCACTCGTCAGTACATGGTACCTCATCGAGACTGGATTACATTCTGGCTGGACCCTTGCTGGTCCATTGAACGACCAAATGCATCCTTCTTGCCAGAACACTATCAGATCACTCACCTCTTGTCTGGTCAGTAAGCACAGAAGAGAAAAGAGTGCAACGAACCTTCTGGAGATTCAAATCTGAGGCACTATCAGATTTGGTATTCACTAGTGAAGTCCACAAGCTAATTAATTTGTACTTCAGCGTTAACCTAGGCTCCGTACAATCGATGAGAACGATCTGGGAAGCCTTTAAGGTGGTACTACGGGGTGGTTGCCTTTCCCTGGAGCTGGGGGTACTAAAAACAATTCGCAGGCAGCTTGCTGACACAGTTGTGAAAATTAAGGTACTTGAAAGGCAGGTAGATGAGGGTCAAGGGTTGGGGCCTGTAGCTGACCTGCGGGGAGAGTTAGATACATTCTGGGACCTGGCGGAGAGGGAGATTCAGTTCTTTGCTCGCCCAGCTAAGGTATGGTGAGGAAGGCAGACCAGGCAAATTGTTGGCAATGATGGTCCGCCACAAGAGAGGCAACACAGATATAGCAGCAGTAAGAACTCCAGAGAGGGCAGTGGTGGTGAGACAGGCCGAAATTGCAGCCACTTTTCAACAATATTATGAGAACTTATACTCCTCCAAGAGGCCACCCCTCGGGGCGGCTCTGGCAGTCTATATTCGGGAAGCCAACCTCCCAGTGCTAAGTGAGGAGGCAGCCCTCGCACGGGACTCCCCCATTACCTCCGATCAGATCACGCTGGCGATTCAAGCCCTGCTCTCTTCTAAAGCACCTTGTACAGATGGCATCACGGCCGAGTTTTAGAACGAGTCGGGCCCGAAGGTAGGCTGACATATGCTGAAGGTATGGGAAGAGAGTATGAGGGAGGGGAGCCTCCACATGACAATGCGGGAAGACGTAATAACCTTAATTTTAAAGCCAGACAACGATCCATTAAACTGCGCCTCATACCGCATGATATCCTTATTGAACTTGGATACAAATATCTTTGCCAAGATTCTTGCGGACAGGCTCCTCTCGAATATATCTTGCATAATCCACATAGACAAATCGGGCTTCATACCCGGCAGTTCGACCTCAGCTAACCTGTGCAGGCTCAATGCAATACTGGCCCAGATTGACCCTGATATACAGGCGGTGACAGTACTGTTAGATATGGAGAAAGCGTTCTACTCTGTGGAGTGGGACTATCTGCTTGAGGTGCTGCAGCAGGTGGGAACTCCCCCTTACTTTCTCTCGGCTGTGGAGCTACTGTACACAGGCTCAAATGCTTGTATTCGGGTGGGCGACATGCGATCTAAACCCTTTGCGTTTGGCTGGGGACCAGACAGGGCTGCCCATTGTTGCTGCAGCAATAGAGGTGCTGGCGGCGCAACTACGGAAATACCATGGGACGTGGGGTTTAGCCATGGAGGGGCGTGAACTAGTGTCACTATACACTGATGACGTGATCCGATACCTCAAGGACCCGTCAACCAACTTGGCCCCAGTCTCACGGGAGGTGATGAAATTCTGGGAGTTCTCGGGCCTAAAGTTGAATAAAGGGAAGTCCACCTTGTTCCCTCTGAACGAGAAAACAGACAGCACGCCAGACACTGAGGGATTCAGCTGGGAGCCATGAGCCGTCACGTATCTGGGTCAGTAGAAATGCTTGCACACTGTTGGAGGACAACCACCTCCACCACCTGCAGGCTTTGAGAGAGAAAGTGGAGAGATGGTGTAGGCTCCCATGTTAGGGAGAATTCTCATAAATGGCTGATTTCCCTTACCTAATGAGTCCCTCAGCAGCTTTTCTGGATTTCTAGGATTTCTTTCTTTCACCTGGCAAGAGTGTGAGCCATTTTCCTACTCTTACATGTGTTTTGCCATGTGTGTCTTTACCATTTGTGTGTTCTTGGGCTCTGGAACCTCACCTACTCCATGAGTACTACTTTTGTGTGTGTTACACAGCACCTTCAGTGCAGTGACACAGGGTTGTCTTTTAGACTTCCCACCAACTCCATTTTCTGGGGCTGACTACTTTCCCCCAGAAAAGGGTAAAGTTTCCATTAACTTTACCTTAGTCACTTTCAACCACAGACCCAGTACACCCCATCCTACATGGAGTATTGGAAAGGGTTATCTCATCCCTTTTTGTCTGTGTCTCTTGGAGCCTTGCTTCACTCCCTTTACATTAAGACTTGGCAGGTGGCAGTGGTAACTACCCTAACTTTTCTACTGCGATTATCTCATATAAACGTGGTCATGTTTTAGGCTATTATATTAGCCTCGTACATAAAACCACTTGACCAAATACATTTTATTTTTGCTCCGGCAACGAGGAACTGGAAGAAGAGTACCCCTACAGCGACTGAACCGCCCGGTGAAGCCTGCTGCAGGTCCGAATCTTCAGAATCCGACAACAGAGAAGATCCTCCAGGAAACCTCTTCCCTTGAGCTGGTGGGACCAACCAGTTTGCCCAAACTACAAGCCAGGACCCCTCCTCTGCTCGAATTCACTGTACAGAGCTACAGTGGGCCGGATAGCCAGGAAGGTCGGACCCTGCTTGTGTTTTAAGGAGTGCACCTTTTATTCATTGTTTTGCTCTGCTGCTGGTTTCTTCCCTGGATGGCGCAGGACCGTCCAGTCTTTCTACTTCATGTCAATACGACAGTGGCTTCAGGAACCGTGAGCCTGCAGGAACCACCAGGAATGTCCGCCTCGGCTACAGCTCCCTCTCTGTTTTAAGGTACTGTGCAAATCCGGTTGTCCGTTTCGGTCAACCACGGTAAAAGTGTTTTAAATCTTTTGCCAATCCGAGGGCTTGTCCTTCTCTTCTCTTTGAACCAACTTTTCTACCAACCTACCTCGTCTGGAATCAGTGCCACTAACTTTACCGCAAGCTACCCTGAACTGTGTGATCTTGAGCAAAAGACTTTTGACCCTAAGCCTTTTCTAGCTGATCTCCTCACTCATGTTCAATTCCCCTGAATACTCACCTGTTGGTTTTCCTGATTTCTAATAACTTTGTCTTTCCCTGCCTTTTAAATTGCTGGAGTGCCATTTTGCTCCCACTTCATTTTGTGAGCTTAGCCTGTCTGGAATTTAAGGGAAGTGGTGTGGTGTATTTATGATTGTGATTCTTTAACTTGCTTATAATAGTGAGATGTTATACAACTGTTTAGTTTAGTTTAGTTTAGTTTATTATTTGTATAGCGCGCCATACCCTGGAGTATCAGGGCGCAAACAGACAAGGATATGCTCAACTTGGTTACAGGTACATAGAAATCAGATGAAGGTACAGAGATGCGCTGAGCTTGGTTACAGATATGCTCGGCTAATTGCAAGTACAGGAAAAGGCAGGAAGTGTAGACATAGACATCAGCAATATTACAGCAAGCAGATATGAACAAGGAGAGATCAAGGACAGGGGAGCAAGGAGCATGCTCCTGTTCGCGTAATATACAGTTATATACAGTAATGTACAATGTGACAAGTGGACTAGTTAGCTGTCGTTGGGGAGAGATCAAGGACAGGGGAGCAAGGAGAGATCAGGATAGGGGAGCGAGGAGCATGCTCCTGTTCACGTAATATATAGTAATATACAGTAATGTACAATGTGACAAGTGGACTAGTTAGCTGTCGTTGGCTCTCAGCCACCTAGTGAGGTTTTGTCTAAATTTTGCGAAAGGCTGAGGTTCTCTGACATCATGCGGGAGGGAGTTCCATAACTGCGCAGCCTTGACCGGGAAGCTATTTCCTCCTATAGTGGCAAGTTTGAAACGCGGGACTTGGAGGCAGTTTGCGTTGGCTATTCTGGTAGGTCTGGAAGAAGTCCTTTTGCGTAATCTATCCATGAGGTAAGGTGGAGCTTTGTTGTTGATACATTTGTGGGTGAGGGAAGCGATTTTGAGATGAATTTTGTCTACGGTGGCGAGCCATTTGTATTCTCTTCTTGTCGAGGATATATGCTCGTTTCTATTAATCTTGAGTGCTGCTCTCAAGGCATTGTTCTGGAGCACTTGAATTTTGTGGATGGTCTGTTTATTAGCTCCAATGTAAAGTCCATTACAATAGTCTAATTTGGACAGTATCAAGGCTCTGGCAAGTGTAATGCAACTATCTGTGGAGAGGAATTGTTTGCTCGCTCTGATAAGTTTGCATGTATATGCGGTGGCAGAAGCTAGAGAGTTAACTTGTTTGGTAAAGTTCATGGTGGCGTCTAGGTAGAATCCTAAGGTTTTTACTTCATGAGCTACTTTTATGTTGTTCCCATCAATAATGAAGTTGTCGTAATCAGGGCTGAGTTTGGATATATAGGTAGTGGTGCCCAGGATGATAAGCTCAGTTTTATCATCGTTCAGGCATAGGCCGTGTGTGGCCATCCATGCCTGAACGATGCTATAGATCCTGTTCACTAGGGCCAGGTCCTTGGCGTAGTCTCCTGAGAGCGGGAGGAGGATCTGGGTATCGTCTGCGTAGTTAGTGTAGGCGATACCCAGATGATCCATTTCATCAAAGAGAGGCTTCGTGAAGACATTGTAGAGGGTGGGTGACACACAAGACCCTTGTGGAACACCGCATGTTATAGGGATTGGATCTGCTGAGGCTGATGGAGCGAAGACTCTCATGGTCCGATTACTCAGGAATGACTTGATCCAAATTATGGCCTCTTTTGAGAAGTGGGCTGCCGAGTCGAGGTGACTACAGAGGACTGTGTGGTCCACTAAGTCGAATGCCGCTGATAGGTCCAGGAGGAGAAGTAGGGCCGCTTGGCCATTGTCTCTGCAATCGTCTATTTGGGCCTTAAGATCTATTAACGCTGTCTCGGTCCCATGTTGCGGGCGGAATCCTGATTGACGGATTCCAAGTAGGTGGTTAGACTCTAGGAAGCTTTGAATTTGCAAGTAAGCCACTTTATCTAAAATTTTTAGGAGAAAGGGCACAGTCGTGATGGGCCTGAAGTTAGTCGGAATGGTAGGGTCAAGGGTTTGCTTCTTTAGTAGTGGCAGTACCCAGGACTCTTTTAGGTTGATCGGTACTGAACCTGAGGTGAAGGAAGAGTTGATTAGTTTGGTTATAAATGGCGACAGTTCTCTCGCAGCATCCTTGATGAGTTGTGCTGGGCATTGGTCGCCTTTGCAGTTAGACGGTTTGAGTCCCAGGATGACCTTTTCTACCTCTATGGGCGATACCTTAGAGAAGCAGAAACGGGCTCCCAACTTGGGCTGTGGCGGTGGCGCTGAGCTCTGAGGGATGTGTGGTGTTAGTGATGCCTTCTTGATGGCAATTTTGGTTTGTAGGTTTGCTACCTTGTTTGTTAAAGCAAGTTGTATGCTAGAGCACCATTTTTTATCCTTGGTGCAGTTTTCTTGGGGTACAATGGGTGTTTCCAATTCTTTCAGAATGCTGAACAGTTCTTTGACACTAGATTTTGAGTTGGATATTCTAGTATTGTAGGTTTCTTGTTTGGCTAATAATATTTCTTTCTTGTATTGGGAGGAGGCTTTGGAGAGGTTGAGTTTATTTTTGACTGATGGGGAAAGTCTCCAAATAGTTTCAAGTTTTCTTTTGGCCAGCCTAAGATTTTTTAGGTGGGGCGTGAACCAAGAATTGAGGTGTTTTTGAGGTTTGCTATTTCTTAGTTTGAGCGGGGCTATGTGATCCAGGGCTGAGGACATGGCTGCATTATAATGTTCGACTAACAGATTGGGGTCCATGCAGTCGGGTAGTGAGTTTAATTTAGGTATTATAACGGGCATTAGATTTTCTACTGTCATTAGTTTTTTATTTCTCGTTGGCAAGGGTGGGGCAAGTGAGGACGGGGCAGTGACCCGGTGGGTTGTCACTGAGAATAATAGCAGGTGGTGGTCAGTCCAGATCTGCGGTACAGAATCCGTAATATTTACTTTGCAATTATGTTCTGCTATCCAATCAAGGATGCGACCTTTGTTGTGGGTGGGTAGTTCAACTTTTTGGATGAATCCCAGCTCTTTCAAGGTCAGAGCAATCGCTGACGATTGGGTGTCCTTATTGTCATTATAGCCTAGATTAAAGTCTCCTAGCACTATTGTTTGGGATGTATTTTTTAGGTTATTGGACAGGGATGTCGAGATGTCCTCAGAGAAGGTTCCGATAGGACCTGGTGGTCTGTAGATGAGGATGATGTTTAGGGTTTGGGAGTTGGCGATGGCTATTTTGACCGTGAGGCATTCACAGGATTGCATATTGGTAGTAGTGATGATCCTCATGTCCAGGCTAGTTTTAGCTATGATTGCTAGACCTCCACCTCGGGAGGTAAGTCTGTCCGCACGTAGGATTGTATAGTTGTCTGGGACTGCTAGTGATAAGGCTGGGCCAGCCGCATCATGTAGCCAGGATTCTGAGATGGCCAAAAAGTCTAAGTTGTCTGTAGCAATGATATCTGAGATCTCTGTGGCGTGTGCGACTAGCGACCTGGCGTTTATAAGTGCACCTTTGAGATATGATTTGTGGTCAGCTAAGTTAGGGCTGGTGGTGTTATGACTACCTTTAGTTGCCTGTTTGGAGTTATTTATTTTGGGTCTGTTGGGCTTAGGCTGTTTCCTAGTAGGTTCCGCAATACCCTTCAAGGGTAACTGTATTTTGTTTAGGGATTTTGATAGTTCAGCCTTCTTGGCTGGTAGCTCATGCAGTTTGGACAGGCGAGCACGTAGTCTAAGGTTTCTGTCTACAGTGTTGCATGGCCTTTGTAGGGTGGTGCTATCTGGATAGTGGGTCATTTTAAGTCCAGTATTGGGTTGTTGTGTGTTGAGCATGATATGGCAGGTGCAATGGGTGGAATAGGACGTGGTGCAAGGACTCAGAGTGTTAACTTTGGTGCTTATTTTAGGTGGATGTATTCCTAATGTGATGAGGAGGGCGATATACAATGGTAGCCAGGGTGACCTGTAGGCAAGACCCAGGGAGTACATGCTAAGTGACTGGATAATAATCCGATAGGAGTAGTTTCGGTGGCAATTGAGGTGGCTAAGACTAGGCAGGCTAGATGCAGCTATCAGGCTAGGTGCAGTTTCAGTAGCAATTTGAGAAGGCCAAGAACAGGCAGGCTAGATGCAGCTGTCGTGCTGGGTACAGTGTCAAGGCACAAGGGCACAATACAAGTCAAGTGTGGTCTATTACCGACCATGGGGCACAATGCAGATCAAATGTGGACAATTAGCGACCATAGGGCACAGTACAGAGCAAATGTGGTCTATTAGCGATCATGGGGCACAATAGGGCACAGTACAGGGCAAGTGTGGTCTATTAGCGACCATAGGGTACAATGTAAGTCAAATATGGTGACCATAGGGCACAATGCAAGTCAAATGTGGTCTATTAGCGACCATAAGGCACAGTACAGATCAAGTGTGGTCTATTAGCGACCATGGGGCACAATGCAGATAAAATGTGGTCTATTAGTGACCATAGGGCACAGTACAGAGCAGGTGTGGTCTATTAGCGACCATGGGGCACAATGCAGAGCAGGTGTGGTCTATTAGCGACCAAGGGGCACAATACAGATCAAATGTGGTCTATTAGCGACCATGGTCTATTAGCGACCATAGGGTGCAATGTAAGTCAAATATGGCGACCATAGGGCACAATGCAAGTCAAGTGTGGTCTGTTGGCGACCATGGGGCACAATGCAGATCAAATGTGGTCTATTAGCGACCATAGGGCACAATGTAGAAGTTGAGATACATGTACTGTTTCTACATGTGGCAATGGTAAACAGGCTGGATGCCGTATGCTAGAGAGGGCCCATATGGGTGCCCAAGCGTTCTAGGAAAGAGAAAAAAACAGGTAAGTGGCTGGAATCTGGAGTACAACTAGGGGAGGCATATGGCCTACCTTGCGTCTGGCAGGGCTCGTAACCGACGCTCCTGAAACCTGCTGCTCCTGCAATGGGTTGCGGGATCTCCTACTCCACCGGCCTTCGGTTGTGATGGTGGCATAGAGATCATACTGCAGGTATGAGCACGGGCAGAGTAGCGTGCTCCAGCGTGCAAACAGGGGGCAAACAGGGGCCTTCAGGTGAGGCCGCCGGCGTTTCCGCCTGCCGGCAGATGTGGCCTATTCAAAGGCTGCTAGTAGCCTAGCAACGAGGCACCAGCCTCGATATGGCGCCGCGCTGCGCCCGGCATCATAGGGTCAGGCAGAGGAGGTCAGGCAAAGCGATGTCGTGGTCCCGTGCACAAAGCCTTGTGCAAAATCGGGTGTCTTTCTACAGGCAAAGGTGCTCAGGGGCATGGGAGCCTTACCATGGTGGATGGCTCTCCGGAACGTCGTGGTGTGGCTGGGTGCCGTAGGTGGGCATCGGCGTGGGTCGGCTCGCGCTCCGGATGCAAGCTTCTGATGGTGAAAGATCCTGGAGTTGAAAGGGCAGAGATTCTGGCCCCTGGCTCCTACGGCTCCAAACAGGCACCCAACAGGCCTTAGAATGGCCTTCGAGCTGGCCGCCGGCGTAATCCGCCTGCCGGCGGTTCCAGCTGATGTAATTGAGGCTCAGCCTCGGTTTCAGGCCGCGCTGCGCCCGGCATGGGCGAGTCAGGCGCCGTGTGGGGACAGGGTCAGGCAGGCCCTGTCCGTGTTCCCCGCTCGGCGTGTGGTTCCTCTGCTGGGCTGGGGGTGCTGGGGGGGCTCCTGCCCTCGCCCCACGATGAGGAAGAGTGGAGTGAGGGGGTTAGCAGGCACCCAACAGGCCTTAGAATGGCCTTCGAGCTGGCGGCCGGCGTAATCCGCCTGCCGGCGGTTCCAGCTGATGTAATTGAGGCTCAGCCTCGGTTTCAGGCCGCGCTGCGCCCGGCATGGGCGAGTCAGGCGCCGTGTGGGGACAGGGTCAGGCAGGCCCTGTCCGTGTTCCCCGCTCGGCGTGTGGTTCCTCTGCTGGGCTGGGGGTGCTGGGGGGGCTCCTGCCCTCGCCCCACGATGAGGAAGAGTGGAGTGAGGGGGTTAGCAGGCACCCAACAGGCCTTAGAATGGCCTTCGAGCTGGCCGCCGGCGTAATCCGCCTGCCGGCGGTTCCAGCTGATGTAATTGAGGCTCAGCCTCGGTTTCAGGCCGCGCTGCGCCCGGCATGGGCGAGTCAGGCGCCGTGTGGGGACAGGGTCAGGCAGGCCCTGTCCGTGTTCCCCGCTCGGCGTGTGGTTCCTCTGCTGGGCTGGGGGTGCTGGGGGGGCTCCTGCCTGTTGAGTAAATAAATATATATTCTTATACTTAGAAACCTTGAGTCAGTGTTTGCCTGAATCATAGTAATTGCTGTCCTTTGTGTAACTATTTGATACTGCTCACTTACTCTTGAGATAAGTCTGGCTGCTCTGCTACTGCTACCACTTTAACTGTGTAGTACAGGCTTGTACCAAAGGTGAAATTGTACTGTCACTTGTAGTCTTAATTGTGTGTGGTGTTCCCAAAGGGTACTGCATATAATTCTGCCTAACATCCCACTATCAATGCTAGGAAGGATAGCGGTTGCTAAAATGGTGATTGTCCCCAAACGGCTGTATGTATTTCAGAGCATCCGCATATGGCCGGGGGTGGGATTCTACAGGGATGTGAAGACACAAGTGATTAGGCTGGCTTGGCACCCACGTAGCCCCCGCATCAGTTGGGAGACACTGACATATTCTTGGACAGGTCGGGCGGTCTCAGCCCAGACATAGAACTATTCTTCCTGGCCTCACGGCTGTATTTAGCCCACGACATGGATGCTGGGGGCGCAGACCTCTCCCCATGTTCTCACAGAAAAATGTTCGGTTCCCCCTTATTCCCTTCAGGGGGTCCTGGTGTCCCAAAGGGTGGTGGATAAATGCAAGTTCGACCCAGTGGCATGTACAATTCATGCATGGAAGAGGGCTTTGAAGAGAGTGAGGGTGGACATCCCCTTCGACCGAGGAATCCAGTTGTGGATTGTGGAGACAATAACCCCAACCTGTGATGAAACAAATATTAGGGAGTGGCAGGGTGCAGGGATACTTCGGATGGCAGACCTGTACCCAAATGACTCCTTTGTCACCCTGGAGCTATTCACGCAAAGGATGGGAGGGGTTCTTCATCGCAGCCTACAATATCTAAGAATGCGGGCAGCTTTCAAGGAATAGTCCCAGATGTTCCTGGATCGGCCGACTACGACTCCGCTCCTGCAGTACATTGTTAACTCACCTGGCTGCAGAGGGGTGGTTTCTACACTATACAAGCTCATCCAATACGGCACCCCACAAGCGCCATTAAAGTGCAGGCAACAATGGGAGGAGGATGTCGGGATCCCCTTTACAGATAAACAGAAGGTGGCGATATGCGAAAATAAACACAAAGGGGCCTTCAACACACGGTTACAGCAGATCCAACTAAAGACATTACACTGCACTTACATGTCCCCGGCCTGCATAAACCGGTTCAATAGCTCGAGACCGGCATGCTGCTGGCGCTGTGGCCACAACCCAGCTGACTACCTCCACATGACATGGGCATGCATTAAGTTGCAACCTTTCTGGGAAGGGGTGGTGAAGTGCTGCTCAGCAGTTTTGGGACAGGCTATTCCTGTGAAATAATATATTGCATGTTTTGCTCGGCGGCCCCGATCATCCCTAAACAGCATCGAAAAAATTGGTCAAGACGTGTATGATAATTTCTAGATGCTGTATTTTACTGAAATGGACCAGCTCAACCCCTCCAGGGACAAACATGTGGTTTAAAGATCTAATATGGCACAGTGACATTGATAAAGAATATGGGATCCTGTGTGGACAGCAAAACGACCGAAAGTCATTTGGGGACCCCTCACCATTTACCTATTATCCCTAAATACCGATTCGGAAGACTGAACTGGCAACAGTGGAGTAGTCACCTGCTTGGGCCACCCCATGTAGGGGGAAGGGTGAAAGCGGCATGATTACCTGATCTTGCTCTAACCACCAACCGATCTGACTCATGGCAAGACATTGGACTACACCTATGTACCAATATCCCACCGAGATGTGTTAACCGCTGATGCAATGTTCTCCATCATGGGGTCTGGCATGGATTCACATGCTCATGAATATTCCCCGTCGTCAGGCTGGGAATCGAATCCTCGGTAAAGAAAAATCAGTATCAGTTTCGTTTCTGATCTGTCTTTCGTAGTAGTAACCAATCACTGATCTCTGCGTCAAACTGACCACAGCCAATGACTGCCATCTCCCTAAGCCCCGCCTCTGGCAGCCATCTTCAGATTTTTATCGCACGTTCAAGTGTTGGGATCCTCGTGCTATTGCTCTTGAGCTTTAGTGCTTTTTTCGCGCTTTTTCTTAGGAATATTTTCTCTTTTTCGGTCAAAAGAGCCTCAAGCTCCACCGTTTCTTTATCCGATCAACAGGGACCCGTATCGGATTCTTCTACGCCCCTCAAGGGTGAAGATTTCATCGAGCCACGCTTTTGGAGGACTTCAGAAGTTTCTCAGGCCCATCTCGATCATGGCCCAGGAGAAGGGAAGCTCGACGCCCGGAAAGCTGTTCAGGGTCTGCCCTGGATGCCAGCTTCAGAATGTCTTTAAGGAGGACGAACACTCCCTCTGCCTCTACTGCCTGCATGAGGACAAGACGCACGTGGAGAAGGACTGTGCGTTTTGCGGCAATATGTCAGAGCGGACCATGAATGACCGCCATCTGCTTCTCGCCAACTGGCTGGAAGGGAAGAGCCCGTCAGGCGAGAAGAAGAAGAAGAAGTCAGAGCGGTCTTCTAAGACCTTTGAGGGCGCCCCGGCGACGGGGGTCCAACAGAAGGCCAAGCACCGCGAGTCCGCTCGCACCGGGAGCTCCGAATGGTCGGGCTCTACGGGCGCCAGGCAGGGCGCATCCTCCCCGGCGCCATCAACCACGAGCCAACACTCTGGCTCGGGTAAGAGGAAGGCCGAGCACCCGGCGAAGCTCCTGGAGAGACCCCGGTCGAGCTCGAAGGCCCCGATCGGAGGGGGAGCGAGGCGGTGACCCTCCCCCCAAGGAGAAGGCGGTGAGCACACCTAAGGTGGTGAAAGCCTTAATCCATCTGGCCAAGGCCTCTATCGAGACAGTCGCGGCGGCCCTGGCTCAGCCTGTGGAGGCTACACCAGTGGTGGCGACCTCGGGGCCCAGAGTCTCCCTGCCACAGCGGAGGGAGTCCTCTTTCATGCCCATCGACAGGACCCCCGTGAAACCTCCGACGGAGAAGAAAAAGGGGGGGCAGGAGGTCATCGTGGATTCGGCCTCAACCTCTGAGGAGGAGCTGATCGAAGTCTTAAGCCACGGCGTTGGCGTGGAAGAAGACCAGCCCGTCGGGAGGGACCCCGACGTAGGAGACAACGAGAACGTCGAGGGTGCCGACGGGGCTCCTGACCGCCCGTCGGACTCCCCTCAACCAGTGCCGCAAGACAACTCGGCGGCCATTTTGTTGGCTATACAGTCCTTATGCTCGGAGATAAGGACGAGATTGCCGTTACCACCAACAGAGGAACCTCTCCCGATGGGGGACCCGGAGCCAGGCCCTTCTGGGAGCCCTCCTCCTAAGAGAAGAAGGATTCATCCTCCACCTCCTTTTCAACCATCGAGCCCTGCTCAGCCCTCCTCCCCGTCCACGACCCGTGGGGATGATACGGGGACTGACACGGCCGCGAGGGGCACAGACGACGAGGTTTACGATGAGGATCTCCCGTCGTCACCTCCTCCCCGGGCTTCCCCGCCCGACGAGATTGGATCGTTTGATGCCATGATCGCCAGGGCATCCGAGCTTTTCCAGCTCTGCCCGGAAGAGAAGAAGAAGGAAGGTTTCCTTTATCAACGGCGCGAGACCAAGAGGAAGACGGTCCTCGCTGTACCTCTACTGGACGATATCTGGGATGAGGGTCTCGCCCTCCTCAAGAACCCATCCACAACGCGTGCGAGAAGGGACCGGTACGAGAAGAAGTATCGGGTCCCGGACGCGCCCCCTTGTGCCTTCGGGCACAGCCGACCCCGGACTCGGTCGTCTCCGCGGCAGCCAGGAAGAAAGCGGGGGGGGCCTCGGCCTCTACGTCAACCTCCCCGCCGGACGGCGAGGGAAAGAAATTGGACACGATGGGACACAGAGTCATCTCATCGGCAGCGACGACAATTAAGGCTGCCAACGCCTTGGCTATCGTAGCCCACTACGACAGGGAGTTGTGGTACAAAATCTCCCCCCTGCTGGACTTCTTACCAGACAACAAGAGGGCGGAGGCCCTAGAGTTCTTGCAGGAAGGAGAAGTGGCGTCGGACCATGCCATTACGATAGCGACGGACATCGCTGACACTGGATTTTGCCAGTTTGGCAACGGCGTGTGCCTTAGACGGCGTGGATGGCTCAAGGCCGAAGCACCCCGGTGGGAGGCCGGCTGGCGAACTTCGTCAGCGTGTGGGAGTCCATCTCCACCGACGGTTGGGTGCTGGACGCCCTGGCCCAGGGTCACGCGCTCATTTTTCTAAAGAAGTGCCCGCGCGTCCCCCCGTGGCCAGGAAGGCACATCACGTCCCTCAACTTCTCTTGGAGGTAAAGGCGATGCTCAAGAAAGGCGCCATCGAGCTCGTCCCAAAGAGGCTTCGGGGCTCCGGAGTTTACTCAAGATACTTCCTCGTGAAGAAGAAGATGGGAGGATGGCGCCCCATCCTGGACCTACGACGACTGAACAAATTCATCAAGGCACAGAAGTTCCGGATGGTCACCATCCAGCACGTCCTGGGTCAACTGGAGGAGGGCGATTTCCTGTCGTCGTTGGATTTGGAGGATGCCTACTTCCATATCCCCATCCTAAAGGGACACCGAAAGTTTCTCAGAGCCCTTCCCTTCGGATTGAGGTCGGCACCCAGGGTGTTCACCAAGTGCCTCGCACCTGTGGCGGCGCGGCTGCGCCTGGAGGGGATCCACGTCTACCCCTACCTGGACGACTGGCTCATCCGAGCAAAGACAAAAGAGCTCGCCGCGGAGCACACGGCGAGGACCGTCCAACTACTCACGGACCTGGGATTTTCCATAAACTACGCCAAGTCCCACCTGGTGCCCGCGCAAGACGCACTGTTTCTGGGAGTGAAACTCGACACAGTGGCGCTTCTGGCCTCTCCGTCGGAGGAAAGGACGAGGGCCATCTTGGGCAAGGTGCAGCGGATGCTGGTTGCGGACGCGGCCAGGGTGAGGTCCATCAAATCCCTCCTCGGAATGATGTCTTCTTGCATTTATCTCATCCGCCTGTGCAGGCTTCGGATGCGCCCGTTGCAGGAGTTCCTGGATGCTCGCTGGATCCAGACGACGGGCAGCTTTGAGGACAGGATCACGCTCGACGAGAGCTTCCGGCGAGCGATCCGGTGGTGGGGCACCCGCGCGCTTCTGATGGCGGGCATGGACTTCCAGACCCCGGGCCACCAGAAGACAGTGACCACGGATGCCTCCCTGGAAGGGTGGGGAGCACATACCGAAAATCTGCATGTGAGAGGCCTTTGGCTGCCAACGGAGAAGTCCCTCCATATCAACGTCCTGGAACTCCGGGCAGTGTTTTGGGCCCTCAGGTCCTTTCTTCCATCCCTCAAGGGCATGGTGGTGAGGATCTTCACCGACAACACCACCACCATGTTCTACATCAGGAAGCAGGGCGGTACCAGATCCCCAGCCCTGTCCAAGGAGGCTCAGGATCTGTGGCATTGGGCCGTCGCCCAAGGGATGTTTCTGGTGCCGTTTCATCTGGCAGGGATAAAAAACACCATTGCCGACTCGCTCAGCAGAGAGCTGCGCTCGTGCCACGAGTGGGAACTACGACAGGATCTAGTGGACCGCCTCTTCCGACGGTGGGGCACACCCCAGATCGATCTGTTTGTGACGGTGATGAACTCCAAGTGCCGGAGGTTCGCCAGCAGGTTTCCCCAGCCGAGGAGCATGGGCGATGCTTTCTCGTTCCCGTGGGAGGGCCTGTTCCTATATGCGTTCCCTCCATTGCCGCTGCTGATCCGGCTCATCAACCAGCTCAAGAGGTCACAGTGCAGGATGATCCTCGTCGCACCTGCATGGCCGAAGCAGATATGGTTCCCGGACCTTCTGGACTTGTCAGCGTCCCCGTCAATCAAGCTGCCAGTGGACGCGGATCTTCTCTCCAGGGAAGGAGGCGCTATCCTCCATCACGACCCGAAGTCGCTGAACTTGCAGGCCTGGCTCCTGCAGCGTTAGAGTTTGGAGGTTACGACATACCGGCCGACTGCAGAGAGGTTCTTGCAAAGGCCAGGGCGTCCTCAACTCTTAAATGCTACGGACACAAATGGTTCTCTGTCTGGTGCCACGCACAGAAGATTAACCCTCTACGGATTACGGCTCCTCAAGTACTGCCATACCTGCTGACGCTGGCCAAGGCTGGACTGGCGCACACTTCCATCAAGATTCATCTTGCTGCGATCTCCCGATACACCAGGACCACGGGACGGACGTCTTTGTGGTCTCATCGTCTGGTGAAAGAATTCATGAAGGGACTGTTCAGATCGTTCCCGCCGGTGAAGGCCCCGGCCCCGGCGTGGGAGCTCAACGTGGTGCTGACCAAGCTCATGGGACCTCCGTTCAAGCCTCTGCACTCAGCTCCGTTGAAGTTCTTGTCATGGAAAACTGTGTTTCTTGTGGCCATCACCTCCGCACGACGGGTGGGAGAGATCCAGGCCCTCTCCTGCAAGCCCCCGTACTTGACTTTTCACAACACAAGGGTAGTGCTCAGGACACACCCCTCCTTCATGCCCAAGGTGCCGTCGGACTTCCACCTCAACAAACCCTTGGTGTTGCCTGTTTTCTTCCCGTCGCCTTCGTCGCCGGCTGAAAGGACTTTGCACTCGCTGGATGTGGCTAGAGCGCTGAAGTTCTACGTGGAAGAGTTTTCGGAAGACGTCACAACTTTTTGTGAACTTTGGACCTGTCAATCAGGGGAAGGCTCTCTCGAAGGCTTCCTTTTCCAGATGGCTCTCCGGCTCTATCATGTACTGTCATCGGTTGGCAAACCGACCGCTGCCTTGCCGCCCGAGAGCCCATTCCACCAGAGCGATCGCAGCTACCACGGCGTTCCTATCTGGTGTGCCCTTGCTGGACATCTGCAGGGCTGCTACGTGGAGGTCGACGCACACCTTCACGAAATTCTACTGCATCGATCGGGATTCCAGGGAGGAGTCCAGGGTCGGCCAAGCAGTGCTGCGCAACCTGTTCGCCTAAGGTGAGCTTGGTAGGACGTAAGAATTGCTTAATGTTGAGTTTTGGATGTAATGCTTAATGTTCAGCCTTTGCCACCTCCCGTGGTTGTGCATGTGTGTACTGCTATGTTTTCTTTTATTCATGAGCATGTGAATCCATGCCAGACCCCATGCTGGAGAAGGAACAAGTTACTTACCTGTAACTGTTGTTCTCCAGCAGGGGTTTGGCATGGATTCACATGCGAACCCTCCCGCCTACCCCTCTGCGGCTCTTCACTTGGTCATACTGCCACTTCACGTGCTACCAAATCTGTAGATGGCTGCCAGAGGCGGGGCTTAGGGAGATGGCAGTCATTGGCTGTGGTCAGTATGACGCAGAGATCAGTGATTGGTTACTACTACGAAAGACAGATCAGAAACGAAACTGATACTGATTTTTCTTTACCGAGGATTCGATTCCCAGCCTGACGACGGGGAGTATTCATGAGCATGTGAATCCATGCCAGACCCATGCTGGAGAACAACAGTTACAGGTAAGTAACTTGTTCCTTATTGATGCATGATGACATAATGTATGTGTATGGATGGTATGTGATGTGAATCTATAATAAAGAACGTTTTTAAAAGAAATGAATGCAGATGCTAACAATGAAATGCTTTACGTTAGTAATTGCTGGGCCTTTGTTAACAGTGAAGCCCAGGAACCATCTGTTCTGTCCAGCCATGGCTATGTAGGTCAGCCAGGCTGAGTCAACATAGCCCAAACTTCAGGGGTTGATGAAGCATGGTTACCTCAATGGTGTTGAGTCACTGGCTGTGGTGCATCAGAAGTTGTGGTGTTCACAGTAGCAGCTGCCATTATTCTGGCACCCATTTTCCTCTGACCCCATCCAAATTAATGGCAATTCAAATTGTCTCCATCGAAGGAATGTGTTGGCGACTGCATCAGGCAACTTTAGTGAACAAAGATGCCCTGTGTGTAATGATGATAATGAAGATCTAGCCCATTTTTTCTTTTTTTTGTCCCTCTTAAAGGCAAATTAGGACAAGAACCCGTACTGCCAATTCGAAGAAGGTTGGGTTTTTCACAATATTGTCCATCCCTATATTTTCCATTGAAACCTGATAACCTATTGCTGGCTTGGGGTCTTTTATCATATATAAACAAGCATGGAGTCTAAGGAGCCTGGCTGTTATGCTCTAGGAACATCCCTATCTCGTTTACTTTGGAAAGTGTTTTCCTAATCGTCATACATGCTGATATAACCTCCCATAATGTGTGGAAGTGTATTATTGATTTGTGTTATATTTTCCGCTAAGAATATAACCCTTTCATGAATGTGATCGTTATATGTTTACATAACAGGCTCCGATCCTTTCTCAATTCAACATTTTAACACTATCCTTTTTATAATATATTCCTGCTGGATATTTTATGAAACTGTAAGCTGTTTGATTGTATCTGTACTTTCAGGGCTTCGGCCGAAATAAAGTGATAAAGTGGTAACTTTAATTGCAAAAGATCTTTCTAACATAAGCACAAAAAGTAAAATGACTATTGGAATGTTATTCATAAAGGAACTGTCCGGTTAGATTTTTCCTCAAGGTCTGTCTTGGGATTTCTGAAGCACTAAGCAACAAAGGACATTCATTGCCTCTAATTTGGATCTGTATTTACATCATCAGAAGTGACATCATGGAATATAACATTGTAGTAAGTGTTAGTCTTTGATAATCAAGAACAGTGATATTCAAACGTTGATATGCCAAGCCCCAGCATCATTGGTAGTTACATTAAACAGATTTTTCCATGTATAAGCCAAGAGACAAATACATTTATGATATGCAATATGTGAATGCTTAATATTGTTTATTTGTAACAACCCCAACATTTAGTGGACAACGAGAGAGGGGTTTTTAATATTAAAAGCTACCCACTAAATCACTTATTGGGACTCCTAATGCTGGAAGATCAGGCAATATGAGATTAAATGATTTTTCAAGGATCACACACATTAAGTGGTGGAACCAGGAATAGTGCCGTTTTAAGTACTTGACTACATGTCTTGACAGCTATTCAAAAGATTAAGTGATAATTTGTTTTATAGCAATGCCTTGAAAAGTTAAATTAAATCTCATAAGAAACTTCACTGACTATATATATATTGTTATAGAAACATGTTGAGCAAAACAAATGAGTGCAGATTTATTTTTGCCATCCTGAATGCAAGATTACATTAGCACCGTCCCAAAGTACGCAAGCTTAAACACATTTCATTTGAGTTTTAAAGCAGTTCGCAGTGAAAACCAAGTATTGGTAAAGTTCACAGTTTGGGCTTTTGTGTAGAATGGGATTGGCATTTTCTAGGCGCTGATATAAAGGCCCTAACTGCCCATAAGTTTGCAAAAGATGCACAATTAAGTGATTACCTGGGCATATGATTTCAGTACCTAGCGAATGCCTAATACTTCAAGTCATAACTATTGGCTTTGGCTTTGCTTGCATTTAATAGGACATCAGTGCAAGGAACAGATATAAATCAAGTGGCTGAAGGCACACTTGATTAAGAAGTTTTTATTACACCAGTAGCAGTTTACAGCTGCAATTAAGCCAATCATTTTCAGTAGACTGTTTACAAAACACTGGCAGGCTAAAGCTTGATTTTTCTACATGATAGAGTGAGTGCAAATAAATCTCAGAGGGGTGGCTTTTGGGTCGGGAGGGGCACAGAGTGGGTGGGAATGGCTTTAGGGATAATCATGGCCATGGGCAGTTAATGGGTGGGCAAATAACCAAACAACACCTACTGTGTGTCTCTCCTTTCATGTTATCTCCTCCGCGCTGTTCTATAATGCAATCATTTCGGCTTATAGGTGGCGCTTAAGCTCCACTTAATAGCTCAAACTAAAAAATGAAAAACAGTTTGAGGGAGCATGCTTCTGTCATTATTCCACATAAATGGGAGGGGGACATAACGGCGGTGCATCACCCAGCAGCTGTACCTCTTAAGGGGCAATAATCCTCCAGGCAGCACCCATGTACCTGCCCATTATGCTTCATTTTCGAATTGCCTTACATTCGACAGCTAATACTGTTTCAAAGGAAGAGGGAAGGGCTTTTACCACCCAGGACAGACTCTTTGCATGCCATGGGACAAAAGCCATGGAAACGGGACGCTCCCAAATAAATCCTGGGTGCTTTTGGCCACCATAGTGCACACAGACTGCATATATGAAGGGGGAAAGGAGGATCCCATGGACCACGGGTAGGGGTGCAGTTTACATCCCTTCCACATAGGCACTGTAGCTTGCCAATTTCTGAAGCTGCACTGACACCTTTGGGCAGCGCAGGAACTGCGAGGTGACATGTAAAACAAGCTTCACAGCTCCGAAGCCTGGTGCATGTATTGAGGATGGTTTTCTGCTGCATATGGCACATGTGTGTGCTATGACAGGAACAATCCTGGTGTGACGAAATCCGATTTTTGCCAGAAATAATACAAGGAGTGGTTTGAAAAGGGCTATATGAATCCCAAACTTGTCACAGAAGTAGGCATCAAGATGTTTCAATCATGAAGGTAAACATTACAAACTAAACAGTACACCTCCTTCAACTGTGGTAATGTGGGGCTGGGAAGGCTAAATTCTGTTCAGAGGTAGGTCAGCGTGGGAAGCATTCAAACAATCTCACAAAAGAAAATACAAATATAATATTTGTAACAGTCATAGGAAGTCTATATAATGATAGAAGACTTTCAACAACCATACAGAATATTTAAAATATTTAAAAACACCAGCCCCGCACACACTGCAAGAACAAAACGCAGGGTAATAGGCTGAGTATCTACAATTTGGCATAGTGTGAACTGCGAATTAAACCGCAAGAAGGATATCAAAACATCAATGGCAATTGATAGAAGAATGGAAAAAAACACTGGGCCTCATTACGACCCTGGCGGAGAACCATGGTGCAATTTGCACCATGGTCCATGGCGCTAAGCTGCCAACTCCGCCATGGTGGTTGGCGGACTTACCGCCCCATTCCGACCTTGGCGGGGCGGTAAGTCCCCAATCCCCATTTACCCTTCCCCATTCCCATTTTTGCCCCATAGGGTATAATGGGAGTGGGGAAGGCGTTAATTACGCCACCGTAAATTACGGTGGCGTAATTAACAACAAATCCCGTAGCGCCATGGATTTTTCCGCCTGCAAAAAGCAGGCGTAAAAATCACCATGGCGCTACGGGAACTCGTAGTCAGGCGGAAAGGGGCGCCATGGTTTACGCCGGCGTAAACCCCTTTCCGCCAGGATCGTAATGAGGGCCACAGTCTTTAAATACATTTTAGGGTTACAGTAGCGATAGGGCATGTTACTAGACAGTGGCCCTCATTACAACTCAGGCGTTAAGGGTTAACGCCACCGTTAACCCTTAACGCCTGATTCTGATTTTAACGCCTGCTTTTAGCAGGCGTTAAAATCCATGGCGCTAACCTGCCATGGTGCTAATTACGCCGCCGTAATTTACGGCGGCGTAATTAGCGCCTTCCCCACTCCCATTATGGCCTATGGGGCAAAAATGGGAATGAGGAAGGGAAAATGGGAAATGGGGATTTACCGCCCCACTCACCTTGGAATGGGGCGGTAAATCCGCCATCCACCATGGTGTAAACAGAGTTTACACCATGGTGGTAAAGTTGGTGCACTTAGCACCAAGGTTGTAATGAGGCTACTAGTGTCCCTGGCACTGGGCCTCATTACGACCCAGGCGGTAAGTTACCGCCTGGGCCGTGACTTTACCACCATGGCGTAAACTACGTTTACGCCATGGTGGTTGGTGGATTTACCGCCCCATTCCGACCTTGGCGGGGCGGTAAGTCCCCAATCCCCATTAACCCTTCCCCATTCCCATTTTTGCCCCATAGGGCATAATGGGAGTGGGGAAGGCGTTAATTACGCCACCGTAAATTACGGTGGCGTAATTAACTCCATGGTCCCTTAGCGCCATGGATTTTAACACCTGCTAAAAGCAGGTGTTAAAAGCGCCATGGCGCTAAGGGACCTCGTACTCAGGCGGTAAGGGTTGGCGCTGTTAACGCTGCCGTAAACCCCTTACCGCCTGGGTCGTAATGAGGCCCACTGTACCTAATCTACTCTTTCAATACGTGTAGCATTTATGTAGTTCGACAACATTTGGTCTGGTCTTCTGGGCACTTGCACCTATTCAAGCTCTAGTTCAATGAGCTCAAGTTGGTTTTGCATTACTCGTTAGTGTAGCAATGGCTTTGATTGGGCAGCTAAATAGCTTAATGATTGTTGATGGCTCAGCTCCCCTCCTAACTGTTCACCCTTGGTTTTGCAAATCTCTCACCTGGATCACTTCCTACCTGAAAGGTTGAGCCTTTAAAATCTCCTGGAACTCACAAACCATTAAACCGGCCCCTTTTCCTGTCAGCGTCTTCAAAGCATCAGTACTTGAACCTCTGCTGTCCACCCTCTAGACCTCTGCCCTAGTAAGGTTTATCTTGTCCTTCAGCTTTCACCATCACCTGTTCAATTATGACACTCATTAAACACAAAAAGAGGCTGAGGGAGTGGCACTTCCCACTACTAACCGACTCTCATTTAGGTTTGACACCTTTAACAACATACATTAGGGTTAGGTGGGAACAAAACACTGTTTTCACGATAAAGAACCCCAGACAACATCACATACCAGTGAGACCAGTGAGTACTTGCTAAGCATTAAATTCAAAAGCACACAACAGGTCTGAAATAACAATAAAAACAATTGTATTCACATATATAGGTAATCATGGCAAAATGTATAGATACACTTAAAAATATCAACACAGGAGGGGCATAAACAATTAAGGTGATGGTATACAAAAGACAATAAAAAACAATAGAAATCAGTGCAAAGGAAAAGTCGCCGACGGTAAAGGTCACAGGTATTCAGTCAAATGGCCTAAAAAGATGTCAGTGGTATTATGAAAGTGTCTTGTGCTGTGCAAAATACGCATGTAAACTGAATCTGACACTCCATACTCGTTCACCATATCTCATTCGTCCACATACATACATAACATTCCAACATGTTTCTTTCCATGATAAAGTGCAAAAAATAGTGCATGGAAATTCGTCAGGGACCGTCAACTTCAAATCACAAACAAAACACTGAAAATGCCAAAAATCGCCGTCCACTTGTGGTACACAAATGACCAGGTAAATAATCTGTCGCTACACAAGACAATATTATTTAGACAAGAACACTAAAGAGAGTGAAGCTGGAGCGATCATCACTGGCCTCAAGATGTACAGTATCCGGTCGGTGATATGTCCAGGGTATTGCCGCTAGAGTGCACCATAGGGTACCTGAAAACAGTAAGACAATGGGGAAGTTATACCCTTTGTCCAATACAATCATGTGATAGAACTGGCACATAATTGCTACTAGTGGTGTTAATAGCATGCTTCCCACTGAACGGGAAACAAAAGAGCCCGGTGGGCTTATGTCAACGGAGTGTGCAAAACTATTCTAGACAAGGAGAAGAATCGAAATTACAAGGTAAATAAAGAGACTCCCATTGTCCACCACATGTCAGAGTCCTGCAGATATTCTGAACATCTGGCATACACCAACCGCGTTTGTGTTAGTTTTTTTCTCAGATCGCACGTCACCCCAGATGGCCCAGGCAAAATAGAGTGGTATACTATAGCCACAGCAAATAGCAGCTGCAGAAGCCGTTTCCCAATTAGTATTATGTAGGTGACTTGCTTACCGTAGAGAGTGCAAGTACAGCAAAATGCGGTGCTAGACTGTGGGAGCACGTGATGTACTTGGGCGTCCTAATGCAGTGTGACGTTCATATTGAGGTAGAGAACCTGGGCTGATTCTTCACCGCAGTTCTCCCTAGTCGAGCTGGTAAACAAGACGAAAAAGTAGAAAAAAGGAAACACAGTTGTAGTCATGGTATAGGTATGGCTTCTAGGTCTGGCCTTCAAATGGGAAGTCACCTTGCTACATGGCTGCACTTCAACATAGTACACATAAGACTTAAGTTTATGTAATCTCGGTAAACCATGAACATAGATTGAAGCTAGTTCCGGCCAATTGGTAAAGGAGATGCCGTCCAATGGACTCACGGAGTGGCGCTGGGGGGACCCGGGGCCTGGCTGCACATACCGTAGAGGATGACGGTATAGTCTAGCGCAGCTGAAAAGGGAAGTACAGAAAATGAAGGGTCAGCGGAACCTTAATGAAGGTGGCAACCTCTGTAAAAAGACTAATATGATAATGCTACCATGGTGATAGACAAAAAACATGGATACCAAAGTTATTCGCGTGTGTCTATGGGAGCCTAAAAATCACTTGCCCTGGGTAAACAAAAAGCGTGCGGTCTCTACCGTACTGGGGGACTCAAACGATTGAGACGTGGGTCAGGAGGACGCACGTTTAGGTTAGGGCAAGGTAACAAGAAAGAAGAGAGAGTTGTAAACTTACTGGTTGTGGATACACAGTGTTGCACGACAGACACTCCACAGCCCCTGGGTCCGATGAGTAGTGGTCATGTGTCACGCTATTCTACGCTAAATAGGATGGTGCGTGTACAAGCATGTCTTCTCATTGGGTCACGATGGATTGTGGATTGTATTGTGAAAGGGCATCGGGTGTGGCTACTCCTCTACACCAGAGCAGTGGGGGAGATGGAATCAGAGGCTATTGCATTCAACTGAGCATTGGCACTACGAGGTAATTAATGAGCAAGCCGATCGTAGTACGTTGTCACTATGTGGACAAACTGAATGTACACCCGCCCCTATGTCGCTTATGAATCCTAATTGTCATTGTGTCTGTGTGCTGGAGAAAGTACATGACAGCTATCACAACCTAAGGCTAGCTGTACAATATAGCCTGATGGATCCTATATGTAGTTCATAGGATAGGAGACAATTCCTCCATTATGCTTGAAGCCAATCAATTGTTTCATTGAGGCCAGTTACTGCACTGTTTGTAAGGAAAATCATCTGTTGCTCTTTGCTATTTAAGGTACATTTGTCTCTGTTTGTGTCCATACTGAGTAACAATTTGTACAGTACTGTCCATTTGATATTATCCGCTGTATGCTGGTTTTCGACCCAATGGTCTACCATCAGGGCTTTACTTGTTCTGTACCTGAAACAGCTCCTGTGTTCCCCAATCCATAGTTTCACTCTTCTTTCTATTTTCCGATGTAGACCTTTCGACAAGGGCACCAAATGGCGTAGATTACCATCGCCGAATTGCAGTCCGTATGTTTTTTCTGTTGCCACGGGGATGGTAAACCAATGTCTACCTCTGTGCTCTTGCTAGTAAACTTGCAATACGTGCAATGTCTGCAGGGGAAATGACTAGTTATTAGGGGCATATTCCAGTCTTCTGTGATCGATTTTTGGCTCTGGTGTCTTATGGTTATGTCATTGTGGGTGACAAGGTCCTTGATATTTTTACTTCTTTTGAAGGCTATTATCGGACTTAGTACAGGTATCTCGCTTTTGTCCAAAATTGTCCAGTTTTTTAAGATGATTTTCTTGATTTGATTAGACATGTTGCTATAGGTGTTTACAAACACAAGTTTGTCCTGTTTCTGAGAAGTGTTGTTTGCCTTATATTCAAGAAGCGCCTCACTGTGATTATTTTTGGCTCTTTTGAAGGCTCTGTTCGTCACTTGTCTTGGGGAACCACATCCCGTCAATTTGTCCTGCATTTTGGTGGCTTCTGTCAGGAAATCATTCCTGTAGGAGCTACTGCATTTCAATCTGAGGAATTGACCGAAAGGCAAATTGTCCCTCACATGTTTCGGATGGAAGCTCTTGTAGTGTAGCATCGAGTTCTTGTCGGTGGGTTTATTGTATGGTTTGACAAATAGAACATTCGATGCCTCATGCTTGGAGATAGTGATGTCTAGGAAGTTTAAATCAGTTCTACTGTAAGTGGATGTGAAAGCAAGGAATTTGTCCTGGATGTTTATCCACGTCAGGAACTATTGTAAATCGCTTTCTGTCCCTTGCCATATGACAAAGATATCATCGATATATCTTTGCCACGTCCTTATGTTCTTTTCAAAGGGATTGTGGCCGTGTAGAATTTGTGTGCGTTTGAATTGTTCCATATAGAGATTAGCAATACTAGGTGCTACTGTGGCACCTACAGCGGTGCCTTGTACCTGTTGATAGAAATCTCCATTGAAATGGAAGTAGTTCTCTCGCAAGCTCATCTCAGCGCACCATAGAATGAATGAGATCAGAGTTTTATTTACTGTGTGGTCAGTCAGTAATTTTTCTTCAAGCATTTTGATCGAGGCTCTCTGTGGGATACTGGTGTAGAATGCCACAACATCCAAGCCAACTAGAAACTCCTGAGCGGGGTTAAATGGGGCTCCATCAACTTCTTTGATCATCTGGACTGTGTCTTGTACATATGACGCCATTTGTTGAATTAGTGGTTGAAGAAACGCATCAGCAAAACGCGACAAAGGTTCTAGTACTGAATCTACTCCTAACACGATGGGCCTCCCCGGTGGATCAGAAAGAGATTCATGAATTTTTGGCAGTATATAGAATTGAGGTATTCTGGGTTTGTCTTTTATTAAGACGTTTGCTTCTTTCTGGGTTATCCAGTCCCTTTGTCTAGCTTTTTCTACCTTAGCATCAATCATTTCTTTGAGCTTCGGAGTTGGATCTTCCGCCAATGGGCGGTAACACGTTAGGTCGAGAAGTTGTCTATTGCACTCTCGAACATATTTTTCCCTGTCTTGTAGGACGATGGCCCGCCTTTATCCACCTTACGGATTATGATGCTATCGTTAGCCAGGAGGTTTTTCATGGCTATTTTCTCTTGGGTGCTCATGTTATGAAAGGTAGCTTTTTTACTTGACGTTTTTTCAAGCTGGACTAGGTGGTGTAGTACATTGGTCTGGAACACTTTTGCTTCCGCACTTTGTGCCTGGCTTGGGGCACAATATGTAGATTTGTTGTGCAACCCAGTATCTGAGGGGTTGGACTCATAATCAGTGCCTTGAAAGTGTTGGTAAGGGTGAATTTTGCGCATGAAGGTGTAGAATTCATGGCGAAAGTTAAAGGGGTCATGTAGGTTGGTAGGGACAAAACCCATACCATGTTCAATGACTTACTTTTCATCTTCCGTGGGAATGTATGATGACAGATTCACCATAATGCTTGCATGCTTCTGGTTATCCGGGGCTCGAGGTCCCAATCTTCCGGGTTCCTCTCTAAAAAAGGAACCAGGGGATTTTGCATGGTGGTGGTCTTGTTTTGGAAATGCCCATGGTTGGAGTTGTTCCTGCCTCAGTAGTTGTTACACGAGCCTCTGGGTCTATGATTCAATTGGCCTTGTCTTGGAGTAGAGTCATCATTCGAGCTCCCATTGCTGGAGCTGAAAGACGTATTCCTAAACTGGACCTTCTTCTGGCCTCCTGATTGGTTGCTATCAGTTTGAGTTTGTTGACAGCAATTATCTTTAGTGTACTTAAAAGCTTTCTCATGTGAGAAATTGGTTAGATCTTTATTCATCCTTCTGACTCTATCTCGCAAAGTCTCATCCTTAAAGTTCGTCATTTCCAGTATTAGTGTATCTAGTCTTTTTTTGTATATTTCCAAAGGGACTAAATTTTGTATTTCTTCCTCTAATGTTTTGAGGTCAACTAGAAAGTTTTCTGTCATTTCTGCTGCAGTATCAATAATGAGAATTACCCAGTCATGACCGCATTTATTTGCTATCTAACTCCATTGTAGTATAACATTTTTGTTGTCGAGGAACAGTCGGGGTTCATTTCTCACCACGAGTTATTGCAGCAGGGTGCCTTTTCTAAGATATTCCAGCATGATTGATCTGTGTAATTCAGTCCTTATTAGACGTTTTTCCCTTTCCCTCCTTCACTCCAGCCATATCAGAATGGTTTACTAACTGCCTCACTGCAATTCATCACTGGATTACTCTTCGCTGCCTTATACCACAACAAAATGAAGTAATCTTTCTCCCGGCTTCCAATGCCACCCCTGCCCTTCCCTTTCTTATCTCCTTCTTGCCTGACCTTTTTGCTGTGTGTCTGAGTTGCAATCTTGGGGTCCTCTTTAGTAGTGGCCTCCAACTGCAATGATTAATTACTACCACTGCCTCTGATGCTCATATTACATTTCTCAACATTCAGAGAAGGTGTCAATGGGCCTCATTACGACCCTGGCGGTAAGTTACCGCCAGGGCCGTGACTTTACCGCCATGGTGCTAACTACGTTAACGCCATGGCGGTAAGGGGATTTACCGCCCCATTCCGACCTTGGCGGGGCGGTAAATCCCCAATCCCCATTTACCCTTCCCCATTCCCATTTTTGCCCCATAGGGCATAATGGGAGTGGGGAAGGCGTTAATTACGCCACCGTAAATTACGGTGGCGTAATTAACACCAAGTTCCCTTACCGCCATGGTTTTTTACACCCGCTAAAAGCAGGTGTAAAAACCGCCATGGCGGAAAGGGAACTCGTAATTGGCGGTAAGGGGTCGGCGCAGCTAACGCTGGCGCTAACCCCTTACCGCAAGGGTCGTAATGAGGCCCAATGTCCTGCTTACCACTCTAATAAACTCAAATCTCCACATTTTTACTCAACACACTTGGCTACTTCTGGAGCCTACACATTGGCCTTCCTTTCTACTCCTTCCTCTCTCTAGACAAAGTCCTCAGCATTGCTACCATACTCTCTACAATCTACCCAGATCCTCCCCACATCTTCCTTTCAAAGTTCTCCATGTACAACTGCTCCCGTTTCAAGCTCCTTCTACTAGTGTATACATCTACCAAATGTCTAGCTTCTCGGAACCTGTCTGTTTGTAAATCTGTCCACTCACATCTCTTTCCCTCTGCTCGTTCTTTGCATTCAAACTCATTGTCTCATGCCACCCTGTGCCTCTTTCGCTTCAGCTCTTTCTCCCTGCTCACCTCCTCCCATGGAACCCACTGCCCATTAGAATGCAACCCATTTGTGGATCTCCTTGAAGGGAAAACTCTACTTAATTCCTCAATGGGCAGCTCCCTCTTCCCTCTCCTCATCCTCTTTACCTGACCCCACCACTCCCTCCTGTGACACTTAATAATGTAATTTTGTATATTCATCCAGTACACCCACTTTAGTTTTGAGCACTTTCCCCCATAGGTCAATATTACTTTGTAAGACACCTCTTTTTTTATACATATATTTTATTCTTCTGTTTCTTGTGTCTTTTCCCTGATCTTTGTCCCTTTTCTACATCTTTTTTGTTGGGACAAACATTAACCTATTCATTCTAAATTTGCTCAAACATGAAACAATTAGATCAGGAAATCAAACATATGTAGCATTCATGGATGTGCATCTCGCTTTCGATAAAATAAATAGAAATCTCTTATGGAACAAATTGATTAAATGGGGTTATCCAAGAGACATCATTGAACCGATCAAATTACTCAATTAAAACACAACAATACAGATACGGATGAGCAAGAACGGCCTGGTAACGCAACCCATAAAAACATGGCATGGCCTGAAACAAGGCTGCCCCTGGCCGCTGCTTTATTTAATCTGCTCACTTCGGATTTTGAAGAGACTGTGGCCACCCCCTTCATGAATCCACCCAAATTAAATTTTACTACTGTCGCATGCATTCTCTATGCAGATGATATTGTACTCTTTGCAAAAACACCAAGAGGTCTACAAACAGCCCTGAACAAAATGGAAGATTACATGGAGTTAAACGAACTTGAAATAAATGTAAATAAGACCAAAATCATGACCTTATATTGACAGTCAGGACCACAGAAAATAATCTCTCCATTATATCTACAAAAAGGAATAATCAAACAAGTGTCAATGATCAAGTATTTGGGAGTCTGGATCGACAAATCCCAAGTAGAGCAGCCCTGGATTGACCATTTGAAATCCAAAGCACACACTTTGGAAAGACAAGGCCTGATTCTACATACAAAATTTGGGAAATTTTCACTGAAGCCTGTCGTACTGTTTTATAGACAAAAAGTGACTCCCATCTTGACCTATGGTGGTGAGACCATGATCAACCAACAGACAACCGTATGGGAAAAACTAGAGAGCATTTTTAACGCTTAACGTCTAAAACGCTCCCGAACTCCACTCCAACCTCACGCATCAGATTCAAACTTTGTCTCCAATCGCTCCAGTCAATCATAAGATGGAAACAATTTGACCTCTTTAGGAAACTGAACAACAACAAACAGACTCCGGCTTTGAATATCCTGTGAGTGAATCCAGAGAACATCAACGCTACAGTACTGAATACATGGAAAAATCTAGTCAACTTTCAGATAATAGAAAGCAACATATCCATGGAAACCTTGATTAACAGGCCACAAAGAGCAAAACTTTATCTGAATTGCTACACTATCTCAAGCTCTTCCCAGATCGAGAGATCCACGACACCTTCATGCGACTAAGTCTTAATATCCTTCCCACTCAAGAAATCCTAGGGAAAAGAAACCAGACTCGCAATGCCGATCAGACATGCAGATTTTGTAAGAAATCAGAAACCATTGAAAGCATTTATCATATTTTTATGCAATGTCCAGCACTTGCAGATAAGCGCATTGCAATCAGTCAAATGTATTTGAAAGTCGCAGCTGACCTTAACCCCGAGGAACGCTGGTCGCTCATACTAAACGGCAGTAATAGAACAATGATAACAGCAGTCATCCGATTTTGGTCAGCAATCCAGCTTCAAATAATGAACGGATAACTTTTTATTTATGTATTTCTCTTTTCTTTCATTGTTTTTTCAAAATTTAAATGAACTGAGAAATAGGTATAAATGCATAAATGTACAAATGTAAGGTTTAAAGGCATAAACCATATGCATTTTAATTTATTTTTAAAAACATCCTTTTTACACTGTTCGTTCTCATCTTTGTGCTATTGTAGAGGCACCCTCCAGAAAATGCCTCCATCATCTGTTAATTTGTTATTGTTAGTCATTTCCGATGGAAATTGACATGTTCTTCAAATAAATACTAATAAAAATAAATAATACAAATATTTTACCCTGCGTGAGATGAATGTACAGGCAGATGTGTGTCCAGTAATGTGCAAGCTACAATAAATCAGTGATGGGGGCTAGGAAGGTTGAGCAATACACATTGTGTAGAGCTGCAATGTGTACATATTTGGTGTTAGCATAAGCCAATGTATTATAGACTTGTGCCATTTGCCATCCCTAAAGTGATTCTAACCTCCCCCAGTAGTGTGGAGTTGGCATCTGTCAGCTCTCCTGGACATTTAGGTAAGTACCCTCGATAGAATAAAGCAGCATCTGGAAGAAGCCCAGTCACAGTCAACAAAGACCAGCTACAGATATCAAGCTTGTGTTGTCACAGATATCTCCCTTCACCACTCAGTTTGAAAGGATGCTTTTGACATACATGATCATCTGTAGTTGTCATCTGCTCGGTATAAACGAGCAAAATGCTTGTATGGTGCAGTGGTGGTTAGCCAAGTGGTGCTGGAAGACCCTGCCAGCTAAGCTACTTTGGAGTCTCATCTGCCTACCCTTCACACCAAAATCGCCAAATTAATTGAAACAGGAGCAACAGCTGATTAGTGCTTCATAGTTTTACATTGACAAGCAATCCCATCACAGAACTAAACTGGCTGCTCTTATATCCCCCTCTCTCTTCTTGGCACCCTCCCACCTAGGGCACTCCTCAATCTGTCCATCCTTTGCCAACTTTGTGCATTCTCTTGCTTCACTCCTTCTCCCTCCTTGCCGCCTGCCCCAAAATTCAAACTCCCTCCCACCCACTAACATCAACAACACCACCTCCAAATTGACCTACTATTTGGCACTCCAGCTCAATCTCCTACACTTGGACGTGGTCAGCAGACTTTCCCAACACATTCATGCCTCGAAACACTTTATTCAACCAGCACTCTCTATATGCTTGCTGTCATCTACTGTAAATACTCTTTGTTCCACTGTTTGTCTGTTCTCTGTCTCAGGTTTATGGCCTTCCTTTGACCTTGCATCACACTCAAAAAGCAGAACAAAATGTTATGTCCCTCCAGCTAATGTAGAATTCAGAGAACCCACAGTATTTTCACATTGGTGGCTCTCAGGGAGACACAAAGAATCTGCGTCCTGCCAGCCCTCAAGTAACTGGGAGAACACAAACATGTCTTGTGTGGGCAACTCCTGCCGCTGATGGGAGGCAGCTCTCCCCTGAACTTCCCTGGTTTTAAAGTAGCAGGATCAGGCCCTAGGAGCAAAACCTATAAACAGAACAGTAGCTCAAATGCTAAGGGCTTCTCGTCATGATATTTATTTACTGGTGATTTGTAGGTGACCAAAAGCAGTCTCAGCCACTGACACAGCCATTAGCAGTCAATCACTGCAGCTATCCATTTCATAACCACAAGTTCCACATTTTGGTGTGTGACTTGAAGCGAATGATTAGTCCTCATACTTGGAGCTTGTGTATTATCTATAGCTAGGTGTCTTGCCATATACTGGGAAGATTAGAAGCGTAGGGATTCAATGTTAATTCCGACAAGAGGTGCTGGCGAGATGGGCCACCTATTGATTTGGTATTGTTATGGATCATCATACCTACTCATGTGAGACCAGTCAAGGAGATATCCATCCATCATCTGAGCTGTTGCAGATCCACTCTATGTTCTTTTAAACATATCAACAATGAGGATTGTTTTAAGCAGTGAGCAGAGTATTCCACAAGCTAGTTATATCCAGCCCATCAGAATATTCAGTAATGTTCACAGAAGATGGGCCAGGTGACGTGGGCAACACGATCAATGTACAGCCTGATGATAAAGAAGACAATGTTATTGACATCTCTGGTGGTGGTGTGTTAAACATTAAATATTGAGAAAATAGAACAATGAACAACAGGTCAGGTAGGAAACTAGTAACATTCAATATCAGAAAACCACAACAGTTTTAATAAACAAGTATTAAATCAACATACATATAATTCAACAATAGAGATATGAGTATTCTAACTGATACTTAATAACATAGGAATATCATAACATGAAGCATACATAAGGCTAGGATGTAGAGTAGGAAGATGCACAGTGATAAATCACTGCCTGCACAAGTTAATACATTAACAAACAATGCTTGTTTAGTGACTCTGTTGTTATACAGAGACATAGAGTATCAACATTTTTCAGTTCGTGTGTGCCACATATACAGAACTTTCTTCAGGAGAAAGGGGTTCAGATCGAATTCCTATCCAGCATACAGCTTATGTGTGGACAATGAACAAGACCTGTCAGAATTAAAAGAAATAGGATCTAGGTAAGCTACCAGTGCTACTAAAATTGTTGTGGTTTTCTGATATTGAATGTTACTAGCTTCCTACCTGACCTGTCGTTCATTGTTCTATTTTCTCAATATTTAATGTCTATGCCATCCCGGATCCGATAAAACAGACACTCTCTACCTGGTGTTTTTCCAGTGTCCATCGGGATTCCTCTCATATCCTCTGGTGGTGTGTTGCATTTTCCTACTGAAATTGTTCTTCACCCAATTTCATTTTACCTGCCATTGCACTCGTGCATCTGAACTGTGGTTAGTTCTGTAGCCACTTTGACCTGGAAACATGGGTCAAGAAATGAGGTAGGAGGTTTTCTGTGTTATTATCCATTGAATAGGTTGCATTCTAGCACGTTCAAAAGCAGCAGTACTTCACTCTGTGATGCACTATGCTGAATAACACACTTGCTGGCTTCCTTAATAATCTGTAGCATACAACGGAAAGCATTCCGTAGCTGTGACTGCCTTGGCAGACTTTCTTGGCATAAAGAATATCCCATCGTTTTGATTGGATGATCAAACCTCTACAAATACTCTTCATCCTGACCTTGTCATGAAAAACAATAATGAGAGTAGCCACTCAGGGGGCTTAGCTGTCTGTTTGTATCCAACTCTCACCCAGCTTGTAGACCTCACTGATTCCTCTGAGCTTCTGAATAGGAATGCCCCTCATTTTAATCCATCTGCGAGTGGGCGACTCTCGGGATCACTTGCCTTGTTTCAGGACAACCAAGATGTCTCCTTGCCTATGTCACACTCAGAGGACATTTCACTATGCGAAATGCTGGAATGGCTGCATGATTCTTCTGCCCTCAATTTTGTACTCTCTTCACTACTTGCATTATTTGGAATATCTTCGGTGAACTAAAAAATCACAAAACCACATTAGAAGATATCAACCATCGATGGGACGTGCTGTTAAGGATTTTAAAGACGTGGAACACTCTAGGATAGGGATGTGCCACACAATTAAATGCTTTTAAGTTTATTACATTCAGATTATATTTTTGAGAAGGCAGGCAACCCGTCTCACCACATCCCTTAACGTACACCCTGTGTCGCAATGAACCATAAATCAGACCGGTGTGTAACAATGAAATATTTATTTTATTAATTTGGAATAAAAATCAAACACATTCATTATAGGGCAGCAATCGCAAGTGGGGTGATAATTACACAATAAAATTATAGAATACGCTTAGTTTGACCCTTTAACATCAGATACACAATGCACAAATGAAGGAAAGCAAGATTACTTTTCGGGTAGTATTTTCAAATAACAGCCCAGTTAGGCAGGGGGACTGCAACGCTCCCTCATATCCCTGTTAACCAAGTTTTGTGTGGGTTGAGAGGTGTAGCAAGGGGTCAGGTATACTAGTCAAAAATCAGAATGAAAATCCGACTTTCCACCCCTGAATGGGAGGCCAAAATCGGATTAAGCTCCCTTGAAAAATGAGCAAAATGGCACTCAGAATTACTGAATAGATATTCTACATGTGCGGTTGAACAAATAAGGCAAGAATGTGTGTGGCTGTACTAACGAGGCAAGAAAGTGTACAAGCGTCAAGACAATATACTAAAAACGGGAATACAGGATAGAAAATCGACTTTGGGAGGAAAAACAGTGCAGCAAGAATCACACGTCACAAAATTACAATTTCTTGATTGTCACGGGTTTAAAACGAGCAAACAATTCAGGAATTGAGCTAAACAATCATAATCGGAAGTTGGTTTTATTGCTAAGGTACAAAGGCAAATAACATGTATGATACTGAAGTGAAAGGGTGATTCTGGATGTGTGACAGTATGGGATTCTTAAACGGAAGGAAAAAATCGGATTTTTAAACAGGAAACACTTTCACAGGCAACTAGGTTTTGATAGAAAAAGGATTTATTCTACTGCGACTTTATATTAGTGTCTAGGTATTTAAAGAAAGACACAGTACGCAAGGAGGTTACTTGCAAGTTTACCCTATCCACGCCGCGCTCATCTCTATGGGAAATTAATTAAATTATTCAAAAGAGTACTAAGGACTTACACAAGGACTGAAATGACTAGAAAAGAATTGCGAAGACTAACTCAGATTTGTCTAAGGACAGGATACACAGAGGATTCTAACAATTTAAGAAGTTACTAGGATACTTATCATTTATAGGATTTCTTATAGGGTTTCTTATAGGGTTGGACAAATGGCAAGTTAACAGAATAGTTTATGCAGTGTTTTGATATTGGGGAGGGGTGATACTTACAAGAAGCACTTGAATTGGGTATTTTGGAGAGCTAACCGGGTCTCTGGACAGTGGGACAAGGGTCTGGTAACTGCGCAGTGGCGCCTCTCCTCTAGGGACACAGCGAGGCCACCGGGGTCTGGTCTCAGTGGACAGCGGGTGCATCAGCTGGGCAAGGACAGGTCTGGTCATGGGGTTCTCCCAAAGGGGTCTGCAGCCTTTCCTCCTTTCTCCCTAAATTATTGGGATTTTTGTGGGATTTATTTCGGGAGGTGGTTCTGCCTGGATTGGAGGTACTACATGGATCTGGATCAGCTACTGGAGTCGGGGATATTCCAGAGTGAATGTGGAATGCCTGGATCTCTGGATGTGGATTTGTGAATGAATGATTCTTGATGGTCAGATTTTTGAATGTCTGTTTCTGGAAAGTCTGTCCCTTGAATGTCCTGCCTCGCACTAAGCTTCCTCTTTTTATAAACCGGATGACATTAGAGATTTTTTACTATGTGGGCAGAACTAAGCTAGAACTACCTCTAAGATCGCATAGGTCAGGCTGAGGATGTTGCCACCTCCCTGTAAGCAGATTAGACCCAGGAAAGTGACATCAGTTTTAGTGTGGGTGTTTTTATGAGGTCCTTTATTATACCACAGTTACTTTTGCCAAAAGCAGTTATGAGACAAAACTCTCATATTTACAATTGTTATTCTCTTGAAAATCAAATAGGCAGACCCCATATTTTACAAGAAATATACTGTTCCAACTCCCAAGTTTGTACAATGCTGTTTTGTTCTTCTGACACTTTTCTCACAATTTCTATGGAAAATACTTCCCCTAAAATTCTAAAAATAGGTACACCTAAGCCTATTAATATCGGGAATATTTTCATTTAACTTTCAAAACTGTATCATGTAAGTTTTTTCCAGAAATGCCCCTTTAATGCCGTTCGCACCCCCAACCTAGTCTTGTTTTAATGTTACACAATTTACATTAAAACGGTCATAATTTCACATTACTGCTTCTTTAGGTTACTTAAATAAATGCTTTAATATAAAAAGTCTTTTAAATCGAATGGATGGCATCTGTCACTGGAGGGCGGTCCTTAACATTTCCACAGCCAGCCTGCCCCCTCTATATCAGTTCTGGGCAGCCGGGTTACCATAGCACCCTTTCATTCTGCTATATCCAGCTGAGGAGAAGTGTCACAAGGAATTCACACTTGCCTGTGTCAAGGCCAGTTCCCCTTGATCCATTGTTCCTGGCTCGAGAAAAAGCCAGTCAGTCTGACGAAGTCGTGGATTCTCACATCTTGGCCCTTTCATAGTTTGTGGGGGAGATTCCTGTCCCAGGAAGGTTTTGTACCTTTGAATGTCCTGCCCAGGCCCCTTTGTCCTGCTGTTTTCAAACACACATTTGTTTTCTTCCTTACTTTCTTTCACAGAACCCAAGTCTTTAGTACATACATATAATATACACTTATACCACCCCAGTTCCACCCATAATATACTGTTTCTGTGTGGGTATCTAGGATGATTTCACATTTTCAGCTTTAAAAAGTATTATTTCACTGACTTTGCAAAGCGAATTTACACATGCTTATTTTACATGGGGATTTCACAAGATGCGGTTTCTTTGGCACACATTTTCAGAAAAGCCTTGACAGATCAGATCAGTTTCAGGGCATGGAAAGATGCTAGAAATATTGTCCTTTGTAATTGATGCACGGCCAGGGAGAAAAAGCTTTCTTTTTGAAGTCTTCTGCATGGTTTACTTTGTTGCAAGAGTGAACGTGGGTCGTACAGCCTGAAATGGATTTGTCTGCTCTTCACAGATTTTGCTTGACACAACATGCCATTCAGTGAGGAATGCCCCCATTTGCTGGTGCACAACCTGAATATGGATGAACATGGCTGTGTTTTACTAAAACCCAAGCTGGGTGATGTTCAAAAATGCAATCCCCAGCACTGCAGCGCTGAGCCAAGCTGCCTTAGAATTCCTCTTTTTGGATTCCCATGAAGAAAATAAGTGCAGCCATACTCAGGGTGTATGTTCCATCTTGCCCCATATGTGCGCAGCAAACACAGCGCAACCATGATTTCTTTGCAACTGCTAAATGCAGTTTCATGATACAGAGATTTCGGTTGGGTGGGTAAATGTACCCCACAGTGCAGCACACAAGATTCCCATCCAATGTATATCAATCGCCTGTAATTCTCAATTTAAGGCTCAATAATTCTGAAAATAAGGCAGAAAGTACTTCATAGCTTTTTAGCATATTTCCACTTGGTGTTATGGATAATGTTCCTGAGGAAGCTGATTCTGAGGAAGAGATTGCACTAATGCATTGCCCCAATGCTTATGATCCTCCAAAATTGCAAAAGCCCAAGGCAACCAAAAAACAAAAAAATCGTGAATTAAAATCAAAGATCCTTGAGAACATTTCTAAGGAATCTGAAAGCTGGAGCCTCTGAATATTTACAATCCCATTTTGTCAGAGGTTCTCTCTATCTTAGAAGAACCTGAGTCATTTCAACCTGTGCAAAAGCACATAAAAAACCTTATTGTAAAACATCTAATGCAAGGTCTTGCCAGAACACCCTGTCCATTGCTAACAAAATTACATTTTAATTTGACAGGTAAAACTCAATGAGCTTCTGATACTGAGAATACATGTGTGCTAATAATGGTGATGCAAATCCATTTCTCTCATGATGTTGCAGGGCGATTTTCTTCTTTCAATCTGAGAGGCCTACAGCTGCAGCTTCAGATAATACTTTTATTATGTTGTCAAATACTTCTTCTTCCTCATCTGTTGAAAGGTGTGTCTTTGGTGCATTGGCCTTAGTATAGTTTTGTAGTGATTGGACTATCTCGGCATAACTTAATATCCAGTGTCTACAGTACCCAACCATACTCAGAATTTGGGCCTCATTATGAGTATGCCGGTCTGGGAACCAGTAAGCTTGCCATTACCGTAGTTCCCGGACCGGCAAACTACAAGCTTTATTTTTCACTTTCACTATATTGATCCTCACATCCTCACACGTGGTGTATTTACAAACCCTGATTGTATATGTAACTGTTTTTTTACAATAACTACTAATCAATTGTGACATCCTGGTTTAGGGGATTTTCAACACATGTAACCGGCCTAACTAATCAACTTAGTTGATGCCCATTATATTTAACACTGCTTTCAACTTTTATGACGCTTTTTTTCAGATACAGTGCCGCTGTGACTTGTATCAATCATATTTGAGTAGCCTTTGCTCATCGACAGCCCTGACTCAACAAGTTGAACCATAAAGATAAGGCGGGTGACCGACTACTCCAAAACTATCTGGAATTTGGGATTCTCCACCTTGCGAGGCTTACAAGCTTAAATTATGTTCCCTGTTGGAACTGCTTTGACCAATTTCTGTTGGGTTCATCCTGATTGACTGCACACTTAACAGAAACAATAACTGATTGGTTAATTTTTTAACATGATGCATAATGTAAAAACACCCCTGGACGTTTTGTTCAGAGGATGGCTCATAGAAGGTACAGCTTGGTTGATATATCAAACATTTAAAAAAAACATTTCTCCGGTTTTTGTTTGTGGAATATTGCATGAAACAAACTGTTTTTTTGAGTGGGTCCGTGGAGGAAATAATTAGCTCCATTTTGAACAACCTATGATTAATAACAGAGAGTATAAACCATTTATATAGATAGACATTTTGAAAGAATTGTGTTTATTTACAGCATGATGATTGTTTGATTCAGACCTTTCTTTGTTTAATCTTTCTCTACAGTCCGTTAAGGCCTATGAAGAAGAGGATTGATTCCTCGAAACACGTCGCCATTGAAAACGGACTATTGTATTTGTATTTTGCTTTACTTTGTATACATTTTTGTGACTCATACACTGTTGCACTTGTAACTTTGAGAATATACTCATACATTATTTTTTACAAACTTTGGCGTTGTGTTAATTATTGTTGACCTAGAAATTGATAATACGATCCTCTGTGCAACTTGATAATGAAGCCCTGCAATTCATGTTCACTGCCTTGGTTGGTGTTTCTCATGCCTTCTGCCCTCTGGTTACCCTCTTGGGTCATTCGTTTCAGATTCACCGCTTAGGGGAGTGTATTTGGGTGTCTGCTCTCGGGTATCCCCTCGTAGATTATTGATTCGGGTTCAGCCTCTCATGTGTGTTTTTCATGCTTTCCACTCTCTGGTAATGCCTTGTTGGTTATTGGGTTCAGGATCACCCCCCGAGGGTGTTTCTCAGGCTTTCTGATCTCTGGAAACCTCTTATGGGTTATGGAGTTCAGGTTCATCCCATTAGGGTGTCTCTCATGCGTTTTTCCCTCTAGCAGACCCTTGTGGGTTATTTGGTTCAAGTTTACCCCTCAAGGCATTTCTCATGCTTTCTGCTCTCTAGTAATCCCTTATGGGTTAATGGGTTCTAGTTTACCCTCTCAGGTTTTTTCTGTTGCTCTCCGGGTTCTTATAGCCCTTCAGGGGTCATCAGATACTCTATCCAGTTTCTCGTTACTCATACTCCTTTCCTGAGTGATGCAGAGTTGAACCATCCTCCTCCCTCTCCTCGGTGTGATCAACATACCTTCTTGCTTGCAGTGCTCTCCTGCAGGGAGGCGATCACTCCAGTAGCATCAGAGCTGCACCTCTCAGGTCGGTCATCGGTTCCATGGTTATGCTGCTTCAACTAGGTGCCATTGTTCAGGCATGCCTTTATTGTGTTTTGGTGCCACCTTGTCCCTCAGCATCGGAGACCTCAGTATTGCAGGGCTCTTGTCCCTTCTGAGCTCAGCAGTGTTCTGCAAGCTCTCCACCCACCAAGTATGTGATGAAGTCCTGCCTCCAGGATATCCTGGCTCCAATCTCTAGTGCAGTCTATGGTAGAGTCCAGTGATGACTGGGCTGGCTTCAGCCCATGGCCTGCTCGCTCCACAGCTGCTCCTACCCTCCCATGTGACGATTTCATCCCTTTTACATCCATCTTTAAGTAACTGCGGCTTGACAACAGTCAGCGTTGTCATCGGTTACAGCTCGAAGAACTCGACTGGCTCGAAAAGGTCCTTTAATGCGGACCTCGGTAGATGCCTGTCTAGACATTTCTGCCAGCTTCTTCAATGGGCTTGTGTCGTCATTTAAGGCATAAAGCCCACAGCTTTGGAGTGTGTTGCAGGCTGCTGCCTTGTCCTGGGTTTCAGAGACCTTCTGGTACTTCCTATGCAGGAAGCCTTCTACAGAGCCTAGCAGGGCATGCTTTGAGCTAACGGGGAACCTGTTCTGGAGCAGCTGGAGAGTCCTATGAGTTTTGTTTCTCCCTCTGTTCCCTGGGAGATGTTTAGGGAAAGGATATTGCTTCCCTCTTTGGATATTCTGGCCTTCCTTCACTGGCAGAAGATATAAGGCAGACTGGGTCCAAGGTTGAGCTCTTCTTACTGACGTCTTGTGAAGTCTTCAGGTGATCTGCCAAAAGAGGGGTTCAGCTCTCTTTTCAAGCCTACTGGGGCACTGTGATTGGTGTTGGCTAAGCCTACCTTAATGAGGCAATACTGGGGTCGCTACCAACAGTCTTCTATATGTGTGAGGTCATAATCGTCGGTAGCTCTGCCTTGAAGCTGCGGTGAGACCAGACTCTCTACTGTAAACACACAATCCCAGACAAGACAACTCACTGTCATTGATAAAGAGGCGGGAGCTAGCTTCAGGTTGACGCAGTTACTCATAAAAGTTTGTTTTGTTGCCTGTATCCTTTGTTAATCTCTGCAGCCAGGCCACACGTGGGACTGTTTGAAGTACCCTCTATTGGTATGTTAATTTCTGCCACCAGCGGCAGGGCCTAACAAATAAAGAAGGTTGGATCCATGGAGCCTTTGTTAGTTAATCAGGCTGGCCATGGCAGGGGTAAGGTTACTATTCCCCCTTCCTGGAGAGGACATGGTGCTCTCCTGGCTGTCACATTCCAACTAAATATGACAGGGCAGACTGTTCCTGTAGGCTGTGTACATCCAGAGTAAACAGGTTAATCTCTTTTGTCATGGTGTGAGCATAGGAATATGTTTGTGGATTAGCCCCACACATTTTTCTGAGGTTGGTCTACCATCATTCCATTTAATTAAACATTTCAAAAAGCCCAGGCAAGTGCAATTCCACCATGCAGATGATCAAATTCTTCACAGTAGGAGTGGGACTGTGAGAAGTGGCACTCCACCTTAATTTTGTTGTGTGTCTGGGCCCTTTCTTGAAGGCACGTACAGCAGGGCAGGGAGAGGAGGAGTCACCGTCAGGATGAGTTTCCTACCTGACGGGAGTAAGAATTATTTAATTGGCAGACTGCACAGCTGATCTTCCCTGCCTCACTCAGAATCAGCTTGGAAAAAGAAGCGTGATGGATGTAGCTAGGAGTCGCATGGGTTGAGACCCTAGGGTGACCCTGGTGAAAGGCCCAGTAATAGCATGCAAGTAGTTGGGATTTTAGACCCTCTGTGGCCTCTAATATACACTTCATGTGGTGAGTGGGGATAGCTGTGTTTACATGTGTTTCTGTAAAGCATACTTCGTTTCAGCCAAAGAGTTGGAAACTCGCCAATATTCAAGTCACTCTTAGGAATCGCCAGTTTGGACAGGTTTTCATATTGTGACATGTCACTTTTAATGGCCAAACCAACGGAAGTATGTTTTTACATACAACTACTGGCAAATATTGGCAGAGACAGTGAGCATACTGTAGATGGTTTTTCAGTTATGACGCTGTGCTCATTAAAGGAGCTTTGTGTGTCAGTTGGAGAGATCAGCCTGTACCTTATATTTATTCTGAATACAACATGAAAAACAAATATTATGTTAAAGTCATGTGGCAGCAATCTTTACAAATGTGTACCAACGTGCAGCATCCCTCCACACGTGGATACCAATGCTGGTAACTGCAACTGTGCCAAGCAATTTTCCATCTCTTCTGCATGCCTTGTGAGTTGTGAAAGGGATCTCACACAGAAGGCTAATTGGTAAGCACAACATTGTGACAGTTATCTTACATGACCTGCAGGGATGTCATTTGGGGGGAATCAGGGGTCGCAGTTGCGCAGTTGGGAAGAATTTGCAACCCCTGGGGATGCTCTTTTGACCCCAACTTTAAAAATAGAATAAATAACAGAAGCTCCTGGTGGGTTCACGGCCCAGTCCTCACCCATCAGGTTGGCACTCAGTAGAGTTGGAGTTGACCGTGACGTGCCACATTCAGCACCAACCACTTCTCCCTGGCATCCTCACAGCTCACATACAGGAACCAGGAAGCTCTCACAGCTTCCTGGTTCCTGTTTGTGAGCAGCACAGAGGAGCCAAGGATGGCCTGGAAGGACAGATTGAAGCTGCAAGAAAAGGGTAAGACGACTCTTTTAAAAAAAATATTATGTTTATTTTGCATGTGTGAATTGTGTGTCAGATATATTTATGTGAATGGTGGGTGAATGAGAAGTGATGTGATGTGCGTTTTTGAATGTTCTGGGTGGGTGCGTGATTTTGTAGAGAATGCAATGTTTGGATGTAAGAGAAGGTGTGAGTGACTGGTGGGTGAATGAGAAGTGATGTGATGTGTGTTTTTGAATGTTCTGGGTGGGTGGGAGCCTGTGTTGAGAATGTAATGAGTGGATGGGTGAGTGCCTGTGTAGAGAATTAAATGAGGGGATGTAAGAGAATATTTGTGTGAGTGACTGGTGGGTGAATGAGTATGAATGTGATGGTGTGCCTGTGTAGAGAATGCAATGGAAGGAGGTAAGAAAATGTGTATGAGTGAGTTAATTTTGAGCTAATTAGTATAAATGTGATGGTGTTTATTTGAATGTTATGCGTGGGTGGGTGTGTGCCTGTTTAGAGAATGCAATTAGTGGATTTAGGTGAAGGTGTCAGTGAGTGACTGGTGGGTGAATGAGTCTGAACGTGGTAGTGTGTTTTTGAATGTTCTAGGTGGGGTTTGGTTTGTGCCTGTGGGGTGAATCCAGTGTGAGTGAATGTGAAAGGGGATGTATGGGTGAGTGGCAGGTGGGTAGAAGGGGATCCATGTGTGTGTGTAAGGGCCTGGGAGACTGGGGATCACTGGTGTATTTTTTGCCACATCATTTATTGACTTTGTATGTTTTACTGGTATTTTCGGGCAGAGCCAAGTTAATGTGTGTCATTACCTGACTAGACTGACATTTTGGTGCAGTGAGTCTAGACATGCTTACTGTGGCATGGAATCTATTAATCAGAATCTTTAAAAAAGCGGGCATGATAAGTAGTGTTACCTTGCTAGACTGATGTTTTGATGGAGCAGGCTGTATATCTTTTACTGTAGCATGGCTCTTTATTCACTGGGCATCTATGATGAATCAAGCATGATACATGTTCTTATAGGTCTGGACTGGCTTACATTGGAACCAGTTTGGACAGGTTTTCATATTGTGACATGTCCCTTTTAATGGCCAAACCAACGGAAGTATGTTCTTACATACGAGTATTGGCAATATTGGCAGAGACAGTTTTGTGTCCAGTGCTGGTAATGATACTATAAAAAACATCTTAAAGGAAACATGAGTATGGTCTTATATGGGAATATTAGCATATGTTGGTGGAGCCAGCATGGAAATGTATGGGCACAGCCAGCAAATACCACTTTCTTTTCTTTTGATTTGGGTTACATAGGCCTTATGTCGGACATCATTTCTGCGCTGGCCTTTTATTTTGGGGCATGCATACCAATGACTCTGAACTCTTGATTTCTGACATCCACGGTATATATTTCACCCCACAAGTCCCCCTCCTAACTCTTTGATTAATGAGACAGAGAGAAGAGCAAGGAGAGAGTGGGGTGTCCATTTCCTTGTGGCCTGCCTTGATTCCAGGGATCTCCTTTAGAACACGGCTGTGCTTTTCCAGGTCATGAGGTAGTGGTGCTCTGGTCTGCACTCCACTCTTTTCAGATTTTGCGTTTTGGTCCTGGACCTCTCCCTTTCCGGCAGCACCACCTCCGGCCTGTAGAGGCAAGGAATTATTTAATCTGCGAAGAATAAGAGAGAGGATAAATATTTCATACATTGCAATTTTCCCATTCTTGACGTGTGAATTGACAACAAACCGACAAGATACACATAACTTTTTATGCATCACAATTTTTCAACATGACAATTATTTGTAATAACTTCAAAATAAGTATAAGTTTTTCTACTCTCTGTAAATGTGTGATTTTCTCCATCCGGGTTTCCATTCTTACCCTTTATTCTTCAGATGGTTCCTGGACTCTACCCTCACTGGGTTCTTCAATCAGTCGCAAGTTCTGCCTAGGATGACAGCTTTTCAACTGATTGATATGAACCCACTTCTCTACCGTCTGTTCTCCTTTAGGGATTCAGATTTTCTAGGCGACAGGTGAGATTTTATCTACAATTTCAATGGTGCCACGCCAGGACGTGATGAACTTCTGCTCTTTGGTTAGGTTCCTTTGGAAATTGTACAGGTATCCCCTGTCTCCTACTTGGTACTCTTTCTTGGTGGTCTTTAAGTCATAGTGGGTTTTCATCCCCTCTGCCGATTTTTTTAGATTTTGCTGTAAGCAGCAAAAACGTGCTGAAGGTGTTTTTGGAAATTCTCAATGTACTCATTGGTCGTGGATGCGTTGATCAGGATCTGCTCTTGATTTCTGTAGAGCAATTGCTGAAAGAGCACCATTTTTTCATCCAGTCATGATCTCGAATGGGGACATTTTTGTTGGAGAAGATGGTGTAGACCTGCCTGCCATCAGGACAAGCAGTAATTGGATGTCCCAACTAGGTCCAGAATCCACCACAAACTTCTTCAAGATGCCCACAATCATTGTATTGTACCTCTCAACTCGACCACTCGTGGCTTGGTGGTAGGCAATGTGGAGTTTTCTCTTTATCCCGAGTATTTCGCACATCTTTGTCTTCACCTCACTGGTAAAATGACTTTCTCAGTCCAACTCAATCCTTTGGGGAAGGCCGGAATTCGAGAAGATGTGATTGCTCATGAGGGCAGTGTCTGCCTTGCAATTTGGGGCTGGGAGACATTCTACCCACTTGGTAAACAAGCATGTCACAGTCAACATGTACTTGTTTCCCTTACAGGAGCAAATCACGGGCCCAATGAAATCAACTTGCAGGTCCAACCAAGGCAGCGTCATTCCCCTTTTCTGTAGGGGAGTTTGGTGTGTGAGGGAACTTGGCTGAAACTGAGTACACACAAGACACCCCTTCAAGTTTTAGTCGAAGTCCTGACACATGTGTGGCCAGTATGTGGCCTCTTTCAAGATTTCTTAAGTTGTGTGAAACCCCCTATGACAAGCAGTGGCCACGTCATGGTCGTGATTTCATATCAGGCTTCGGAATGATGTAGGTACGAGCCACTAGTCACATCCAGAGATGGATCTTCATACCAACAAACCGTCTTGGATTCAGAACATTTTGGAGAACTTCATCAACACCCGGAGATCCTTTTCCCCCGATATACTCGGATTTAGTCCGAGCAAAATTCACAGGGTCTTCTATATGTTGACAACATTTCCCAATGATCGGGTCCCCTTTTTGTGCTGTAATAAAATCAGCATCTGGGGTTTCTTTACTCCACTGGGTAGTTGAGAGTTCATTCTGGGCATGTGTTTGGGACCTGGTGACAGTAGCGTCCTGGGTTTTCCCCAACAGGGACTCCATTTCGATGGGATCCCTGTAGATGGCTCTGTTTTGGCCAACTGGTCAGCCAAGTCATTTCCAGTTTTGTCTGGTCCCTCTATTTTGGAGTGACCTTTCATCTTTTTCCAGGAGATGGTCAGCTCTTTCGAGGTGACCAGATCATCAATTGCTTGGATTAATTTCCCATGCTTGCGGTTTGTTATTCGCACATAGCATGCCTGGATTTTTCCAATTAATCAGGTGCTCCACGAACCCATTCCTGACATAATCTGAATCAGTGATCATGACCAGTTCTTTGAATTGGTGTTGCACGACAGTGAGGATGGCTTGATATACTGCCATCAACTTTGCCACCTAACTACCTGGGGGATCGATCTTGTACCCAGCAGAGGGCTCTGGGGCATCATTCACCCAGGCATTCCCAATGCCAGCCTCTAGTTCCTTTTCCCTGTGATTATCAACATGGTAGGAGCACCCATCCACATAAACTGTGGGTATCCCCTGGCACGTGTCTTCCTCATAGACTTTGTTCGGGGTAGTAAGGTAACCCTCCATGTTGTCTTGAGTCTTTAGACTTTCGTCCTTGAGACAGTTCTCTTGAGCAAAGTCATGCAAGTCAGCCAAACCTTGCGCTAGGGGACTCTTCTTGTTTTGGCCATATCTGACCTCCACAGGAAAGCCTTGCATGGACAGAATACAGGAAGTAATTCTGGAAATGCTCACATTCCCTGTGTGGATTCTGTCACTTTGGAGATATTGCAATGGCTGGTGAAGAGTCTCGACAATGATGTGCTCCCCATGGATGAACGGGCGGGAATTCTTCAACGCCCACACCATTGCCACGAGTGGCTTTTTGCAATTGTTGAATTTTTCCTCCACAGAGGACAAAGTCTTGCTCACGTACAAGATTACTTTGTTGACCTTGTCGTGCTTTTGATATAATATTGCTGATAAGCAAGTATTGGAGAACACTGTCTCCAAGAAGAAATCCTTGTTCTTTATGGGGTAAACCAACCAAGGCGTTTGCGAAAGGCTTCTCTTTAGTTGTTTTAAAGCCTCAGCTTGTTCTGGACCCGACTCCCACTTGACCCCAACCTTTAGTAAATGGACCAAGGGTCGTTTGACATCTGCATAGTCCTCTATGAACTTAGTACTATAATTAGTAACTCCAAGAAGGCTTCTTAGTTCACACAGAGTAGAAGGGTCTTTCAATTCCTTAAGGCTTCCACCGTTTTCGGCATGGGGACCCTCAGGATTGATTTCGTGCCCTAAGAAGTTCATGCGGGTCTTACACCACCGTGCCTTCTGAAAGGACAGTTTTGCTCCAGCGTTCTACAACTGGGTCAGACCATCGTGTATTTCAGCTATGTGTTCCTCCACAGTTGACCTCTTGATTAAAACATTGTCTACATAGGCTAAGTTTCCCCTTTCACCCAAATCGGACATGGCCTTATGCAGGACGATGATACATTTGTTGACAAAGTTTATGGGCCTCATTATGAGTGTGGTGGAAAGGCAACAACGGCACCGGTGGTGCTACCGGTGCCGTTTTTACCTCTCCACCACACTACGAGTTCTGCTTGCGGGTGCCGGACTGCACGCCTGGTCTGACCAGGCATGCATTCTGGCACCCGTGAGCAGACCTCATGATTGCACCAGCACCGTTATTAACGGTGCTTGTGCAACCATGCTCCTGACCCCCATTCTGCCCCATAGGGCAGAATGGGGACCCGGAGGCCAGCCATAACGGCACCCGTGAATGGGCAATTACCGTGTCCACTAAACCCAGCATGACCCGGTTCTTGCCCATTCATGGGTGCTGGAAAAAACACAACTTCGGCGGAAGCTGTGCCCTTAATAAGGGCACGGCTACTGCCAGAGTTATAGGGCCTCATTACGACCCAGGCGGTAAGTTACCACCTGGGTCGTACCTTTACCACCATGGCGTAAACTACGTTTACGCCATGGTGGTTGGCGGATTTACCGCCCCATTCCAAGGTGAGTGGGGCGGTAAGTCCCCATTAACCCATTTACCCTTCCCCATTCCCATTTTTGCCCCATAGGGCATAATGGGAGTGGGGAAGGCGTTAATTACGCCACCGTAAATTACGGTGGCGTAATTAACAACAAGGTCCCTTAGCGCCATGGATTTTAACACCTGCTAAAAGCAGGTGTTAAGTCCTCCATGGCGCTAAGGGACCTCGGAATCAGGCGGTAAGGGTCGGCGCTGTTTACGCCGCCGTAAACCCCTTACCGCCTGGGTCCTAATGAGGCCCATAGTGAGGGCCTCTTTATCGAAAGGGGGTTCCGGTCCACGTGTATTTCTGCCCCAGAAGGTAAAGGCAAGCTTGTACCTGTCTTACCTACTGACAGGTACTGTCCAGTAACTGTTGGTCAGGTCAATGGCGGTATACACCTTTGACCCTTTGATCTGGACTAGTCCCCGACTGATGTAGGGAAGGGGCCATCTTCACATGTGGACCCGTTTATTTAACTCACTAAGGTCTGCGCAAAGTCTCCATTAGCCATTGGGTTTGAGTATCCCCAGTACCAGGTTATTAAAGGTACTGAGGACTGGATGAATTATCCCATGGGATTCTATATTTTTTATAATCTCTGTGAGTGACTCCACAGACGCGAGAGGCAACCGGTATTGCTTCACAAATACGGGAGCCATCTCTGGGTCCATTGGTATGGAGGTTGAATGTATCTCTGTGCACCCAAAGTCATACGAATCCACAGCAAACATATCCTGAAAATCAAAAAACACCTGTTTCAGCTTCTGATTTTGCTCTTCTGTCTCACAGGCATCAGCGAGATTGATTTGTTCCTCAACCATCTGCTTAAAATCTGGAAATACCTCAGGTTTTGCAATTTCGGCAGTATACTACAGTTGGTTGGAGAAATCTCATGTCATGGTGTTGTCCAGGACATGAGGTTTCAAGGAGGGGAGGTAATGAGTGTTGACTTGAAATACCACGTCATCCCTCCTGATGTCACGGTTACCTCTTTCCCACCATAAGGGCAGGAAGAGTACACCAAGAAATTCCTCCCTTGCTGGGTGAAAATATTTTCCGGAGGTATATCGTCGTCACAATTGTAACATTTGGAATTGGTCCCATGATCTCATTCCCTAAGTCAATAGAATAATGGGTATCAATTGCCATTCCAATACATGTATCTGCGCCCACAGTGATACTTCTAGGGTCGCAGTTATCCACCCAAATTTGAATGGTGTCATGTTCTAGGTCATCTAGTGGTGTCAGATGTAAATACAAACCTGACTGTTGGAGGTGATAATTCAAATTCTTATAAGCGTCCTGGTTTTTGAGGTTCTGTCTTCGCTTCATTTTTAGGGGACTTGTGAATTGTTGTACCTGTCATGGTATGGTGACCTCTTCTCCCATTGGAACTTCAACTGCATATGGCTTTAATTGAGCTGACCAAAATGCTTTCTCAGTGTTGTCAAAGCCCATGGGGTTACCCCCCCGTCGGGACCAGGCTTTGTAATTGATTAGATCCAAATTAATTGTGAATCGATTGAGAATGTCACTGCCTAAGTAAAAGGGGGAGGAGACATCTCTCACAACCCAACAATTATTTTCAATGCTTTTGTCGCCAATAGACATTTTTAGCATGCGCCTGCTAGACAGTAGTTGTTTGGAATTTGGTGTTTCCAGGCCCATTTCCTACTTATCAATCAACTTAAACGTGGGAATGGTCCGATCTTTTGGGAGTTTCCTGAATAATGCTTTGCCGATGAAGCTTCTTCCGTTATTCAGGCATACTCTGGCAAGAACAACCCCCCCTCCTCATTTACCTGAATAGGGAAAAACAGTTGTTCACCCTTTTTCAGGATATTGGTCAAACTTTGAGCTGGTTTTTCATCATCTTTTGTCATGTGATTTGGATTTTCTTCAGATTGTGGATCGTTATAACATTTCAGAATATTTTCTTCCAGTTTGGAATGCCACTTAAAACTGTGAGGAAGGTTAATTTTCAAAAATGGAGAACAGTTTCCATCGCCAGTTTGCTCTCCTACAAAGATGAAAGTGATATCTGAGACTTGATTGTTCCTAAAGTAAAATTCTACTTGGTCAGACCATTGTTCAATCATGTGCTATTTAAACCTACATAATTTGTGCTTTGTTTTAATTTGATTGGATGGTTAGTCTGAGTCCAGAGGACCTTGTTCACACAGTCAATCAGGGGTCGTAACATCCGGAGGAGGTCATTCCCCAGTAGACAATGTGTGCCCTCTGGAGTGATGACTAATGGTGTTTCACCCTATGTTGCCAATTTCGATCTCCAGATCCGCAGTCCCTTCGACAGAAATATAGTTTACATTGAAGTTCTGGAGTTGCCCAGGAAGAGGTGTGAGGGGAATTTGGTGACTCTCCCCCTTTCCCGAATTCATTTGGTCAAAGGCCTTTTTGGACAGAGAGGTGGCTTGGGATCCAGTATCCACCAGTGTTGAGAATGCACACTGACCCTGTATCTTGATGGAGGCATAAAATCTCCCTTCCCAATCTTCAAGGGGACAAAGAAAATAGAAAATGTGCATTTTGTGCCAGCTTGGATGTTATTATTTTTTTTTTGTACTCCGACACTGTGTGATCTTGGATAGTTTTCTGTGTCTGAGTCTGGGAATCTGTAAAGTAAATATGGCACCCAGATATCTGTGGGATTGGAAATCCCCTTTTTCCCCTGATACTTTGTTTCACCCCTTTTCATGGAGATAGTTACCCAAACCTGTTTGGGATGAGGATCCCCCATTGCTTTCAGAGTCAATGTGCTAACCTTATTGGGGTTTAAGAATTGGTTGCTCTGGGTCAGTTTCTGTACTTACCCAGTCTAAGTTAGGGTCTTTTGGGGCCCTTTATTACTTGGAAGGGGTCCCTCCATCCCTAAAAGAGAAGATTGTTTTCCCTGTATTCCCCAGGGATTCTTCCCCTTCAACTGGGATGACTCGGACTTCCTCCACAAAGTGGGTCTTCTTTGGACCTTGTTTTCTCCTACGTATCCTCTGTTCCCTAGGTTCCAGCTTTTCGTGGGTAGGAGATTCAAGTTCAGAGGTTGCCAGGGCCCCCTGCGCTTGAACCTGTTGGTTGTCAGGGTTTTCTACTTGTCATTGCTCCGGGGCACGAGTCACAGGCGTTGTGCTGCTCTGGCCAGCCATGTTGATTTGAAGGCTCTGGTGAGCCCTCAACATGTGACCCAGGTCTTGAGTTAAATTTTTGACCTGGCGCTCCAGTTGAAACATCCTTTCCGGTTAGTAGGGGGGTCTAGATTCATACCCCTGCTGCTCTTGGAAAGGGTAGCTGTCCCTTCTCCCAGAGTAGCTTGGTGTTGAGAGTTTACCTGATAACTCTCCATCCTTGATCTCCTGTCTCCCTGATTTGGGGATCTATTGTCCTGAAAGCATCGAGAGAGATGAGTATTGTTCTGGAAATTGGGGTTGGGAGGGTATCTGGGAAAGAAGCTTAAGTTAGAGGGTGGAGTATTTCTTACCTCCTGAGGTAATTAATTTCTGAGGGAGGTTTTGAGGGAGGTTTCCTGGTACTGTAGTTACCTGATTGGACCCCCTTGTGCCAGGGGAGTCCATACATACCCTAAAACGGGTCTGTTACCTTTGTACCTAGGGCTGATATAGGTGGCAGGGTCAGGCGAAGAGTTGGTTGGTTACCCTGCCTGGCTACCACCCAATTGTGTGATGGATCAAAGGGTCTACTCTACCTCTCATTCTGCTGATTAGTTGGAAGAGTATTTTTAAGCCTCCCATTTCCAAGTCCAAAATGGAGGTATTTTTCACCTCTGCCACCTTTGCAACAGTGGGGGTGTTCGGCCATTTGGGGTTTTTCAGGTTATTTTTATTCTCAGATGGCTTTAGGACTCATAAATCTGGGTGGCCTGTTCCACCACCCAATCCAGGGTCCTACGTTCATGGAAGTCCCTAACCAGTTGGGTCATTATGAATTTTGTGTAACGCTCACCTGATTCCCGTAGAGGCGCCGGTCTTGACTGGGCGTATACCGTATCTTCAAAGGTGATGTGTAACACACGGCTGGCTCTTTGGGCTGGACCTCTGTGCACTGTATGTCTGACTCGAAGGGTAAGATGTCTGCAGATAAAAAATATGGGATTAAGGAACTGGGTTATTGAATGTCTCTCTCTTCTTCCCTTTCTCTTCTCCTGTAGAACCCCAAAGGTTAACGCTCTCACCTTAGGTAAGTGAACGCCGTGCTCTCCATCTGGCTCGGGGCAGGGTGCTGTAACCAGTTTCTTCACTGGATAAGGGGAGCAGGCCTCTTGACTTCAGAGGACTGCTGTCCGTCGTTTACTGCACGAACGGTAAGTTTCGAGTAATTCTAATGTCTTTAAAGTCTTTAGTAATGATGTCTCTTGTTTTGCAGGGTTCCGGCGATGGCGGATGACAGGCTGAAGTGAGTTGAAAATGGAGCCCGTGTGATGAATAGAAGCGCCTGGAAGCACGTAAGTAAGCGCTTGTTGCCTGCTTCACGATGCGCTCTAACTGTCTTTTTATTTTGCAGGTACAAGTTCGGAGCGGCTGCAGGGTGCCGGAATACCCACTGGGTTAGATGTGGAAAGGAGTAATGGCACGTGAGTATTAAAGTTCCCCAATGTCTTTAAACGCACCTTGTTTTGTCTTTCAGATGCGGGATGCAGCGCCGAAGGCCTCCGGAGCGTGCAAAGAGTTGGTAAGCTTTTGTCTTTCAGATGCCGGAATGCAGTGTGAAGACCTCCGGAGCGCACGAAGAGTAGGTAAGCCTTTGTCTTTCAGATGCCGGAATGCAGCACGAGGCGTTGGTGACAGCCGATGGACCAGGTAAGTGAAGAGCTGTCACTGAAGACCGTAATGCTAACCTGTTCTTTCTTGTCTTTATAGGTGTTGCTGAAGACTGGATTCAGGATGGTAAGCCTTTTCCCTTAGGCCCAGGATCAGATGCAGAAGACACGATGAGCGTTCTGCTGCAGAGGATGCAGAATAACGCAAAGCAAGATTCATCCATCGGGTGTGCTTTAAATAGCCTCCTGTAGTGCTTAGGTGTCTCCTTCCACAGCCACGCCTAGGTAAGAAAAGAGTTCCTGCTTTCCAGAAGAGTTCCAGTGTTCTGAACCTAGGGAGTGGCTCCTGCCCCACCCAACAGGAAAAGTAGTTCCAAACAGAAGAGGATCAGAGGCTCAACTGGCAGGCAAGTAAGCAGCATGGTCTGCTGCAGGTAAGTCCACCCAAGCATTATGAGCCCGGCGCTTCCAGCGCTGGGACTGGGCATATTTATGAGCCTGGTGCCACTGGCGCCAGGACTGGGTCCAAAAGGTCCCAATTGGGACTGGTTGGCACTCGGAACCTGGGTTATGGATCTGCTTCCAAGGGAGTTGGGAAAACCCTGACCTTTTGGAAGCAGAGATCATGACATTTTGGGAGTGCATGGAAATAAGTATTAAAGAACTCCTGGCTATTTGTGCGCACCTGTCTAGAGTTCTGGGCAAATGCCTGCTTCAGTTCTTGCACAAACTCTCTAGGAGCTTGGTCCTCTCCACACTGCAGGTTGTAGGCCCGTTTGTGGGCCTCTTGAGGGTTCCTATGAACAGAGTAATGCTTTAAGATGGTCGCCTTATAGGTGGACCATCTTTGGTGATCTTTATCCTCCAGCCCTGCAAAGAAGCTGGAGTATTCCGTGGAGAATGTCCATTTGACAAACTCCATGGAATTGTGATAATTTTTATGCCAAATATGACATCTGGTCATACAATTCTAAATGCTCCTATACTCAGTATTTGGCATTTTTGTGATATGGTGTCATAAAGCTTTTGATGGCTTTTATTTGCTATATTGGGTCTTTTACAAGACCTCTGCTCTGTTTGGCATCTTTGTTTTTCCGCTGCACCTCAGTCCATTCGCCCCCTAACTCAGAGCTGCTATTATTGGTGGTCAACTCCTTGTCCTCTAGGCGCTCCCTGCCTCCATGAGACTGGGAATCCCTCCCAGAATGACAGGGTCTGGTCTCTTCTCCCCTGTGGTAATGTAGGTTCTCTGGGTCACTTCCCTTGGGCTCCCCTTTTCGCACAGGGGATTACTGATTTTCCTCATCCCTCCTTCCAGGTGCAGTGGAGAATTTCACACCACCTCCCTGAATGTGTGAAGGTTTTCAAAATTCTATTTTGAGGCCTGGACTCTGGTTCTTCTCTGTCTAACTCCCTGATCTTCTCATCATAGGAACCCTCCTGGTCAGAAGTATCTGCTAGGGTTGTTTTAAATCTGGATAAAGATGAATTTCTGTCAATATCTGATAGTGCCTGGCCTTCCGGCTCAGTTATACTAGGACTAATTGAGTCCCGCAGCCTACTATTTCCCTGTTCTTGCAAACTGGCAGGCATGAATTTAGCAGCACCCTCTGCATATAATGTGGTGAGTTGGCTTGAGGCCCCTGGTAAAGAGGCCATCACACTGTGGTCGGAGGGTGGCCCTCCATACTCTTACTGCCCAGGGTGCCTCAAAGCCTGTTTGTATCTAGCCATTTCCTTCTCCAATCTCTCAGATTTGTTCTTCTCAGCCCCTATCTTCTGGTTATATATAGAGGCATGAGTTTACAGCTCTGCTAGCAGGACTTGAGGAGCTTCTATTAATTGGTTCTGTGCCAGTACTTGGCCACTGAGTCCCTTAATCTTCTCACAAAGGGACGCATTTTCCTTCTGTGAGGCTTGTATTATTCAGTCAGTTCCTGTGAACATAACACGCTTTTCTCCATGTCCTTCCTTAACTGGCACACTTCCTGACACAGGGCACTTTTCTCCTGACACAATTTATTATTCTCTTTGCTGAAATGCTCTCTCTGCTGTTTCACAGTACTTAGATTTTGGCTCATCTGATCAAATTCCGCCTGGTAATTGACCTCCCTAATGATCAACTGACTATTCTCATCTTTCAGTTGCTTAATCTGCAATTGAAAGGCAAAAATGTCCTCTAAATAGGCTCTATTGTGCACCACTTGCTCACTTAATTTTTGTTGACTCTCTCTCAAATTTTCAACACCATCATGATGTCCCTCTCTCAGTGCAGAAAACTGGGACTCTAGCTCTAAATTCGATTGTTGCTGTGTCAGTAACTCCTCTTTTAGCTGCTGAACGATGTTTTTCAATTTTAACTCAGAATTTTGGCTCTGTTGCACTTTTTCCTCTACTTGCTTCAACTCTCTCCTTGCTTGATCCAAAAGCTTAGATTGGTTTTGCATAGAGGCTACACTAAACTGGTATCTTTAGTTTAGTTTAGTTTAGTTTAGTTTGTTTATTTGTATAGTGCTGCCGAACCCTGGGGTAGCTGGGCGCTTTGTCATTAATCTCAACATTAGTTACAGAAGGTTGCACATACAATGTGAAGACAGAAGAAAAGCAATACAACGGATAGGGTAAGGGACCGGGTTACAGGTTGGTCCTTGTTGAGGCCTAAATAGGTTACAGAATACATGCATCAAAACTATTGATAAGGAGTATACGTGCAGGTAAGGCCGCTGTCGTGCTAGGTGTCGCTAGCAGTCTATTGCTGGGATGTGAGTAGCTCCTTTACCTTCAATCGGAAAGACCAGAACGAAGTGTCGGCTCTAATAGTCATCCGTAAAGCATTCCAGGCTTTAGCTGCTAGGACAGGGAAGCTATCTCCCCCTGCTGATTTTAGGTTGTACCTGGGGATGGTGAGTTGGTGAAGGTAGGGGGATTTGGTGGCTCTAGTGGGGTTCTGTCACGTCAAGTTGTCTGCAAGATAGCGTGGGGCTGTCAGGTAAAGGCATTTGTGTGTGATTACTAATGTTCGAAGTTTAATTCTGTCACAGATGGGGAGCCAATGATGTTCTTTCCTGGCTGGAGAGATGTGGGCAGGAGATTCAGAGCGCATCTAAGGGCATTGTTTTGGAGTATCTGTAGTCTGTTCAGGTTATGGTTCGTTGAGCCTAGGAAAAGGGTGTTGCAATAGTCCAGTTTGGATAATATGAGGGCCCTGGCCAGTGTGAGGCAGCTGTTTGTGGATAAGAAGGGTTTGCAGGCATTGATAAGTTTGTTGGTATATGCAGTGGCAGAGATGGTAGCATTGATTTGTTTTTTGAGGGAGAGTGTAGAGTCTAGATATACGGCCAAGGTTTTGACTTCTTTTGAGACTTTTATATTGTTGCCGTCAATAATGAAGGAATCGTATCTAGGGTCAAGTTTATTAAGGCAGGCCTGAGATCCGACAATCAGCAGTTCCGTCTTGTCGTCGTTTAAGCAGAGGCTATGGGTGGCCATCCATGCTTGGATTTCAAGGTAGATCTCATTCAGTTTTGCAACGTCTTCCTCATAATTCCCTGTGAGTGCGATGAGGACCTGGGTATCGTCAGCATAGTTCGTGTATGTGACTCCCAGGTCGTCAAGGCGGTCAAAGAGGAACTTGGTAAAGACGTTGTAAAGAGTGGGGGAGAAGCAGGATCCTTGGGGGACTCCACATTGGATAGGGACAGGGTCGCAGCAGCACCGCCAGACGGGGCGAAGATCCTGGTTGTTCTGGCCGAGAGAAAAGACTGTATCCAATTGGTGGCATCCTGGGAGAATGCAACAGCCAGGGAGAGATGTCGGGTGAGTATTTGGTGGTCGACTAAATTGAAGGCAGCAGACAGATATAACAGGAGCAAGATGGACAAGTTGCCCTTGTCTTTGGCTACATCCATTTGGATTTTTAGGTCCAGGAGGGCTGTTTCTGTCCCATGCCTGCGTCTAAAGCCGTATTGTCGCAGACCAAGGAGGTTATTGACTTCCAAATGTTGTTGTATTTGGAGGTATGCTGCTTTGTCTATTATTTTTAGTAGAAAGGGGACGGTCGTAATGGGCCTATAGTTCGTAGGAATGTTAGGGTCGAGGTTGGGTTTTTTGAGTAGTGGTAGGACCCAGGCCTCTTTGATGTTGTTGGGGACTGACACATTTTTTAAAGGAGCAGTTGATCAGTGTACTGATGAAGGGGGCAAGATCTTTGGCTCTGTCCTTGATAACTGAAGCCAGACATAAATCACCTAGGCAAGTGGACGGTTTTAAGCTGGCAAATATGTTGATTACTTCATTCCCTGTGACAGGTGAGAAGTGGAAGAGGGGGCAGTTCGGCTGGGGGACGTTGTGTGTATTGTTTCCATAATCTCTGGCGGCAATATTATCTTTTTTAGAGGCTATCTTAGTTTGTAGTAGGGCTATTTTATTAGAGAGTGCTTGTTGGATGTTGTTGGACCAGGTTTTATCCTTGGTGCAGTCATCGGTGGGGGGTACAGGCGATTCCAATTCCCTTAGGATAGAGGATAGCTCTTTCGTGCCAGATTTGGAATTGTGGATTCTAGTGTTGAATATCTCTTTTTTTGCGTTAGTTATCGCCGCTTTGTATGTGGCTGCTGTCAGAGTAAATTTTTCTTTGGTAGAGATATATGGGGCTTTCTTCCAGCTGGATTCTGCTGTTCTCTTGAGGTTGTGTAATGCTTTTAATTCTGTCAAAAACCATTTGTTCACATGGGCAATTGGTTTGATCTTTCTTAGTTTTAGTGGTGCTATCTGATTTAAGGCTAGTTCGAGTGTGTCATTGTAAAGTTTGACTAGGGTGGCGGGATTGGGAGTGGTTGTAGTAAGTGCAGCGGAGGTGATGGGGTGTAGTAGTGGTCTAAGATTTTCAATGGTTATATTACATTTATTCCTGGCTAGAGATTGCTGAGAGGCACGGGATAGTTTGCTTTTTTGTGGTGTATTGGGTATGGAAAAAGTGATAATATGGTGGTCTGACCAGGCACACAGTGTGATGTCGGTCAAGGAAATGTCACAGTTGACGTTGGCTAGCCAACCTAGAGTTCTGCCTTTGTCATGTGTGGGTTTGTTGATGCGTTGAGTCAGGCCTGATTGTGTGATGGTGTCATTGATCACAGAGGCATTTTTGTCATCGGGGTCCTGGAGGCCAAGGTTGAAGTCTCCCAATAGTATAATTTGGGAGCCTGGTTTTGTGTTTGCTGTCAGGAGGTGGGAGTTGTCTTCCTCAAATCCTGGAGGTCTGTAGATGAGGTGAAATAGTATGGTTTTGGAGCTGGATAGTGGGAGTTTAAAGGACAAGAGTTCGGCTGATGATATGTCTAGTTTGGTGACTTCACGGATTTTCAAATTATATTTTGGAATAACAGCAACTGCGCCACCTGTCCCGGTTGGTCTATCAGCTCTAATAATAGAGTAGTTCTCTGGGATGGCGATAGCGAGAGAGGGTTTGGCAGCCTCATGTAGCCAGGTTTCCGTTACTGCAAGGAAGTCCAGGTTATTAGAGGTTAGCGCGTCTGCTATGTCGAGAGAGTGGGCTACTAATGATCGTGCATTAATAAGTGCACCTTTAATAGTGGTGACAGGTGACACTAGGCTTCAGGTAGGAGGTTGTCTGGTGAGGGGAGGCTGTGGTCATTATCTGTTTTGATGTGAGATACTCGTGGAATGAGGGGTGCAGGTATGCAGTCCCCTGAGGAGGGTGTTCTCAAAGGCGAGTGCTTAAGGTTGGTGCAGGATCTTAGTCTGGTATTTCTTAGGAGCATGGGGCATGCAAGGTCTGGCCTCATAGTATTAGGCATGTTCAAGCGGGAGCCAAGTTTAGTGTTTCTCAAATGGGTGGGGCATGGGATAAGAGGAGAGGGTGGAGTGGCGAATTTCAGTATCCATTCTGCTGGTGAAAGTGATGATGCATGATATAGCTTGGTTTTGGTAGGTATATTAGGGGGTGTTTTAGCCCACATATTAGGTGGTAGGTTAGAGGGTGGTATGTTGTGCAATAGAGGGAGGATGGTGGCCATAGTCACACTTCTTAGTGTGGCCATAATTGGGAGGTATGCAAGGCTACTTTGATAATTTGATAATTTGTTAGGCAAGGCTGATTTGAATTATGCAAATGGGACACATCAGGACTTTAAAATAATAGGCTGAATACGGATGTTCATCACGTTGCAGTAATACGCTAAAGTAGAGTGTACAGCACGTTGCAGCAATAGTCTAAATTCGAGTGTGCATCATATTACAGTAATAGGCTAAACTAGAGTGTACAGCACGTTGCAGCAATAGTCTAAATTCGAGTGTGCATCATATTACAGTAATAGGCTAAAGTAGAGTATACATCACGTTGCAGCAATAGGCTAAATTTAAATGTGCATCATATTACAGTAATAGGCTAAAGCAGAGTGTACATCACGTTGCAGCAATAGGCTAAATTCAAATGTGCTTCATATTACAGTAATAGGCTAAAGTAGAGTGTACATCACGTTGCAGCAATTGGCTAAATTCGAGTGTGCATCATATTACAGTAATAGGCTAAAGTAGAGTGTACATCACGTTGCAGCAATAGGCTAAATTCAAATGTGCTTCATATTACAGTAATAGGCTAAATTAGAGTGTACATCACGTTGCAGCAATTGGCTAAATTTGAGTGTGCATCATATTACAGTAATAGGCTAGAGTGTACATCACATTGCAGAAATCGACTAAATTTAAATGTGCATCATATTACAGTAATAGGCTAAAGTAGAGTGTACATCACGTTGCAGCAATAGGCTAAATTTAAATGTGTATCATATTACAGTAATAGGCTAAAGCAGAGTGTACATCACGTTGCAGCAATAGGCTAAATTCAAATGTGCTTCATATTACAGTAATAGGCTAAAGTAGAGTGTACATCACGTTGCAGCAATTGGCTAAATTTGAGTGTGCATCATATTACAGTAATAGGCTAAAATATAGAGTACAGCACGTTGCAGCAATAGGTTAAATTTGAGTGTGCATCATATTACAGTAATAGGCTAAAGTATAGAATGTGCATCATGTTGCACTAATAGGCCATTACATTGTGCATATCTTACATTAATGGGCGATGAGTGGATGAGTAGCATGTGGCAACAGGCTAGTTTGGTCGCTGGCCGTGAGGTTTAGTATAGTGGGAGGGGCTAGCAGATGCAGATAGTAATGGGTGTCAAGTTAGACTCAGCACGTCGGTGGCAATGAGCTGTCTTGTAATAGTGCAGGATGGCCTAGTCGGTGTGTGGAGTTGCCGTCGAGGCTTAGGTTGGGTGAGCAATTGGTGACGCTTCTGCAGCTCAGCGGGATGGAAGTCTTAATAACGCGTATAGGTGGGAGTTCCAGATGTAGGTGCCGTTAGATTATTGTTTGGATGCTTACCTTGTACAGGCATGTGGAGGACAGGTAGCGTTACTAGGCTCTTGGTTTCACAGGCGCTGACAGGCACGGACAGGAGCGTGCCTTGTGATGTGTGCCTTAGGGTGATGTGCCGGCTTTCCCCTTCCGGCAGCCTCAGGGTGCAGAAATAGGCGGCCACAGCCAATAGTGTTCGGATCAAACAAAGGACCTAGTTGCCTGGCAATGAGGACGCTGAAGGAGCGGCAGCCATTTTTTGCTATTATCTTGTGTCGGATCAGCGAGATTGGACCAGATGGTGCCGTAGAGCAGACATAGGTGGGCAAATTTGAAATGAAATCAGGCGCAGGGGGCATGAGTAAGGCAGTAATTCTGCTTATCCCTCATTACAGATGATGCCTGGATTCCGCAAACGTTGCGGTGCTTCGGGTGCATATGGACATCACGGAAGGAGTGGGCTCCAGCCCTCCTGGCATAATGGAAGTACATATATGCTGTGAGCTGTGCCATTTTAATTTTCTCATCTCTAGTGGTCTGTGTCATTGAAATGACTGGTAGAGCCCGATGTAACAGCCCATTATGCTGCCACATATCCACATTTACAGAGGTAACCTCCTGCATCATTCTATATTGCCACATTTCATGCTTCTGTTCTTTCCATTCACCTTAAATTAACAATTTGGATAGAAGGTGCTCCCTGGCCAGATTGATTACTACGGTACTCATGATGAAATGTGTTCTGCACCTACTATGTTCTCTATGCAAGTGCAAAATCTCAACCCTGTTCCTGCTTAGTTTGTATTCACAATGACAGTCAATGAATACTTTAATCTACGCACACCGCCCTGAATCCCAGGGTACAGGTCTGGATGGCACCTTCACAATGCAATACAACTTTCTATCCACTAAAGTGGAATCCACCTTCAATGAATAGTCTGCTACAGCTGCACTGTCACAAGTGAAAACTCTCTATCAATCACAGCACAAGCCCACGTTTTGTTGTGGTGTATTACAAAGTCACACCCAAGCCAGGGAGCTCCTCCCCCACAATGAATATGGGGCACAATGAAGCACTTTGATTTATTTCAGGTTCTTTTTGATAAGGCCTCCAACCCGTCTTGCACAGAACCCAAACAAATACCCGGTGCCACAATCGACTAGGAACCAGGCCGGTGTGTATTAAGAATATATTTGTTAATTAATTTACACACTCTCAACAATGTCGGGGAGGAAAGATGGGTGTTCTACTTTACTGATTTATTTCAAAAGCCAACAAGTGAATTAACATATCACCATGCACTTCCATCTGTAACATGGAATATAGATCATGACGCCAACCTGATTGAAGAAAACAATTAAGAAGCTAAAACCTTTGTGGGACCCGGGCCCAGACAGGGTCACAAATCAGGACTTGAAAACAAATCCAGAACTGTGGGCACCCCTAATATCAGAGATCATTAAAACCTGTGTCCAGTCCCACTCCATTCCCAGATCTTGGAAAACCACCAACGTGGTTCCCATTTATAAAAAGCGTGATAAAGGGAACCCTGGAAGTTATCGCCCAATAGACCTCCTTGACGTGCTGGAAAAAATGTTTGGATCGCTACTGTTAGATAAATTCCAACTCTGGGCTAAATCCTCAAAGTGTACTGACCCATTTTAATCAGGCTTTGTTAAAAATCTGGGAACACAAGCTAGCATCCTGGTACTCAGTACTCTGAAGGCGAAAATACTGGAAGGGAGCCCAAGAGTATTTCTCACTTTCATGGACCTAAGCCAAGCTTTTGACAGGGTCAAAAGAGGAAAACTCTGGGAAAAGCTAACAACTTGGAGTTGCCCGCTCTACATCCTAGATCCCATCAAAACCCTATATTCAGAAACATCTATGCGAGTACATCTCAGTGGAGCAGGGTGAATATCCAAATAAATCACAACATTGCAGTGTGTTAAACAAGGATGTCTGCTGGCACCTGCCCTATATTTCGCTTATTTGGGAGAAATCATGGTAAAAGAGACCTCTTTACGAGCATTTCCCCAAAAGCTAGCAACGAGAAAATCAGCCGCCTTTTATATGCAGACGACATCATCCTGCTCACACCAACTGGCCTTCAACACAGACTTGATGGTTTGTACGAATATCTATGCGATAACGACATGGAAATCAACACCAGCAAAACAAAAATCATGATCCTGGAGAGACCGCAAAAGCGCCAAGATCCCAGCCGGTGGTTTATAGCGGGGAAACAGGTGGAGAAGGATCAAACCTTCAAATACCTGGGTATAACCATCAGCGGCGGCACAAAGGAAACAGCTATTCAGGAAACCCTTTAGGCAAAAACCAAATGCATAACCTCTCAAACCAAGAAACTGGATAGTAAATTTGGCCCGTTCTCTTTGAAACCAGCCATATATTTCTACAAAGCGAAAGCAATTCCATCGATTACTTACAGATGCGAAGCAATGCCCTCAATTCCGCACACAATCTGGATAAGACTGGAGGGCTATATAGGAGAAAGGTTTTGAACCTACCCACTTCTACTCCGATGGCCTCTATCAGGAGGGAGCTGACCCTTGTGTCTCTAAAGGCGGCAGTCGATCTAAATGACCTGATACTGTTCCGAAAGATGCTAAGCTCTAACCTAAACATTTTCGAGATACTTCGAGATGAGCTGAACAGTGGCAAAAACAAAATGCTGGCTAAGTGGGCACAAAAAAAAAACTCTCCTCTATGAGATTGATAGTTTGGAGGTGCAACTAGAAACAAACCCCACCAAAACAAAAACCAGACTCAAAGAGTGGGACTGGACTCAAACTTTGGAGGCTGCAGCCAAAAACAAACTTACAACGCACTTGCCGACAAACACCCAAAAGGAGAATCACACGGTCGAATACCTGTCCAAATTTCCAAACAAGAGTATTCAAACATCATTCCTAAGAGCTTGTCTAAATGTATTAAAAACAAATGAGATCAGGCGATAAGGGGACTCTGATTAACAACAAATGCTGGTTCTGTGACAAGGAATCAGTGGAAACAATAAGACATCTATTTCTGTCATGCAAGGGTATCACCACCAAAAGACTAACACACATGGGTCATCTATTTAAGAATTACAACATCTATGACAAGGAACTTTGGTGGAATAACTTGATGATATGTAAAAGCACAAAAGACGTGATCCTTGTAGAGCGATTCCTGCAAAGTCTTAAATTGGAGACACAAGAGGCTCCTCTCTAAAAGAAAATGCCCAGCCAGTGGTCTACGCCCATGGACACAAATAACGTTTTCTTTTTTTTCGTTTTTTGTAACAGGAACAAATGAGGTTCCATGGCGAATCTTGCAAAAATAGTTTATACAATTGAGACAAGATTAACAAAAAACATAATAATAATTTATTTAGCCAAAGATCACAAATAGATTACATCAGCCACCAATGTTGTGGCAACTCAAGAACAAAATGACTTCTGTATAGCGGCCACACACAGATATGCTGTCACAATTAATTCCTTTTAAATAACCCACCAATACAAGAAAAGAACAATTCAACCCACACAGTGATAGCATATTTTGTTAAGCTTTCCCCTAGCAACCCTCATCCTCTAAACATCAATTCGGCTTGGTTCCTTTGAATGGAAAGCATTGGCAGGGAGTGGGAACACAATGGGGAAATCAGATTTAGGGTCTGATTCACAGAAACAGGTGGTGGGTCAAAATCTCTAAAAAAAAATCTCGACTAACAATAAGGTCGAAAAAAAAAGACTGAAAAAAAGTCGAATTTCTCTTTTTTTAATTATATATTTATTTTGAGGTCCGGGATTAAAAAAAAAATGGCCAAAAAAAAAAAGAAATTCAAAAAAGGGGGTTAGGGGGTTAGGGGGTTTCGAATAAAAAAGGTCATTAAAAAGAAATTCGACTTTTTTTTCCTGCCTTTTTTTTCGAGATTTTTTTTCGAGATTTTTTGATTCGGTTTTATGACCATAAACCACAGAAACAATGTGAAAGGAAGAAAATCAATGGAAATGTGTTTTGCCACACTTAACGATAACACACAGGGCTTTGGGGTTTTTATCAGAACAGAAGGGGAAAATAGGTTTTGGGTTCGAATCACAGATGCAATGTAAGACAGAAAATGGAAATGGAAAATTTGCTTTTCAGAGCACAATGGGGCAATCGATTTTTGGGATGTTTAGCACTGTTGCAATGTGAGAAAGAAAATGCAAATAGGAAATTTATTTTGCAGAGCACAATGGTTACACAGGGGCAATTTTGTTTTTGCACCTTGCATATGCACAGGCACTACTGGGCTACCCACTTCTGATTTAACATGAAGGGGATCAATGGGAATTTTGTTTTATACGCCCTGCGCCCACACATGGAAGCAGGGTTTGGGGATTAATTCATTTGGCAGTTCTTTATGTCTATACCACCTCAAAACTTACTGGGAAAAGATTGTTGGTTTCGAATGCCAACACTACAGATCGTGTGAATTCAATAGGGGAATTCATTCATTTACTTTGATAAATATGCTAGGGATCTACACAAATAAACATGATATTTTCAATGGGGAAATAACTAAAACAATGCTGGAAGAATATATGGCTTACACAATCTGGGGTTTGGGGTAGTTCTACTTAGATGAGATGTCTGGATTTAGCATCAGGGAGCATCAGAACACACCGCTGGGATAGCAAAGGGGTCAGTCAAGGTCTCCTGTCTTTACACCAAGGGGTCTCAATCAGCTTTTATGTCTCCTGGCTCCTGTCTCCAATGCAAGACTTCAGCCTCTCTGCTGGGATGTTGTTCGCCAGGGATCAGCAGCAGGTCACCTCTCAGAATTATTGGAAGAAGTCCAGCTCTCATGAAAATTGGCTTACCTATAGGGCAAGTGACATCACAATGTGTCATGATTCTCGCGATAGGGATTGGTTGATTATCACTACCCCCTCCCACCTGTGTGCTGATACAACAAGGGGATGGGGGAGTGCTTTGGGTCAGCTGTGGGAGGAGGGAGCTTCATCTCACTTTGACAGGTGGGCTTGGCATGCCTTAGGACATGACAATCTCACAACATGTCAAGTTCCCTTATTTTCCAAATCTTTACATGTATAAGCATATTCATAAGAACTACATTTTAAAGCGAATCAGATGAGACTAGTTTGGAGTCTGCATGTCCTTCCTGTACAGAGATAAAATATTTCTTCTTTTACTCAGGATCCATATTAGTGAAAAATATGCCCTTTTACAGGCATCATATCAATTATTATTGGCATGCTTTTATCAACTTTCGCATCTCTGTGAATCACAGGAAGGCCCAAATCACATTTTATATTAATAACTTCAGTTGTGCTTACCCTACCAAAATCATTTTAGCATGGTTAAAAAGGGCTGACTGTCAACTTTAATAAAAGCCTGGAATGAAGGTTGTGCGGTGTACGCTGTCCTTATTATGCGATACAATGCGTTTCTCCCATTTTAAATCATGTGCAGTTTCACTCCTCATTTGCTGGGCCGCTACCTTTTGTTAAAGTTTCACTTATTCTCTTTAGGCACATGACATAAGCAGAGCTGCCTAATGGCCACTAATGCATTTTTGTGGGACTTGTGACCTGGAGGTCACACATGCTGCAGAACAGACCTGATTGCATCTGGTTTTCACTGCATTTCTGATCTCAAAAGTATTCCTGCTTGTATTTTTAAGGACAGGCACTTGATGTCTGAGGACAACCAGTCCTGAATCTCCAGGGCAGCAGAGGGAGGTCCTGGAGTTTAGTTTCACATCTGAAGAAATGACCATCCATGTACCCTGCAGCAAACAGCCTGTAAACTTGTATATAAATGCATTTTAAATTACCTCTTATAAGGCACAGTTTCAAAAATACATGCATGTTGCTTTGAAATTGTCCATGTAGATGAGCATGTGATAGGCAGAAGCCATGTTCAAACTTTGAAAATCTAGCGAGCATTTTGCCAATCATATTGTTAATCTAGATGAGGGAAAAACGAAATGCCATTCTTTTATTTATTTTACATGTAAAATGCTCTGTTTCACTGCAGCTGCTGGGAGCACAAACTGGTATTGGGCCTCATTACGACCCAGGCGGTAAGTTACCGCCTGGGCCGTGACTTTACCACCATGGCGTAAACTACGTTTACGCCATGGTGGTTGGCGGACTTACCGCCCCATTCCGACCTAGGCGGGGCGGTAAGTCCCCAATCCCCATTTACCCTTCCCCATTCCCATTTTTGCCCCATAGGGCATAATGGGAGTGGGGAAGGCGTTAATTACGCCACCGTAAATTACGGTGGCGTAATTAACATCAAGGTCCCTTAGCGCCATGGATTTTAACACCTGCTAAAAGCAGGTGTTAAAAGCACCATGGCGCTAGGGGACCTCGTAATTGGCGGTAAGGGGTCGGCGCAGCTAACGCTGGCGTTAACCCCTTACCGCCAGGGTCGTAATGAGGCCCATTGCATTTAAGATACTTTGCACTGCGGTTTCTGGAAATATCAGTGCAGTTCTCCATGGATTTGTGAAAACATCATTGCCACGTGTCTTTCTCACCCATCATGAAATGCATTGCGCACATTTTAGCATCTTCAGATTTTTAGGCCCACTTTCTTTCCTTTTGATTTGGGTTCCATTGGCCTTATGTTGGACATCATTTATGCGCTGGCCTTTTATTTCGGGGCATGGACACCTATGACTCTGGTCTCTTGATTTCTGGCAGCCAGGGGCTATATTTCACCCCACACTTGCTCGTGCAGCATTTTTCTCTTAGGTAAATAGCAGCACATGCCTCCCCAGGTCAGTGTTTTTTTGGCTTGTTTATCACAGCAACATAACAGATGTCACGTACTTCTGTGAGCATTGAACTATAGATGTTTCATACACTAGCTGTAGCCTGCGTTAGAGATTTCGGTTAGCCTGTTACAAATACTGTATTATGTATGTTTTACATATAGACCCCGGGTCCAGTCTGGAAAATTACATTCCCCAAATGTATGATCGTGGACAAAGCATTCCTCCCTCTGTGCCTCTGTTCTTATATCTGGTTGAAATGAGAGCACCTGGAAACTCGGGTGCTAGATGCATCTGAAAAATGTGAAGGTCGTTTGCCATCATTTCCCGTGATGTCTTTTGGGGGTGGGGTCAAATGACATCACTTCCAGTGACGTCATCGGGGGGTCAAGGGTCTTGTAATGTCACCTCCGTTACCCCTGACATTTTGGTGAAATGACGTCCCTGATGACATGAATATAACACAAATGCTCTCACAAATATAATTGTTGAAAACCACAGCAAACATTGTATAAGTCATGCACATATATACTGTTGAGCACATAAACTTGCAAATCTGATAGAGCATAAAGCATTAACACAACTGTTTTTTGCTAAAATGTTGCCATCATTTTGGTGACCTTTTCCATTAATTGAGGTACCAACAGTGACTGTGCACATACTGTACAACACACATCACATTCTTTCTCAAGCTGTATCAAGTGCTATGTGACACCAATACCTTTAATTTACATCTGATGGAATGATAAATCTATTCTCACTTTACCCTCATGGGCCAGCGTTTTCATCATTCTACTGGTGACAGTGTTTAGGACAGGAGGTTGCTTCTGCAGGGTCTTTCAGAAAAGCAGGAGTCAGTCATATTTCATTACCCACATTGTGTACGGTTTATGAAAAGTGTTGCATGCTGCAGAGGAATGCTGCTCACTTAAGATCTACAGGGACACAACTGCCAATTAGCAATGGCATTGAGGGTTTTTCTGTGTGTTATTAGGAGTAGCAGATGCTTGCTGCGGTATACACACAACCAAGAATCCGCCCCTGTCCTTTGTAAAATTTTTATTTGGATTACTCCATTAACAAAGAAAGACATATATATATATATATATATATATATATATATATATATATATATATATATATATATATATATATGTATTCAGTGAAAAAAACTTTGTTAAAGGGACGTTATGGTTAAGTTGCGCTACTAAAAAACCTATGAAATTCAGTAAAAAAACTTTGTTAAAGGGACATTATGGTTAAGTTGCGCTACTAAAAACGTATGAAATTCAGTGAAAAATGTTTGTTAAAGGGACATTATGGTTACACGTAACACCAAAAAAAACCTGAAATTCGACAGTTATGGTAAGCTAAGCAACCATAACTCACGCCACCACCGTGCACTGCTAAGACTAACACACAGGACATCAAAGATGACATCACAAATGTCAAAACAACATGACATTTCCCATAAAGATAAAGACATGCCATCTTCTTTAATGCAATCAACATTACCAGAGTCATTGTTCTCATTGTTGCAAAAGAAAATGCCAGCTCTAGTCATAAAAGCAAACATGCATCGGTTGATTAAGCACCTAACAACATTTTGCTGAGGACAAAAAACAGAACTATTGTCCCACACTGCCCTAGGTACCAAAGCAGAAAAAACATCCTTCGCATTTGGAAGCACTTTCATGACTGCCTGAACCAAGTTTTGCAGATATTGCAACAAAGTAGGGGCACTGACATAGCCCAAATGCAAAGCACCACAGTTGCGAACAACCACATGTGGACTATAATACCTAGCCTTATCCTGACAAATTTCTAGCATTGCCTGCAAATTAAAACCAGGCATAGTGCACCACACCACTTCCACGCCTTGTGTGTCAAAATGCTTAGCCACATCCCTAGATTTAGCATACTGCTCCAAACCATTCACAAACATATCTCCAAGCACCACCACCCTGACTTTCTCCACCTCCGCCATCTTCACTACAAACAACCTATCTCAATACGAAGAAGAACTTCAACACCTGATTGGCTAATCCTGAAAATACACTCCCATTTCATTATCAGAAGCCCCGGATGTGGCATAGCGTAGCGCGTAAGTAACACTAGGGCAGCCTTTCTACCCTTTCCACTTCACTCTCTGCACCGTTTGTTCATTTACCAGCCGGTCAAGTGGCACAGTGAGTAGAGCGATCACTTTGACATCTGTGCAGAGCCTGCTAACGCAGGTTAAACTCAGCCTTTCACCCTTCCGAGGTCGATAAATGAGCACCATACATCGTGTGTAATAATAAGCAGCGCTCAGATACCTGAGGGTTCGTAGCGCTATTATTATTATTATTCCCTCATTGGCTACTGTTAAGCAGTCACACAACCATCCACCAATCACATGCAAGACCTCTACATCTAACTCCATGATCACAATTCAGCACTTTAGATGTACTGTTGATCACTCCGAGTAAAAAAGCGCTGTGACTACAAAGCACCTACATCAACTACTAGTAAACTCTCCAACATTTCTACTTGCAGATTCATGCACATCCACATGCATGAACACAAAGTACAGGTATGAATATTTTTTGCACAATACATGTACATCTCTTGTATCAATGCATATAAACACAGCAACTGCCACCTGTGTAACATGTAAAACAAGCTTACTGTAATTTCTCCCATCTACTATGATCAAGTGTCACTTGCAAAGTTGTCTGCTCTCCAAATTTCTATTCACCCATATTATTAACTGCAATGTGCAAACTGTTATTTTCTTCATTCATTCTATCATTTGTGTGACCACTGCCACGTATTTAACCACATTTCAACCATGATAGCATTTAATGTATTATAGTGCATAAGATGTTCATACAATTCTCTTTCTATACATTCTCCATATTTCGCATACATTCTATCATTTCAACTTCCTTTACAAATTACTATATTAGTAATCACACACAACACACACACCTATCTAACAAAGTGTCATTTCAAGTTAAAAGATGGGAGAAATAACAGTATCATTATGGAAAAAGGCTTTCTAGAGTGTTATAAAATTACACGCAGCCAGGATGAGTACATGCATCTTTATTTATGCACACAGATAGCCAATATCATTTCAAAGGCTCCCAGCTGAAACAACGCCACTGCCTCTACAACTGTTCTTCCAATCTACACAGCTCTCTCATTCCAGCTGGTTGTCCATTGCGTTCTAGATTTCACAACAGCATTCAACTATGCACAGGTGCATTCATATCTATCACATCATCTACAACTATGTACAGTGTTGTAAAGCAAAACATACAGCATCTCCCACTTCCCTTCAGTCTGCAACACAAGCACCAGGTCCTTTTTTGCAACCCTTACTTTATTTCAGACTCTCCCATCTCCAAGCACCAAAGAAATCACTACTCACATTTTTGAAAACATATCACCTAAGCAGCCCACAAACCACAATCAAAATGTTTGGTAGCATTATATAGTTCTGCTGCGGTGGTTGTGGCCAGGGCCTATAGTATTGGGTGCTTGGCCTACGGCCTTCGGCCATGCACCCAAGACTCTAGGCCCTGGCCACAACCACTGCAGCATAACACACCCATAGAAACAAACACCTACCAAATGACCACAACCCAAAAACATAATACACCCACCTCAAAACTATCCACTTCTATAAAAATTCTAAAAAATGATTACAACCAACGTACAAACTCTTCGATACATACCCTCTTCACCCAATGCTCTTCTAACGACCCAAAACCAACATCATACTAAACTAAAATAGCCAGTATTGCGCCCACACAATCCAACAAACAAACTAACACACTTCATCTCACTATCCTATAAACACTATTACACTACTACCAATCAGTACTCACATTTTTGAAAACATATCCCCTAAGCATCCTACATACCACAATCAAAATGTTTGGTAGCATTGTACAGTTATGCTGTGGTGGTTGTGGCTAGGGCCTAGAGTCTTGGGTTCATGGCCTATGGCCTACGGCCTTCAGCCATGCACCCAAGACTCTAGGCCCTAGCCACAACCACTACAGCATAACACACCCATAAAAACAAACACCTACCAAATGACCACAACCCAAAATCATAATACATCCACCTCAAAACTATGCACTTCAATTAACAATCTAAAAATAATTACAACCAATGTACAAACTCTGCAATACATACCCTCTTCACCCAATGCTCTTCTAATGACCCAAAACCAACATCATACTAAACTAAAATAGCCAGCAGTGCACCCAGTGTTTAGCAAGTCAGCGGACAACTGCAGTGACGGCGAACACCGCAAACACATCACAGCCTTCTCCCACCTAGACAAATACAGCATTGGACCCATCTCTTACTCACCCGCCCTCTCCAAGCAGTCATACACACCAACACACTCACCAAAATTAGATTTATGCTCACTTCCAGCTCATGTCTGCGCAACCAATATGGCGGGTGCATCAAAACAATTTGACGCACCTCACGCCTCATCCCAGCCAATCAGAGAGCATGTCGCGTGTCAGCAGACACGACGTAAGACGATTATCCAATCGGTGTCCTGTCCGTGGAGCGAACAGGGAAGTGTTTCCGCGGAGCGGACTTAGATATCACACATTTTTTTAGACCTACTTTTTGGTAGTTTTAAAAAAAACTACTGGATGGATTTTCACAAAATTTACAAAATCACGCTTTCGGGACCAAGCCGCAGCTCCTGCTGCAAATTTGGTGAAAATCCATCCAACAGAAATGTTTTCTCCATTCAGTCTAGGGAAAAAATGAATTTTGGGACCCCCCCTATAACTTTGCCCCCCCTAGACTAAACCTCACTGAACTTTGAAAAATAATTCAGAGTGGGCCATATTCTTTTTTTGCAAAGTTTGGTGAAGATTCCTCCAGGGGGAGCGAAGTTATAAGCCGCCCAAAAAGTGCTCTTCCTATGGGTTTAGCAACTTAAGCATAACTACACAGCCCCTTCTTTTTTGTTCACTGCCATATCTAGACCAAGTGGTTTTATTTAGTGACAGTCAGAAACTTAACATTCAAAACGTATTACACTTATAGATGATTCTATTCTCACATGTTCTTACACTACTTTCCTTAGAATGTAATCGCATCTTATGATGTACATATATAGGGGAAGAAGCCGGCCTGAAACACAGCAATCATTTTTGTGCGTGAATACAATCATGTAGGTTATACACAGTTGCTAATGATACTGCCTCTTGTTTGCTTACTTTACTCTCCATATATAAGCTCCATATTTGTATGCATTGTGGTCTATTTATGTTTTGTGATTATTAGTCGAAATATGTAGTAAGTGATGCATTATTAGCTACTTAGTACATGTTTCACAGTACGGAAAAGTCTGATACAGAAGCATTCACCCTTTTATTATATAACTTTGGAAAATTACAAATATTGCACCTCTGTGGTGTATGCTGCAGCCAATACCTACATTTCTGTTTGAGTAGGTTCCTGTACTAGAAAGAACACTGCAATGGAATGTTCTTTAGAACACTACATTGCATAATGAAGTATGTAGTTTATTACACATCTCCCGATAATCCCTGATACTTTTTTTGCCAGCAATACATTCACAACACCTTGTATGAATAGTAAATGCACATGTGATGTCATCAGTGATGTCATCAATGATATTTGTGATGTCATCTTTGATGTCCTGGGTGTTAGTCTTAGCAGCGCACAGTGGTGGCGCAAGTTATGGTTGCTTACCATAACTGGCTAATTTCCAGGGGTTTTCGATGTTACTTGTAACCATAACCTCCTTTTAACAATGTTTTTTTACTGAATTTCTTAGGTTTTTAGTAGCGCAACCTAAGCATAACATCCCTTTAACAACGTTTTTCTCACTGAATTTCACAGGTTTTTAGTAACACAACTTAACCATAATGTCCCTTTAACAAAGATATTTTCACTGAATATAAATATAGATAATGGAATTGTGACAAATGTTTACTAAGACTCCCTTACCTTCCATTTATACAACATAGAAAATACTAAACCCCCTGCCCCGCTAGTGATTTTGATGTGCACAGACCATGCGCATGTCTGCATGCGCATGCGGTCACCATCAGCACTATCCAAAGACTTAGAGGGTATCTTCCATTATTGTATCATACAATAAAAACTCACAAACATATTCAAAAAGCACCACATAAATACATTACATTTAATTATAAATAAGAAGTAAAAACTGTATAAGGAAGACACCAACCATCCGCTGAAGTCGCATTTCCAATATAATGGAATATACCAAAACAAAATAAATATGCCTCCAACTGAATTACCCCACAGAAACTGCACAGCAAGAAGCAAGAGCATACTTACACGCCAGTAAAAGCAAAAGCTTGTAAAAAAGTAGCACGTATACTACATTTATTTCATATACTTATACAATTTCTGTGTTATGTACACTAAAACTAATATTTATTTTTTTTAACACAGAAATGTGCAGTACTTTGGAATGGCTGGAAGAGAATCTCCCACGAGATGAAATGAGTGAAGCGAGTGATAATAATGGCAGACACAACATTTCTCTATATAAGCCAATTAATAACCATTACTTTATATGTACTTAACACATTTTTCTAACAGACAAGACAAACAATAAAACTAATATACCAAAAGAAATAATAGAAGATCCTCTCAAACGAATGGAACTGAAAATGGATTTATTACTACAACACTTCAATCAACTAAAAGAGTGTATTGAAGACCACATTAAAGAAATCATTCAATACCACTGTCCCACATGTACCTGTTCCGCCTCTCCATATCGCAGCAAATTATCACCAAACCCTCCCCATCAAGAAAAACGGTACGATGAAACTTCCATCCCTTCCTCCCTCCCATACATCATATCCAAGCCCCTAATTCCCCTGTATTTGTTTCAGTTTCTGCTTCCCCCTCTCTTTCCTAATTTTTCTACTGTTAAACAATAATAACATTTTAAATGTGTTCTTAGTATATGCCCGTGTCTTATTTTATTCTTTTAAAAGGCAATCAGGGTGTCCGCGGACAGCGCGGCTGTCCGAAGTGTTCTCAATTAACCAACATGGGGATGTCCTAAAGATTTAGTACCTGTTCGTACTGTACGTAATTAAAATTGAGGTGTCCTTAGAACACACAAGATGTCTGCCTGTCGATAATTAACCAAAATGGGGGTGTCCTAAGGACACTATACCTGTTCGTACTGTTCGTATTTGAAATGCCGATGTCCTCAGAACACACAAGATGTCCGCTTGTCCGTAATTAACCCAAATGAGGGTGTCATAAGGACAACATACCTGTTCGTATTGTTCTTGATTAAAATGGAAATGCCCTCAGAACACACAAGATGTCCGCTTGTCCGCAATTAACCCAAATGAGGGTGTCATAAGGACAACATACCTGTTCGTACTGTTCTTGATTAAAATGGAAATGTTCTTAGAACACACAAGATATCCGCCTGTCCGCAATCACCCAAAATAGGGGTGTCCTAATAACACCCCCGCTGTTCGTAAAGTCCACAACCAGATTGAATATATCCGTAGAACACATATCCCGTCCACCTGTCTGCAAAGTTTTGACACACATTTATTTTATTCGGGGAGTTCAACATTGTTTGTAGAACACCTGCGCGCATGAGCATCACACACTTGGGTCCTACGAACATCGTGCCTCTCTGCAACTGTGTACCACACGTGTGTCGTACTTCTAATTAATTCGGTGACCCGAACACTGTCCGTAGAATACCCGCGCGCATGCGCACAATTGCCACTGTACATTTTGTGCGCTGCAGACAGCCGTCCCATTTGTGAACGTGCCTGTGACGTCATCATGTGACCACACCCACGCTGAGTGTGTGTCCTTATTTGCGGACACTGTCTGGGCCCCCTAACATTTAAAAGACTGTTTTTTCGAGCAATACAAGGTATTTTACAGTAAAAGTTCATCATTGCACATGTCCCAGACAATGTGCCTGCCGATCTACATGCTTTTTGGAACTTTTGAGCCCGTTCTTGGTGTTCGAAGTGTTCTGAGATGGCACGGTTGTCTGCGAAGCGAGCCCAAGCACCCCTATAAAAGGCCACACCCCAGAGCTGATCCTCATTCTGCTTTTGGATTTCCAAGATATACAACTGGACAATTGTACAGGTGGCTGTTCTTGGTTCCTCATTCCTAGTTCCTGGTTATTAACCTTCCAGATGGAATCCCAAATTGCTTCTGCTGCTGCTGCCTCGGCATCAGCACCCCAACCCCCTCCACCACCACTACGTCCCCAAGGGGCTACAGAAGGAAACAGGCATGAAGATGCAGAGGAGACGGATGAAGAGGATGAAGAGGATGAGGTAGTGGAAGTCCCTACTACTAGCACACATCGTGAGTCTTTTGTGTGGCGGTTATTTACCACCGTTGATGGAAAGTCAAAAGCTCAAGCGAACAAGGTGATCTGCACTCAGTGCCACATGGTGCTAAGTCGTGGCAAGGCTGGTTCGTATAGCTTTGGTACTACATCAATGAAGCAACACCTAAAATCATTCCACGATGGGGCTATTCGTAAGGTTGCACCTTGCGATATACATAGTAGGTTCAGTTCCTCTGCAGCATCTTCCGTTTCCACTCCGGTCACCACAAAAGACGGTCCTGTGGGACAGTGCATCCCTCCACCTGCCTTACAGGCCATTCATGATGCTGTTGACCCTTACCTTTCGAGGGTCACAATATTGTGCATGTACTGCAATGCAGTACTCTGCAGGAGGGAGAACCTTCGGACTGCTTTCGAGGCTACGCCAAGGCGCATCAGAAGGTCTGTGACCTACCTGAATAAGGCCCACCCTACATCTTCCTCTCTCCATCTGCCCTTTCTTATCCCTGTGGTTGGTGTCCCTTCCTTTACCCTCCTTTCCTTGTGTGTCATGTATAAAAAGATATATATATATAAAAACAACAAAACAAAAACAAAGGCTCTTTTCAGTGTCGCCTTTCACAGTTTAAAAGCAGAAGTGACAAATAAATAGTGCAGGTCCCTGTGCATTTTTTAGAAGTCCGCGTACATCTAAAAACTGTGCAGTGCTGCCCTGTCACAACCATTGCACTTTTCTCCGGGAGGAAGTGGTGGCTCTGAAAAGAGCCTTTTTGTCTTTTCTTTGTGTTTCGAAAACTTCAAATGGTCAACACCTACTGCGAAATGCATTGCTCCAATTCCAAAAAAGGTTGCAATGCATTTTGTATATTTCGCAGAAAAATCTGATTGCCGGCATAAGTAAGATGTACTCCATCTCTGTGAAAAATGTGTGTGCTACAAAACATAATGTTTTCATTCTGAAAAGAGGACATACCAACATCTCTCAAAAAGTCACAAAAAGCCTTGTTAACATTGCGCCTTGCTTCCTCCATTTGTGGACCAAATGAAAAAAAAATGCAGCCACATTTGTCGCTGTGCAATACAGGAATAAATTACTCTGGAGTTTGGATACATGTCCTTGACTTTCCCAAGTCCTTCTTTCATTACAAATTGTAAAGAGATTCCAGACACATGTCCTAAACCTTTCCCTCCACAATGAATAATAATAATGTCTGGATGATGCTGTATCACCAAAGAAGCACAGAGAGGTACCAAATCCACCCACTTCATTGCACGTACTCCATGCCAGTGTACTTCCACATGACAGAATCCAAGATGTGCAGCCACTCCACAGCAATCATCATGCACCTCCAACCAATTTATCCACGAATCTCCCAAAATCCAAACAATCTGCTTTCTGAAACACACAGCCATAGCCATCTGCTCTTCTATCAGGAAAAAGACCTACTGACAAACTCTCTCCTTACACAACACACACAGTAAACCTTATTGATCAATCCCTTGCTCTGCTCAGTTTCATTTGCATGCCACTCAACCCCAAAATCCCCAAATGTAATACGCTCTGTCCGCGAACAACCGCTCTGTCTGTGGACAAATGGAAACATTTGAGTGTGTGGGATGAAAAATTAAATAGTGTGCCCCATTTCCCCTTTGAGGTTGGCTCTGAAAAGAGCCTTTTTTTCTTTGCAGATGCTTCAGAAACACCTTTTATTTTTCAATTTATTTTTTTTCTTCTTATTTTCCTCCAAAAATCTTCACATTAGCTTCTCCAAAGCAACCCTTACGTTCCAAAACAGCATGGCATTTCCCATAAAAGATAAAGAAATACCATCTTCCTTAAAGTAATCAATATTACCAGAGTCAATGTTGTCATTGTTGCAAAACAACATGCCCGATTTAGTCATAAAACCAAACATGCCTCGGTTGACTAAGCACCTAGCAACATTTTTCTGAGGACAAAAAACAGAACTATTGTCCCATAGTGCCCTATGCCCCAACCCAGAAAAAGTAACCTTGGCATTTTGAAGGACATCCATGATTGACTGAACCAAATTTTACAGATATTGCAACAAAGTTGGGACACTAACATAGCCCAAATGCACAGCACCACAGTGTAGGACAACTATATGTGGACTATGAAACCTAGCCTAGACTAGAATTGCCTGCAAATTGAAATCAGGCACAGTGCTCCACACCACATCGACGACTCCTTTTGTGTCAAAACGGTTAGCCACATTCCTAGATTTTGCGTACTGCTCCAAACCATTCACAAACATATCTCCAACCACCAACACCCTGACTTTCTGCACCTCCACCATCTTCACTACTGTCACATCCCGTTCTTGTTGGAAATTGCCATGGCATTTATATGAGCGCTCTTCAACACACAGAACCCGTTAAAAAACTACAATTCCCATCTTCCTGCTACGTTGGTCACCTGACAAGCACGCACCACGTTGCCGTGTCTTCTGAAGACCGTATTTAGTACTGTCTGTTCGAGTGCCCAGCGCTCCTAAACTGTGTTAGTTTCGAGCGTTGTTTCCTGACTCCTGTTTAATCCTGAATCCTGTACTAACTCCAAACCTTCACCCCTGCCTTCTCTTCCGTTTTCCAACGCCCGCCCCTCTTCAACTGATTTCCCCGGAATCCTTGAACTCGGCTTGCATCTCGACCTCCACTTGCTAAAGTCCTTTGGCTGTGATGCTGAAAATACTCGAACACGAAAATAAAGGAACTAGCGTGAAGTAACGCTTATTTTCTTTGCCCTTCATTTTGTTTACTCCAATTCATTCTTTTTTGACACTGTTTATTTTGGACGCTTTGCTGAATCTACAATTGCATTGCTTTGGACATTTTGGGACGCTTTGCTGAATTTGATTTGGATCACTTTAGGATATTCTTTGGGACGCTTTGCTGAGTCTATTTCGGAACACTGTGGATTTTGATTTGGAACGCTTTGCTGACTCTACTTTGGAACCCTGTGGCTATCTTCTTGGGACGCTTTGCAGCACTGAAGTCCTGAGACACTGGTGTACCCCTCTTTCACCGTTGATATAAGAATCCCCCTTTGTGTCCATTACTAGTAGGTTACTGGTACATTTTGCTACGGAACAGGTAAGAGTGGGTACTTGGGGGGGTGTTGTTTGCTGTTGACTCGGCAATACCTGGCTGCATTCTGAACGTCTGCTCTGTTCTTCCCTCCTTTAGCTCTGCTGAGTCTGCTCCTGCCTTTTCACTCAAGCCCTCAGCCTGACAGGTGGAATAGATTCATTGTAGGCTGAGCTCTTGGGAGGGAAGTCTTTGGCAATATCACGTTAGAGACTTCGTGTTCGAAGACAGAAGGTTACTTTTCCGGAACTGGGAGAGTAGCATCTGCGGCAACTGGGATACCATACCTAGGTTGTGACAACTACACACATCCTCTCTCAATACGAAGCAGAACCTCAACACCTGATTGGCTAATCCTCAAAATATACTCCCACTTCATGCTCGGAAACCCCGGATGTAGCATGTCCTGTCTGCGAACAGCAGCGCTGTCCGCGGAGCTCGTAAGTAACACTCAGACTCAGGGCAGCCCTTCTACCCTTTCCACTGCACTCTCTGCACCATTTCCTCATTGGCTACTATTAAGCAGTCACACAATCATCCACCAATCACATCCAAGAACTCTACATCTAACTCTGTCATCACCTACAGGACCTACAGCAACAACTACTATAAAACTTCCCAAGATTTCCACTTGCAGATTCAAGCACACCCACATGCAAGAACACAGACTACAGGTATGAATATTTTCTACACAGTACATGTGCACCTCTTCTAGAAATACAATACATCCCGGGAGCTCAGCGGCAACATGCTTGCCTTGAAAGAAACCTCTGGGTGTTTAAGCGCGTTATAAATACGCAACTAAGACAAAATAATTATGCACCCAAAAAACAAACAATTCCTGTATCAGTGCCTCGATGCCCGCAGGCTGTGTAATCGCTTTAAAAATGTAAAACAAAATAAATAAAAATATGAACAGAGTAAATGCCACTGACCCTGTATAAACTGTAAAAATTAACTTACTGTCATTTCTCCCATCTGCTATGATGAAGTGTCACTTGCAAAGCTTTCAGCTCTCCAAATATTTGTTTACACACACACCTATCTATAAAAATATTGTTTCATATTATAAGATGTGAAAAATAACAGTATAATTATGAAAAAGACTCTCCAGTGTGTTATACAATTACACACAGCCAGGTTGAGTACATACATCTTCATTCAAGCACACACCTCATTACGACCCAGGCGGTAAGTTACCGCCTGGGTCGTACCTTTACCACCATGGCGTAAACTACGTTTACGCCATGGTGGTTGGCGGACTTACCGCCCCATTCCGAGGTTGGTGGGGCGGTAAGTCCCCATCAACCCATTTACCCTTCCCCATTCCCATTTTTGCCCCATAGGGCATAATGGGAGTGGGGAAGGCGTTAATTACGCCACCGTAAATTACGGTGGCGTAATTAACAACAAGGTCCCTTAGCGCCATGGATTTTAACACCTGCTAAAAGCAGGTGTTAAATCCTCCATGGCGCTAAGGGACCTCGGAATCAGGCGGTAAGGGTCGGCGCTGTTTACGCCGCCGTAAACCCCTTACCGCCTGGGTCCTAATGAGGCCCACAGACAATATCATTAGAAAGGCTCCCAGATCAAACAACACCACCGCCTCTATATCAGATCCACACCTTCACAAAGGCATATATTGAATGCTTTTATGTACAAACTCTGCCATTTACCCTGTAAAATAGCACAAAATGCATATGATTATGTCTTCTATCTCTTAACATCCATTAACATAACATTAAAAAAAACAAGTGTGCTCTATACTTTTACTATTATACTCATTCGAAAAACATTCAACTAATAGATTATAAATACAATATACAGGATGCACATAGGCAAAGAAAAGTGCAAAGCAATGTCTACATTAACAAAAGTGCTATAAACACACATATGCACTAACTTCTTTCTTTTACACTTTCAGTGAACACCAGTCTCCTGAAAGGCAGCAGCATCTGAAGTACCAACAAGGACTTAGAAGAAACCTACTCTTTCCATACAAAAAAAGTAAGTACAAAACTAACATAATGTTCTAACTGTTACTCAAACACACAAGCATTTTATTGTTGTAGAAGAAACAAATATATTAACCCTTTACCATTAGAGGTAGTATTAGTGCTTCCTTTTGCCAGCTACATACTTTATATTGTCATCTGAAACCCAGTATAGTAACTCACAAATACAAGAATAGCCTTCCCAACATGATGTGCCTGCCCATTGCACAATCACACACCTCCACAATCATACTTGCCATCATACTCAGACACTCTTGCACAAAGCACGCATACACTGCACAACAGCCCAACCCACACTTTCAGGCCGATTCATGGAATAATTAGCGCGGCGCAAGTGGGCAAAAACGTGCAAATCGCAGTGGAATAGCGAAAATCGCAGTGCAAGTGCGAAAATCGCACGAAAAGCAGCGCACGTCGATTCATGGAAGGCCGTGCGCGATAAAACCAGCGGATGTGCGATAAAAAAGTGCGCGGCGCACGTTGGCGCACGTTGGCGCACAGGCCATCTAACAGCGTGCGCCAGGTCACAGCGAAAATCGCACAGGCCACAGCGAAATTCGCACATAGCGCGGCGCACGCAATAAAAGTAGGCGGAACACGGGCGTAACACTCGGAATGGGGAACAACTTGCCAAAACGTGGGCGTCACGGGGGAAGTACAGGGCACAAGTGCGCGGAACGCCCACACGCTCGCCTACAACACGTATTCATGGAATAGAATAGGGGAAAAAAGCGCACGCTCAAACCAGCGCACAGGCACAAACACGACCGCCACAAGAAAGGAGGCGGTAGCGTCTCTGCGGCTGTAAGAAATGTGCGCCAAAAGGTGCGCCAACAAATAGCACCTATATACTGCCATGATGAATGTCCCATACTGTGGCCCTCCAGGAAAAAAGACGTGCAAAGGGGTACCCACAAACACGGACACCCGCTGACAAAAAATACGTGTGCATGTATACCGGGGTGCGCGGGAAGTGTCACACGCGATTTGCAGGGTACGTGCATCACAGGGGTTCGCGTGAAGTTATTCACGCGATCGGGCCTGGGGGAGCGGGCTACGTGTATTACAGGGGTTCGCGTGAAGTTCCTCACGCGATCGGGCCTGGGGGAGCGGGCTACGTGTATTACAGGGGTTCGCGTGAAGTTCCTCACGCGATCGGGCCTGGGGGAGCGGGCTACGTGTATTACAGGGGTTCGCGTGAAGTTCCTCACGCGATCGGGCCTGGGGGAGCGGGCTACGTGTATTACAGGGGTTCGCAGGAAGTTCCACACGCGAATAGCCTGGGCGCGTGTATTTGAGGGGTGCGCGGGAAGTTCCTCACGCGATCGGGCCTGGGGGAGCGGGCTACGTGTATTACAGGGGTTCGCAGGAAGTTCCACACGCGAATAGCCTGGGCGCGTGTATTTCAGGGGTGCGCGGGAAGTTCCACACGCGAATAGCCTGGGCGCGTGTATTTCAGGGGTTCGCGGGAAGTTCCACACGCGAATAGCCTGGGCGCGTGAATTTGAGGGGTGCGCGGGAAGTTCCACACGCGAATAGCCTGGGCGCGTGTATTTCAGGGGTGCGCGGGAAGTTCCACACGCGAATAGCCTGGGCGCGTGTATTTCAGGGGTTCGCGGGAAGTTCCACACGCGAATAGCCTGGGCGCGTGTATTTCAGGGGTGCGCGGGAAGTTCCACACGGGAATAGCCTGGGCGCGTGTATTTCAGGGGTTCGCGGGAAGTTCCACACGCGAATAGCCTGGGCGCGTGAATTTGAGGGGTGCGCGGGAAGTTCCTCACGCGAATAGCCTGGGCGCGTGAATTTGAGGGGTGCGCGGGAAGTTCCACACGCGAATAGCCTGGGCGCGTGTATTTCAGGGGTTCGCGGGAAGTTCCACACGCGAATAGCCTGGGCGCGTGTATTTCAGGGGTGCGCGGGAAGTTCCACACGCGAATAGCCTGGGCGCGTGTATTTCAGGGGTTCGCGGGAAGTTCCACACGCGAATAGCCTGGGCGCGTGAATTTGAGGGGTGCGCGGGAAGTTCCACACGCGAATAGCCTGGGCGCGTGTATTTCAGGGGTGCGCGGGAAGTTTTACACGCGATTTCTGCACGGTACGTGTATTTCAGGGGTGCCGGGGAGTCCCACATGTGATTTGACAGTGTGGGTCCTCCCAGGTGTACCCTGTACACCCTCCACGGCCCCTGCAGGCAGCCCACACCACAGGGGACTACCCTGCATCCCTGGTCATGTCCCGCAGGCAGCCCACCCAACATGGGCATGCCCCCCAGCAAAGGCACATGTCTCCTTGAACTAATGAACACCAACACATGTCCCCTTGCACCCCCACCCCCCAGCACTGTGGGGCACATGCCAGCAGTCCCCCACCCATGTCCAACTCATGTCCCCCACCACCCCCACCCCCCAGCACTGTGGGGCACCTGCCAGTAGGCCCCCACCCATGTCCAACTCATGTCTCCCACCACCCCCACCCCCCAGCCACCAGGGTCACCCTCCACCAGGGCCCCACTCATGTCTCCCACCACCCCCACCCCCCAGCACTGTGGGGCACCTGCCAGCAGGCCCCCACCCATGTCCAACTCATGTCTCCCACCACCCCCACCCCCCAGCACTGTGGGGCACCTGCCAGCAGTCCCCCACCCATGTCCAACTCATGTCCCCCACCACCCCCACCCCCCAGCACTGTGGGGCACCTGCCAGTAGGCCCCCACCCATGTCCAACTCATGTCTCCCACCACCCCCACCCCCCAGCCACCAGGGTCACCCTCCACCAGGGCCCCACTCATGTCTCCCACCACCCCCACCCCCCAGCACTGTGGGGCACCTACCAGCAGGCCCCCACCCATGTCCAACTCATGTCTCCCACCACCCCCACCCCCCAGCACTGTGGGGCACCTGCCAGCAGGCCCCCACCCATGTCCAACTCATGTCTCCCACCACCCCCAAACCCCAGCCACCAGGGGCACCCTCCACCAGGCCCCCACTCATGTCACCCACCACCCCCACACCCCAGCAGTGCAGGGTCACCCTCCACCAGGGCCCCACTCATGTCTCCCACCGCCCCCACACCCCAGCAGTGCAGGGTCACCCTCCACCAGGCCCCCACTCATGTCTACCACCACCCCCACCCCCCAGCCACCAGGGTCACCCTCCACCAGGGCCCCACTCATGTCTCCCACCACCCCCACCCCCCAGCACTGTGGGGCACCTGCCAGCAGGCCCCCACCCATGTCCAACTCATGTCTCCCACCACCCCCACCCCCCAGCACTGTGGGGCACCTCCCAGCAGGCCCCCACCCATGTCCAATCCATGCCCCCCTGCACCTGGGTCCCAACATTCCCCAATCATGTCCGTAATGCCCATCCTCCCCTGCCAAAAGGCCCAACCAACTATCACACCCACCCACATATCAAAGGCAATTACATGTTACACCCCCAATGTAAATAATGCAATTTAACACATGTCTGTCACACACAATGGCTGCAAGTGAATGACAAAACACCCAACATGACATGCCTGAAAGCAATGAGATGATACGACACATTGAAGATTAAAAAAATAATATGTATTGAACAGCAAATAAGAAAAAACACAAAGCAAATCAAACAAAACAAGATGAATGTCCAAGAAAAAATTATGAAAAATTAAAATAAGCATATACAAAGGCAGCGGGCTATTCGGACGGCTCACTGGTTGTTGTCATGGGCCAGGGCATCATCGAACTCCTGGTCAATGGTTTGGAGGCGGGCATGTTCCCTGGCCCCGAGGTCCCGCAGGGATAACGCAGTGTCATGCTCAAACTCCCTGCGAAGACCCTCGAGGCACTCAGCCCGCCTCAGCGCCCTCCGCATGGAGTCCTCCGCCCTGACCATCGTGAGCCGTTCCTCCTCTGCCCGCTGCCGCTCCGCACCTATCCGCTGGCACAACCTCTCCCACACGGAAGCCACTCCCATTCCAGGGTTCTCCTGCCCTCCGGCCGATGCCTGCACCCCTGATGTTGATGGCCCCGAGCCATGATGCCTCCCACGTTGAGCCTGCTGCTGCCTCCGACGCAACTGCCTGTGCCAGCACGACGGCATCCAGGCTGATGGAAACCACCGACGCCGTCGTGCACGTGCCCTGCCCGATGATGCCGTCACATCCTCCATCTGCTGGGGTCCAGTTGCTCTGGTGTCCACCCCTGCTGGATCTCTGACTCCCGACTGTGGCAGGGATGGGATCCCCACCGAGCTGGCTGCATTGGTCGGGGCAGGTCCACAGGGGGCCCTGGTGGCATCTGGGCTGGAAGACGGCAAGGAGAACGACTGGTGGATAGCCTGCACAGAGGAGGAGAGGGCCGCCACATTGGCCAACACATGCAGGAAACCCCCGAACATGGCCGATCCCAATTGGGCCACGTCGGCACGGTGCACTTCGTGATGACGTGCGTGCTCCTCCCGGGAAGCACGCACGGCATCACGAATCACAGCCGTGCGCAACGCGACCCCAATCAGGACCTTCTCCGCACGGCCAGGGGTTCCCACGTCCGCAGGTGGAGGGGAGTCAGGTGACATGGACATCCCCTCTACCTGCAGACAGGCCTGGGACGGGGCATCCCTGCTGGTGCATGGTGGTGCACTCACAGGGTCAGGGAGAGCGACATGCACAGGCCCCTCCACGGTGACCTGTGCTGCCTCCTGCCCCTGGCCCTGGACTGCACCACTTGCACCAGCAGGGATGCCCCCACCAGGCCCCATGTGTGCCCCAGTGGCGGCCTCCTCCTCCTCTGTGCAAACCACCAACCTGGATGGCTCCTCACCGTCTCCCACCGTAGCAGGCCCCTGTGGGGGCTCACCCACCCCTTCCGCTGCAGCCGTGGGGGCATCCCCGCCGCCTTGCTCCACAGCGCCGTCTCCGCCCTCTTCTTCACTAGCCGCTGCGTAGAGGGAGACAAAGAACACAAGCATCAGGGCACTGTACAATGGTCCCCTAGACAGGAAGCAATAGCAGATGAGCACCACTGTCAAAGTACACTTCCATCATGTCCCTCCACAACACATGGGTCAGTCCAGGCAAAACACACACAGTAACAGGCATGGTGCATGCCATGGACATTTCCATGCATGTCCAATGGACTCTTGAAACATTCAATGATATGTAACTCACATGCATCATGCCTCATGCCCATCACATGCACACACTTCACCTCAGTCACATCCATCTGGCCCCAAACACACCAAACACAGCGGATACAAGGGTAATTTTGCTGCTTTACTGAATCTCTGCATTGTCACACACATGTGTCATGCATCCATGGCATGCACAAGTCACAGACACGCAGGTCAGGCACACAGACATGGCTACCATATATGTACCTGGCATCAGCACCCATCCCTCACCCCCACCCATGTTCAGGTACAGCGACTGGCATGCTCTCATGTTCATAATCTGATTAGGGCTCCCCATGCGGCATTTCAACACATGCAACAACCATGTGCATCACACATCACTGGTCGCACATGCATTACCATGATGTCCCTGCACACATACATGCATACATGGCCTATGGCACACATACAGGCAAGTATCATAGAACCAGCACACCGCAACATGCCCTGTCTCACACAGTAATGCATGGACACTTACCGCTCAACTCCAGACGGGCCTCCCTCTCAAGGATCTGGGCGTGGAGCGCTGGGCGTACGCGTTCCAGGACCCTCATCTGGATGGTACTCATGCGGCCCCGGCCCCCCTCCACGAGGCGCCGGGCCTTCACAAGGGTCCTGGACCTCAAGTCCTCCCAGCGCTTCTTGATCTTCAGGACGTCGCGGGTTGCCACCCCCTCCGCGTTGATGGCAACCACACAGTCGGCCCAGATCCTCTGCCGTCCTTCCTTGCTGGCGCGGGACGATCCAAAGAGGGCATCATACTGCCCCAGGACATGCTCCACCAGGACACCAACTTCGGTGACAGTGAAGCTGGTGCCCCTCTGCCCCTCTGCCCCTCTGGCCTGGGGTTGCCACTGGTGCCAGATGTGGAAGTGCCCGACATGGCAACCCCAGAGGCAGGTGTGGGTGGGCAACTGGGTCCTGGGGCTGGGCTGTGGAGCGATGTAATACCAGTCGGGAGTCTTCAGTTCCAGCAGGGGTGGACACAGCAACTGGACCCCTGCAGATGGCTGATGTGCAGGCACCAAATGGCAGGGCACGGTGGCAGCAGGCAGGCAGGCAGGCAGGCAGCAGCAGATGGCACGTGGGAGGCTGCTCGGGGCACTAGGGGGCAGTAACTCGGCCTTCTGGGCAGGAGCGTGGGCTTCCGTGTGTTTTCGCGTGGCCAGCTTGATACGGAGTGATTTGGCACGTGAAAATCCTGCACGTCAGCGTGAAATCCGAGGAAAGGCCCTTAGCGCGTAAGCGCGTCAGCACGCATACGCGATTCTATTGGACCAGAGTCCCTCAGCGCATAAGCGCGTCTGTGACGTGACCCGCACGGGTGTTCCCCACTCAGCACGTGATGACGGGGCACACGTGGAGATACTGCACGTCAGAGTGTCATCGCGTGTAATTGGACAAAAGTGCGCGTACACGCGATTGGCCTATGTACGTGTATTTAATGGGTGCGCGGCCACTTACACACGCAAGTACGTCAGCGAACCTGTATCACGTGGTGCGTGTGAATTTCCGCACGCGATTGGACTGGGAACTGGATTCCAGGGGTGCGCGGGTCACACGCTGTATCCCGTGGTGCGTGTGAATTTCCACACGCTATTGGACTGGGAACTGGATTCCAGGGCTGCGCGGGTCACACGCTGTATCCCGTGGTGCGTGTGAATTTCCACACGCTATTGGACTGGGAACTGGATTCCAGGGCTGCGCGGGTCACACGCTGTATCCCGTGGTGCGTGTGAATTTCCACACGCTATTGGACTGGGAACTGGATTCCAGGGCTGCGCGGGTCACACGCTCGCCTAGAACACGCGCTAAGCATAAATTGCGGACTTTAACAATAACAAGCTCAGACGCCAGGATGAACATACCGTTCCTAGCAGCAGTGGCAGTGGGCTACCAAAGGAGGAGGAGGAGGATAGTCAGGGCCAGAATATTCACACCCAGAACCAGCCTTTTCGGGATGCCTGATGACCAGGTGTATGGGAGGTACAGGTTTCCACCACACATCATACTGGACCTGGTGAGTGAGTGGGAGGATGACCTCACATCACCCACCCTGTGCTCCCAAGCACTCAGCCCCCTGGAGAAGGTCCTCAATGTACTGCACTTCTTAGCCACTGGATAATTTCAGCGGACAAGTGCCATAGTGGGTGGGGTGTCACAGGCCACCCAGTCACGCTGCCTACACCAGGTCTTGAACATCATGACTGCACGCCCATCAGTCCGCAGGCACATATACCTGCCCAGAACACCTGCAGAAAGGCATGCTGCCGCCCTGGATTTTTACGCAGTGGCACGATTCCCCAAAGTGCTAGGTGCCATCGACTGCACCCATGTGGCTCTACGTCCCCCTAGGGCATCTGAGCACATCTATAGGAACCGCAAGCACTGGCATTCCATCAACGTGCAGGTAGCATGTAATGCCAAGGGAATCATCACCTCAGTATATGCCAACTATCCCGGCTCCACCCACGACAGCTTCATTTACCGAATGTCCACCCTAAGCCGGGACCTAGAAGCTGGGCGGCATGGCGATACATGGCTGCTTGGTGTGTATGTATGCCACTGCACATGCATGCATGTTGGATACTGAGCAAGGTCACAACCTCACCAATGATACCAATCCCCACCTCCACAGGGGACAGTGCCTACCCTCTCAGCCCCCACATGATGACGCCAATTCGGAACCCCACCACGCCACCCCAGGTAAGATTTAACACAGCCCACATTACAACCAGGGGCATAGTGGAGCGCACATTCGGAGTGCTGAAGTCACGCTTTCGCTCCCTTGACCGTTCTGGCGGGCAGCTGTTATACGCTCCCCCAGTAGTGTGCAGGATCATAGTGGCAGCATGTGTCCTGCACAACGTTGCAACACGCCGGGGCCTGGCCGTGGACATGGTGGTGGCCCCACATCCCCAACCACATGCACAGCCGCTGCGCATGGGAGGGGAAAGGGCACGGGGGGAGGCAGCCCGTACACAGCTAGATAGAAATCACACCCCTGTGGAGTGCACACTGCCCTGGCACATTCCATCTGACAATCAATGATGACTCAACCTGACACTGATCCTGAATGTGTGGAGAATGAACCGGGAATTCCATGTCAGCCTGAGATTGTTCACCTGGAAGTGTCACAATGTGTGCATCCCTACCCACACAGACACCACCAATGCAGTTTTGTGAAGTTACACATTGAAGCAGCTAAAATGAATACCCACTTGCAAAATGTAACAAGAGGACAGTGCCATGTCAGCCAACCCAACCCCAGCACTGCCACACGACACACCGTGCCATGTCATGCTAATTGCAGGTAAACAAAGTAATCCCCACAACATGACATCACTCTCACTATGTACAGTGGCACTATTAGAAACCTGCAACACCTGAAATGCTCACAGCAATGCCGGACCAACAACATACTTGAGCACGTAGTACCATTAACATGACATCAAAAATGTTACATATTAGTAGTCTCACCACCTGGAAATGCCTGCACTCCCACCACTACCAACTGTGCAGTGTTGGCGCCATGTAGAGTTGTAGGTGCACTGCTGCCAACATGGTCCCCATCGCCAGACTAGAGGTCCTTGTGTGGACTTGAGGAAGGGACCTGCAAATTGGGAGGTAGACACAGAAGAAGAGTTACACATCAATGCAACATGCAGTGTACAACACAACAGCAATATGCACTATGAATGTATACACAGTATTGACTACAGACTGGCCACACAGCTCATGGGAGTCCAACGTCACTGTGTAATTCACTGTCACTTGGGCACACCCTTTGCAAGCCCATGGAAACGGGAAGCAGGAGGGGTGTGTGTGACTCAAACCCAAGCATCTGAACCAAATACATTACAAGCCTGCATGTGCCCAGCCACAATGCAGCGTATGCCCACAGGAACCACGGAAGCCAACAGATCGGAGCCAACAGATCGGAGCCAACAGATCGGAGCCAACAGATCGGAGCCAACAGATCGGAGCCAACAGATCGTCCCAAAAAAATTGGGAATAAAAGAAATCAAAATAAAAATAAAAATAAGAAACAATCAAAAATGGCCATTGATGGGCCCGGGGGGGTTGGGGAGGCCACCCAGGAGGTCCGAGGACAGGATGCACACCAGAACCCACCTGCGTGGATCCTGGGAAGATAAAACACCTCCATGGGCTCATGGCCCACACGGCTACCCTATTGTGGGAGTGTCACTGCTGTCGCTATTATCACCCTGTGCAGCTGCATCCGGAGGTGGTTGCACTATGGGAGGCAGCCCACGCAAGGCCCTAGTCTGCTCCTCCATGGCTGCAAGCATGCGGGTGTGGTAGGTCTGGTTCTGGAGGATGAGTGTACGGAGGTCCCCATGCAACAACTCACGGGATGCCCGGACCTCCGCCCTCGTTGCCTGCATCTCAGCTCAGAGCGTACGGGTGAGACGCTCCAGCTGCTGTTCTGTCCTTTGGTGTGTTGAAGCCTCAAGCTCAACAAGAGTCGTCCTGAGGTGTAGGAGCTCCTGCCTCAGGGCTTCCCTGTGGCCCTGGGACTCAATGGAGATGGCCTCCTGCAGAGTCGCCAATGCCGCCCGCCTGTCCCTGTTGGACCCCAACATGTCCTCCCTGTGTGACTGGCAGATGGAGTCGGTTGCCTGCTCTAGTCGCTCCATCAGCCTTTCTGGGGGGACAATGGAAGTGGCCACCCTATCCATGGCCTGAGCCATCATCTCGGATGATGCAGCCTGTTGGGTAGCCATACCGTAAATGGATTGCTCCCATGCGGTATTGCCGGGTGGCGTACGGCCACCACGTCGGCGGGCACCACACCTGTCTGGGGCAAGGCGAACTGCGCCTTGCTGTGCCGGCACTGCCTGAGGCTGCAGGACTGCATTCCCCCTCTGATCTGCTGGCCCAGGAACAGGATCAGATGTCGCGGAGTGTGACCCTGCATCCGTAACCACCGAAGGCGTAGCTGCCAACACTGACATCCCCATGGAGGGTACTGACCCTGGTGCAGGTGGGTGAGACAGAACAGAATCCCTCCCTGGAACACTCACCAGCGACGGCACGTAGGTCTCATCCGAATCAACACCTGAGTACAGCTCGGGGGAGGTGCAGCCAGAGACACCCCTTGAGAGCACGACCTGCAGCACTTGTGGGTTCTCCCCCACCACCACACCACGTCCCTCACTGGTGGTTGGTCGGCCCTGGGACACCTCCTGGGTCTGCACCATCTCCACAACCCCAGCAGTATCAGGTGCGTCTTCCCCTGCAAAGACATGAAAACAAAGTAATGGAAACAGGCATTAGAACCATGGCACACATTGAGGGCTGAGAAGCAAGAGAACCAGTACTTGATTGACACATGTCCCACATGACTAAAACCCTCCCATGCATGCACCCTCACTGCGTATGAAGTGCAGGCAAATGGCACACACTGATGACACCAAGATGGAAGATGAACAAATTTTCTGCATGCTGCCTGGCAGTGGCATCACACATTGGCCTGTGATTGGCAGGTGAAACACACATGCCATCACACAGATGGCATGTACCATTGCTATTGAGTGAAGATGGAGAGGAGGGCACCACCTATTCATTCAGTCCAGTTCCCGCATGTAATAGCTTTTCTGATTCTAACAGGTCAGATTTTTCACCAGGAGCTGCCAGTCTGAAATGGTCAAATAGCACAGGGACATGTGTGTACAAATGATATCCAGGTAACAAAGTCACTCCACTTTACCATACCCATGTCAGACATGTGACTAGTGGACAGCGACATGCCTAGTGAAAGTGGTGGAATGCAAACAAACTGACTGAATGAACAGTGAAAAATAAGCAAATATGTTGTGTCAAGGTGACACTTCAAGGGCAACTGGCGTGCAGTTGTGCTAGATGTCTACTGTTGGCAGAAGGGATACTGCTATGGCCAAATGCAGCTGCGCAGGAAGTATTGCATGAAGCACATGGCTGAACCATACGACTGAGGCGCACACACTCTCACCTGGCACCCAAACAGAAGCCCTCACACACACACCATGCACATGTATGACACACACATGCATGTGCACTCACCGGACAATGCCTCGTAATCAGCCAGATCTCCCACGCCTTGGATCTGTTCCTCCGTGACGTAGGTCCCAGCGACTGACTCATGTGGAGTGAGTTCCATGTCTACTACTGGAGACCCACCTCCAGTCACTAGAGTTGCGGCATGACTTGAGGCCAGCTTACTCTTTGCCCTGCGCTTTAGGTCATTCCAGCGCTTATAGCAATCATTGGCTGTGCGCCTCACGATTCCAAGGGCACTTACGATGTCCGCAACGGTCTGCCAGTGTGCCTGGCGTTGTGCAGGTGTGGTCTTGGATCCTGCAACAATGACCATCTCGTTGTCATGTCCGGACACATACTCGACAAGTGCATTCAGTTCGTCATCCGTGAAGCTGGGCTTCCTGGACGGGCCGGACTGTGTAGCCGTGTCTGGGGCATCAGCCTGTGCCGGACGAGCACTCTTCCTCTTCCGCTTGGAAGGTGGTGGTGATCCTGAGTGTCCTGCGCCACTCTGGACACTAGGGGCAGGAGCCCTGGTGGACTCTGTATCAGGAGTGTGGGATTGCACACTCAGCATGGGAGTTGGTGCAGGCATTGGCTCTAGTGTGATGGTGTCAGGGGGAATGTCAGCAGCATGGACTAGGACCGACACTGTCCTGGCTGGGTGTGTGAGGGCTGGGGTGGATGGAGCCGCAGCTGCCCCTGCAGCCACTCCGCCCTGCCTCCTTGGTGCAGCAGATGACCTTGCTGCCCCAGATCCACGTGGCATGATGGCATCAACGTGCACCAGCGCACGTGTCGTAGCCCTGCTGACCTGGAAGTCAGCCATGGAGTCAGCCAGGTCTGGTGCCACAATGGGCTGGTCCAACAAGGGCTGAGCATGGATGGTGTCAGCCACTTCAGCCTCAACGGGAGGGGGGGAGGGGGGGCACGGGGGGGATGATGGGTGCCCTTGACTGGTCCTCCACACATGGGGGGACAGGCTCACCCTGCAAGTTACGACCACGTCCCCTACCGGATCCACCACGGCCACCACTTGTGGCTCTTCCACCTTTGCCACCCTTACGGAATCCTCGCCTCCCAGCCATGGCACTGATATTAATGTGCGTATGGGAGTGGCTGTAGACAATTGTCCTGGGCAATTGGGGGTCAAAGGGGTTGGGTACCAGATGGTAATTGTACCCTAGTGCTCTAGCACGGCTGATTGCAACCCCTGGGGAAAGATGACGGGTCATGCAACGCACAGGAGGCCCAAAAAAGGGAGATGACGTGCACGCAACCCCTCCTAGACCACGTGTGCAGAAAGAAAAACCTGCACTACGCTGTGGCACCCAGTAACACAAGAATGAACGTATGCGTGTCACACGCAGCCTAGAATGACCTCTGAAGGGGTAGGCTACACACGGGGCAAGCACAGAAGTTGGATACGTGCGTGACTCACCGTCTGCCAGGTAAAAGAGCGTGAAGAATGAGCGCGTTTGGCTGGCTAAACCCCCGCCAAAAGAAGATGTGTACGCTGTCTGAGAAGACAGGACAACAGTAGAAGGGGACACTGTTTGAGGGAACAGGCCCAGGTAAACCAGTAAAAGAGAAAAAAGAGAAAAAGCTGTCAGAGGTAACAGGGAATACGAACTGGAAACGCCGTGAAGTAAATCGCGTGTGAAACGACAAGAAGTGCAGATTTCACCCACTCGCTCTCCACGAAAAGCACGTACAAGGAAATGGTGTTCTACATGTACCTTATATACAGGCCCACACGTACAGCGTCACTTACGCGGCGTGTACGTTCACCAATCACACGCTTTGTCACTCCTGCGTGTAGATCCATTTTCACCAATCACACGCTTTGTCACTTCTGCGTGTAGATCCATTTTCACCATTCACACGCTTTGTCACTTCTGCGTGTAGATCCATTTTCACCAATCACACGCTTTGTCACTTCTACGTGTACATCCATTTTCACCAATCACACGCTTTGACACTGGGACGTGTCACGCAACAATTTCCTGCACGTGCAGGTGACTATAGGTGCGCATATGCTGTTGACGGGTTTACGCGCTAAGGGCCTTTGCTGACGTGTGGGATTTCACTACCTATCAGGCTGTCCACGCGTTCACACACGAGAGACCACGCTCCTGGCCAGGAGGCCAAATTACTGCCCCCCAGAGCCCTGAGCACGCTCCCACCTGCCATCTGCTGCTGCCTGACTGCCTGCTGGCCACGTGCCCCACAGTGCTGGTGGGTGGGGGTGTTGGGAGACATGGGTGGGGGCCTGGTGGAGGGTGCCCCTGCACTGGTGGGGGTGGTGGGAGACATGGGTGGGGGCTTGGTGGAGAGTGCCCCTGGTGGCGGGGGGGTGGGGGTGGTGGGAGACATGGGTGGGGGCCTGGTGGAGGCTGCCCCTGGTGGCGGGAGGGTGGGGGTGGTGGGAGACATGAGTGGGGGCCTGGTGGAGGCTGCCCCTGCACTGCTGGGGGGTGGGGGTGCAGGGGGACATGAGCAGGTGTGCAGGGTAGTCCCCTGTTTTGTAGGCTGCCTGCAGGGGCCGTGGCGGGTGTACAGGGAACACCTGTGAGGACCCACCCAGCCTAATCGCGTGTGATGATTCCCACGCACCCCTGTAATACACGTACCCTGGCCAATCGCGTGTTAAACTTCCCGCGTACCCCTGTAATACACGTACCCTGGCTAATCGCGTGTTAAACTTCCCGCGTACCCCTGTAATACACGTACCCTGCCTAATCGCGTGTTAAACTTCCCGCGTACCCCTGTAATACACGTACCCTGGGCAATCGCGTGTTAAACTTCCCGCGTACCCCTGTAATACACGTACCCTGGCTAATCGCGTGTATAACTTCACGCGTACCCCTGTAATACACGTACCCTGGCCAATCGCGTGTTAAACTTCCCGCGTACCCCTGTAATACACGTACCCTGGCTAATCGCGTGTTAAACTTCCCGCGTACCCCTGTAATACACGTACCCTGCCTAATCGCGTGTTAAACTTCCCGCGTACCCCTGTAATACACGTACCCTGGGCAATCGCGTGTTAAACTTCCCGCGTACCCCTGTAATACACGTACCCTGGCTAATCGCGTGTATAACTTCACGCGTACCCCTGTAATACACGTACCCTGGCCAATCGCGTGTTAAACTTCCCGCGTACCCCTGTAATACACGTACCCTGGCCAATCGCGTGTTAAACTTCCCGCGTACCCCTGTAATACACGTACCCTGGCTAATCGCGTGTATAACTTCACGCGTACCCCTGTAATACACGTACCCTGGCCAATCGCGTGTTAAACTTCCCGCGTACCCCTGTAATACAGGTACCCTGGCTAATCGCGTGTTAAACTTCCCGCGTACCCCTGTAATACACGTACCCTGCCTAATCGCGTGTTAAACTTCCCGCGTACCCCTGTAATACACGTACCCTGGGCAATCGCGTGTTAAACTTCCCGCGTACCCCTGTAATACACGTACCCTGGCTAATCGCGTGTATAACTTCACGCGTACCCCTGTAATACACGTACCCTGGCCAATCGCGTGTTAAACCTCCCGCGTACCCCTGTAATACACGTACCCTGGCTAATCGCGTGTTAAACTTCCCGCGTACCCCTGTAATACACGTACCCTGCCTAATCGCGTGTTAAACTTCCCGCGTACCCCTGTAATACACGTACCCTGGGCAATCGCGTGTTAAACTTCCCCCGTACCCCTGTAATACACGTACCCTGGCTAATCGCGTGTATAACTTCACGCGTACCCCTGTAATACACGTACCCTGGCCAATCGCGTGTTAAACTTCCCGCGTACCCCTGTAATACACGTACCCTGGCCAATCGCGTGTTAAACTTCCCGCGTACCCCTGTAATACACGTACCCTGGCTAATCGCGTGTATAACTTCACGCGTACCCCTGTAATACACGTACCCTGGCCAATCGCGTGTTAAACTTCCCGCGTACCCCTGTAATACACGTACCCTGGCCATTCGCGTGTTAAACTTCCCGCGTACCCCTGTAATACACGTACCCTGGCTAATCGCGTGTATAACTTCACGCGTACCCCTGTAATACACGTACCCTGGCCAATCGCGTGTTAATCTTCCCGCGTACCCCTGTAATACACGTACCCTGGCCAATCGCGTGTTAAACTTCCCGCGTACCCCTGTAATACACGTACCCTGGCTAATCGCGTGTTAAACTTCCCGCGTACCCCTGTAATACACTTACCCTGGCTAATCGCGTGTTAAACTTCCCGCGTACCCCTGTAATACACGTACCCTGGCCAATCGCGTGTTAAACTTCCCGCGTACCCCTGTAATACACGTACCCTGGCTAATCGCGTGTTAAACTTCCCGCGTACCCCTGTAATACACTTACCCTGGCTAATCGCTTGTTAAATTTCCCGAGTACCCCTGTAATACACGTACCCTGGCCAAATCCGTGTTTAACTTCCCGCGTACCCCTGTAATACACGTACCCTGGCTAATCGCGTGTATGACTTCACGTGTACCCCTGATATGCACGTTACCTGCTTTGCGTTCCTTGTTTGGCAGCCCTGTAAACTGGTCCAGGGTTAGCGCAGCCCTTTGCGATGATTTAGCGATTTTGATGGCTTTTCCTTGCGCGAGGGCGTTCTTGGGGGCGTTACTGGCGCTGCTGCAGGGTCGCTGCGATACTCTGCGCCACGGCTGGTTTGGGAGCATGAAATCCATGAATACGCTGTGCGCGGAAATCGGTTTTAGCGCACGTGCCTGGCGCAGTCAATCGCACGCGGACACTCTGCGCCAGCCGCTTGCGACACTTTTCAGCGAAATTCTATGAATTACCCTCTTTATTTTTTTTCTCCAACAGACCCCAAAGAATGCCTACCAAAAAGCAACTCTGTAGAAAGCAACGCAGAAGTAGAGCAAATCAAAATAAAAGTGTCAAAAATAAGCATCCATGTCAAGCAGATTTTGTACAAAAGGTACAAACAAAACAGCTAATACGGTCATTAAGCGAAACAAAACAAGCTTCCAGTACAGAAACTTTCCCTCCTCTATCAAAATGTAAAACCAAACAGAAACTGATTAACAAGACTTCAACTACTACTGCTCACACTGGACCTATAAATCTTGATGTAGTGGCAAGTAAGCTTACCAAAATAAATGTTTTACAAAAAATGTTCCACCACAGAGTCCTTCAGAACCTTTTAAAAACAGGAGAGACAGTGCAATCCTTCTCAAAAGGAAGTTATTTATTTTAGTTTTAAACAGAATGAAACCACAAACAAAACTAACTACTAAACTACAAAAAAGGCTTCTCAATAAACGGAATATCACCAAAAATAGCATCTTAAACATCTGTAGAGGTGAATGGAGTAACACCACGACTACAGAACCATATTTTAATGAAGAAGCATATAAACAAAAGCAAACAAACCCAATTGCCATACATAGCAGTGGATGAGGGTATGAAAAACTTAATAACACCATTATGGAACAAGAAACTCTGCTCACAAAAATATCCCCAGAAAACTCAGTATCACCTCCCCAATCTACCCATCCAAAACATCAAGGGCCTCATTACACGGTAGGCGGTAACCATGGTGCTATTAGTGCCATGGTTGCCGCCGGTACCGTACCGAGTCCGCCTTGGTGGATGGCGGAATTACCGCCCTACTCCAAGGTGAGCGGGGGCGGTAATTCCCCATTCACCAAGGCCCTTCCCAATTCCCATTTTTGCCCCATAGAGCATAATGGGAATGGGGAAGGTGCTAATTACGGTACCGCAAATTGCGGTACCGTAATTAGCTCCGAGGTCCCTTTGCGGGTCCCGTCCTTAACGCCTGGAAAAACCAGGAGTTAAGGGAGGACCTGCAAAGGGACCTCGTAGTAAGGCGGTAAGGCTTTACCGGTACCGGTGCCCTTACCGGTACCGGTAAACCCTTACTGCCTACCGTGTAATGAGGCCCCAAGTCTACAAATGGCCGTGCACATCAATGTGTAACATTGGCAAAAATCTTTCAAATCTTTAAGCCAGTTCCTCAATCAGTATGTAAAAAGCAAAGACAAATTCAAAATGAAACTACTACAAAATATGAATGCCTTTCCAGTGCGCAAATACACAGGACTAGACGGACATTAATTAGCCTGCATTTCAGGACCTATTTGCAAAAGCACCTTGCATCATATCAAAGTGATATCAACACATCATTCAACTATATGAAATCTAGTCCAAAAACTCTACTATGCTAAATGTCCTGCTTTAGCACTAGCCAACTTAAATAACAATCTTCTACATGGCACAGCCAAACAACTACTCGAAGAAATAGACCATATCCAGAGAAAATATTTTGGAATTGAAAGCCACTTACAAAATTAAATAGATATACAACAAACTAGCAACTACTGTACAAATTGCAACCTACTATTAAACACATACAAAAAGAAATACTAAAGTTTATTAGTAACCCGGCGAGAGACAATCTGAATGCAACACGCATTCTGATTGGCTCTCGCCAGGTCCCTACCCGTCCGGGAATCCCTCTGTCGGGATTCCATGGCCTTTTTCCCCAGCGGGGGGCGTGGCAACTCCTCAGCCAATGAGGAGGCTCGAAGCGGGGCCATCCCCGCTCCTAGCCTCTCTGCAGCTGAGAGGCTGCCTTCGCCCCCCGCCGGGGACTCGGGTAAGTCTTTTTTTTTTTTAATTCTCTTCCCTCCCACCCTCCCCCCCAACTTACCTTCTTGGTCCTGCGTCCCCGGCGGGGGACGAGGGAAGCCTCCAGCCATGTGGAGACTCGGAGCTGGGCCATCTCCGCTCTGCGCCTCGACACGGCTGGGGGCTTCCCTCGTCCACCGCCGGGGACGCAGGTACGTGTTTTTTTTTTCCCTCTTCCCCCGTCCCACTCCCGCCCTCCCAACCCCACTTCCTTTCATTTTGATCCTTGAAATTAATATTGAATAAAATCTGAGAGAAACCATTGAAATAATTCAAGAGTCACAAGAAACTGGTAAATTTGAACTTCTAAATCCTACTACAGAATCCAATATTTTAGAACATTATACAATTCATCCTTTACACTTAAAAGATGCTATACATGATGCACTTGAAACGTACCAAATGCGACAAGCCAAAGGATCTCCAATCAGCATATGGAAAAAAAGTATAGAAGCACGGGCCTTTCCGCTACTCTTTCCTACTGAAAAATTAGGAAGGTACAATGGTAGACCCACACAGATAACCGCATCAGAATATCGCTCTCTACGAATGTATTCTGACGTCCCCAGATTCAGACAAAACATGGAATACATATTCCACCTTCTCTTTGAAAGTGAACTACCAACTCTATACTACGGAGTTGCACACACATTAAAATCAGGTACCCATTTTTAAAATATGTCAGCTACGCAATTATTACAAAAAGTGCAGGAAAAAGATGAGGTTTTATAGTCAAGTATTACAAATCTTTTAGCAAACTTGCATGGTACAAAAGAATACTGGTTCTGACGGCACAGAGATGTACGCTGTATGATAAGAAACCTTGGCCCACCCACTTGGTATGAAATTAAGTGGTGCAGAATATGCATGGGAAGATTTACACGATTTCCTACGCATAGCAAACAAAAATAAAACAAACATAGATATAAAAAACCAGGAGAATTCTGCTCTCTAGATCCTGTAAATGTATCAAGATATTTCCATCATTGCTTCATTGCTGTCCTACACTTTATTTGTAATAAGACTGTTCCTCCCCTCAGAGAAGTTGAACGCTTTTTTTGGAGAAAAGAATACCAAGCCAGAGGAGCACTACACATCCATATGCTATTATGGATTAAAGATGCTCCTAAATTTGGTCAGGACAGTGATGCCACTGTTTTGCAGTTCACCCAAAAATATCTCACTTTTGAAATCCCTTCACAAACAACACATAGTGACCTTCATGCACAAAATTTACAGTTTCAAAGACACAAATGTGGAAAATATTGCTGTCAAAAATATAAATAAAAGGGAAATACTACACCAAATGCCGCTTTGCTTTCCCTAGACCAGTTTCAGCAACAGGTGACGTGAACAACTTTATGTCTTCAGTCAGACATAGAGGCCGATTCATGGATTTAATGTGCGCCGCGCAAGTGTGCGAAAGCGTGCGAATCACAGCGGAAGCGTGGAAATCGCAGCGCAAGCGTGCGAAAGCCGCGCACATCGATTCATGGAAGTCTGTGCGTGTGTAAATCCTGGGATGTGCGCTAAAATCCTGCGTGGCGCACGCGGGCCCACATTTCATCAAACGGCGTGCGCTACGCGCACAGCGAAAGCGCACATAGCGTGGCGCACATAACAAAAGTAGGCGGAACACAGGGCTTAACACGCGGAATGGGGATCAACGTGTGAAAATGTGGGCGTTACGGGGGAAGTACAGGAGGCAAATGCGCGGAACGCCCACACTCGCGCCTACAACACGTATTCATGGAATTGAACAGGTGAAACGCGTGCGCCAAAAAAGACGCGCTAATCCGGAAACACGTACGCCAGCAGGAAGCAGGCGTACGCGACCCTGTGCAGCATAAAAGTGCACGCAAACAACAAGCTCAGACACTATGATAAATATACCATTCCTCGCAGCAGTGGTCGTGGGACACCGCAGGAGAAGGAGGATAGCCAGGCCCAGAATTTTTACACCCAGGACTAGCCTTTTTGGGATGCCTGATGACCAGGTGTATGGGAGGTACAGGTTCCCACCACACATAATACTCGACCTGGTGAGTGAGTGGGAGGATGACCTCACATACCTCACATCACCCACCCTGTGCTCCCAAGCACTGAGCCCCTTGGAAAAGGTGCTCAATGTACTGCACTTCTTGGCCACTGGTTCATTTCAGCAGACAAGTGCCATAGTGGGGGGGGGTATCACAGGCCACGCAGTCACGCTGCCTACACCAGGTGTTGGGCATCATGACTGTACGATCTTCAGTCCGCAGGCACATATACAAGCCCAGAACACCTGCAGAAAGGCAGGCTGCCGTCCAGGACTTTTACGGGGTGGCACACTTCCCCAAAGTGCTAGGTGCCATTGATTGCACCAATGTGGCTCTACGTCCTTCTGTGGCAGCTGAGCATATCTATAGAAACCGCAAGCACTGGCATTCCATCAACGTGTAGGTAGAGGGAATCATCACCTCAGTATATGTCAACTATCCAGGGTCCACCCATGACAGTTTCATTTTCAGAATGTCACCCCTAAACCGGGACCTAGAAGCTGGGCAGCATGGCGATAAAGGGCTGCTTGGTGAGTATAAATGCCTCTGCACATGCATGCATGTCAGATACTGAGTAATGTCACAACCCTACTCCTGATACCCATTATCACCTCCCCAGGGGACAGTGCCTACCCTCTGAGCACCCACATGATGACGCCAATTCGGAAACCCACCCCACCACCCGAGGTAAGATACAACACAGCCCATATTGCAACCCGGGGCATAGTAGAGCGCACATTCGGAGTGCTCAAGTCACACTTTTGCACCCTTGTCTGCTCTGGTGGGCAGCTGCTATACGCACCCCAGTAGTGTGCAGGATCATAGTGGCAGCATGTGTCCTGCACAACGTTGCAACCCGCCGGGGCCGGCCGAGGACATGGTGGTGCCCCCACATCCCCAACCACATGCACGGCCACTGCGCATGGGAGGGGAAAGGGTACGTGGTGAGGCAGCACGTATGCAGCTGGTGGCTAATTACTTCACCTAAAATCACACCCCTGTGGAGTGCACACAGCCCTGGCACATACCAGCTGACAATCAATGATGATGACATAAGGGACAGTCAGCTGTCACAACCATACCAGCCTGAGATTGGTCACCTGGAAGTGTTACATTGTGTGCATCCCTACCTACTGAAAGACAACCAATGCTGTGTCACAAAAAGGCACACATGTATGCTGCATGAATGACTACCCCCTTGCAAAATACAACATGAAAATAGTGCCATGTCACCCAACCCCTCCCCATCTCAGCTACCCAACACACCATGGCATGTCATGCAATGTGAAACCAAACAAATGAATGCACAAAACATGACACAAGTGTCACAAAGTATACTGTCCCAAATGGAAACAGGCCACAGACAATATTCTCCCAGTAATCAATAACAAACAGCACACATGAACAAATACTTACCAGCAACACAATACAGCAACACAGGATGAAACAGGGCCAAAATATGACAGTACAAAATCAAAGTAGTGCAAGTCTTACAACCTGAATAAGCCAGCACATCGACCCCTTCCAACTGTAGAGGGTTGCTGTCAGGCAAATGTGTCAGCATACTGCATACAACATGAACTGCATCTGCAAAGGAGACAGCCTTGTGAAGACTTGAAGAAGCTACCTATGAATAAGGAGGAAGACATGGATGCACAAGCACATATCAATACACCATGCAGTGTTCAATACAACAACAATCCCCACTAGGGATGTCCACACCGTTTTGACCACAGACTGCCGACACAGCTCATGGGAGCCCAATGTCATTGTGTAAGTCACTGTCACTTGGTCACACCCTTTGCAAGCCCGTGGAAAGGGGAAGCAGGAGGGGTGTGTGTGTGTCATGAACCCAAGCATCTAACCCAAACACAGAACAAGCCTGCATGTGCTCAGCTGGAATACACAGTGGATGCCCACGGGAGCCACACAAGGCAACACACTGAAAAAAAAAAAATGGCCATGTGTGGGCCGGGGGTGCGGGGGGGAAGCCACCCAGGAGGTTCGAGGACAGGGTGCACACCAACATCCACCTTCGTGGATGTTGCGAGAAAAAAAAATACCTCCATGGGCTCATGGCCTGCACGGCTACGCCAATGTGGGAGAACTATTGTCACTCTCTTCACCCTCTGCTGCTACATCAGGAGGTGGTGATGCTATGGGAGGCAGCCCACGCAAAGCCCTGGTATGGTCCTCCATGGCAGCAAGCATGCGGGTGTGGAAGGTCTTGTTGTGGAGGATGATAGTACGGAGATCCCCATGCAGCACCTCACGGGTTGCCTGCATTTCTGCACGCATGGCCTTGCGTGATGCCCGGATCTTCTCACGAGTTGCCTGCAGCTCATCTGAGAGCGAACGTGTGAGCTGCTCCAGCTGCTGTTCTGCCCTAAAATTTTGGGAAGCCTCAAGTTCAACCAGATTCTCCCTGAGGAAATGGAGTTCTAACCTCAGGGCTTCCCTGTGGCCCTGGGACTCTACAGATATGGCTTCGCGCAGAGTCTCCAGTGCCGCCCATCGGTCCCTGTTGGACGCCAACATGTTCTCCCTGTGTGATTGGCAAATGGACTCTGTTGCCTGCTGTTGGAGCTCCAACTGCCTTTCAGGGGGGAGAATGGTAGTGGCCACCCTCTCCATTGCCTGAGCCATCATTTCAACCAATGCTCCCTGTTGTGCTGCTATACCATACATGGAGTTTTCTCATACAGTATTGCCTGGTGGCGTATGGCCACTGCGTCAGCGGGCACCACACCTGTTTGGGGCAAGGCGATCTGCACCTTGCTGTGCAGGCACTGCCTGAGGCTACAGCACTGCATTCCCCCTCTGATCTGCTGACCCAGGAACAGGATCAGATGTTGTGGAGTGTGACCCTGCATCCGTAACCGCCAAAGGGGGAGTTACCAACACTGACATCCCCATAGAGGGATCTACACCTGGTGCAGGTGGGTTGGACAGAACAGAATCCCTGCCAGAAACACTCACCTGCGACAGCACATAAATCTCATCATCCGATTCAGCACCTGAATCATAGAGGTCTGGGGCGGTGCACCCAGAGACACGCCTGGACAGTATGGTCTGCAGGAGGATTGGGTTTTCACCCACCACCACACCACATCCTTCACTGGTGCCCGGTTGTGCCTGAGATTCCTCCTGGGTCTGCACCATCTCCTCCACCTCTACAGCATCAAGTGCGTCATCACCTGCAAAAACATGAAAGATAACAAATGGAAACAGGCATGAGCACCATAGCACACGTAGGCCTGACAAGCCAGAGATCCAGTACATGAACAACACATGTCCCACATGACCATAACCTTGGCATGCATGCACTGTCAATGATTTGGAAGGGGAGGCAAAAAGCAGACACTGAGGACTCCAAGATGGAAAATGAACACATGTGCTGCATGCTGGATAGCACTGTCATCACATATTAGCCTGTGAGTGGCATGGTCAATCCACATACATGGCACATGCCAGCACACAGATGGCACGTAGCATAGCCATGGTACATTTTACAAGTACAGCCATATGTCAGTTAATGAGTACTGTCACCCATCCATGTGAGATGGACATGATGAGATGAAAAATGCAAAATAGTGTGACAAAATATGCATGTGCCACACACTGCAACACATCCAGTGTGCAATAATACATTGATGGCAGGCAGATGGATACATCAATGGTTTGTCACTTCAACATGACAGAACACAACAGTCATGTTCAACATTCAAACAGGGCCCAAAAATTAATGTGAGCAGGCCCTTACTCAATCAGCCTGAATGGTCAAATCATTCCCTTAACAAGGTAATACATGTGTGCCAATGTGGCTTGTAATCTATGACAGAAGCATGTCACATATGTGGCATTAGGGCAGAAAAATGCATTGCAAAAATGGGAGGATTGAAATCTGGCTGAATGAACACTGAAAAATCAGAACAATGTTGTTGCAAGATGACAGTTCAAGGGCAACTGCAGTAATGTGGCGCTAATTGGCTACTGTGGTCAGAAGGGATACTGTCATACCCAAAACCAAGGCTGGTGAATGTTTTGGAGGAAGCACATGAGTGACCCATACCACTCAGGAGTACACACCCTCACCTGGCACTCAATCATTACACATCACCCAAGAAACATACACATGGATTACACACACTTGCACGGGCACTCACCGGACAATGCCTCATAATCTGGTAGGTCTCCCACGCCTTGGATCTGTTCCTCTGTGACGAAGGTTCCAGCAACAGACTCATGTTCAGTGAGTTAGTCGTCCTCTGGTGGAGACCCACCACCAGTCACCAGAGTAGAGGCATGATTGGAAGCCAACTTGTTGTTTGCTCTGCGTTTGAGGTCATTCCACCACTTGTAGCAATCATCAGCTGTGCGCCTCACAAATCCAAGGGCACTAATGTGGTCCGCGATGGTCTACCATTGGGCCCTACGTTGAGCAGGCGTAGTCTTACAGCCTGCAGTCACCAACATTTCACGGCTATGTGCCGACACATAGGCCACAAGTGCATCAAGTTCGTCGTCATTGAAGCTAGGCTTCCTTGACGTGCCGGAGTGTATAGCCGTGTCTGGGGTCTCAGCCTGTAGTACAAGAGCACCCTTTTTCTTCTTCTTGTAAGGTGGTGCAGATCCTGAGTGGCTTACACTGCTCTGGTCAGTAGGGGCAGAAGCGCAGGTGGACTGGGCACTAGAAGCCTGTAAAGGCACAATGACCATAGGTCTTGGTGCAGGCATTGGCTGCAGGGTGATGTCAGGAGGGCCAACGTCGGTGTGATGGAACTGGACCGACACTGTCCTGGCTGGGAGACTCGGAGCTGGGGTGGATTGAGCTGCAACTGCAGCCTCCCCACCCTGGCTACTTGGTGCAACAGATGACATTGCTGCCCCAGATCCACGTGGCCTGATGACAGCAACTTTCACCGCCACACGTGGATTAGACTTGCTGACCTGGAAGTCAGCCTGGGACACATCCTGTGCCGGTTCAAGTGACAAAATGGGCCGGTCCAACAAGGGCTGAGCTGGGATGGTGTCAGCTACGTTTCCCACAACCATTGGGGGGGCATAGGTGCCCCGATTGGTCCTCCACACATGGGGGTTTTAGGGGCACCCTGCAAATCCTGGCCATGTCCCCTACCACGCCCACCATGCCCACCTTTTGGAGGTCAGCCACCTTTGCCTCCCTTACTGCTTGGTCGCCTCCCAACCATGGCACTGATGTTGTTGTGCGTATGGGAGTTGCAGTAAACAATTGTCCTGGGCAATTGGGTTGAAAGGGGTAGGGTACTAGATGGAATTTGTACCCTAGTGCTCTAGCAAGGCTGGATGTAACCCCTGGGGGAAGATGACGGGTCACGCAATGCACAGGCACCCCAAAAACAAAAGTACACGTGCACGCAACCCCTGGTAGACCACGTGCGTGGAAAAATGAACCCGCACTACGCTGTGGCACCCAGAAACACAAAAATAAGCATACGCGTGTTACACGCAGCCTGGGGTACGTGACACACGGGGGCATCCACAGTTGGAAAATACGTGCACGACTCACCGTCTGCCTTGAAAAAGAATGTGAAAAAGACACGCGTGTGCGCGTCGGCAACACCCCTGCCAAAAGAAGAAAAGAACACAGTCTGAGGAAACAGGGAGTAAGAACTGGAAACATTGTGAAGTAATCACATGTGAACTGACAAGAAGTACAAGAAACACCCGCTCACTCTCCACAAAAAGCACGCACAAGAAAATAGTGTGATACTCGTATCTTTTAAGCCAGCCCACATGTGCAACGTCACTTACGCACTTACGCGCTAAGGCCCTTTCCTTCAATAGCACGGGTGACATGCAGTTTTCTCACGTGCTGAATCACAATGCATCCGTGTTGTGGGGAATGCCCGCGTGCGTAACGTCACTTATGCGCTTACGCGCTAAGGGCCTTTCCTCGGATTTCTCGCTAACGTGCACTTTTTTCACGTGCCAAATCACTCCGTATCAAGCTGGCCATGCGAAAACACACGGAAGACCACAATTCTGCCCAAAAGGCCATTTTCCTGCCCCCAAGAGCCCCGAGCACGCTCCCACCAGCCATCTGCTGCTGCCTGCCTGCTGCCCACATGCTCTGCTATTTGGTGCCTGCACGTCAGCCATCTGCAGGGGTCTCGTTGCTGTGTCCACCCCTGCTGGAACAAAAGACTCCCGACTGGGATACCATCGCTCCACAGCCCAGCCCCAGGACCCAGTTGCCCACCTACGCCTGCCTCGGGGGTCGCCATGTTGGGGCAAACACCATCTGAGACCACTGGAGACCCCCAGCCAGAGAGGCAGAGGGCCACCAGCTTCAGTGAGAAGGAAGTTGGTGTCCTGGTGGAGCATGTCCTGGGGCATTATGATGCCCTCTTCGGAACATCACGTGCCAACAAGGAAGGACGGGAGAGGATCTCGGAGGATGCAGTGGTTGCCATCAACGCGGAGGGGGTGGCAACCCACGACATCAAGCACGTCCGGAAGCACTGGGAGGACTTCAGGTCCAGGACCCTCTACAAGGCCCGGCGCCTCGCGGAGGGGGGCCGGGTCAGCATAAGCATCATCCAGATGAGGGTCCTGGAAAGCGTAGGCCCAGCACTCCATGCCCAGATCCTTCGGTGGCAGACCCATCTGGAGTTGATCGGTAAGTGGCCAAGCATTGCTGTGTGAGACTGGGCATGTTGCAGTGTGCTGGTAGTCTGATACTTGCCTGTATGTGTGACATAGGCCATGTATGGATGTGTGTGTGCAGGGACATCATGGTCATGCATGTGAGACCAGTAATGTGTGAACCACATGGATGGTGCATGTGTTCCAATGCAACATGGGGAGCTGTATGCGGAATGCACACATGAATGCATGCCAGTCTCGGTTCTTGGACATGGAGGGGGGGCGAGGGATGGGTGCTGCTCTCATGTACATGTATGGTGCACATGTGTGTGTGTCTGAGAAGTGTGTGTGTGACTTTGAAACGCCATGGATGCATGACACATGTCCGTGATGATGTGTAGATTCACTCATTCAGTGTGGTCACCGTTGTATCCGCTGTGTCTATCCACTGTGTCTGTCGTGTTCAAGCCATGATGCATGACCCTCCGGTGATGTGTGTGCATGGGATCAGTGTGAGCCATGATGCATGTGAGTTTGAAGGCAACATTTTGGTTAAAAGATGCCCTTGTACATGGATGCTGATGTTGATTGCAGGTGCCGTGCCTGTTTCTGCATGTGTGTTGCGTGCATTCACCCATGTATTGTGGAGGGACAGGATGGAAGTGACATTTGACAGAGCCACTCATGTATTATTGCTTCCTGTCTAGTGGAATTTTGTACTGTACCCTGATGCTTGTGTTCTATGTCTCCCTCTACGCAGTGTCAAGTGAAGAAGAGGGCGGAGACGGCGCTGTGGAGCCAAGCGGCGGGGATGCCTCCACCGGGCGGCGACGCAAGGCCCAGCCACCCTCCCAGGAATTGCCATCATCCGGGAGCGAGGGGACTGGTGCCGCGTCTGCCACTACGGCTGTAGCAGAAGGACCGGGTGAACCCCCACAGGGGCTTGCAATGGCGGAAGACGGTGTGAAGACATCCAGGTTGGTGGTCTCCCAAGAGGAGGAGGAGCCCGCTACTGAGCCGCACATGGGGCCTGGTGGGGGTAGTACCACTGGTGCAAGTGGTGCAGTCCAGGGCCAGGAGGCAGCACAGGTCACCGTGGAGGGGCCTGTGCATGTCGCTGTCCTTGACCCTGTGACTGCACCACCATGCACCAGCAGGGATGCCCCGTCCCAGGCCCGTCCGCAGGTAGGGGGGAGTGCCACGTCATCTGACTCTCCACTACCTGTGGACGAGGGGTCCCACGACCGTATGGGCTCTCTCCTCGTTGGTGTCGCATTGTGCACGCGTGACATTCGTGATGACGTGCGTTCTTCCTGGGCGGAGCACGCACGCCATCACGAACAGCAGCATCGTGACGTGGCACTGTTGGGAGGGGCCCTGGTCGGTGGGTTTGTACATGTTTCGCGCACTCTGTCGGACCTCTCCTCCTCTGTGGAAACTATGCGCCAGTCGTTCTCCCTGCCGTCATCCGGCCCAGATTCCACCAAGGCCCCCTGTGGACCTGGCCTAACCAACACAGCCAGCTTGGTGGAGATCCCATCCCTGCCACAGTCGGCGGTCCAGCAGGGGTGGACACCCCAACAACTGGAGACCAGCAGATTGAGGATGTGCAGGCATCATCGGACAGGCTACATGGACAGCAGCAACAGCAGCAGGCTCTAGGTGGGAGCAATGATGGCTCAGGGCCATCGACATCAGATGGGCAGGCATCGGCCAGAGGGCAGGAGAACCCTGGAATGGGTGTGTCTTCCATGTGGCTGCGGTTGGGCCAGCGTATAGATGCGGAGCGGCGGCGGGCGGAAGAGGCGCGGCTAACCATGGTCAGGGTGAAGTTCTCCATGCGTCAGGCGTTGAGGCGGGCAGAGTGCCTTTGCGGCAACTCGCAGGGAGTTGGAACAGGCCATGAGTGCATCCCTGCGAGACCTCGGGGCCAGGGCAGAGTCATGGAGTTCGATGATGCCGTGGCCCGGGACATCACAGAGTGAGCCGTAGGACTTGCATGCCGCCATTGTATATAGTTAGATAGTGTTAGGTTTCCTTTCTGTTATCATTTATTTTGGGGTGCTTGGACAATGCCCCACGTTTTTGTATATAGTTCTTCGTTAGGTAGGGTTTTTTTCTAGTTTTCAGCTGAAAGGTTGGGCTCATGGACCCTGGATTTGTACTTTGTAAATAGTTCAACAGTGGATTTCACTTTTTATTTTGAATTTTTTTCCCCATTGATCAATGGTTTTGTCTTGGTTTATCACTTTGCATTTGTTTTGCCGGACAGTCACTTTGGACCCATGTGCATTTGGATTGATTTTGATTCTGCGTTCACTCATTTTATTTTTATATTTTGGACATGCAGCTTTTTCTTAATCATTTCCATTCTTGTGTGTTTCATTTCATTCCCTTGCTTTTGTTTTTAATACATTTTCATTTCCTACTTCAATGAGTGGTATTTTCTCTTTGGTTACATGCATGTCAGGATGTGTGTTTTCTCAATCTCATGCACGCATTTTGTGGGTGTAACAGAACTGTGCTGATGTGCATACTTGCCATTTGTGATGTGTCATGTGATAGGGATTACATTGTGGGGTGGATGTGATACCTGGTTGTGTGTTTGGACTCCGGTGGCGTGGGATGTGATGTGGGTGGCCATAAGTCCCATGATTGAGGATCGTCATGACGTGGGGGCGGGGGGACATGAGTCGGTGCCTGCTGGCAGGTGCCCGTCAATGTTTGGTGGGTGGGGGAACTGGGGGACATGAGTTGGGGCTTGCTGGCAGGTGCCCCTCACTGCTGGGGGGTGGGGGTGCTGGGGGACATGAGTCGGGCCCTGCTGGCAGGTGCCCGTCAATGCTTGGTGGGTGGGGGTGCTGGGAGACATGAGTCAGGGCCTGCTGGCAGGTGCCCGTCAATGCTGGGGGGTGGGGGTGCTGGGGGACATGAGTCAGGGCCTGCTGGCAGGTGCCCCTCACTGCTGGGGGAGACTGGGGGACATGAGTCGGGGTCTGCTGGCAGGTGCCCGTCAATGCTTGGTGGGTGAGGGTGCTGGGGGGCATGAGTCGGGGCCTGCTGGCAGGTGCCCGTCAATGCTTGGTGGGTGGGGGTGCTGGGGGACATGAGTCGGGCCCTGCTGGCAGGTGCCCGTCAATGCTTGGTGGGTGGGGGTGCTGGGAGACATGAGTCAGGGCCTGCTGGCAGGTGCCCGTCAATGCTGGGGGGTGGGGGTGCTGGGGGACATGAGTCAGGGCCTGCTGGCAGGTGCCCCTCACTGCTGGGGGAGACTGGGGGACATGAGTCGGGGCCTGCTGGCAGGTGCCCGTCAATGCTTGGTGGGTGAGGGTGCTGGGGGGCATGAGTCGGGGCCTGCTGGCAGGTGCCCGTCAATGCTTGGTGGGTGGGGGTCATGAGTTGGGGCCTGCTGGCAGGTGCCCCTCACTGCTGGGGGGTGGGGGTGCTTGGGGGCATGAGTCGGGGCCTGCTGGCAGGTGCCCCTCACTGCTGGGGGGTGGGGGTGCTGGGGGACATGAGTCGGGGCCTGCTGGCAGGTGCCCGTCAATGCTTGGTGGGTGGGGGTGCTGGGGGTCATGAGTCGGGGCCTGCTGGCAGGTGCCCCTCACTGCTGGGGGGTGGGGGTGCTGGGGGGCATGAGTCGGGGCCTGCTGGCAGGTGCCCGTCAATGCTTGGTGGGTGGGGGTCATGAGTTGGGGCCTGCTGGCAGGTGCCCCTCACTGCTGGGGGGTGGGGGTCCAGGGGGACATGAGTCGGGGCCTGCTGACAGGTGCCCGTCAATGCTTGGTGGGTGGGGGTGCTGGGCGTCATGAGTCGGGGCCTGCTGGCAGGTGCCCCTCACTGCTGGGGGGTGGGGGTGCTGGGGGCATGAGTCGGGGCCTGCTGGCAGGTGCCCCTCACTGCTGGGGGGTGGGGGTGCTGGGGGACATGAGTCAGGGCCTGCTGGCAGGTGCCCCTCACTGCTGGGGGGTGGGGGTGCTGGGGGACATGAGTCGGGGCCTGCTGGCAGGTGCGACTCACTGCTGGGGGGTGGGGGTGCTGGGGGACATGAGTCGGGGCCTGCTGGCAGGTGCCCCTCACTGCTGGGGGAGGGGTGCTGGGGGACATGAGTCGGGGCCTGCTGGCAGGTGCCCGTCAATGTTTGGTGGGTGGGGGTGCTGGGGGACCTGAGTCGGGGCCTTCTGGCAGGTGCCCCTCACTGCTGGGGGGTGGGGGTGCTGGGGGACATGAGTCGGGCCTGCTGGCAGGTGCCGTCAATGCTTGGTGGGTGCGGGTGCTGGGGGACATGAGTCGGGGCCTGCTGGCAAGTGCCCCTCAATGCAGGGGTGGGGTGCTGGGGGACATGAGTCGGGCCCTGCTGGCAGGTGCCCGTCAATGCTGGGTGGGTGGGGGTGCAGGGGGACATGAGTTGGCGATCACTAGTGCAAGGTGACATGTCGGCTGGCTGGGGGGCATGCGCATGGTGGATGGGCTGCCTGCGGGACATGACCAGGGGTGCAGGGTAGTCCCCTTTGGCGTGGGTTTCCTGCAGGGGCCATGGAGGGTGTAGAGGGCACACCTGGGAGGACCCACACTGCCAATTCACATGTGGGACTCCCCGCGCACCCCACTGTATACACGTACCACGCTCTGACAGCGAAATCGCGTGGGAAACTTCCCGCGCACCCCCGAAATACATGTACCCCGCTCGCACAGGCCCAATCACGTGTGAATTTTCCTGCGCACCCAGGTTTTACACGTACCCCGCTCACACAGGGCCAATCGCGTTTGGAACTCCCCGCGCACCCCAGTAATACACATACCCCGCTCGCACAGGCCCAATTGCATGTGAAACTCCCCGCGCACCCCAGTAATACACGTACACCGCTCGCACAGGGCCAATTGCATGTGAAACTCCCCGCGCAACCCAGTAATACATGTACCCCGCTCCCACAGGGCCATTCGCGTGTGAAACTTCCTGCGCACCCCAGTAATACACGTACCCCGCTCACACAGGCCCAATCGCATGTGAAACTCCCCGCGCACCCCAGTAATACACGTACCCCGCTCGCACAGGGCCAATCGCGTGTGAAACTTCCCGCACACCCGAAATACACGTACCCCGCTCGCACAGGGCCAATCGCGTGTGAATCTTCCCTCGTACCCCTGAAATACACGTACCCCACTCGCACAGGGCCCATCGCGTGTGGAACTCTCCACGCACCCCCAAAATACACGTACCCCGCTCACACAGGCCCAATCGCGTGTGATTCTCCCTGCGCATGGGTGTACGTGTATTCAGAGGGGTGCGCAGGGAGTTTTACAAGCGTTTTTGTGGTTGGGGGCCTGTATGCTGGTCCACTGGCCTGTGCGCCATGTACAGGAATTGTGCGCTGTCCATGGCGCACAGGGAGGGGTTGGGGGCGTAACTGGCGCTGCTGCAGGGTCGCTGCGCCACTCTGTGCCACGGCTGGTAATGGATGTTAAAATCCATGAATATGCTGTGCGCTAAAAAGCATTTTGGCGCACCTGGCTGGCGCAGACTGTCGCACATGCACACTGTGCGTGAGCCACGTGCGCCACTTGTGCGCTGAATTCTATGAATTACCCCCATAGTGTCAAAGGTAAATCACCTAATAGCACACTTTCCATAAAAAGAACAGAAGAATCAAAATACATCAATGATTACATTGCAATCACTGCCCTCCTATGGAATGCAAACATAGATGTGCAGTACATTGCAGACAATTCCACTGACGTTGCACGATATGTCACAGCCTACTTAACCAAAGCACAGAAAACAGAGCTTCAGGACCTCTGGGATGACATATCATCTGACAAAACACTATCATAGAAATTGTACAGTTTAGGCATAAAAATGTTCTCTCATAGAGAATGTGGCTGCTATGAAGCTGCAGCCTGTTTAACGGGTACTGCCTTGTATGAAAAATATGACAATATAGTATGGCTAAGTCTTGGTCCTGCTAAATCTAGAAAAAGAGTTCTCAAATCATATAAGGACACAGAAACAATAGCCAAAAATTATCCCAGCAGCCAAGACATTTTGAAAAACAATTTACTAGACACATAGGCGGTCATTACAACCCTGGTGCTAAGTGCACCAACTTTACCACCATGGTGTAAACTACGTTTACACCATGGTGGATGGCGGATTTACCGCCCCATTCCAAGGTGAGTGGGGCGGTAAATCCCTATTTCCCATTTTCCCTTCCCCATTCCCATTTTTGCCCCATAGGGCATAATGGGAGTGGGGAAGGCGCTAATTACGCCGCTGTAAATTACGGCGGCGTAATTAGCACCATGGCGGGTTAGCTCCATGGATTTTAACGCCTGCTAAAAGCAGGCGTTAAAATCAGAATCAGGCGTTAAGGGTTAACGGTGGCGTTAACCCTTAACGCCTGAGTTGTAATGAGGGCCATACTACCCAAACAGGAGTACCGCTTTGGAAACCATGGGCCTCATTACAACTTTGAAGGGCATGGCTGCCTCCAAAATAGTGTCCGGTTTCCCTGAATGGGGAAATACTGGGCCATTCTGACTTTGGAGGGCCCGGTATTTCCTCCTTCATGAAACCCGGACCCGGTCCTTCCCATTGCCATTCGATCCCCCATAGGGTTCAATGGGATTGGGGAGGGAGCAAACAATGGGCCGTTAATAATGGGCCGTTGTTAGCTCCCTGGTACCCTGGTGGGTCCCGCTATGGATGTCTGGAAAAACTAGACGTCCAGAGAGGGTCCCGCGATGGAACCTCGTAATAGGGCGGAATGGGTTTAACAGCGCCGGCACCATTACCAGTGCTGTTAAACCCATTATGCCCTACTTGTAATGAGGCCCCATGTGTCTCTACCATGTAGCCCAAAACTTCACATACCAAAATAATATTAAACCAGATGAAAAGAAAGGTAGATACAATGTGTTAAATTGTGAAGACAGCTTAGTGAAACTTACCAAATGCAGCTTAATTAATCATATCAAATGGTCATTAAAAACTCCTCAACATAAAGAACTGTATTATATGTCCCTGCTACAACTTTTTAAACCATGGAGAAAAGAAGAAGAGTTACTGGATACATATGACTCCTATGAAGACGCTTTCAAAGCAAATGAAAGCACTATAACAGACACAAACCTTACACAGTACCAAACAATGTTGCACAATGAACAGCAACACGAAGAAGAACTCCAGGCCCAACTACAAGTGGACACTCCCGACAGTAGTCAACCTTCTGTAAAAGGAAGCCAAGAACCACTTGGACAGCCACTAATAGCAAATGAGGCAGAATTAGCCATGACAGAAGTAGAAAACACCATGTGTCAGTATGAACAAGCTACAGAAGACTTTGCTGTACTGAAATCACAACTGAACAATGAGCAGCGTAGCATTTTCCAAGAAATAACAAAACAGATTGAACATGGTGCAGAACATGAACATAAAAACTGTACCTGCCAAGACTACAAACCTATTCTGCTAAACGTGAGTGGTGGAGCTGGTTCAGGCAAAACATTCTTAATCAAAATCATCAGCAACTTCCTTCAACAATTGACAAACAACAAACTGTCAGCTGTTGTAACTGCCCCCACAGGTTTAGCTGCCTACAACATAGGTAGTGTCACTTTACACCGATTACAACTCCTTCCAGTAGAACACCAAAACAAATTAGACTATTACAAACTTTCCACAGAAGCTGCAATGGAACTATGCAGAGTTGTCAAACAAATGAAAATGCTGCTAAAAGATGAGGTGAGCATGGTCTCCAACCTAATCTTGGCTTTGATTCACCTCAGATTACAAGAGGTCCTCAAAACAGAAAAATACCAGCTCTTTGGAGGAAAACACATTAGAGATCTTCTTCAATTGATACCAGTGAAAGCTGAACCTATTTATAAAACCTTAGGGCACAAACTGTGCCGTAAAACTCTTGGCAGCATAGGAAATGTCACCCTTTGGCAACATTTCCAGTATAGAGAATTAACTGGAAACATGTGCCAGTCGGCAGACCTCACATACGCCAACATTTTAAAAAGTATTAGAGTTGGTGTACTATCTCAAGAAGCACAAGCAATATTAAAAACTAGGCACATCCATACTCGCTATGGCCATAACTCATGTGCTACTGATGGCATGCAACAATTAGCTCACAAAAATGTCAATTGTATGTCCTTGATGCCTACTCTTGCAAGCTGTTCCAAATTCAATGAAACAATGTTGAAAAAAGAAATGCAACCAATAATTGAAATTTCCTCCACAGATAAACTGGACGTACATGGTATGACACTATCCATGTGTCAACAAGCCACAACAAGACTAAATACCCTAGAAAACTCTATCTCCAACACAGATTGTTTGGAGAAAATATTAAAATTATCTTTAAACTGTAGAGTAATGCTTAAACTTAACCTTGAAGTGGAGCAAGGACTAGTTAATGGAGCACTTGGTACAGTTGTTGGCTTTCAAACATACCCGCGTGACAACAACATTCAATTTGTCAATATTCTCTTTGATAAAATATCAGAAGTTAAAAGGATAGGACGCTCAACAGCCTGCTTCCTTCTTTTCAAAGACATGTATGTACGCAGAGAACAATTTTCACTAACTCTAGCATACGCAGTGACCATTCACAAATCACAAGGTCTTACCCTAGATAAAGCATGAATAGATATTGGTAGCGTTATTTCATTCGCGTGTTGCCCCACACTACGGTGATAATCCCTCCCACCAAGTGGGGATATAATATCTATTTTATCAAAAGAAGGGACATATACATACTAATTAACACAACATGTTACCCTCAGGAGTCTGAACACTGATCCATCAGCCACTCAGGAAATGTGGGCTGTATGCAGTCTAATAATTGACATGTATCCAAAATTTAAAATATCATATTTTAATTCATTTGCTAAACAGCACAAGTATCAAAAAACATTTTTCTAAAAAATGCATTTACACCACATAAAAAATATACAATGATTAAAAGTGGTGATTTCACCACACAAACTCAAGTTATACAAATACTTGAAAACACTACACAGTAGCAACTCAATTCCTCTTGCTTACTACTGTGTACAACAAATTAGCCCGACTTATATAAGTTTCTGTCCTTGATGTTACTATTAACTGGACATTCTTCAGGGGCAGAAAATTATCTTGTGCTTCCTGTAGACTTTTCTTTATGGTCCCGGTTCCTATAACTGAGGGTACATACAACACATCAACATATTACTACATGGGCATAATTGGTTGATTTACTTAACCTAACCAACCCTAATCACCATTAGGATGCATCAAGTATATAATGTATACAATACTAGTGCTTCAAACTTGTAGCAACTAAATGTCATTCAAGTTTATTAGACAATCACAATTTTTTGTCCTTCACTTTAACAGTGGTTTGAAGAGATAGCCAATTTCTTACCACATTCTCTAATGTCATTATAAAATTCATCATGCTTACTTGTGTATACTATAACCATAAGTCACGCACCCCATTTTAGATAACCTGGTGAGGACAACATTCTTACATAAACAGGCCTCACCTCGGTCCTAATAGTGGTTTCTCTCTCTCTCTTGGGAAAGGTTTAATGGATCTTTTCAGAACCACCCAGGGGCAATGTCTTCACAATGCAGGTTGGGTATGGACTCTAGTAGAAACAGAACAATCTATAAGTTTCTAGTGATTCAGAAAGAAGGAGAAAACACCACAACAGGGGGATAGAGGAGTATAACTACTTTTAAAATCCTACCTTTGTGTCCCTAGGCTGTACGATGGTTGTACTCTCCAGGATCTGTAGTCTTACAAATAGGCTCCCAAACCCTGGTTTCTGATCCACTCAATGGAAAGGAAGGCGTCTTCCCCACATTATAAACAAAAAAACACCCTGTCCATATATTCAAAGGGAGAATGATAGAACTGCCAAGAGTCCATCCTCTAAAAGCACCGTAGCTTACCTCTCTCACTGATTTCTCTGTGTCCCGTCTACAGTCTGCTGTTTCATGCTACTCACCCGCTCGAAATGCGAGCCTTTAGATTCCTCTAGCGCGTAGCGGTCAAACGCGGACCGATGACCTAATCGCGTATAACGTAACGCGATGACGTCATGGAAAAATGCGTCGTTGCCTCGGCATTACCACTACATTAACCTCGCCCATCTAGTGGCAGGTAAGAGAACTGAATTTTTAATTTCTTATTCATTTGACCACTCAGTATTAATACGTTTATACCTCCCTCTCCTAGGTAAAACTCAGAGAACTTATAACTGGTTGGGGATGCATATTCTCACTAGCAAAAAAAGGGGGATATGGAACCCACATCATGTCCCGCCGTTGGTTAGCAAATGTGAATGCTTTTTAAAAGTAACTCCACATCGATAGGAAATGTCAACAGAAGATGCATGACTCGCCCAGCAACATTGTCAAACATACAACAATAATTCATTTGATATTGTGCCATTCAATATTTTCATTAAGCCCAATTATATGGCTATTAGTTAGAAAAATGAGTTTCTGTTCTAAATTAATCAATTTTCTATTAATATCTTCCTGTGTTCTCCCTTTGACTTTCTTCAGGATGCACCACTCAAACTCCATAAATGAATGACCCCTTTCCTCATAATGTTTCACCAGAGGGGATTTTTCAAAATGGTTTTTAAGGCAGCTCCTGTGCCCTATCATGCGTGTCTTGCATTTTCTGTTGGTCTTTCCTATGTACAATAAAGCACACGGGCATCTCATCATGTAAATCACGTTATCCGTTTGACAGTTCGTGTGTTTTTTCATTTGACAATCTGATCTCAAACCCAAATTCACTGAGGTCATTTTTCGTGTGAGAGGGCACATGACACAATCCCCACAAGGATGATGTCCTGCAACCCTAGGTAATCCCCATAATGTACTTTGTCTCACTTCAGTGCTACGTGTCTTCTGTACATCATTTCTCATCACTAAGTTGCGGATATTAGTGCTCTTCTTAAATGCCACTAGAGGAGGCGGAATGGTCATAGTCTTCTTCCAATTCTTATAAATGATGTTCTTAACTTTATAAGATATATTACGGAAAGTATTCACAAATACCAAGGGGCTCTCTACATTGTCTCTCTTTTTCTTTTCGAAAAGAGCTTCTCGATGATTATTAAAAGCTTGTCTGGCTGATTGTTTCACAATCTTGGCTGGGTATCCTCTCTCTGTAAGTTTATTAATCAAGATATTGGCCCCTTCCTCGTAATCCAACCGTGTGCTGCTATTACGTTTAAGGCACAGAAATTGTCCAAAGGGTAAATTATCCCGCACATGTTTCGCATGATGACTGCCATAGTGCAGGAGTGCATTTTTATCGGTATTTTTTACAAATGGTTTTACCCACAGTTCGTTGTCTCTATGATAGATAGTCAAATCTAAATAATTGACTTCATTGGGACTCATAGATGCTGTAAATTTAAAATACCTGTTCTGGTTGTTCAACCAGATCACAAAATTGTTAGCTTCTTCTGACGACCCGTGCCAAACCATAAAGACATCGTCAATATATCACAGCCACTACGATATTTGGTGTCTGAAAGGATTAACCCGAGAGTAAATAACAGTTTGTTCCACCATATCAACATATAGGTTTGCTAAATTAGGGGCCATCGCTGCACCCATGGCAGTGCCTGCCACCTGAATGTAAAACTGACCCATAAATTGAAAAAAGGTAATGGTAAGGGCCATTTCGGCACACCATACATTGAAGGCATTACTGACCGGATGGTTATCTTCACGTTTTAACAGGGTTTCCTCAACTACTTCTAAGGTGGCTCTTTGGGGGATGTTGGTATATAACGATTGTATGTCCAAACAGATCAAAATATCTATGGTCGGATCGAAAATTAGCCCTTCAATTTTTTACAATGGCATCCCTAGTATCCTGTACATAGCTCTTCATTTTGTTTACAAAGGGGCATAGGTAAAAATCTACATATTTGGACAAAGGTTCCAAAATGGAGTTCATGCCCGACACAATGGGCCTGCCCAGAGGTTTTTCCTTGTTTTTGTGGATTTTGGGCAAAATGTAGAATATCGGGATTCTGGCTGTTTCCCTGGTGAGGTAGTCCCCTTCCTGTCTACTGATGAGCTGTAGATCAACAGCTTTATCAACCTTTTCTCTTATCTGTTTGATAAGGCAAGGGCTGGGATCTTGCTCAATTTTACGATAGCTGTTATTATCTGCTAATAATCTATCGCATTTGTCCATATAATCTTTTTTATTCAGAATGACGATAGCACCACCCTTGTCAGCCTGTCGAATAACTATTTTCTCATTTTTACCTAGGCAACGCAACTTTGTGATTTTTGATTGACTTTGGTTGGAATTTTTAGACGTCCCTTTCTTTTCTAGTTCCTATATATCCCGGAGCACCTTTTTTTCAAAAACCAAGGATTCCGGGGAATGAGTATGCTGTCGAGGGCAAAAAGTGGAAGGATTTCTCAACCCACCAAAGTTAGTCTTCAAAAAACTCTTTCAAATGCACCTTCCGCCTGAAAGCGTTGAATTCTAATCTAAACTCGAAAGGATTGTGATATTTGGACACTACAAAATTAAGACCTTCATTCAGGCACCGTTCCTCTTCCTCAGTGAGAATCTCACTGGATAGATTAACTACCAACCCCGGTAGCTGCGTGTTTGCATTCGGTCCATTGACCAATCTTGCCGGCTGTTCCCTCTGCCTAAAAAAGGTGGGCGTCTAGATCCATTTCTTGCACCTTGGTTGCCTCTTGAATTACGGTCTCTTTGCGGGGGGGTATTGGTATTTCTTCCTCTCTGGACTCCCCATTAGTATCTTCATTTTCGTTAGATGTGCCCCCTTCCTCGCTGGAGCTATTGGACATATTCCTAAACCTCACTGTTCCATTAGTTTTCTGTCCCACCACAAATGCTCCAAAGTTATAATCCTTTGTCACATATTGAAAAGCTTTTTCGTGTCCGAAATTGGCTAAATCTTTTTTAAGCCTTTTGATTCTTTCTGCACTGGATTCTATTTTAAAGTTTTGCATTTCTTTCATGTGGGCTTCTAGTTTTGTTTTAAAAATTTCAATATCAAAGTTCTTTTTCATTTCTTCTTCTAATGTGTTTAGGTCTACCATGATCTTTTTTGTGGTTTCTTGAGCTGTTTCAATGATTAATACTAACCAGTCCCTACCACATTTGTTAGATATATAGCTCCATTTTAATTTGAAATCTGCATTATCCAGGAAAAGTCTAGGTTCATTGCGTACTATCAGGCCCTGAGGTAGGGCCTGATTCTTAAGATATTCCAACATGATAATCGCATGTAACTCAGTCCGTACAAGCCTCTTACGGGTTTGTGTGAGTTCATTCCATTTGTCATCCTTTCCAATGTCACTTAATTCACTATCTAAACCCAACTCGGGTATAGAATTTAAGAGTTGTAAAATATAGTCTTCAGTATAGGCCAGACTCTTGTCAGAAGTTGTAGCCATAGTACCTATTATGTCAATTTAAATGTAAGAGATCTATTTGACACAAAATGAGAACCTAGATAAGATTTTGGCTACAAATAATCTCTCCTCGTCACCACCTAGTGGAAAAACCTCAGACAAAAGGTTGATATTGGTAGCACAATCTTTAAAGAAGGCATGAGACATGTAGCACTATCACGCTTACGTACACTTGATGGGCTATTTCTAATCAACTTTGATGCAAGTAATGTAAATGCTGATATTCCTTGCATTCTAGAATACAATAAGCAACACACACTCCAAACAAATGACTTCCACACAGAACTATCAGGTCCATTCAAATTTTCAAATGTAACTGCTGTAAATTGCTAAGAAAATGTAGCAATACATATTCAATTCCAATTGCCACCAATTATTGAGAACATTTATTTACACAGTACGGACCAATTGTGCTTGCAAATTTTAGTCCTTCATAGAAATGCAACCAACAATCCTGAAAACACTTACAGTGGTCATGGACAAGTACTGGAAAACAAAAACATACCTATAAACAAAATCTTTCAGATTTCATACATGTGGAAACATACATGCACTCTCTGCAACCATGTGGCACAGGAAGAAGTCCCTAATGAAAGCTTTGTGTATGTATCCATACCTAACTGTGAATCCATTCCATTTCAGCAACTTGCACAAAATTCAAACCATGGCAGATTATGTACTACCTGCAATTCAGATAATCACTCCACCTTACAAATACAGACACATAGTAAATACGTAATAGTAATGCTTTTACGTTAAAATGCATATGGTACCAAAAACAACTGTAAACTGACTGGATTCACACATGGTCAAGTATCACTTGGTAAGAAAACCTTCACAACAATAGGTATAATCTACCACGCAGGAGCCACAACCAATGCAGGTCACTACACTGCATATATAACAAAGAATTGTGGATGGTTCAAATGTAATGATAGTACCATTACTCTAAAGCAGTGATTGCCAGCAAATCTTGTAAACGATTACTTAATATTCTTAAAACCAAAACTTAATACTTAATCTGTGTATGAACATAAGCAAAACTTCAACTTCAAAACTGTGCACAGTTAGAATACGCCAACAGGTATCTAACTGCCCCAAAAATCTGCAACAAGCAAACAGATAAACAAATACTACTAAAATCAAACAATAAATATACAGTTAGAATACACCAGCAGGTACCTAATTGCCCCAAAAAATCTGCAACAACCCAACAGATAGATGAATAGCATAAAAGTAAAAATAAACAATTAGAATACGCCAACAGGTATCTAATTGCCCCAAAATTCTGCAACAAGCCAACAGATCGCAGATTAGCAAGAAACAAGAAATTAACAATAAAACAATGAAAGAAATATATTGTACCACAACATCGTTTTTTTTTAATCCAGCATGGATTTTTTTTCCCCCACAGACCCAATGATTTATAAAACAAACACAGAAACTGAGCAAATTGCGCAGTACACTGGTTTGAACTACAGTACTTGTAAAGTACTAAATATGAGGGTAAAAAAACCAGAAATGTCTATTATGCAATGCAATAACTCATTATGAACTACCTGCTCTAACATATGATCTTTTCTTTTATCACAGAGATCGAAAAAGTATGTCTGGTCCAGTTACCCATGTCATGAAAAAACTGCGGCCTATGGCCTTCGGCCATGCACCCAAGACTCTAGGCCCTGGCCACAACCACTGCAGCATAACACACCTATAATACCAAACTTTTTGACTGTGGTATATGGGCTCTTATAGATCATATTAATAATAATCCATGCTGTTCTAACAACCCACAACCAACATCATACTAAAGTTAAATAGCTAGTAGCACATTCATTATATCCACGGACAGCCGCTACGACCGCGGGCATGGCGAGTGGGCCATATACTTTTTTTGCAAAGTTTGGTGAGGATTCGTCCATGGGGATGTTAAGATGGATTTCTGAACTCCATCCTGGAGGGCAGAGGTTCAGAAGGCCAGCCTAGTTTTTGGAACAGGGTAACCTCTGGACAAGCCAGACCAATCAGGGTAGCGATGGCGGCGGTCAAGACTAGGGGCCTCATTACAACTCAGGCGTTAAGGGTTAACGCCGTCGTTAACCCTTAACGCCTGATTCCGATTTTAACGGCTGCTTTTAGTTTACACCATGGTGTACGTTTACACCATGGTGGTAAATTTGGCGTACTTACCGCCTGGGTTGTAATGACCCCCTAGGTCTCAAGAGGAGTGAGGGTGACTGAAAGCCCGCAATGAGCACACAAAGCAAGGACGCTTACAAATTACTCCAGACAGGTGTTATATCAAAAATATAGACACATTTATTACAAGGCCTTTGTAACATCGATCATAGTAAAGAATCACGATAAAACTCAAGTAAACCAACACATCACAATCAATACAATATATATACAAGACCAAGGGGTCTAAAGAGTTAGGAGCACAAAATATGCAGACCACCTAGATCGGGAGGAAAACAGGCAGTGCAAGTAATCGTTAGACCCAGTTCGACATCAGAGGCCACCTAACTAGAAGGAAGTCCGAGCCCTACGAAGATTGGAGCCTTGTGCTCAAAAGTACCTACACACACGGGTGCCAACGGGCAAAGGAGAGTCTCTTCAGGGAGATCAGGCCTAGTAAAGATGCGAAGTAACGCTTTTGCAACTGACTTGGCAGTTACAGTTTTTAATGGGATGGCCTCAAGATACCTGGTAGCATGGTCGATCAGCACCAGGATAAACCTATTGCCTGAGGATGTTTGCGGGTCAAGGGGACCAACAATGTTGATCCCTACCCTTTCGAATGGTATTCCCACAACTGGGAGTGGTACCAATGGAGCTTGGATTGTTGAGCCACTCTTACCAGATAACTGGCAGGAGGCACAACTCCTGCAGTGACTTTCTACTTGCACCCCCATCTTGGGCCAGTGGAAGTGCATGGATAAACTTTGCTTGGTCCTCTTAATACCAAGGTGACCAGCAAGGGGCACTTCATGCGCCAACTGCAGGAGGAAGGGTCTTACAGCAAGGGGAACCACCAACCTCCTATGGTCTCCTTCTGTAGACTCTGTGGGCTCACTATACAGGAGTCCACCTTCCCAATAAATCCAATGCCTCCCAGGAGGTTCACCCTCAAGCTGGGAGTAGGCCTGTCTCCTTAGGCCTTCCAGAGATGGGCACTTACATTGGCCTTTACTGAATTCTTCCCTGTTGGGACCACCTTCTTCTAACAAGTTGTTTAGTTCAGGATGGTCATTAGGGTCAAATACTTCAGGTATCGCTGCCTCTTCGTCAGGTCCAGGCGATTGACCAACTTCCTCCACCGCAGTGGTAGGTGAGTTCGGGGGAATATTTTCTTTCCCTCGTTTTGGTTTTCTGACTCCTTTAGCCTTGGGTTTCCCCTTTGGCTGGGGCAGCTCACTGAGCTTGGTCAGTGCTGCCCTGGTTTGAGACCTTGTGCAGGGTCTGTCAGCAGTGTCTCCCATGAGCCCTAAAGCTCTGAGATTGTTGCCCAACAAGACCTTTCCTGGGACGTTCCTCTGAATGCTCACTGGAATCCTGACTGCTGTACCATTGATAGTAAGATTTACAGGTATTACTGGAAACATGCGAGGTGGGCCGTCAGCCAACTTAGTGGGCATCAGAGTAGCTCTGGCAACTTCCTCTGAGTCTACCAAGGTAGAATCCACAACAGTTCGACTGCACCTACTATCCCTAAGAGCTGGAGTATCTACTCCATTGATCAGCACACTGTCTTTAAAGTAGTGCTTGGTATTATCTGGAATCCTAGCATACGCCTCTGCGACTTTAGGCTCCCAGGAGCCCAGGGAAACTTAAACTACCTCAGCTTCTATCCCACTGGGGAAGGAGTCTGAGGAGAAGGATGCTCCTGTAATCTCTTCTTCTTCGTAGGAGGAGAAGGCCAGATTATCGGAAGTGGACCCCCAAAGGTTTAACCTTACACCGGGGATCCCCCTTCACGTGGTCAGTTGCTCCACAAGCAGAACAAGATCCATTGGGTCTGTTTACATAGGGAGGCTTACTAAAACCAGAGTTCTGTTTCGGAGGCTGACCTCCACTACCCTGTGAGTTCTCTTGTGTCTTACCCTTATTTTTCTTTTTGTGGCCCTTTTGAGAAGAAGATTTATCAGATTCTCCACCCTCCTTATCTTTGGACTTTTTCCCTTCCTCCTGCTTACCAGGATGAGTTTTGTCCTTATGGGACACTCAATGTGACACCCATAAATCTGCTGCAATGGAAAGTTTCTTTGGATCTATCTCCTTAGAATCCACCAAATGCTGCTTAAGCTCAGGGGAAGAAGATGCAAAAATATGTTCCAGCATGACAAGACTTATCATACCTTCAAAAGTAGAAACTTTATAACCTTTGACCCAGCCAGTCAAGTTTTTTAAGAATTCGGTTACATAAGATACCCAAGTACCACCTTCTTTTTTATTATACTCTCGGAATCATTTTAAATATTGGGCAGGAGTCTTTCCAAACTTTAAAATGAGAGTTTGCTTCAACATTGCAAAATCTGCTCACTCAGCCTTCGATATTTCCGTAATGGCACTGCAGCCAGAATGGGGCAGTCTGCTGAATAACCAGGCAATTTTATCAGCATTTTCAACCTGTTGAACTTCACATGCATACTCAAATGTATTCAGCCAGTCCATAATGTCATTCTTTTCCTCATACACATTGAGCAGATCTTTTGGAAACCGTGGATGAGAGGAGGCCTCAGACCCATGTCCAGGACCCTTGGATCCATTGGCAACTTGAAGCTTGGCCTGTTTCAAATGGTAATCCCTGTCTTTCTGTTTTACTGCCTGTTCGATTTTTAGCTTGGTCCTATTGAACTCAAGCTCTTCCTGGAGTTTGGCCATATTGAACTCAAGCTCCTTCTGCCTAAACAGCAGCTCTTGTTTCTTGAATTCAAGCATGGCCTCCCCATCAGCACTGGCAGAGGAAACATTGGACATTTCATCCTCCCTGTCCTCATGGTCGTGGTGGACCAGTGCAGTGGCAGAACTCTCAGTTCTACCAGTGAGAGCAGCCTCACCTCCTTCTGCACTGTCCCCGGAAGCTATAGCGTCAAGCTGAGCTTCTTGCCACGCCATGATTCTTTGGATCATTTCCATTTTTGTGCCTTGCGAGGAGACACCTCTTTCAGCACACATCTTTTTCAATGTTTCGGATTTAGAAGCATTTAAAGTTAACAAGGTACCTGTTTCCATACTGTTTGATAGGACTATGGCCTTTAAAGAATTATACTACGACTATTCACTATGTGTCCTGTTAGGAATAACTTGAAATGCCCTTGCTCGTGCGCAACACTGGATACCTTCAGTCGTATCCCACCGCTGTACACCAATTTGTTAAGATGGATTTCTGAACTCCGTCCTGGAGGGGCAGAGGTTCAGAAGGCCAGCCTAGTTTCTTGGAACAGGGTAACCTCTGGACAAGCCAGACCAATCAGGGTAGCGATGGCGGCGGTCAAGACTAGGTCTCAAGAGGGGTGAGGGTGACTGAAAGCCCGCAATGAGCACACAAAGCAAGGACGCTTACAAATTATTCCAGATAGGTGTTATATTAAAAATATAGACACATTTATTACAAGGCCTTTGTAACATCGACCATAGAAAAGAATCACGATAAAACTCAAGTAAACCAACACATCACAATCAATACAATATATATACAAGACCAAGGGGTATAAAGAGTTAGAAGCGCGAAATATGCAGACCACCTAGATGGGGAGGAAAACAGGCAGTGCAAGTAATTGTTAGACCCAGTTCGACATCAGAGGCCACCTAACCAGAAGGATGTCCGAGCCCTACGAAGAGTGGAGCCTTGTGCTCAAAAGTACCTGCACACACGGGTGCCAACGGGCAAAGGAGAGTCTCTTCAGGGAGATCAGGCAGTTCAGAGAGGTGAATAAAACGATGATGAATAGTTCCCCGCTACTCAAGCGTGGCCTCCACTTGTGGGCAGAAGCAGGGCGCGAGTGCGGAAAAGGGTTGCTGTTTACGACAGCAGTATAGAGCCACAGGCTCCTGCGGGAGGGCAACCGGTTAGGGTATTGACTACTCACCGGTCCCCGATGCAGGCAGACCCAGGCTTCTCCGGTTCCGTTTCGGTTCTGGCAGGTTCAGATGCGATCAGCAGGATGTCTCAACGCCGTGTAGATTCCGCGACAGCAGGAGTCAGGGTCGAGGGTGCCCCACATGCAGCGAACATGCACAGGTTTGTTACCACAGCAGGGCAACTCGGCAACCGCAGGTATTCCGGTCCCAAGGCACACGTCTCACTTCAGACCTGGGAATGCCAAGTGTACGAATCGTGTGAGAGTGCCGAGGACACGGGATTAGCAGTAAGCCAGACGGCGGTGACAGAGCAAGGTTCCTGTGTAGGCTGGTCAGTCCACTGGATGGCCCAGAGAAGCTCCCGAAGGCTTACGTACAGGATTTGGTGAAGGTGCCGAGAATAGTTGTTCCCACTATTCTAAAGGGTCGAAGCGCCAGTACAGGCCTTCTCGTTCGATCAGAGGCAGAGGGGTCTCACAGGACGACAGCAGTGCAGGGTGCCACCAGCGATTCCTCGACTCAGCTTCTTAGTTGCAGGATACTTGGCTCCTTATCCTTCGTTCATGAGAACTCAAGAGATCGACATGGTAGTGGTGCTTCCAGCCTCCTCTTATCCAGAGTTCCCTTTGCGCCAAAACGGAGAGGACCCAATAGGGGATCTGCTCACAAAACACTCACACCATACGTGGACCTATCACAGACCACGGTGGTCCCAGGCATTCAAGACACTCTATACTCTCTGGCAACCCAGGATGTGCATTGGGAACAGACATCCCAGCCCACATCCTGGAGGCACACACAAGGCATGCAGAAGCCCGCAAAAGCGTTGTGATTCGCGGGAAAGTGCATGACCAAATAAGGACTGCCCTGGGTTGGCTCGACCTGGGGGAAGGTGAAGGGGCAAGACGGTCAGCGGACAGGACAAAGAACCTCGTGGCATGGCCATTTTGGAGGCCAGGCCACCCATTTGGGCCAAACGCGGGAAGCGCGGTTAACATGGCAAAAAGGGGTTCAAAACACAAAGAAACATTAGCTGCCACCAGTCCCATCTGTGACACACTTGCACATTTCATGATAAGTCCAGCGAGAGTTTCAAGGGCCATTGGAATGACTAGAGACCCAAGAGTGCGGTAATGTAAGTTACGGTGCACTCTTGTTTCATGTTGCTCAAAAGCTGCAACATGAGGAAAGGACTAAGGGAAACAAAGTCTCACGGTACTGACTGTCTTAAGGGCATGCCAGTTTCCCCGTAAGAATGGAGCGAAAGCCCAGAGGAGTGCGGCGGAAGGCTGCACTTCTCTGACAAAGTCTAGATCAGAGTGTAAAACAACAGCAAAAAGTTTGGGGGTTGCCAGATGGGAGGAAAATTACCTACAATTATGAAATCTTTCCTAACAGGGGAGCAAAGTTATAAGCCACCCAAAAAGTGCTCTTCCTATCGGATTAGCAATTTAACCATAACTACCCAGCCACTACCGTGGCTGTGTAATATATATATTACACCTTTCATTCTGGAAGGTGGCACCAATGACTGTTCACCGTATGGTGTTACCATGTTATTATTTATTGAAACCTTCATTCTGACAATGTAGAGGAAGGTGGCACCGATGTAACTGTTCGCCCTGTGGTGTTATCATGTTATTTATTGAACTTTTCATTGTCTGTAATATATATATATATAGTTATGGTTAAATTGCTAATCCCATACTAAGAGCCCTTTTAGGTGGTTTATAACTTCGCTCTCCCTGGACTAATCTTCACCAAACTTTGCAAAAAAAGTATATGGCCCACTCTGGGAAAAGTTTGGTGAGGTTTGGTCCAGGGGGGGCAAAGTTACAGGGGGAGTCCCAACATTTCTTTTTTTCCCATAGAGTGAATGGGGAATAAACTTTGCGCACGCCTACAGCCCAACCCGCTGGACGGATTTTCACCAAATTTGCGGCAGGAGCAGCGGCTTGTTCCCGAAAGCGTGCTTTTGTAAATTTGGTGAAAACCCGTCCAGTAGTTTTTTTAAAAAAGGAACAAAAAGTAGGTCTAAAAAAATTAGTGATATTTATGTCTGCTCTGCGGATACACTTCCCTGTTCGCTCCGCGGGCAGGACACCGATTGGCTAATTGGCTCGCGTCATGTCCGCGGACATGCAACGTGTCCGCTGATAGGATGGAGTGAGGCGTGATGTGCCTCAGATTGTTCCGCTGCACCCGCCATCTTGGATTGGCCGACAGCACGGCGGCGAACAGAGGCGAAATGCAGTTTTCGGGAGTGTTTTGGTGTGCAAGAGTGCTTGGGGAGGTTTGGGGTGTAAGAGATGGGTCAAATACTGTATTTGTTTAGGTGGCAGGTGCTACTGATGTATTCGTCATGCCCGCACTGTCCGGGATGTCCATAAATTGTTAAAATGAGGGGTGTCCTAAGGATAGTATTCCCGTCCATGCTGTCTGCAGGCAAGTTGAAACTGTTCTAAGGACACACGCGGTGTCAGCGGACATAAAAATTGACCATATGCTGCAGTTAAAATGCTTTATTCTATGGGTGTGATATGCTGGGGTGGTTGTAGCCAGGGCCTAGAGTCTTGGGTGCATGGCCGAATGCACCCAAGACCGAAGTTATATGCACTGAAGTTATAAAACACCATGGGTGGCTTATAACTTTGCTCTCCCTGGATGAATTCTCACCAAACTTTGCAGAAAGTGTGATATGGGTAGGCCCATATAGACAGTTAAAATGTTTGATTCTATGGGTGTGATCTATGGGTGTGATATGCCGCGGTGGTTGTGGCCAGGGCATGCATGCACCCAAGACTCTAGGCCCTGGCCACAACCACCGCGGCATATCACACCCATAGATCACACCCATAGAATCGAATATCTATCAAATTATTTGCAAATCTACAGTTTGTGTGCTGTTTGATTTGTATAGTTTATATGTGAAGTTTTGGCTACGTCATGTCATTAAGATTGTAGACTTTGGTAACAAGCAGTGTAGTATAACATATCCATGGAAGTGAACATTTTGTATTGTGGTGTATGGTTAGATGTTTGCTTCAATGGTTCTGTTATGCAGCAGTATTTATGCGTTCTATTGGAATATACTTACTGTTTGATTTTTTGAGATTGGATATATTTTTTTCATGAGTTGGGTAACTGGAGCACATATTCTTTTTCAATTTCTGTGATAAAAGAAAAGAGCATGTTAGTGTATGTATTTTATAAAGACTTATTACATTGCATAATAGACATTACAGCTTTTTTTCGACCCTCATATTTAGTAGTTTACAAACCAGTGTACTGTGCAATTTGCTCAGTTTCTGTGTTTGTGTTTCAAATCATTGGGTCTGTGGGAAAAAAAATCCTTGTCGGATTAAAAACACTTTTTTTGTTATGCTACAGTCTATTTGTTTGCTTGTTTTCAGTGTTCACTTGTTGTTTCTGGCTAATGTTCTATCTGTTGGCTTGTTGCAGATTTTTGGAGCAGTTAGATACCTGTTGGCGTATTGTAACTGTCCATTTTTTATTATAATTTGTTTGGTTGTTGCAAAATCTTGGGTAGTTAGATACCTGTTGGCGTATGGGTAGTTAGATACCTGTTGGCGTATTCTAACTGTTTATTTCTTGTTATAATATCGTGGTATTCATTTATCTGTTTGGTTGTTATAGAATCTTGGGGCAGTTAGATAACTGTTGGCGTATTCTAACAGTTTATAGTTTTTTAATTGAAGTTTTGTTAATGTTTAAGTACAGATTAGTTATTAAATTTTGGTTTTAAGAAGATTAAATAAGCGTTTGTAAGATTTGCTGGTAATCTCTGCTTTAGAGTAATGGTACTATCATTACATTCGAACCATCCACATGTCTTTTTTATATATGCAGTGTAGTGACCTGCATTGATTGTGGCTCCTGCGTGGTAGATTATACCTATTGTTGTGAAGGTTTTCTTACCAAGTGATACTTGACCATGTGTGAATCCAGTCATTGTAATGTAGAAGCATTAGTATTACGTATTTACTATGTTTTTGTATTAGTAAGGTGGAGCGATGATCTGAATTGCAGGTGTAGTGAATTTCACCATTCCAGCAGAGTAGTCCAATTCTAGTCTTATTCCATGAACACTATACGTGTTGTCAGGATTGTTTGTTGCGTTTCTATGAAGTACTAACATTTGCAAACACAATTGGTCTGTACTGTGTAAGTAAACGTTGTCAACAATTGGTGGCAATTGAAATAGAATATTCATTGCTACATTTGCGTAGCAACTTACACCAGTTATATTTGAAAATTTGAATGGACCAGATAGTTCTGTGTCCAAGTCATTTTTTCAGAGTGTGTGTTGCTTCTTTGAAGAAGTACCTGAATTACTTTGAGTAACAGGTTCTTCTTTGGTTGTGGTAATTGATTAAGTATTAGCTTCTTTTACTCTCTTTGGAGGATTCGCAGTCAGATCCTGTTGCATTTCTGTTTGAATTAGTGTTATTTTACAATGTTTTCCTTTTTGTAGAGCAGGATATATTTTTAGATGGGGGTGTATAGTAAACGAAGTCTATTGTATTCTAAAATGCAAGGAATATCAGCGTTTACTTTACTTGCATCAAGGTTGATTAGAAATAGACCTTAAAGTGTACATAAGCGTGATAGTGCTACGTAGCTCATGCCTTCTTTAAAGATTATGTTAGCAATATCTATCAATGCTTTGTCTAGGGTAAGACCTTGTGATTTATGAATGGTGACTGCGTATGCCACAGTTAGAGAAAATTGTTCTCAGTGTACATACATGTCTTTGAAGAGAAGGAATCGAGCAGTTGAGCGCCCTATCCTTTTCACTTCTGAAGGTTTGTCAAAAAGAATATTGACAAACTGAATGTTGTTGTCACGTGGGTATGTTTGAAAGCCAACAACTGTACCTAGTGCTCCATTAACTAGTCCTTGTTCCACGTCAAGGTTACGTTTAAACATTACTCTACAGTTTAAGGATAATTATACAGACCGATTCATGGAATTAATGTGTGCCGAAAATCTCTGCGCAAGCGTGCGAAAACGTGCGAATCGCATCGCAAATGCGAAAATCGCAGTGCAAGCGTGCGAAAGCCGTGCACATCGATTCATGGAAGTCCGTGCGCGTGTAAATTCTGGGATGTGTGCTAAAATCCTGCGTGGCGCACGCGAGCGCACACGTCATCAAACGGTGTGCGCTACACGCACAGCGAAAGCGCACATAGCGCGGCACACACAACAAAAGTAGGCGGAACACGTGGCGTAACACATGGAATGGGGAACAACGCGTGAAAATATGGGCGTTACGGGGGAAGTACAGGAGGCAAATGCGCGGAACGCCCACACGCGCACCTACAACACGTATTCATGGAATCGAACAGGGCAAACGCGTGCGGCAAAAAAGATGCGCTAATCCGGAAACACGTACGCCAGCAGGAAGCAGGCGTACACGGACCTGCACAGCATAAAAGTGCGTGCAAACAACAAACTAGCTCAGACGTTACGATGAATATACCGTTCCTCGCAGCAGTGGTCGTGGGACACCGCAGTAGGAGGAGGATAGTCAGGGCCACAATTTTTACACCCAGGACCAGCCTTTTTGGGATGCCTGATGACCAGGTGTATGGGAGGTACATGTTTCCACCTCACATAATACTCGAACTGGTGAGTGAGTGGGAGGATGACCTCACATCACCCACCCTGTGCTCCCAAGCACTGATCCCCTTGGAAAAGGTGCTCAATGTACTGCACTTCTTGGCAACTGGTTAATTTCAGCGGACAAGTGCCATAGTGGGGGGGTGCCACAGGCCACGCAGTCACGCTGCCTACACCAGGTGTTGGCCATCATGACTGCACACCCATCAGTCCGCAGGCACATATACCTGCCCAGAACACCTGCATAAAGGCAGGCTGCCGTCCAGGATTTTTACAGGGTGGCACACTTCCCCAAAGTGCTAGGTGCCATTGATTGCACCCATGTGGCTCTACATTCTCCCAGGGCAACTGAGCACATCTATAGAAACCGCAAGCACTGGCATTTCATCAACGTGCAGGTTGTATGTGATGCCAAGGGAATCATCACCTCAGTATATGCCAACTATCCAGGGTCCACCCATGACAATTGTGTTTTCAGAATGTCAACCCTAAACCAGGTTTATAGCTGGGCGGCATGGCGATACATGGCTGCTTGGTGAGTATAAATGCCTCTGCACATGAATGCATGTCAGATATTGAGTAATGTCACAACCCCACTAATGATACCCATCATCACCTCCCCAGGGGACAGTGCCTACCCTCTGAGCACCCACATGATGACGCCAATTTGGAACCCCACCACACCACCCGAGGTAAGATACAACACAGCCCATATTGCAACCCAGGGAATAGTGGAGCGCACATTCGGAGTACTCAAGTCATGCTTTCACTCCCTTGACCCTTCTGGTGGGCAGCTGCTTTACGCGCCCCCAGTAGTGTGCAGGATCATAGTGGCAGCATGTGTCCTGCACAACGTTGCAACACGCCGGGGCCTGCGGTTGGACATGGTGGTGCCCCCACATCCCCAACCACATGCACGGCCGCTGCGCATGGGAGGGGAAAGGGCATGTGGTGAGGCACCCCGTACGCAGCTGGTGGCAAATTACTTGCCCTAAAATCACACCCCTCTGGAGTGCACACAGCCCTGGCCCATTCCAGCTGACAATCAATGATGATGACATAAGGGACAGTCAACTGTCACAACCATACCAGCCTGAGATTGGTCAACTGGAAGTGTTACATTGTGTGCATCCCTACCTACCGAAAGACAACCAATACTGTGTCACAAAAAGACATGCATTCATGCTGCATGAATGACTACGCCCTTGCAAAATACAACATGAAAATAGCGCCATGTCACCCAACCCCTCCCCATCTCCGCCACCCAACACACCATGGCATGTCATGCAATGTGAAAGCAAACAAAGGAATGCACAACACATGACACAAGTGTCACAAAGTGCACTATCCCAAATGGAAACAGGCCACAGACAATATGCTCCCAGTAATCAATCACAAACAACACACAGGACCACTTACCAACAACACAATACAGCAACACAGCATGAAACATTGCCAAAATATGACAGTACAAACTCAAAGTAGTGCAAGTCTTACATCGACCACTTCCAACTGCAGAGTGTTGCTATCAGGCAAATGTGTCAGTTTACTCCACACATCATGAACTGCACCTGCAAAAGAGACGGCCTTGTGAAGACATGAAGAAGGTACCTGCGAATAAGGAGGAAGACATGGATGCACAAGCACATATCAATACACCATGCAGTGTTCAATACAAAAACAATCCCCACTAGGGATGTCTGCACAGTTATGACTACAGACTGCCCACACAGCTCATGGGAGCACAATGTCACTGTGTAAGTCACTGTCACTTGGTCACACCCTTTGCAAGTCCATGGAAACGGGAAGCAGGAGGGGTGTGTGTGTGTCAGGAACCCAAGCATCTAACCCAAACACAGGACAAGCCTGCATGTGACCAGCCGGAAAACACAGTGGATGCCCACAGGAGCCACACAAGGCAACACACTGTAAAAAAAAAATCAAAAATGACCATGTGTGGGCCGGGGGGGAGGCCACCCAGGAGGTTCGAGGACAAGGTGCACACCAACACCCACCTGCGTGGATGTTGCGAGAAAAAAAAATACCTCCATGGGCTCATGGCCTGCACGGCTACGCTACTGTGGGAGAACTGCTGCTGTCGCTCTCTTCATCCTCTGCTGCTGCATCAAGAGGTGTTGGTGCTATGGGAGGCAGCCCATGCAAAGCCCTGGTATGGTCCTCCATGGCAGCAAGCATGCGGGTGTGGAAGGTTTCGTTCTGGTGGATGATAGTACGGAGATCTCCATGCAGCACCTGACGGGTTGCCTGCATTTCTGCACGCATGGCCTCGCGTGATGCCCGGATCTCCTCCCGAGTTGCCTGCAGCTCAGCTGAGAGCGAACGTGTGAGCTGCTCCAGCTGCTGTTCTGACCTAAAATTTCGGGAAGCCTCAAGTTCACCCAGAGTCTCCCTGAGGTTATGGAATTCTACCCTCAGGGCTTCCCTGTGGCCCTGTGACTCTATAGATATGGCTTCGCGCAGAGTCTCCAGTGCCGCCCGTCGGTCCCTGTTGGACGCCAACATGTCTTCCCTGTGTGATTGGCAAATGGAGTCTGTTGCCTGCTGTTGTTGCTCCATCTGCCTTTCAGGGGGGAGAATGGAAGTGGCCACCCTCTCCATTGCCTGAGCCATCATTAAACCGATGCTCCCTGTTGGGCTGCAATACCGTACATGGAGTTTTCCCATACATTATTGCCTGGTGGCGTACGGCCACTGCGTCGGCGGGCACCACACCTGTTCGGGGCAAGGCGATCTGCACCTTGCTGTGCTGGCACTGCCTGAGGCTGCAGGACTGCATTCCCCCTCTGATCTGCTGGCCCAGGAACAGGATCAGATGTTGTGGAGTGTGACCCTGCATCCGTAACCGCCAAAGGTGGATTTACTAACACTGACATCTCCATAGGGTTCTACACCTGGTGCAGGTGGGTTGGACAGAACAGAATCCCTGCCAGAAACACTCACCTGCGACAGCACATAAGTCTCATCATCCGATTCAACACCTGAATAGAGGTCTGGGGAGGTGCACCCAGAGACACCCCTGGACAGTATGGTCTGTAGTAAGATTTGGTTTTCACCCACCACCACACCACGTCCTCCACTGGTGCCCGGTCGTGCCTCAGATTCCTCCTGAGTCTGCACCATCTCCTCAACCTCAACAGCATCAAATGCGTCATCACCTGCAAAAACATGAAAGACAACAAATGGAAACAGGCATGAGCACCACAGCACACACATAGGCCTGACAAGCCAGAGATCCAGTACATGAATTACACATGTCCCACATGACTATAACCCTGGCATGCATGCACTGTCAATGAGTTGGAAGGGGAGGCAAAAAGCAGACACTGAGGACACCAAGATGGACAAGCAACACATTTGCTGCATGCTGGGTAGCACTGGCATCACACATTAGCCTGTGAGTGGCATGTCCAATACACATACATGACACATGCCAGCACACCGATGGCATGTAGCCTAGCCATGGTACATTTGACAAGTACAGCCATATGTCAGTGAATGAGAACTGTCACCCATCCATGTGAGATGGACATGATGAGATGAAAAATGCTAAATAGTGTGACAAAATATGCATGTGCCACACAATGCAACACATCCAGTGGGCAATAATACAGTGATCGCAGGCAGATGTACACATCAATGGTTGGTTACTTCAACATGACAGGAAACAACTATCATGTTCCACATTCAAACAGGCCCCAAAAATTAATGTGAGCAGGCCAATACTCAATCAGCCTGAATGGTCTAATCATTGACATAACAAGGTAACAAATGTGGGCCAATGTGGGGTTTAATCAATGACAGAAGCATGTCACATATGTGGCATTAGGGCTGAAAAATGCATTCCAAAAATGGGAGAATTGAAACAATCAGCCTGAATGGACACTTGAAAATTCAGAACAATGTTGTTGCAAGATGACAGTTCAAGGGCAACTGCAGTAATGTGGCGCTAATTGGCCACTGTGGGCAGAAGGGATACTGTCATACCCAAATCCAAGGCCGGTGAATGTTTTGGAGGAAGCAAATGGGTGACCCATACCACTCAGGAGTACACACCCTCACCTGGTACTCAATCAGAACCCGTCACCCAAACAACATACACATGGATTACACACACATGCATGGGCACTCACCGGACAATGCATCGTAATCTGGTAGGTCTCCCACGCCTTGGATCTGTTCCTCTGTGACAAAGGTTCCAGCAACAGACTCATTTTCAGTGAGTTGGTTATCCTCTGGTGGAGACCCACCGGCACTCACCAGAGTAGGGGCATGATTTGAGGCCAGCTTGTTCTTTGCTCTGAGTTTCAGGTCATTACACCGCTTGTAGCAATCATCAGCTGAGCGCCTCACAAATCCAAGGGCACTAATGTGGTCCGTGATGGTCTGCAAGTGTGCCCTACGTTGACCAGGTGTGGTCTTGCACCCTGCAGTCACCACCATTTTGCGGCTATGTGCCGACACATAGGCCACAAGTGCATCAAGTTCGGTATCATTAAAGCTAGGCTTCCTTGATGTGCCAGAGTGTGTAGCCGTGTCTGGGGTCTCAGCCTGTAGTGCCAGAGCACCCTTCTTCTTCTTTTTCAAAGGTGGTGCAGATCCTGAGGGGCTTACACCGCTCTGGTCAGTAGGGGCAGAAGCGCAGGTGGACTGGGTACTAGAAGTGTGCGAATGCAGAATGACCATAGGTCTTGGTGCAGGCATTGGCTGCAGGGTGATGTTGGCAGGGCCAAAGTCGGTTTGATGGACCTGGACTGACACTGTCCCGGCTGGGAGACTCAGAGCTGGGGTGGATAGAGCTGCAGCTGCCCCTGCAGCCTCCCCACCCTGCCTACTTGAGGCAGCAGATGACATTGCTGCCCCAGATCCACGTGGCCTGGTGACAGCAACTTGCACCGCCACACGTGGCTTAGACTTGCTGACCTGGAAGTCAGTCTGGGAGTCATCCTGTGCCGGTTCAGGTGCCAAAATGGGCCGGTCCAACAAGGGCTGAGCTGGGATGTTGTCAGCTACGTTTCCCACAACCATGGGGGGGGCATGGGTGTCCCTGATTGGTCCTCCACACACAGGGTCTAGGGGAACCCTGCAAATCCTGGCCATGTCCCCTACCACGCCCACCACGCCCACCTTTTGGAGGTCGGCCACCTTTGCCTCCCTTTCTGCTTGGTCGCCTCCCAACCGTAGCACTGATGTTGTTGTGCGTATGGGAGTTGCAGTAAACAATTGTCCTGGGCAATTTGGGTGAAAGGGGTAGGGTACTAGATGAATTCGTACCCTAGTGCTCTAGCAAGGCTGTATGTGACCCCTGGTGAAGGTGATGGGTCACGCAACGCACAGGCACCCCAAAAACAAAAGCACACGTGCACGCAACCCCTGGTAGACCACGTGCATGGAAAAATAAACCCGCACTACGCTGTGACACCCAGAAACACAAAAATAAGCGTACGCGTGTTACACGCAGCCTACAATGACCTCTGAAGGGGTACGCGACACGCGGGGGCAACCAGAGTTGGAAAATACATGCGCGACTCACCGTCTGCATTGAAAAAGAATGTGAAAAAGGCACACGTGTGCGCGTAGGAAACACACCCACCAAAAGAAGAAAAGAACACAGTCTGAGGAAACAGGGAGTACGAACTGGAAACGTTGTGAAGTAATCGCGTGTGAACCGACAAGAAGTACAAGATACACCTGCTCGCTCTCCACAAAAAGCACATTCAAGGAAATAGCGGGATACTCGTACCTTTAAAGCCAGCCCACACGTGAAACGTCACTTATGCGCTTACGCGCTAAGGTCCTTTCAGACGTGCAGTTTCCTCACGTGTTGATTCACTATGCACCCGTGTTGTGGCCAGCGCCTGCACGTGTAAGGGCCTTTCCTCGGATTACACGCTGACGTGCAATTTTTTCACGTGTCAAATCACTCCGTATCAAGCTGGCCACGCGAATACACACGGAAGACCACGCTCCTGCTGAAAAGGCCATTTTCCTGCCCCCACGAGCCCCGAGCATGCTCACACCAGCCATCTGCTGCTGCCTGCCTGCTGCCCATGTGCCCTGCTATCTGGTGCCTGCACATCAGCCATCTGCAGGGGTCCAGTTGCTGTGTCCACCCCTGCTGGAACAGAAGACTCCCGACTGGGATAACATCGCTCCACAGCCCAGCCCCAGGACCCAGTTGCCCACCCACGCCTGCCTCGGGGGTCGCCATGTCGGGGCAAACACCATTTGAGACCACTGGCGACCCCAGTCAGAGAGGCAGAGGGCCACCAGCTTCAGTGATAAGGAAGTTGGTGTCCTGGTGGAGCATGTCCTGGGGCATTATGATGCCCTCTTCGGAACATCACGCGCCAACAAGGAAGCACGGTTGAGGGTCTGGGAGGTTGCAGTGGTTGCCATCAACGCAGAGGAGGTGGCAACCCGCGACATCAAGCACGTCAAGAAGCGCTGGGAGGACCTGAGGTCCAGGACCCTCTACAAGGCCCGGCGCCTCGCGCAGGGGGGCCGGGGCTGCATGAGTAACATCCAGATGAGGGTCCTGGAACACGTAGCCCCAATGCTCCACGCCCAGATCCTTCAGAGGCAGACCCGTCTGGAGTTGAGTGGTAAGTGGGAAAGCATTGATGTGTGAGACAGGGCATGTTGCAGTGTGCTGGTAGTCTGATACTTGCCTGTATGTGTGACATAGGCTATGTATGGATGTGTGTGTGCAGGGACATCATGGTCATGCATGTCAGACCAGTAATGTGTGAACCACATGGATGGTGCATGTGTTCCAATGCAACATTGGGAGCTGTATGCGGAATGCACACATGAATGCATGCCAGTCTCTGTTATTGGACATGGAGGGGGGTGAGGGATGGGTGCTGCTGTCATGTACATGTATGGTGCACGTGTGTGTCTGAGAAGTGTGTGTGTGACTTTGAAACGTCATGGTGGCAGGTCACACGAGTTGGTGACAGATCACTCTCTTCGGCAGGGGCCTCTCTCTGGAACAGCCTTCCTGCCTCCCTGAAACTCGAGGAGAACCACCTCCGGTTGCGGAAACACCTCAAAACCTTCCTCTTTGCTTCTGCTTTCTCTCCTCCCCTCTCTTGCTGAACTCCTGACTGAAATTGCACTGGTTACCTGACCACCCCTCTGATCTCTGGCCAAGCCCTGTCAACTGCCCACCTGCACTGCCTTCCTGGCAACCCCTGCACTTGGGGACTGTTTCTGTATCCCTTCAGTCCCCTTTCCAGCACTTGTCCGCACTTCCTGCACTTGCCTGTTTTTTTTATGTGTTTTATTAATCTTATTTTTTCCACTTCCCATGTACTGCACTTCCCCCTCTCCCTTTCCCCCTTGCACTCTTCCTGTCCCCCCTTCCCACGCACTTGCGTGATCTGAATGACACCTGGCTTAGTAAGATCGTTATCTGTCCTCCCTTTGTTCCCCCCCTTGCTTCGTCGCGCCTTGAAACACTTGTGTATAGGCGCGTTATTAATTCAATATCATATCATATCATATCATGACACATGTCCGTGATGATGTGTAGATTCACTCATGCAGTGCGGTCACCATTGTATCCACTGTGTCTATCCACTGTGTCTGTGGTGTACAAGCCATGATGCATGACTCTCCGGTGATGTATGTGCATGGGACCAGTGTGAGCCATGATGCATGTGAGTTTGAAGTCAACATTTTGGTTAACAGAGGCCCTTGTACATGGATGCTGATGTTGATTGTAGACGCCAGGACTGTTTCTGCATGTTCGCTGTGTGCATTCACCCATGTGTTGTGGAGGGACAGGATGGAAGTGACATTTGACAGTGCCACTCATGTGTTATTGCTTCCTGTCTAGGGGAATATTGTACTGTACCCTGATGCTTGTGTTCTATGTCTCCCTCTATGCAGCGTCAAGTGAAGAAGAGGGCGGAGACGGTGCTGTGGAGCCAAGCGGTGGGGATGCCTCCACCGGGCGGCGACGCAAGGCCCAGCCACCATCCCAGTAATTGCCAACATCTGGGAGCAAGGGGGCTGGTGCTGCGTCTGCCACTACGGCTGTAGCGGAAGGGCCGGGTGAGCCCCCACAGGGGCTTGCAATGGCGAAAGACGGTGGAGACATCCAGGTTGGTGGTCTCCACAGAGGAGGAGGAGCCCGCTACTGAGCCGCACATGGGGCCTGGTGGGGGTAGTACCACTGGTGCAAGTGGTGCAGTCCAGGGCCAGGGTCAGGAGGCAGCACAGGTCACCGCAGAGGGGCCTGTGCATGACGCTGTCCTTGACCCTGTGACTGCACCACCATGCACCAGCAGGTATGCCCCGTCCCAGGCCCGTCCGCAGGTAGGGGGCAGTTCCACGTCATCTGTCTCTCCACTACCTGTGGATGAGGGGTCCCACGACCTTATGGGCTCTGTCCTGGTTGGTGTCGCGTTGCGCACGCGTGACATTCGTGATGACGTGTGTGCTTCCTGGGTGGAGCACGCACACCACCATGAACAGCAGCGTCGCGACGTGGCACTGTTGGGAGGAGCCCTGGTCGGTGGGTTCCTACATGTGTCGCGCACTCTGGCGGACCTCTCCTCCTCTGTGGAGACTATGCGCCAGTCGTTCACCCTGCCGTCTTCCAGCCCAGATTCCACCAGAGCCCGCTGTGGACCTGGCCTGACCAACACAGCCAGCTTGGTGGAGATCCCATCCCTGTCACAGTCGGGAGTCGGCGGTCCAGCAGGAGTGGACACCCCAACAACTGGAGTCCAGAAGATGGAGGATGTGCAGGCATCGGACATGGACAGCAGCAACAGCAGCAGGCTCTAGTTGGGAGCAATGATGGCTCGGGGCCATTGACATCAGAGGGGCAGGCATCGGCCAGAGGGCAGGAGAACCCTCGAATTGGTGTGTCTTCCGTGTGGCTGAAGTTGGGCCAGCGCATAGATGCGGAGCGGCGGGCCGCGGGCGGAAGAGGCACGGCTCACCATGGTCAGGGCGGAGTTCTCCATGCATCGGGCGTTTAGGCGGGCAGAGTGCCTCGAGGCAACTCACAGAGAGTTGGAAAAGGCCATGAGTGCATCCTTGCGAGACCTCGGGGCCAGGGCAGAGGCCCGCCTCCGGGACATCGACATGGAGTTCGATGATGCCCTGGCCCGGGACATCACAGAGTGAGCCGCAGGACTTGCCCGCTGCCATTGTATATAGTTAGATAGTGTTAGGTTTCCTTTGTTTTTTCTTTTAATTTGGAGTTAATGGACATTGCTGTGTGTATATAGTTTTTTCTTCCTAGGACTTTTTTGTAGGTTTCCTTTTGTTTGAGGATCATGGACCATTTGGACTTACATTGTATATAGTTGCAGACTTGTACATACTTTCCTTTTCTATATTCCCATAGGTCGATGTTTTTTTTTTAAATTTGGATTCTGTTTTTATTATGGACATTGGCAATGGACAGCTTTTTTATTCTACGTGATTTTTCTTTTCTTTTTAACTTCATTGGATTTACAATCATTTTTATCTACTTCGGTCATTGTGCATTGATTTTCAGTTTACTATTCCTCAAAGTCAGTTCTTTATCTTTTTAATACATTTTTTATTACTTCAGAATTGGTGTTGTGTTCTGTAATTGGTTTTGTGCATGTCTCATTGAACATTTCCTCAGCCACATGTTGCCACTGTGTGGCTACGTTGTGCATTCCTGCATGGGCATGGTGGTTCATTTCATCTATCATGACATGGGTAATTTGGGAGTGAGTTCTGTGGATGGTTGCATGCTTGGATTGGGGGGCAAGGGGGATTAGGGTTGGCTTTCGGGACAAGGGTCTGTTTTGTTAGGACATGTTGTTTGTTGGGACATAAGTCTGGGCCTGAGGCTCACTGCTGGGGAGTGGGGATGCTGGTGGACATGAGTCGGGGCCTGAGGATCACTGCTGGGGGGTGGGGGTGCTGGGGGACATGAGTCGGGGCCTGAGGCTCACTGCTGGGGGGTGAGCCTCAGGCCCGCTGTACATCCCGCGCACCTCCGAAATACACGTACCCCACGCACACAGGTCAAATTGCGTGTGAAACTTCCCGCGCAGCGGGGTACGTGTATTCGGAGGCGTGCGCAGGGAGTTTTACAGGCGCTTTCATGGTTGGGGGCCTGTGAGCCATGTACGGCATTTGGCTGGGGGGCATGCCCATGGTGGATGGGCTGCGTGTGGGACATGACCAGGGGTGCAGGGTAGTCCCCTGTGGTGTGGGTTGCCTGCAGGGGCAGTGGAGGCGGTAGAGGTCACACCTGGGAGGACCCACACTGCCAATTCACGCGTGGGACTCCCAGCGCACCCCACTGGATACACGTACCCGCTCTGACAGCGAAATCGCGTGTGATACTTCCCGCGTACCCCAGAAATAGACGTAGCCTGCTCGCACAGGGCCAATCGCGTGTGAAACTTCCCGCCAACCGCTGTAATACACATACCCCGCTCGCACACGCCCAATCGCGTGTGAAACTTCCCACGAACCCCAGTAATACACGTACCCCGCTCGCACAGGGCGGATCGCGTGTGACACTTCCAGCGCACCCCCGAAATACACATACCCTGCTCGCACAGGCCCAATCGCATGTGAAACTTCCCGCGTACCCCGAAATACACATACCCTGCTCGCACAGGCCCAATCGCGTGTGAAACTTCCCGCGCACCCCCGAAATACATGTACCCGGCTCGCACAGGCCCAATCGCGTGTGAATCTTCCCGCAAACCCCAGTAATACATGTACCCCGCTCGCACAGGCCCAATCGCGTGTGAAACTTCCTGCGAACCCCAGTAATACACGTACCCCGCTCGCACAGGGCCGATCGTGTGTGAAACTTCCCGCGCACCCCCGAAATACATGTACCCCGCTCGCACAGGCCCAATCGCATGTGAATCTTCCTGCAAACCCCATTAATACACGTACCCCACTCGCACAGGGCCGATCGCGTGTGGAACTTCCCGCAACCCCCCGAAATACACGTACTCCGCTCGCACAGGCCCAATCGCGTGTGAAACTTCCCGCGAACCCCAGTAATACCCATACCCCACTCGCACAGAGCCGATCGCGTGTGAAACTCCAAACGCACCCCAGTAATACACGTACCCCGCTCGCACAGGGCCAATCGCGTGTGAAAATTCCCGCACACCCCCGAAATACACGTACCCCACTCGCACAGGCCCAATTGCGTGTGAAACTTCCGGCACAGCGGGGTATGTGTATTCGGAGGGGTTCGCGGGGAGTTTTACAGGCGCTTTCACGGTTGGGGGCCTGTGAGCCATGTACGGGATTTGTGCGCTGTACATAGCGCATGGGGAGGGGTTGGGGGCATAACTGGCGCTGCTGCAGGGTCGCTGCACCACTCTGCACCACGGCTGGTAATGGATGTTAAAATCCATGAATACGCTGTGCGTGGAAATGGATTTTGGCGCACGCGGCTGGCGCAGACTGTCGCACGCACACACTGTGCGCCAGCTGCGTGCGCCACTTGTGCACTGAATTCTATGTATTACCCCCTTAATATTCTCTCCAAACCAGCTGTGTTGGAGATGCAATGTTCGAAGGTATTTAGTCTTGTTGTGGCTTGTTGACACATGGGTAGTGTCATACCATGTACGTCCAGTTTGTCTGTGGAGCCAATTTCAATTATTGGTTGCATTTCTTTTTTCAACATTGTTTCATTGAATTTGGAACAGCTTGCAAGGACATACAATTGACATTTCTGTGCGCTAATTGTTCCATAACATTAGTAGCACATGAGTTATGGCCATAAGTGCATGGATGTGCCGGGTTTTTAATATTGCTTGTGCTTCTTGAGATAGTACACCAACTCTAATACTTTTTAAAATGTTGGCGTAAGTGAGGTCTGCAGATTGGAGAATGTTTTTTGTTAATTCTCTGTATTGGAAATGTTGCCAAAGGTTGACATTTCCTATGCTGCCAACAGATTTACGGCAGAGTTTGTGTCCTAAGGTTTTAAAAATAGGTTCATCTTTCACTGGTGTCAATTGAAGAAGATCTCCAAAAAACAAAATGTGTTTTCCTCCAAAGAGCTCTTCGTAGTTTGTTTTAAGTACTTCTTGCAATCTGAGGTGAATAAAAGCCAACATTAGGTTGGAGACCATGCTCACTTAATCTATTAGTAGCCTTTTCATTTGTTTTAACACTCTGCGTAGTTCCATTGCAGCTTCTGTAGAAAGTGTGTAATATTCTAATTTGTTTCGGTGTTCTACTGGAAGGAGTAGTAATCGGTGTAAAGTGATACCACCTATGTTGTAGGCAGCTAAACCTGTAGGGGCAGTTACAACAGCTGACAGTTTGTTGTTTGTCAATTGTTGAGGGAACTTGCTGATGATTTTGATTAAGAATGTTTTGCCTGAACCAGCTTCACCACTGACGTATAGTAGTATAGGTTTGTAATTTTGGCAGGTACATTCTTTATTTTCATGTTGTACATCATGTGCAATTTCTTTTGTTACTTCTTGAAAAATGGTGCGCTGCTCTTTGTTCAGTTTTGATTGTAGTACAATTAAGTCTTCTGTATCTTCTTCATAGTGACACATGGTGTTCTCTACTTCGTTCATAGCTAATTCTGCCTCATTTGCTACTAGTGGCTGTCCCAGTGGTTCTTGACTTCCTGTTACAAAAGGTTGACTACTGTCGGGAGTGTCCTTATCTAGTTGGGCCTGGAGTTCTTCTTCGTGTTGCTGTTCATTGTGCAACATTGTTTTGTACTGCGTAAAGTTTATATCGTTGATAGTGCTTTCCTTTGCTTTGAAAGCGTCTTCATAGGAGTCATAGTTTTTTAGTATCTCTTCTTCTTTTCTCCATGGTTTAAAAAGTTGTAGCAGGCACATGTAATTTAGTTCTTTCTGTTGAGGAGTTTTTAATGACAATTTGATATGATTAATTAAGCTTCATTTGGTAAGTTTCACTAAGCTGCCTTCACAATCTGTCACTCTATATCTACCTTTTTTTCATCGTGTTTTATATTATTTTTGTATGTGAAGTTTTGGGCTATGTGGTGTAGACACATGGTTTCCAAAGTGGTACTCCTGTTCGGGTAGTATGTATCTAGTAAATTGTTTTTCAAAATGTCTTGGCTGTTCTATGTCCTCATATGATTTGAGAACTCTTTTCTAGATTTAGCAGGACCAAGACTCGGCCATACTATATTTTCAGATTTTCCATACAAATCAGTACCGGTTAAACGATCTGCAGCTTCATAGGAGCCACTTACTCTATGAGAGAGCATTTTTATGCCTAAGCTGTACAATTTTTGAGATAGTGTTTTGTCTGATGATAGGTCATTCCAGAGGTCTTGAAGCTCTGTTTTTTCTGCTTTTGTTAAGTAGGCTGTAACATATCGTGCAACTGCAGTGGAATTGTCTGCAATGTACTGCACATCTATGTTTGCATTCCATAAGAGGGCAATGATTGCATTGTAGTCATTGATATATTTTGATTCTTATGTTCTTTTTATGTAATACATGTTGTTAGGTGATTTACCTTTAACACTATGTATAACTGAAGAAGGGAAAGGGAAAGGGAAACTAAAGCAGCATTTGGTGTAGTATTTCCCTTTGTTTTTGTATTTGCGATGACAATATTTGCCACATTTGTGTCTTTGAAATTGTACAATTTGTGAATGAAGATCACTATTTGTTGCTTTCGATGGAATTTCACAAGTGACATATTTTTCGATAAACTGTAAAACAGTGGAATCACTGCCTTGACCAAATTTAGGAGCACCTTTAATCCATAAAAGCATGTGGATATGTGGTGCTCCTCTGGCTTGGTATTCTTTTCTCAAAAAGAAGTGTTGCACTTCTCCGAGGGGAGGAACAGTTTTATTACAAATAAAGTGTAGCATAGCAATTAAATGATATTGGAAATATCTTGAAACATTAACAAGATGTAGAGAGCAAAGTTCTCCAGGTGTTAGTATATCTATGTTTGTTTTGTTTTTGTTTGATATGCGTAGGAAAACATGTAAATCTTCCAATGCATATTCTGCACAACTTAATTTAACAAACCAAGTGGGTGGGCCAAGGTTTCTTATCATACAACGTACATCTATGTGACGTCGGAACCAGTACTCTTTTGTTCCACGCATGTTTGCTAACAGATTTGTAATGCTTGATTGTAAAACCTCATCTTTTTCTTGCACTTTTTGTATTAATTGTGTAGCTGACATATTTCAAAAGTGGGTTCCTGATTTCAATATGTGTGCAACTCTGTAACATAGAGTTGCTAGTTCATTTTCAAAGAGTAGGTGGAATATGTATTCCACATTTTGTCTAAATCTGGGATCTTCAGAATACATTTGTAACAAGCGGTATTCTGATGCTGTTATCTGAGTGGGTCTATCATCGTACCTTCCTCCTTTGCCAGTAGGAAAGAGTAGAGGAAAAGCATGTGCTTCTATACTTTTTTCCCATATGCTGATTGGTGATCCTTTGGTTTGTCACATTTGGTACATTTCTAGTGCATCATCTATGGTGTCATTAGAGTGTAATGGATGAATTGTATAATGGTCTAAAATATTGGATACTGTAGCAGGATCTAGAAGTTCAAATTGACCAGCTTCTGGTGAATCTTGAATTATTTCAGTCGTTTCACTTAAGTTTTCTTCAATATTTATTTCTTTGTAGTATTCATTATTGTCTTTTAGATATTGCAAGGCTTGTCTAACTTCATGTAAGTCTACGAGTTGTTGCCAATTTGTTTTGTCTTTTGTTGGTACACCATTTACTAAGACAATTAAAGATTGCCCCATTGGACGTTGCACTCCCAGAGTGTGCACATTTTCTTTCAGATCTAATGGTAAATAAATTACTTTGTCACAAATGCCTTTCACCAATTCAGAGGGAGGTAATTTTGCTGTTTTTGGTTGAAGGCGTATTATTGCTAGAAATGGGTGCACTGTTTGAATTATGATGCTCTCATATAAACTGAGTTGTTGCAGGGGTTTTGGTAGTGGGAATAATTCAAAGTTATTTGTGATAGCACGTGAAGGAGTTTGGTTGTTTTCAAGTTTTGTAGTGCAGTAACTGCAAAGTATTAAGGGGTCAGTTATTTCGTATTTGTGTTCTGCTATAAGGTAGAGAGCTAATTCAGGCGGTGCTCGTCGGTGACGTCCTGCGAGGATGAGGTGTGCGGGGCACCTTGGCGATTGATTGTTCAGGACCGCAAAGAGTTTCTGAAGAACTGTGGCCCAGCAAGGGCGTCGAGTCGTCGAAGTCTTTGTGGTCTCTGGGTGGCGGGAAACCCTCCGGCGCATTCTCCTCGGCGTGTCGGCGGCCTTGACTTTCTCTGGCGGGACAAAGCAGTCGACGTTGCGGACAAGGGAGTCCTTCGATTCAAATGTTCTAAGGCAAAGGAGCAGCCGGCTCCGGTCGTCATCGGCACGGCGTCAAGCGGCCCCCTCTTCTGGGGCAACACAACTTCGACGGGCCTTCAGCGGTTACACAAACCTGCGAACCCTGGTCGACGGCAATGGACTTCGACTGCAGCGAAGTCCGGGTGCTTCACTTTGTTCTCCTCAGCAGTCCCTGTCTCCGGTCGGCAGCCTTTCGAGGGTCTGACTTCCAGGGAGCTTCGGCAAAGGTTAGCGGTGCTCGATGGTCCCTTGGAGCACGGGATGAGGGCGCCTTACCAGGTCCTCTTTCGGATCAGTCTTCGACGAGTTCGACAGCTTTCAGATCGGGTCAAAGCAAATGCAACAGCAAGTCTTCTTCCAGCTGGGCGTCGAGGATCAGCAGTTCCAGTTACTCTTCAAGTGTAGACACAGCTTCTGAACAATTTCCAGTGGTGAGAGGTCCCCATATATACTATTCTGCCTCTCATACACACTGCTGGGTAACACTCAGCAGCCAATCATACAGAAGGGTATTCATGCAGTCAGTCAGCCAATCAGGCACATAGTGCATTCAGGCCATCCTCCTCCCTCTCAGACACTCACACCAAGGAATGTGGATTGGGACAAGTTCCCAGCCATTCAACACTACACACTGCATTCAGGCCAGTTTCAGGCAGGGCTGTCTCAGTCTTTGTCTCGCATACCAGTAACCAGACAGCCACAACAAGAGGTGCATATTGGTCACACACTCCATTCACCCAGGTCCCACCCACAGGGTGTACCCACAACATACTGTCACTGGGAAGGCTCCAGCCAGTCTGGACTGAATTTCACAACAACACCTTCCACCCAACAGTCAGTCAGGGGGAAGGGACAGAGTCAGGGCTTCCCAGGACTTTGGGAAAACAAGGTAACAGGCAACAGAAAGCAAGAGGCCACAGGGACCATCTTGTTTTCTATCAGGAATCAACTGATTCCAATGGCAGGGCCTGGGTATACCAAAATGGAGGATACTCAGAGAACCTGTCAAATTCAGCATGGAGCTGCCACCAGCCCATACCCTGCTCTGTGGGCCACCCACAGGTGACCAGAAACATACACTAGGGGCACAGGGTTGTACCCCCACCCATGGGTGCCATACGGGTATCCCATGGGTCTGTTCACCAAACCAAAAGAGAGAGAGCTGCACCACCAGGAGTCCCACATGAACTCCTGCGCGGAAAACACGGCAGAACACACGATAAAAAGGCAGTAAAGGACAAGGATACGGATGCCCTGTCCCTCCGATGCATTTCCAGCATCAGAGTCGCCCCCCAGACTCAGGTGGAGGGTGCCTAATCTCCCACGGAATAGACACCCTCATCCAGACAGTCAACATACCTTCTGGAAAGGCCATCTGCATTATCGTGACTCTTCCCTGGTCTGTGCTCTATGGTGAAGTCTAGCCCTTGCAGGCTAATGGACCACCTGAGCAGTTTCGGGTTTTCACCCTTCATCTGCATAAGCCACATCAGGGGCTTATGAACTGTTTGGACCTTGAAAGTAGACCGCGTAAAGTAGGGCTTGAAACGCCTAAGGCTCGAAACTATACTGAAACATTCCTTCTCAACAGTAGCCCACCTAAGTTCTCTACCCTTGAGTTGTCTACTGATGAAGATGATAGGATGTTCCCTCCCTTTGTCATCTAACTGAGACAAGACAGCTCCAATTCTGGTGTTGCAGGCATCCATCTGGACGATAATGGGTCGGCTGTAGTCAGGCGCACACAACACAGGTGCCCTACACAGACTTTCTTTCAAGCCATCAAAGGCCCTCCGACAGTCTTCAGTCCAATTAACCTTCCTAGGTTGTTTGGTTGAATCAGAGCTGTCTGGGGTGCAGCTATGGTTCCATAGTTTGCCATGAAATTGCGATAATACCCAGTGAGGCCCAAAAAGGATCTCACCTGGGTTTGAGTAGTGGGAGTCTCGCAGTCCTGTACATCCTGTACCTTACTGGGGAGAGGTTGGATTTGACCCCCTCCTACCTCATGACCAAGATATGTGACTTTCCCCTGAGCTATCTGGCACTTGGTGGCCTTGATAGTGAGGTTAGCCCTTTTCAAGGCCTGCAACACCTTATCCAGTTGTGTCAAATGCTCTTCCCAGGTGCAACTGTAGACGTCAATGTCGTCTAAGTAAGCCACACAAAAGGCTTCCAGCCCACTGAGCGCATGGTTGACCAATCTCTGGAAGGTGGCAGGGGCATTCTTCAACCCAAAAGGCATGACCCTAAACTGGTAGAGTCCCTCTGGTGTTGAGAACGCCGTCTTTTCCTTAGCATGGTCCGTCAGAGCTTATTTGCCAATAGCCTGAGGTGAGGTCAAAGGTGCTCACAAATTTGGCAACAGCTATGGTGTCCACGAGCTCATTAGCCCTGGGCAATGGGTGCATGTCAATCTTGGTGACGGCATTGATTCCTCTGTAGTCCACACAGAACCTCCAATCCTTAGTACCTGCCTGGGAACTTGCCTTGGGGACAAGGACCACTGGACTGAACCAGGGACTGGTTGAGGGTTCAATAACACCCAGATCCAACATCTTGGTGACCTCAGCATGGATGTGGTTCTTAACAGTATCTCACATACGCTAGCTCCTGCTTTTGACAGGCACACTTTCACCAGTGTCAATTTCGTGCTTACACCACGCTGTAAGGCCTGGTGTCAGTGAAAACAGAGAGGCATACTGCTGAAGCAAAACCCTGCAGGCCTTCTGCTGCTCTGTTGTCAAATCTGGAGAGAGATGTACTCCCTCCACTGAGCCATCCTGAGGGCTGCTATGCAGCAAATCAGGAAGGGGCTCACTCTCATCCTCTTCTTGCTCTGAAGCTAGCAAGAGACATGAGACCTCTGCTCACCTGTGGAAAGGCTTGAGCCTATTTACATGGAATACCTGAGGGGCTATCCCTGGGATTCCCATGTCAACCAGATAATTGACCTCGCCCATCTTGGAGATTATCCTGAAGGGTCCAGTCCATTTATCTGCCAATGCCCGAGGCTTGGTGGGCTACATCACGAGGACCTCCTGTCCCAGAGTCCATTCCACTTGTGATGCTTTAAGGTCATGCCAGTACTTGTTCAATTCCTGGCTGGCCTTGAGATTCGCCGTTGCCTGACCAATCATCTGTGTCATCCTCCGTCTGATGCCTAACACATAGTCCCCCACTTGCTTGGCGGGACCTGGAGGGGTGGCTTCCAAATCTTCTCTGATCAAGGCAAGGGGCCCCCTCACGGGATGTCCAAAGAGTAACTCAAAGGGGCTGAAACCAACACCCTCTTGAGGTACCTCTCTGTAAACAAACAGCAGGCATGGTAGGAGGAGATCCCATTTCCTCAGGGGCTCTTCCAAAGCACCTATCATGCCCTTGAGAGTTTTATTAAATCTTTCAACCAGACCATTGGTTTGGGGATGGTAGGAGGTGGAGAACTTGTAGGTTACTCCGCACGCTTTCCACATGGTTTCATGTAACTAGACATGAAGTTGGATCCTCTGTCAAAGACAACCTCCTTAGGGAATCCAACACAGGTGAACATGCCCAGGAGAGCCCTGGCAACCACCTTGGCAGTTACAGTCTGAAGGGGTATAGCCTCAAGGTACCTGGTGGCATGATCTGCCAAGACCAGGATGAACTGATGTCCACCTGAAGTGGGAGGGTCCAGGGGACCGAAAATGTTGATGCCCACTCTCTCAAATGGTGTGCCAACCACTGGCAATGGCTGCAGTGGGGCATTGACACTGCCTCCAGTCTTGCCAGACAACTGACAAGTTGGGCAGGTCCTGCAGTGGGACTCCACTTCTACTCCCATCCGAGGCCAGTAGAAATGGGCAGAGAGCCTCTGCTTATTCTTCTTGGTACCAAGATGACCAGCCAAGGGCACCTCATGCGCCAACTGCAGTAGGAAGGGCCTGTAAACCTGGGGTACCACCAACCTCTTGAGGGCACCAGGATCAGGCTTAGTGGGCTCACTAACAAGGAGCTCACCCTCCCAATATATCCGGAAGGTCCTAGCACTTCTCCTTGTGCCTGGGACAGGGCCTGTTTCCTCTGTCCCTCGTGAGAGTAGCACTCTCTCTGTCCCTTACAGAAGCCTGCCCGGCAGGGTCCCCCTTCAGCTAACAAGCATTGAAGGTCAGGATGATCCTCCGGGTTGAGAGCCTCTCCCACAGGAGAGTCTTCAGGCTCTTCTCCCACAGGAGTTGAGACAGGGTTTACCACTGGATCCAGCCCGTCCAGAGCATGGATCCCAATGGGTGCTGTAGGAACAGCAGGAAGAGAAGGGGCCCCTGGCACAGAGGTTGCCTTCTTGTTCTTCCTTCGTCTTGCCATAGGCCTTGGCTTTGGCTCGGGTACCTGACTCACAGCCATACCCTGTGTCACCTGTGACCTAGTGACTGCAGCGGCAGTCATGGGAAGACCATCCGAGATCAACCCCAACTCTACTAGATCATTACCTAACAGAATGTTAGCAGGGACATTGTCCTGAACCAGGACAGGAAGCTTTGCTGTCTTGTCTCCAATTATGAGTGTGACTAAGGCTACAGGCAATAATTTGGGAGGCCCACCAGCTAACCTGGTGGTTCTCAGAGGAGCACCTACATAGTCCTCTGGCTTGAGCAGGGTCCTGTCCACCACTGTCATGCTTGCCCCAGTGTCTCTCAAGCCAGTAGAAGGCTGGCCATTCAAGAGGACACTTCCCAAAAATCTACGGGTGTTCTGTGGGATAGTCACCAGTACTTCCGCATACTGGTCCCAGGCCCCAAGGGAAACTAAGGAAATCTCTACAGGAGCACCAAATGTGATCCCTGTAGAGGAGGGGAGGACAGTGGCCTCCACCTCAGACATGGGGTAAGGGTAGGTCAGACTGACAGCCTGTACTCCAAGTGCCTTACCTTTACACTTGGAGTCACCCCTCTTGTGATCCAGAGCCCCACAGTCCCAACAAGTGCCGGGAGTGCGGGATTATGGTACTGGAATCACTGGGAGCCTGCTTTGCAGCAGGTGGACCGCTACTCTTATTCCCACCCACAGATGACGTATTCCCACTAGATGTTGGGGTCTTAGAAGAGGAGAGTTTAGGTTTACCCGACTGTGACTGCTTTTGGGACTCCTCAGCTTTCTGAGAGGCACCCTTTTCTTTGTCCTTCGCACTGGAGTCCTTAGGGGACACCCGGTGGGAGACCCAATTGTCAGCCAACCTAGCCAGCTTAAAGGGATCCAAAATGTTCTGGTCAGCAACATACTGACACAGCTCTGGTGAACAGGCTTCAGAAAAATGCTCAAAAAACAACAGGTGGGACAATTCAACAAACGTTTTCACTTTGTAACCATCAATCCACCCCATCATGTTCATGTGCACAACACTCACCCAGTCAACCCAAGACACATTCTACTTTTCTTAAAATCCCTGAACCTTTTAAGGTATTGGGTAGGTGTCTTGCCAAACTTGGCAATCAAAGCAGATTTCATACACTCATACTGACCCCTGTCTTCCACACTCAGTTTCAGAATACAGTCATACCCAGTCTGAGGCACTGTGCTTAACAAACACTTAGCCCAATCTCTTTTGTCAACATCATGAATTGCACAAGCCATTTCAAATGCTTCGATCCATTGGAGGATATCAGAACCCATCCACAAACACACCAACCAAATCTTTCAGAAACTTGGTGGCTGGGGACCTGCCATTCTCAATTGGTTTCGCTGAAGTCTCCAATCTAGCTTTCTCTAGCTGGATTCTCTGACATTCAGTGTCCTTGTCTTTGAGTTCAAGATCCCTATTCTTGAGTTCCACTTGCTGTGCCAGCTCCTCTTTCTTAAGCTCAGCTTCTATCTCCAACTTGCGGTATTCAAAGGCCAAATTCATCCTCAATAACTCAAGTTCTATGGAATTGCTGGGGTTCGGAAGAGAGGCAGCAGGAATGATGGCAATCCCAGAAACAGATTCAGCAGAAACCCCAGGGGCAGAGTCCTCATTGGTTGCATTCCCCCCCTCATCAAGAGTTTCACCATCAGTCTGCTAGTCCACCAGGGCAGCTATCAGCGCAGCCCTACACTTATCCACAAAGTCTAACTCCCTGGCTTCACAAGCACTCTGGAGAGCCTCTAAGCTCATCCTAGTCAATTTACCATTTGCAATAGACTCCATTGCTTGTAATGCAGTTATTTTGTACACAACTAAACCTTCATTTAATAAAGTGCAGATATTTTGTAAGTGGCATGGTTATACACTGATTCTTAAAACCATAAGCATCCCACCGCTGCCACCAGTGTAAAGACTGGAGGGGGTACTGTATTTCTGCTCTCTATATGGTAGAGGAGGGGCACAGAGGACCCCAGCCAAGATTCTCTATGCGGTAGCTATGGTCGAGCAATCAAGGTCTAGCTTCTTAGGAGGTGATGCAGGCTGGTTCTTAAGTACAGTGTAGTCCCCACGCCCCCACAAAGGAATGTCCACACACTGTATTACTGAAAACACAGTCTTTACATAATTAATATTCAAAGGTATGTACACTATCACAATAACGCACTTTCTACTCGGAAATCAACAATGGTAAATATATACAATTCTAAAGTGGTACCACCAATATTATCAGATCTCATTAAAGTGCATCAACTATAGTGTTAGAATGTCATACATATCAATAACAAGGAAACCAGCAATAGAGATAGGAAGGAAAGCAAGATGGTTGACACAATTGGCAGAATACTTGCCCCTGCCCCTGGACACAGTTCTATGTGGAGATCCCCCCACCTGGGCAACCTGTAAAATGATGATATAGCACAAGCCAGTCCATATATTGATCAATAGTCTTATTCTCTCCTATAATGTTTTTTACCCTCCCAATGTACCTGGTGGGGTAGAGTTCTTCGAAGAAGCGTCCGCGGATCCTTTTTGAGTGCCCCCCTTTCAAGCAGGAGTCACGGATCGTTGAGAGGCTTCAAAGAAGGTGAACTTGGCGTCGACGGTGTTGATGAGAAGTTCGAGGGTGCCGAGACCACAGCGTCGATCCAGGTGGTGCTCGTCAGTGAAGTCCTGCGAGGATGACGTGTGCGGGGCATCTCGGCGATTGATTGTTCAGGACCGCAAAGAGTTTCTGAAGAACTGTGGCCCAGCAAGGGCATCGAGTCTTCGAAGTCTTTGTGGTCTCTGGGTGGCAGGAAACCCACTAACGGATTCTCCTCGGCACGTCAGCAGCCTTGACTTTCTCCGGCGGGACAAATCGGTCGACATTGCGGGCAAGGGAGTCCTTTGATTCAAATGTTCTTAGGCAAAGAAGCGGGCAGCGCCGGTCGTCGTCGGCAAGGCGTCAAGCGGTGCCCTCTTCTGGGGCAACACAACTTCGATGGGCCTCCAGCGGTTACACAAACCTGCGAACCCTGGTCGACGGCAATGGACTTCAATGGCGGCGAAGTCCAGTTGCTTCACTTTGTTCTCCTCAGCGGTCCACTGTCTCCAGTCGCCAGCCTTTCGAGTGCCTGACTTCCAGGGAGCTTCGGTGAAGGTTAGCGGTGCTCGTTGGTCCCTCGGAGCACGGGAAGAGGGCGCCTTACCAGGTCCTCTCTCGGATCAGTCTTCGACGAGTTCGGCAGCTTTCAGATCGGGTCGAAGCAAATGCAACAGCAAGTCTTCTTCTTCCAGCTGGGTGTTGAGGATCAGCAGTTCCAGTTACTCTTCAAGTGTAGACACAGCTTCTGAACAATTTCCAGTGGTGAGAGGTCCCCAGATATACTATTCTGCCTCTCATCCACACTGCTGGGTCACACTCATCAGCCTATCATACAGAAGGGCATTCATGCAGTCAGTCAGCCAATCAGGCACACAGTGCATTCAGGCGATCCTCCTCCCTCTCAGACACTCACAACAAGGAATGCGGATTGGGACAAGTACCCAGCCAACACTACACACTGCATTCAGGCCAGTTTCGGGCAGGGCTGTCTCAGTCTTTGTCTCGCATACCAGAAACCAGACAGCCACAACAAGAGGTGCATATTGGTCACACACTCCATTCACCCAGGTCCCACCCACAGGGTGTACCCACAACATACAGTCACTGGGAAGGTTCCAGCCAATCTGGACTGGACTTCACAACAACACCATATATGGACCTTCCACCCAACAGTCAGTCAGGGGGAAGGGACAGAGTCAGGGCTTCCCAGGACTTTGGGAAAAAAAGGTAACAGGCAATAGAAAGCAAGAGGCCACAGGGGCCATCTTGTTTTCTATCAGGAATCAAATGATTCCAATGGCAGGGCCTGGGTATCCCAAAATGGAGGATACTCAAAGCACCTGTCAAATTCAGCATGGAGCTGCCACCAGCCCATACCCTGCTCTGTGGGCCACACACAGGTGCCCAAAAACATACACTAGGGGCACAGGGTTGTACCCCCACCCATGGGTGCCATAAGGGTATCCCATGGGTCTGTTCACCAAACCAAAAGAGAGAGAGCTGCACCGCCAGGAGTCCCATATGAACACCTGTGTGGAAAACACGGCAGAACACACGATAAAAAGGCAGTAAAGGATAAGGATACGGAGGCCCTGTCCCTCCGGTGCATTTCCAGCATCACACTGGCGTACGGATTTGAAAGATTTTTTGGGAATGTTACACATTGACGTGCATGGCCATTTGTATACTGGACGTTCTGGTTCAGTCGAATGGAGAGGTAATTTTGAGTTTTCTGGGGATATTTTTGTAAGCAGTATTTCTTGTTGCATTATGGTATTATGGTATTATTATTTTTTTCATAATCTCGTCCACTGCTATGGATGGCAATTGTGTTTGGTCTTGTTTGTATGCTTCTTCATTAAAATATGGTTCTGTGCTCGTGGTGTGACTCCATTCACCTCCACAGATTTTTAAGAAGTTATTTTTGTTGACATTCCATTTATTGAAAAGTTTTTTTTTAGTAGTTAGTTCTGTTAGTGCTTTCATTTTGTTTAACACTAAAATGAATAACTTCCTTTTGATAAGGATTGCACTGTCTATCAAAGCTTCTAAGATTAATTTGCTACAGTAGGTTTGAGGGGTTTTGCATGATTTGTCTCCTGTTTTTGTAAGATTCTGAAGGACTCTGTGGTGGAACATTTTTGCTAAAATACTTTTTTTGGTATGGTTACTTGCTAGGATTTCAAGATTTATAGGAGCATTTTTAGCAGTAGTGGTTGCCGAATTCTTGTTAAGCATTTTTTGTTTTGTTTTACATTTTGATAGAGGAGGCAAAGTTTTTGTACTGGAAGCTTGTTTTGTTTTGCTAAATGACTGTATTAGCTGTTTTGTTTGAACTTTTTGTACAAACTCTGGTAGAGATGGATGCTTATTTTGAACACTTTTATTTTCATTTGCTCTATTTCTGCGTTGCTTTCTACGGACTTGCTTTTTGGTAGGCATTCTTTGGGGTCTGTTGAAAAAAAGAAAGAAGGTATGGGTTGGGCCGTTCTGCAATGTGTCTGTGTTGTGTGCAGGAGTGTCTGAGTATGATGGGAAAGATGTATGTGGTGATGTGTGATTGTGCATTGGGCAGTTACAATTAGTTGAGAAGGCTATTCTTCTATTTGTGTTACTAAACTGCACAAATAGATGAGAGTAGAAAGTGAGCTAGTGGTGAGGAGAAGTATTAATAGTAATCCTAATGGTATCAAATTAAAACAATTCTTTGTTTTGTAGTACTAACATTCTAAGGGTTGAGTATGTTATTTGTGTTCCAAAAAAATGGGATTTGTGTGCCATTCTGCCTGCTAATCTCTGTTTAATAAATGCAGATTTGTGGGCAGAATGGCTCAGAAATCGCTGTTTTTTTGGTGCGCAAATTACATGAATGAACCATACAGTCTGTTTGAGGAACAGTGAGAATATTAAGGTATTGTTGTACTTACTCTTTTTTTGTGGAATGAGCAATTTTCTTCGAATATGTTGTTTGTAGTTCAGATGCTGCTGATTTTCAGGAGAGTGGTCTTCACTGCAATTGTAAAAGAAAGAAGTTAGTAATTGTGTGTGTTTATAGCACTGATGTTAATGTAGATGTTGATTTTTATGTTTTTGTGGTAGTATTCTTGTTTGATATCTGAAATAGTGTATGCATGCATTTCATTTGACTATGTGCAGCCTTTATATTTTATTTACAATATGTTAGTTCAACATGCTTTGCAAATGAGTAGAATTTTAAGTGCATGAAATTCACTTGGTTTTTTAAATCTGTGTTGTAGATAGCAGACAGGTTTGGAAGTGACACTTGATTATAGTAGATGGGAAAAATGTCAATAAGTTCATTTTATAGGTAGACATGCCAACAATCGGGAGCCCCTGAGAGGGAGATTTCACCACAGGAATCGGGAATATTTATTTTTCCCATAGGATTGCATTGGGATTAGCATTAATTTAGGTGGGAGACAGTAAAAAATAGTGCAATTCTTCTATGAAAAATCGGGAGTCTCGTGCCTAAATCGGAAGGGTTGGCATGTATGTATAGGCTATGCAGGTTTAGTGGCATTACTCAGTTTATATGGATGCACAGTCGCCATCTGCTAGTTTTGCACTATGGTGCTTTCCATTTGGGCTACATCAGTTCCCCTACTTTGTTGGCAGATTTGGAACAGTTGGTTCAAGCAGTAATGAACATCCTTCCAAATGCGAAAGTAATTTTTTCTGGATTACTACTTAGGGCAATATGGGACAATAGTTCTGTTTTTTGTCCTCAGCAAAACATTGCTAGGTGTGAAATCAATCGAGGCATGTGTGCTTTCGTGCTTAGAGCTGGTATGTTTTTCTGTAATAATGAGAGTATTGATTTGAGTAATGCTGTTTATTTTGAAGAAGATGGTATTTCCTTATCTTTTGGAATGTAAGGGTTGCTTTGGAGAAGGTTATGTGAAGATTATAGTAGTAAAGTAAGAAGAAAAAAAAAAAAATACAAAATAACAGGTGTCTGTCAGGCATCGGCAAAAAAACAAAAAAAAAGGCTCTTTTTAGAACCCACCTCAAAGGAGAAATGGGGCACACTATTTAAATTTACATTCACCATGCTCAGATTTTTGATATGTCCGCGGACATGGCGGTAGTCTGCGGGATTCTGGGGTGGAGAGGCATGCACATGAGAATGAGCGGTGCTAGGGATTGGTCAGTAAAGTTTACTGGGTGTGTTGTGTAAGGAGAGATTTTGTCAGAATGTCTTTTTCCTGAGAGAAGAACAGATAGCTATGTCTGTGGGCCTCATTACGACCCAGGCGGTAAGGGGTTTACGGCGGCGTAAACAGCGCCGACCCTTACCGCCTGATTCCGAGGTCCCTTAGCGCCATGGAGGATTTAACACCTGCTTTTAGCAGGTGTTAAAATCCATGGCGCTAAGGGACCTTGTTGTTAATTACGCCACCGTAATTTACGGTGGTGTAATTAACGCCTTCCCCACTCCCATTATGCCCTATGGGGCAAAAATGGGAATGGGGAAGGGTAAATGGGGATTGGGGACTTACCGCCTCGCCAACCTCGGAATGGGGCGGTAAGTCCGCCAACCACCATGGCGTAAACGTAGTTTACGCCATGGTGGTAAAGGTACGACCCAGGCGGTAACTTACCGCCTGGGTCGTAATGAGGCCCTGTGTGTTTCCGAAAAAGAATGATCTGGATTTTGGGAGACTCATGGATACATTGGTTGGAGGTGCATGCAGAACGCTGTGGAGTAGCTGCAGTTCTTGGATTCCCTCATGTCCAAGAGCACTGGCATGGAGTGCGTGGAATGAAGTGGCTAGACTTAGTACCTCTCTGTGCTACTTTAGAGACAGATCATCATCCAGACGTAATTATAATTCATTGTGGAGGGAACAGTTTAAGACATGTGTCTGGAATTTCTTTGCAATTTGCAATGAAAGAAGGACTTGAGAAGGTCATGGACATGTTTCCAAATTCCCAAGTAATTTTTTCTCGTATTGCGCAAAGACAAATGTTGTTGCGTTCTTCTTTATTTGGTCCACAAATGGAGAAAGCGAGGCGTGATGTCAATAAGGCTGTTTGTGCCTTTCTAAGAGATGTTGGCATGTCCTCTTTTCACAATGAAAATATTATGTTTCGTAGCACATACATTTTTCGCAGAGATGGAGCCCATCTTACTTATGCTGGCAATCAGATTTTTCTGAGAAATGTACAAAATGCATTGTGACCTTTTTTGGAATTAGAGTCATCTATTTTGCAGTAGATGTTGGTGATTTCAAGTTTTTGAAACACACAAAAACACCACCAAAAGGCTCTTTTCAGAGCCACCACTTCCTCCCAGAGAAAAGTGCATTGGTTTTGCTAGGGCAGCACCCTAAAATTTTATATGTCCTAGGACTATCCGCAGACTTCCAAAAAATGCGGAGGGCCCTGCACTGTTTATTTTCCACTTCTATTTTTAAACTGTGAAAGGGGGTTCTGAAAAGAGCCTTTTTTGGGGATTTTTGTTGTTTTATATTTTTTTGTTTTTTACACACGACACACTAGGAGAGGAGGGGAAAGAAGGGCAAGGAAGGGACACCAACCACGGGGATAACAAAGGGCAGGTTGAGAGAGGAAGATGTAGGGTGGGTCTTGCTTAGGTAGGTAGCAGGTCTTCTGGTGCTCCTTGACCGTAGTCTCGGAAGCACTTCGAAGACTCTCCCCCCTGCAGAGTACTGCATCGCAGTACATACACAATATTGTGACCCCCGAAAGGTAAGGGTCAACAGCATCGTGAATGACCTGTGAAGAAGCTGGAGGGATGTGCTCTCCAACAGGAGTGTCTCTTGTGGTGAGAGGAGCGGAAACAGAGGATGCTGTAGAGGAACTCAACCTACTACATTTATCACAAGGTACAACCTTGCGAATTTCCGCACTGTGGAACGACGTTAGATGTCGTAACAAAGCTTTACGAACCTCGTCTCCCACGACTCAGCACCATTTTGTACTGTTTGCAGGTGACCTTGTTCGCACATGCTTTTGGTACGTTACCATGAATGGTAAACAACCGCCACACCCAAGACTCCCGGCGAGTGCAGGTAGTAGGGAGTTCCTCGACCTCATTCTTTTAATCCTCTTCATCCTCGTTCTCTACATCCTCACTCCTGTTCACTTCTGCAGGCCCTTGGGGAGGTGGTGGTGGTGGAAGATTTGGGGTTGGTGCTGAGGAAGATGTAGCAACAGCAGCCATAGATGCCATCAGGGTTGATGAGATAATCTCAGCAAGAGCAGCAAGGGCAGCAAAAGTCAATCTGCAATAGCCAGAAGTACAATGAAGATCAGCTCTGGGGTCTGGCCTTTTAAAGGGGTGGAGGGGGACGCTTCGCGAACAGATCGAACACCCAAAAAGGTTCAAAAAGTTCCAAAAAGTATGTGGAAAGCCAGGGCCATTGTCTGGGACATGTGCAATGGTGAATTTTTACGGTAAAATAATTTGGATTGTCTGAATAAGTTATTTTAAAATATTGGGGTACCGGACAGTGTCCGCAAATTAGTACACACGCTCAGCGTGGGTGCGGTCACATAATGATGTCGGGAACACATCCGCGAAGGGAACGGGTGTCCGCAGGACACCAAATGCACGGGAACGGTCATGCACATGCGCACAGGTGTTCTACGGACAGTGTTCCGGTCCTCAAACAAATTAAAAGTGCGACCCAAGTGAGACGGACAATTACGGATAGGCGCGACATTCAGAGGACTTACGGGTGTGGTGCACATGTGCGTAGATGTTCTGCAGACTGTACGGACAGGTATAGTGTATTTGTTTGACTACGGACATCCCGGACACCATGCGTGTTCTTAGGACAGTTTCAACTTGGCTGCAGACGGTAAGGACAGGTATAGTGTCCCTAAGATTCCCCCATTTTGTTCATTTACCGACATCCCGGACACCGGGTGTGTTCTAAGAACAGTTCCATCTTTGCTGCGAATGGTACGGACAGGTATAGTGTCCTTAGGACATTCCTATTTTGTTAATTATGGACAGCCCGGACAGGCGCGCTGTCCGCGGACATTTTAAATGCTTTTTGAAAAAAAATAAGACACAAAGAATTTCATTAAAAGAAACATAATATGTTTTTTTATTATATACATATACACAATTTATGAAAGAGGGGGGAACCATAAACTCATACAAATACAGGGGAATTAGGGGTTTGGAGAGGATGGATGGGAGGGGATGAAGGGATGGAAGTCTCATCAAAACGTTTTTCTTGGTGTGGAGGGTTTGGGGATAGTTCACTGGGACATGGACTGGGGAACAGGTACATGTGGGACAATGGTATTTATTTTTTTCTTTTATGTATCCACCACAAACTGTTTCAAAACACTGAAATTTTCCTTCAGCATGTCTATTTTCTGTTCCATGCATTGCAGAGTCTTTTCCAATATGTTTTTTGGTGTATTATTTTCAATGTTTGTATGGTCTGTTAAAAATAAATATATATATATGTTAAGTACACATAGGGCCTCATTACGAGTTTGGAGGTAGCCATGGAGCTATTAGCTCCATGGCTGCCTCCAAACCGGCCTATTTTACCAGCTTCCTGCAATGGGGACTTACCGGGTTACTCTGACATAGGAGGACCCGGTAAGTTCTCCTAGAAGGAACCATTCCCATTCCCATTTGAGCCCCCATAGGGCACAATGGGAATGGGGAGGGAGGTAACAACGGGCACATTATGAGTGTCCCGTTGTTACCTCCCTCTTCCCCTCGCGGGACCCGGAAAGGACAACTGGTTTTACCAGGCATCCGATCTGGGTCCCGCAAAAGGAACCTCATGATCAGCCCTGATGGAATGAAGGGGGCCAGTCCCGTACTGGCCCCCTTCATTCCATGAGCCCAAGCCTTATAATGAAGCCCATAAAGTAATGATTATTAAAATGCTTATATAGAGAAGTGTCTACCATTATTATAACTGTCTTCAGACATTTCATCACGTGGAACATTTTCCTCAAGCCACTCCAAAGTACTGCACATTTCTGTGTGAAAAACAAAAAAATATTAATTGTAGTGTACCTAGTACAAAAAGTTTAGAAATATATAAGATAAATGAAGTTTACTTACTAGTTTCTGGTAAATTGTATTCAAACTGTTGTGTAGGTCTACTGTTGCTTCTAGCTCTGCAGTTTCTGTGAGGTAATTATGTTGGGGCCATATCTTTTTTGTTTTGGTATATTCCATTTTACTACATATGGTATTTAAATGGATGGTTGATGTGTTAGATATGTAGGTTGCACTGCTTATTTATTATTACATATAATGTGTTTATGTGCTGCTTTTTGAACTTGTGCAGTGTTTATATGGTATGATAGAACAATTTAAGATACCCCCTAAGTGTTTGGGTAGTGTTGATGTCGTTCGCGACCGTTCGTGGACATACGTACAGTCCGCGGATATCAAAATCATTAGCAGCCGGTTCAGTATATTCTGTTACATGTATATAAAGTAAGGGATTCCTAGTAAACATCTATCAAATTCACACTATGAATATGTATATTCAGTAAAATAAATTTGATAAAGGGAGGCTATGGTTAAGTTGCGCTTTTAAAAACCTATGAAATTCAGTAAAAAAACTTTGTTAAAGGGACGTTATGCTTAAGTTGCGCTACTAAAAACCTATGAAATTCCGTAAAAAAACTTTGTTAAAGAGACGTTAAGGTTCCAAGTAAAACCGAAAACCCCCTGAAATTCGCCAGTTATGGGAAGCTAAGCAACCATAATTCGTGCCACCACCGTGCACTGCTAAGATTAACACCCAGGACATCAAAGATAACATCACAAATGTCATTGATGACTTCACTGATGACATCACATGTGCATTTACTTTTCGTGAAAAGTGTGTAAAAGGGATTGTTATTATAATGTTGACAAAAAAGTGTCAAGGGTCATTGGAATAAATATCATGAGCTACTTGGTGCATTAAGCAATGCATTGATATAAATAGCATCTATTATGAAGTTCTATCCAGTATACTAAGCTACTCATGTAGAAACATAGGCATTGTGTGCAGCTTACATGATGGAGGTGCAATATTCATAATCTTGCCATGTTGAACAGTGAAATGATAACTGCTTTCTTATTAGAGTTGTGCGTACTGTGAAACATGTAATAAGTAGCTAATGAAACCCACTTACTACTTAATTGCATTATTACAGACAAAACACAAAGAGACAACAACACATACAAATATGAGTATGTACAGGGAAAGTGAAGTAAGCAAAAAAGCAGAAGTAGTAGCAGAAATTGTTCATAACCTAACTGATTATCTTAATGCAGAGAAATGATTGCTCTGTTTCAAAGCTGCTACTCACCCTATGTATATGTATCACATGATGTGACTGGACCATAAGGAAAGTAGTGTGAGTACAATGTATACAAATATGAGCATATACAGGGAAAGTACAGTAATAAAAAAACAACAGAACTATCAGAAAGTGCTGATAACCCTACTGATTATCTTCATGCACAGAAAGCATTGCTGTCTTTCAAGCTTGTGTCTTCCCCTATGTATATGTTTCATATGATGTGACTGGACCCTAAGGGAATTACTGTAAAAACATACTTGAAGGATAAGTCTACAAATATAGTACCTTTTCAATTTTTAGTTCCTGACTGCTACTGAAGAAAACCATGTGGCCTAGATATGTCAGTAAAGGAAAAAGGGGGAGCTAGACATGTGATGTCATCAGTGATGTCATCAATGACATTTGTGATGTCATCTTTGATGTCCTGGGTGTTAATCTTAGAAGTGCATGGTGGTGGCGCAAGTTATGGTTGCTTAGCTTACCATAACTGGCGAATTTCAGGGGTTTATCGGTTTTACTTGGAACCATAACGTTCCTTTAACAAAGTTTTTTTCTGAATTTCATAGGTTTTTAGTAGCGCAACTTTAACCAGAACGTCTCTTTAACAAAGTTTTTTTACTGAATATATATATATATATATAGATCCAGTTTTAAGTTGCACTAGCAAAAAGCTATGCAATTCAATGGAAAAACCTTGTTACAGGGACGTTATGGTTACAGGTAAAACTGAGAAAAGCAGTGTGCCCTGCAAGGACTAACACCCATGACATCAAAGATGGCATCAGAAATCTCATTCATGACATCACTGATGACATCACATGTAGTTTTAATAGGAAGCCTCCACAAGGGATTGTTATTGTAATGGTGGCAGAAAACTATCAAAGATTATTGGAAGAACTATCATGAGAAAAGGAGGTCATGGAGGAATGCATTGCTATACACACAATTGTATTACACACTTCTTCACTGTACATGAAGGAACTCATGTGCAAACGTGCCATTGATTGTCTGCACCATGCATCATGGAAGTGTAACCTTCACAATCTTTCTATGTTACATAGTGAAATCATGAATGCATTCATTTTAGAGTGTCAGGTACTGTGAAACATGTAAGATGTAGCTACCAATCCCTTTATAACTACATAATTGCACTACTGCACACAACCCATAAAGACACCATAAGGCATACAAACATGACCATATACAAGGGAATTAAAGTAATCTAAAAAGGAGCAGTATTACCAGAAACTGTTCATAACATAACTGATTATTTTCATGCACAGAAACCAGTGCTGTGTTTTACACTTTCCTCTTCCCCTATATGTATATGTATCATATGATGTGAGTGAACTGTAAGGAAAGTAGTGTAAGAACATATGAGAAGAGTGCCGTACATAAATATAGAACCTTTTGAATTGTTTGTTCCTGACTGTTAGTGAAGAAAAGCACCTGTCCTACGTATTGAGTGAACAAAACAGAGGGAGCCACACATGTGATGTCATCAGTGATGTTATGAATGAGATTTGTGATGGCATCTTTGATGTCATGGGAGTTAGTCCTTGCAGTGCACACTGGTGGCATGAGTTATGGTTGCTTAGCTTACCATAACTCTTGAATTATTTTTTCTGGTTTTACCTGTAACCATAACGTCCCTGTAACAACATTTTTCCATTGAATTTCATAGGTTTTTGCTAGTGAAACTTAACCATAACGTCCCTTTAACACTGTTTTTGTCAGTGAATTTCATTGGTTTTTAGTAGGGCACTGTAAGCAGAACGTTGCTTTAGCATAACGTTTTCTGTAAAGAGGATAGGTATTTGGTACGGCAACATAACCATAATGTCCCGCTAACAATGGTTTGTTACTGATTCCTTGGCTGCCCTCACGATAAACACGTGGAAAGGGCAAATTGTCTGGTGTATGTATCCATTTGCGCTACCCCTTACTTTTCCGAATAATGTTGGTGTAGCGTAACAATTACAGATGTACATAGTAAATGTTTAGTGTGTGAGTAGTCTCTCTTTTTTGTGTTAACAGTGCATGATAAATCTGTGCTGCACACTACTGGCTGAGATGACTACAGATGAGCAATATGGACGTTTCCTAGGCAGACTGCACCTGATTGGCGTATGTGCAATCACACCACAAGTATCCGTAGGAATCCATTAGTGGCCATATGTCTGCATCTTTTTTTTCAACATTTCTTTTTATTGTTTTTGCAATAAAGAATAACATAAACAGTAGGACGAAACATACAGCTTTCGGTAAGACATCAGATCTGTGGTGACATTGAAGCTTTGTTTCCACAAAACTGGCAAAACAATAGAACTGAAGTCCAAAAAGAGAAAAGAAAACAGTGGGAGGGGGGAGAGGGGAGACACAGGGAACATCAGTTTTCACAGTAAGCTGTATCGGGAGTCTTTTTTACTGCGACATCTTAGGGCGGTGAGGGTCGTGCCCTAGGCCTGGGTTCGCCTTGCGGTTGGGGTGTTGAGGGGGCTTGTCAGTGTTAGGCTCCGGCTTGGCCTCAGATGTGTGTTTCTGTTTCGCCTCCATCAGAAGTCTTTAATCGAGTTTCTCCATCCATCGCAAGGTTGGGGGCTGTCTTGCCACTCCCGGGAATTGCTGCGGGTAGTCTAGGAATGGGGCCCAGGTTTGGTGGAATTTGCTTCTGTTGTCGAAGCACACGGCCGTGATTTTTTCAGCAGCCACTATCTCCCAGCATTTGGCCCACCACATTGGGATTGATGGGCCTTCGGGGTGTTTCCATAGCCCGGCGGTTGATATTTTTGCTGCCGTGAGAAGGTGCGAACAAAGATCCGCTAGGCGGCCAGTTAGCGGGAATTGATCATCACCTGTCGCCCCCAGCAGGACTACTCCAGGGTCCCACGGGATTGTGAGGCCAGTGATTAGTTTGATTTGGTCAAGGACATTCCTCCAGAATTGGGCCGCCTTAGGACAGGACCACATTAGATGCTATAGTGTGCCTTTGTCTGACCACCCTCTCCAGCAGTGTGGTGGGATGGAGGGGTTGCATTTGTTGAGGATCTCCGGGGTTCGATACCATCTGAAGCATACCTTGAAGGCTCCTTCCTTGTTGGTTACACATTTGGAGCTTTTGTGTACACTGGCCCAGATATGGTTCCATTCCACCAAGTCGATTTCTCTGCCTATGTCTCTTTCCCATTTTATCATGTAGGGCTCCTTCTTGCTTGGCTCCGTTTTGTCTATCAGTCTGTACAGGGTGGCTACTTTCCCTTTGGGGGGCAGTGAGAGTTCTTTCTTGAGCTGATAGTTCTCTACTTCTGCCTTGTTTGACTTCTTCACTTGATAGCCAATGCCTGAGCTGTGCGTATCTGAACCTTTCTGTTTCTGGGACCTGGAATTTAGTTTTGCAGGCTTCGAAGTTCAATGGATCGCCGTTCTCGAAGAAGTCCGCAATAACGCGCAGTCCTCCTGTTTTCCATTTGTTGAAGCTGTTCAGGGTGGTGCCTGGGGAGAAGTCCGTGTTGTCCCAGATGGGCGTTAGCGAGGCCTGTCTTGGTTCTACGGTTCCATTGGCGGGCTGCTTTCTGCCAGCTAGTTACTGTATTTCTTGTCACCGTCAGTGGTTCCTCGTTGGTGGGGTAGATAGGGCTTCTCATGTGTGGTAAGCGTTCTATCAGTACCTTGCACCAATTGTCCTCCAGAGTTAGCCAGTGAGGTCGAGGGTCCTGTAGTTTCCATGCAAAGGCATGGGAGAGCTGGGTCGCGAGGCAGTATCTGTTGACGTCTGGGGCCCCTTGGCCGCCCAACACGGTGCTCCGGAGCACTATGCGCCTTGGTATCCGCGGCTTCTTTCCTTCCCATACATATTTAAGGAGGTCTCTCTGCAGCTTTAGGATGGCTTTCTTTTGGACCGTGGTATAGTAGTTATGGGATTAAGTTTATTTTTACGGCGGTGATCCTCCCGAACCACGAGATTTCCTGCTTTTGCCATCTGGTTATGTCCTTTCGGAGTCTGCAAATAGCGGGCGGAAGTTTGTTTTGTAGATTCTTTCCATTTTGTTTGGCACTTGGACTCCTAGGTAGGTGAGGTGCTGCTTTGACATTGGGATTGGGTATTTGGCCCCCAGGGAGGCCTTGCGTTTCCTCTGCACATTGATGCTCATAATTGCTGATTTCGTAAAGTTTACCTGGAATCCTGCTGCTTCTTTGAACTATTCTAATTCCTGCCAGATTGCTTGCATGGATTCCTCTGGATGAGTGGCTGTCAGGAGCACGTCATCTGCATAGAGGGCTATTTTGTAGGACTCTCCGCCGACTGAGAGGCCGTGAATCGCCGGGTTTGCACGTATTCTGTCTGTGAAGGGTTCCATAGAGAGCGCAAATATGAGGGGGGATAGTGGGCAGCCTTGCATCGTGCCCCTTGTGATGATGATTCTCTCGGACTTGATCCCATTCACTCTGAGGTGTGTAGAGGGTTGTTGGTAGATAGATAGGATTCATTTGGAGAAGTTTGGGCCAAATTTGTAGTGACTCAGTGTTTTTCTATGATTACCAGCTCCGACCCCATTCGGTTAGCCGACTCGATAATGTTGATTGTACGCCTGATGTTGTCATGTGGCTGCGGCCCGGGGTGAAGCCAGTTTGATCAGGATGAATCAAGCTTGGGAGGGTCAGTGCTAATCTATTCACCAGGATCTTTGTAAACAGCTTGGCATTGTTGTTTAGCAGAGTGATGGGTCTGTATGAGGCGCATTGGGCCCAATCTTTCCCTGGCTTTGGGATGAGGATCGTCACTGATTCTTCCATTGATGGAGTTGTGGAGCCCGTCTCGAGGAAAGAGTTGAATAGAGTTGCTAGCTGGGGGATAAGATGGCATATTTCTTGTAAAACTAGGGGGTGAAGCCGTCTGGACCCAGAGCCGTGTTCTTCAGTGTGCGGATCGATTCACCTACTTCCTCTGCTGTGATTGGGCATTCCAGGGTTTCCAGTTGGAGGTGCGGCGGCGCTCTTTGGGCGGGCGCCAAGAAGTTTAGCTGCGCCAGTTTGGATGTTGGGGGACCAGACATCATTTCTCTGTGATGTTGTGCCATGAGATCCAGGATGTCCGGCTTTGTGTGGGGTAGGTTGCCGTTCAGGTCTGCCAGGCATTGGATGTTATTCCGTGAATGAAATTATTTTCAGCTTGTGCACCAGGAGGCGGTTAGCTTTGTTGCTGTTTAGGTAATAAAATTGCTTTGTGTAGGACAGGGCCTTGGCTGAGCGGTCAGCCAGGTGCATTTCTAATACAGATTTCGCTCTCTTGAGTTTGCGGCCAGTCGCCTTGGTCTGGCGAGTTTTGAAGGTGTCCTCCAGTTCCTTGACCTTTTCCTCCAGTTTGTCTTGCTGTAGTTGGTTGAGTCTCTTGAGCCTCGATGTGCAGTTGATTGCTACCCCGCGGAACACTGGTTTCATGGCGTCCCAGATGACTGCCTGTGAGGTGTCGCCGGTAGAGTTTTCTGAAAAATAGTTTGTGAGTGCCTCAGCTATTTCCATTCTACAAGCGACGTCCGCCAGGGTCTGGTCTTGTAGTTTCCAGGTCCATCTTGGTGCTTCTGGCAAACCCTGGGTCCGCAGGCGCATAACGATAGGAGCGTGATCTGAGATGGCTCTCAGGCAAATTTGGATGTCTTCTATGCAGGGGAATAGCTTGCTGGAGGTCAGTGGTAGGTCGATTCGTGAGTTGCCTCTATGGACGTGCAAGAAAAACGAGAAATCCCTTTCCTTCTTGTTGAACAGTCTCCAGGCGTCTATGGTTCCGGTTTCCTGCAAGAACTCTGCCATGGCCAGTGTTTTGGTGTAGTCCTCCCTGGTTGGGGGGAGTGTTTTGTCCAGGTCCGGTTCTGGTGTTAAATTAAAGTGTCCTCCGCTTAGAAGTTGGCCCTTGGAGAATGCCGCCACTACTGGTAGTAGATTGCGGAGAAAGTGGTCTTGGCCGCCGTTCGGGCAGTAAATCGCCATGAGGGTGATGGATAGGTCGATGAGGAGGCCTTTCAGTAGTAGATAGCGACCTTCTGGATCCCTTTTGATTGTGATCTGCGTCAATGGAGGTCTCGGCTGAGGAGAATGGCCACCCCTCTCTTTTTGTGGCCGGAGGAGGCAAAGTAGAATTTTGGGTAGCGGAGGAAGGATATCCGTTTTCATCTGCCCTAGCAGGTGTGTTTCTTGCAGGCAGACGATGTCTGCTGACAATTGGGAGAGTTTTCGTTCCACCGATTTCCTCTTACCTGGGGCGTTTAGGCCTTGCATGTTCCAGGTCAGCATGGTGATTTCCCTATCTGGCATAGCCATCTGGGTCGAGTATAGTTGTTACTAGGGGCCGCCACCCTGTTGATGTTTGTGCCTCGTAGGTTGATCTGGCTTTCTCAGGTTCCCAATCTCATCGAAGAGGTTTCCCGTCTCCACAACTCCATTCTCCCACTTTGAACGAAAACTTGGTCTTATGGTCCAGCCTTCGACCAACGGGGCCTCCGGCCGGGCCAACGCAGCCAGCTAGGTAGGAGGCGATCGCGCCTCTTTGTGTTTTCCAGTATAGCAATGGATTTACCCCATAGTGCGGGGTTCGAGTTCTGTTGAGTTAAATTCCCTGTTTCTGTGGTTCACTAGGGTTGTCCTTGTGGTGCCTTTCAGTTGTCCAGTGGCTAATTTTACCGGTTGTTTATCTTCTTGTTCTTCGGGGGTGGCCCAAGTGCTCTGCGGCGGCTATCGGACTCAGGACTCGAGTTCAAGGGTTCTCGTCTGGCGTCTCCAGGGTCGGGCACGGTCCCGCCAGGTTCGTCCTCCCCGGCCTCGAGGTTCATAAAGTTTTCTGCTTCTCTAGGGGAGGAGATCTGCTGTGATCTTCCCTCCCAGGTGAAGGCCAGGGCCGTGGGCATGCTCCCCAATATATTATTTTCTTCTCGCTGAGCCAATCTGCCAGTGGCTTTAGGGCCTTCCGTTTTGCCAACGTGTTGTCGCTAGATCCTGGTACAGGGATATTGCAGCGTCTCTGAATTGAATCCGAGCTGAGCTCTGGCTTCCCGCATTATCTCCTCCTTGACTCGGAAGAAGTGCACGCGGGACAGAACGTCTGGGGAGAGGAAGAGTTTTGTCTCGCCCGGGTCCTGTGTACTCTGTTGAGTTCCAGGGTGGCCTCATCCGGTAGAGTATGATGAAGTGCAGCAGGTCTTTCACATATTGGCCTAGATCGTCGTCCGAGACCGAGATAGGGATCCCCCTCAGTCGGATGTTGTTGGGTCTCGATCTGTTTTCTGTGTCTTCCTGCTTGGCTTCAAGGGCCTCGCATCTAGCCTCTAGAGCTGTGATCCTGTCCGTGCTCACCCCAATGTCGAAGTTTTGCTCGCAGATGGTGGTTTAAATTTCTGCCATCCTAGCCTGGATTTCATCCCCACTCTTTTGTCCAGGGATGTGATTTTGCTTTTCACTTTGTCCGTCCCCCTTTGATATTCTTTGGTGATTGCTGCAAGGAGGTCCTGAAGGTCGGCTTTTGTGACTGCTTGCACCGCTGTTTGCAGGGCCATTTCTGGGGAGGGCCCCGTTACTGCACCTTCATTGCACTCACCTTGTTTTGGTTTCTCCGCCATTGGTGTGGTTAACAAGGCTGCAATGTCTGTTTGTTTTGTTGGTTTAGAGTTCCTAGACATGGTGTTGCCCGGTGGAGGCCCCGGTCGGAAGGAGCCCCAGGCCCTCGTTTGCTTTTCAGGCTATTTGGTACCACCTTATGAGTTTTCAGTCACAGGGTGGGGTTGACCGGGGTCGCCTAGGGGCCGGTACGCTCCTTAGGAGTTCTTGTTTTTTGGTGCACTCTTATGTTGCTGCCTTTCCAGTCTCACCTCTGAAGGCGGGTCACTATGATCGCTGGGGTATATCGCCTCTCGGTGTGTAGGACAGACCGCTCCACTATCACACGTGGCGGGGGTGCTTTACTTGGGGGCCATGCCCAGCCAGATCTCAGTCCTGCTGTGTTTTTTGCTTTACTGTGGGTGGGGTGAGAGCCCTCGGTAGGGATGAGGGCGTGATTGCGCCGCAGATTCTTGTCGGGCCGCCCCCAGGATCAGGGTGCTTGCCATTGTTCCCTTGTCGGGGTAGAGTGCCAAAAGTCTGATTGTGTTCCCCCCCTCCAACACGGCAGGTGACGCCTTACCTTCCGCCGCCACGTGTGCTCGGATGCTGCTGGGGTTTCTGGGGGGATGAATTACTGCACCAGGCGCAGCGGCTGCTGCCCACCCCCTAGATTTGGATACGAAGGATGTGGGGCTGCCTGTTCAGGCCGCTTACATGAGGAGTGTCCTAGGCGGTTCCATGCCAGCCGGTTCAGGGTCCAAGGTGTGGGGGAGAAGGGGTCCGGGCCTGACCGGTGGATCTGGGTCTCAAGTACTGCCAAGACCAGGAGGGTGGCGGAGGGTGGCTTGTTTGCCCACTGTATGCTGAGGCAGGGAGCGGCAGATCTGCCCGCCGGCTTGTGTCCTCGCCCCCCGTCCAAAGAGGTCCCGGCGCAGCAGGGTCTCCTGCCGAGTCTCCGGCTAAGTTGTATCCAGTGAGGGGGGGCGATCAGTATAAAGTCCCCGGAAACTCGGTTGGTGTGAGTTTGGCCCCCCGGGCCACGCACCTTCACCCCCAATTGGCGGAGGGGGAGTCTTCACAAATGGGACGCCACCCGCTGGGCTCTGGGGGGGCCATGGAGTTAGCTGTGGGAGGGCATAGTCAGTGGCAGGCGCTGAGCCCACCTCGCCGGGAGGGATGACCCTGCAGGTGGTCGCTGGGTCCCAGAACTGCAGCTGGGTTGCTGTGATGGGCCCCTGTTGCTGGCCAGGCCTTAGCTTGTTCAGCCCCCGCCCCAGGAGCTTTGCTGGTCTGCTAAGTACAGGGGGGGTTTCCTTGCGAGGCTCTGGTGCCCGTTGAGGCCCGCAGTGTGTTGTGTGGCGGGGCCACATCGGGGGCAGTAGGTGCCAAGCCCACCACGCCGAGCACCAGTCCAGGGATCGGGCCCCACCGCCTGATGGAGTGGGTGGGCGCACAAGCCTCAGTGGGGGGGATGTTTCTTCAGGCTGGCGCCGAGGTCCAGAACTACGGCAGAGATCTGACTGCTCCGCTTGATGGAGTGAGCAGGCGAACCAGGCCTTAGCAGGGGGGGTTGTCTCTGCGGGCAGGTGCCGAGGGTTCAGAACTGCGGCAGGGATACCGCGGTGAGCCTTGGGTTGTTGCTCAGTGTGCGCAGGGGGTGGTAGAAGCCAAGCTCCAGCCTGGAGATCAGGCCGCTCCGCTTGATAGAGTGAGCGGGTGCACAGGGCCTCGCCGGGGGGGATGTTTCTGCCAAAGGGCGCCGGGGTCTGAGGCTGCGGCGAGGATGCTGCGGAGAGCCTTGAGTTGATGCTCGGGCCACGGCTTGTTGGGTGCCCGCCTCTGCTGCCTTACGTATCTTCTGGGGACAGGTGCTCTTGTCTGCACTGCCGGCCCGGGGAGCTGAAGTTGCGTCTAGATGGCCGCTATTTTAATACACAGAGCGGCAACTGCTTCCCGCTTCGTCGTGGGCTCCTCTGATCTTAGGGTTCCCCTCGATGTTGGAGCTCAGGATTTGCCCGTTATAATCCTCAGAACCTCCGCATTCTGTCGTGCTGTCTCACCTCGCGTTGGTCGCTATCTCACTGGGGAATTGCTGCTGGAAGCATGGTCACGGCTGGGAGCTCTCAATGAGCCAGTCCATCTGCCATGGCTCCAAGCCACGCCCCCTCGAATGCACTTTTAAGTAGTTGTGGAAGCACACGTGTTTCCGTTCCACACCTAGACCCATGCATAGGTCATCTACTGTATGCTGGTAACGCCGCCCCTGTCACCAGCCCTACAGATTCATGCAGTAGGCTACCGCATTTAAAGGACTGCTGTCGACTTTGTGGGTGGCTCTGCAAACCTACCAATGTGTGGTTAAAGTACTCTAAACTGTATAACGGACACTGGTAAACAAGGAACAGCAACCTGCAGTGTCACGTGGGCGTGTTAAATGTTGCATTACTTTGATTTATCTGCTGCTTGCCTTTCCATGACCCATAAAACAGATACTTTGTGTCTGCACTCAGCAGTGTGATGGAAAGTATCAAGAGGTCGCCTGCCGGTCATACAGTTAAAGAAAACATGTAACTGCAGGTGGGGCAGTTTGTGGTAAGTCTGAAAAATGGCGAAACTGGTGTAACTTCCTCACGCACATACTAGTGCATGTAAAGACAAGTAAGGAAACAGCAGAATTTACAGAGCGCAAACAGCCTTAATGGTGGTGGTTAGAAAAGCTCTGTAGCTGCATGGGTCACACTGAATAAATGGCTTCCTGCTGCACATAATGAAGCTGTTTTTTACATTGTTGTAAACATTCTTGTATTCCACAATGTATGTATATCCATGAATGCTACCCCTAACATGCTACCCCAATGTCTTTGTACTGCATGTGACGACAACTGAAATGAAAGCACAATGGACCAGTGGGCAGGCTACCACCCTTCCAACAATTACGTCGGGGTACTTTCATGTACAGCATTTGCCATATCTGCTGCGGGCAACAATAGGGGCACTACTGTAGGGCAGCAGAGCTGTAAAACAACCTTTGCAAATGATATGCCGTGCTGCAGACAGACCCTTACCCGGCATTGTATTGTGAATATACTGCAACAAGCTACTGTACAGAGGGAAGGTACTTGGAAGTGCGTGGGAACGGTCGTTACGGGAGCATTACTATTACTGGTGCCTATGTAGGTGAGTGCCACACAATAATTCCATCTCCCGGCACATCCCCTATAGTATCCAGGCAAGTGCTGCCCTTCTGTACCATACCTTTCCTGCCATTCCTTCTGTGGCGTGTGTGAGAACATCATAATAAATGAAAATGAACTGGGAAAGGAAAAAATGTAAATAAAGAAAGCACCTTTCACAGATCAACAACAGATTTGCCAATGCACGCATGCAGGCCGGGGGGCATAGCAGTGTGGTAAACACTGTAGGTCAATTGGTTAGAAAGGGGGTCGCTGTACAAAGAGGTTTATTTACGCATTGCAGAGTGTTTTCAAGAGAGTCAGTGTGCAACACTTACTGCAAAAAGAATCACTAATTTCAAGAAGGGCACCAAGCCAATTTATATGGGGTGTGCAGAAATCGGGATGGCTGGCATAGTAAGATGAACGTTATAGCTGGGGAAAAGTATTCGTGCTGTAAAACTTCAGATTCCGATGGGCAAAGTATGCCATTGGCACATGTCTAACAAAGGCACACATACACTTATTTGCAATGTACCGCGCTGTCTGCATTCACAGACTCAATAGAAAATGACACTGCCACATCGGTTGCTGCATACTGCGATAGAAACGTATGCAAGATATCGGAAACAAATGCATGAACTAGGCAAGTGCCTCCTTCATCGCAAACGGCACTGAAACTTGTGTAACATGCTGTGCAATTTTCCCTGCACAATGAACAACAATAATATTGTGTGTCACACACAGAAACCAAAATCATGCACTTCATTGTAGCTACTCCATAGCACTACACATGCACATGATAGAGTGCAAAATGAGTAGCCACTGCATAGTGTTTTCCATTCACTTTCAGTCAATGTATGTCGGAATCCCCTAAAACCTGCACGCTGTACCTCGTGAAACACACAGCCATAACTATACCCTCTGCATTTCTGTTGATAAATACACCATATAGCACAGTCTGTCCGTAAACACCACACCCACAATCTTTATTGCCCAATCCCGTATCCTCTGCAGGCCCATTTCTTTGGCCGTCATCTGCAAAAGGGGCGCATGTAACACGTGCCACCCTGCAACTATTGCGATATTCACAGACTTTTTGTGCTGGGTGTGCGCAGGAGTGGGGGAATAACTTTCAACCAGGGGAGTGGACATTGTTAGTTGTGGTGGCTCCTTCTCCCTATTGGTGTTCTTTCCTTTGACGTACACCCCGAGCCCCTGATTGGCCAAACGCCATAGTTCCATTTCCATTGGCCATCATGTTTAGAAGTGCAGAAAGTGGCACGTGCCTTTCTCCAAGTACCGTGAAGGCCCCGTCCCAGTAAAGCAGGAGGAGTCCTTCCTATTGGCGCATTTCCATGTGACGCACACCCTGAGCACCACCTGATAGGACAATCGCTACAGTCCCATTTCCATAGGCCAGCATGGTGAGAAGTGCCGAATGTGGCACATGCGGGTCCCCAAGTACACCGAGGGCCGGGCACGAGTGAAGCAGGAGTCCCTCTTCCCATTGCCGCACACCCTAAGCATCTGATTGGACAATCCCCACAGTTCCATTTCCGTGGCCGCCACCCGCAAAATCCTTGGATGTAGCTTTCGTGCTGCGTGCGGGGGTGAGGGAATAACTTGCAACCAGGGTAGGGGGAGTTCGTGGTAAGGGGTGAATTTTAAAAGAGCTTGTTTTTCTTTTTTTTAGATGCTTCTACAGAAACAGTACTGCGTAATCCACTACCTTTTTGTGATAGTGAGATGGGGGGCAGGGTGGCGGGGTAAACAATATCAAACTGGGTAGGGGATTCGGTTTTCCATCGTAGATATATAAAGATTTTTCTTTTTTCTTTTTGTTTACGTGCGTGCAAGCAACTTTTTTTGTATTTTCTCTTTATATGCGTTTCTGTTTGCCTCTTATCACATTTTTACCACATTCTGGTCAATGCTTCTTGCACAGTGTAAAAGAAAACGCCATTGCCAATGGTGCTCAAATAATTGCCATTTCTACGGAACCACTGCATATTTTGCGACCTCATGATCTCATAGTGGGTGGAGAACATGCCATCAGTCTACATAAACTCACGCATAATTCTGTTTATAGCATACCTTCAGACCTCTTGCTGGGGACAAATAACACCATCATGGACCCATACTGCTCTTGGTGTTATGCATGAGAAAACGACATTGGCAGTAGGAAAAATATGCATCACTGCGGTCAGCAACCTCTTGACGGAATAATCGTCCACATGACATGTAACCCAAATGTAGACTTCCATAGTGCACCACAACAAAGTCAACGTTCGTGATGGATGCCACATGTCTGGCGAACCATCCCACCGAAACTGCAGTCACCCTGACAGGCCCAGAAAGCATCCACTCCTTCCAACCCGAAATTACCAGCAACGCCTCTTTGCACACAACTCCTGGGCAGATGGCGCACAAAGGTATCACCGACGATCAGCACTGTGCGTCTCTCCATCTCAACCACCCTCACGACAAAGTATTGGGACGAAATGGTACCGCCCCTTCCTGTGAACCACACCCTAAACTAATTACATATTTCCCACAATTCCATTCCCCCTTCAACCCTGCTCATAATTGCAGGAGGTGCACGTGCGCTTTCCCATCTACAGTGAGGTCCACATCCCAGTAAAACACACACAATACTTCTTCGCTTTGCACAGTAATTTCTGCAGCACTCCCCATTGGGTGCTGTCAAATTTTCAAACATGCATGCAGCAATCACACACAAAACCTCTGCATTGCACACTGTCATTTCGATACACCACTCTATATTTACTGTTAAACACTCTCAGTACACGTTATGTTTCATTGCAAAGCCCCTCCACCAGAAACTTCTGCTAAATTATGCATGATTGCAGCATCCACAAAGATCCTAACAGGCACCCAGTACACCTCTGGCCATGCACACAACAGTGCAGCCCTTTCCACATGCACCACACCACTATACATCCAATCAAGCGACCATGTGGGCACCTAACATTATGCACAAACGTAACATACATAGCGGCACTACTACCCAACTCCACCACACCATAAAACACCCATTCACGAAAGCGTGTCACACTTAGCAGAATCCACAAACATACCACAGCCTGCACTACCCCTACGCACTGTCATTCACAAAGTATTGTGTCACTGGCAACCTATGCACAACACAACAGCTTCACAACATTGGGCCTACTTCAATAAATCTGCACACAGCAGAGTATCCAACCACATATAAGCTGCACTTCAACCATACCCACTTCCATACTCACATTACGTACACACTGGACCCTGTGGCCACACTACACAACTTCTCACTGCACCATCTACTGCCACACACTAAATACTGTAGCATGTTGCAACTATCACCACAACCATGGAACGCACAATACACCCTTTGCAACTAACTTGTGGTGCTGTAACACGTCCAGAATGTGCTCCACACCCATTCTCCAAAGATCACCACCCTGTGCCTCATGCACTGTCAAACCTGCATTGCTCCAGTGGGTGTGCTCCTTGCACACATTCCCCACACCGTAATGCAACCATGCGTGTCAGCATGTCACCAACTACCACTATGCACATACGCACCACTGGCACCAGCACTCCTAACCAACCTCCACACTGCAATGGACATGCACAGCGTTACATGCAACAGTTACCATAATGTATAAACATTACACTGTCTCCAGCACCCCTACGCCCTTTCATTCACATACTATTGTCTTACCCACTTCCACTCAGAAAGTATTGTGTCACTGCCAACTTAACCACAAAATGTTTACAACATTGCCCATACTGCAAGCATTGTGCACACAACACACTATCCAAGCACATATAAGCTGCCCTTCAACCATACCCTCTACCATACTGACAGTATGCAAACACTGCACCCAGTGCCCACACTGCGTGACTTTTCACTGCAGCATTTCCAACCACAACGCACTGCCATCGGGCTATGCAGCAACAAATTGCAAAAGTTACAATAATGTACAAAGAAAACACTCTCTCCTGCACCCCTGTGCACCTTCAATCACATACTATGGGCGTACCCACTTCCATTCACAAAGTGTTGTGCCACTGCCAACCTACCCACATTCTGTTTGCAACACTGGCCTATAACATCTGAAATGTGCTCCACAACTATTCCTTACATGTCACCACCCTCTAACTGAGGCACAGTCAAAAATGCATTACTGCCGTGGGTGTCCTCAAGGCCTAGACTTTAGAGTGCACCCAATAGTCTAGGCCTTCAACACACTCAACCTGTGCACTGCCATGGAGCTATGCAGCAACAAATTGCAACAGTTAACATTACGCCCATGTGGGCAGCTAACTTTATGCAGAAACTTAACATACGTAGGTAGCAACACTTCACCCCAATTCCCCCACACCATAAAACACCCATTCACGAAAACAGGTAGCAATTAGCAGAATCCACAAACATACCACAGCCTCCACCACCCCAACCACAGCCATTCACAAAGTATTGTGTCACTAACCACAACATTTTCACAACATTGGGCCTACTTCAACAAATCTGCACACAGCAGAGGCCTTGAACACACCCACAGCAAAGTAATGCCACCATGCATGTCACCATGTCACCAACTATGACCATCCACATACACACCACTGCCACCAGCACTCCTACCCAACCTGCGCATCGCCATGGAGCTATGAAGCAACACATTGCAACAGTTAACATAATGTACAAACAAAACACTCTCTCCTGCACCCCTGTGCTCTTTCATTCACATACTATGGGCATACCCACTTCCATTCACAAAGTACTGTGTCACTGCCAACCTACCCACATTCTGTTCACAACACTGGCCCTACTGCATCCAATCTGCACACACCACACTCAGTGGTGTTGCAGGAATACAATTTAGGAGGGGCACAGAGGGGGCCAAAGACAAAAGTAGGGGGGCACAGACCAAAGTAGGAGGAGAACATGGTCACTGCTCGTCTTAGGTGGGGGGGCACAAGGGGGGCATGCAAGCACCACTCTCTACCGGATGCAGAGTCAAACATACGTTCCTGCGGTGGGTATGTTGCAGCCCTACGCTCTTGAGTGCATCCTACAGCCTACGGCCTACGGCCATGCACCCAATAGTCTAATCCTTCCACAGACCCACCCCACCTTCATTTGCCCTTGCATGCCACCATGTGCCCAACTACCGCATTCCATCCACAGCGCACAGCCACCCGCGCTCCCATACAACCTATGTCATGTGCAATTCACTCCCCTTCTGCAATCGACCTGCCACCACACACCACGAAAAGAAGTCGCTGCAAACAGGTTGCGGCAGAAGTTATGGGGCTGTTATGACAGCTGCCTCCAATCACCACACAGAGTATTTGCCTATATATGTCACCTGGACCACTTATCACTCCCCCACCCATTCCCTCCCTTATTGCAGCCAACACATTGCGTACAGTACATTTTCCAGACACTTTTGCTGCCGCACTGTCCTCTGATACACCATGGCGGCTTTCCCCAAAAATGTTGACGCACAGCACGCTTCCCTTCAGCCAACCACCGGCCATATCCAAACTTCTCTGACAGCATGCCGTACCGCTAACCAATGTCACTTCTGTCCGCGTAGCGAAAAGGGAAATGGGTCAGCAGTGCGGACCCAGATATCACTAATTTTTTGGGACATGCATTTCAGTTCTTTGCAACAAAAGTATAGGTCAGATTTCCACCAAACACACAAAAGCATGTGTTCTGACCCAGCCGTTTGGCCTGTAGCTGTGCTCAAAGTTTTTTCCCCCATTCAGTCTTTGGAAAATTAAACATTTTTGGTGACCCTATATAACTTTGCCCCCCTGCACAAAACCTCACCCAACTTGGCAAAAAAAATCAGAGCTGACCATATACTTTTTTTTGCAAAGTTTGGTGAGGTTTCGTCCAGGGGGAGCAAAGTTGTAAGCCGCTGAAAAAGTGCTCATCCTATGAGTTTAACAACTTAATCATAACTATGCGCCCGCTACCCCGGGCCGTGTCCTATATTCATATATATATTCACTAACAAAAAAAGTTGTTAAAAGGGACGTTATGGTTAAGTTGCACTTCTAAAAAACCTTTGAAATTCAATGGAAAACGTTGCTACAGGAAAGTTATGGTCACAGGTAAAACCTAAAAACGCCAGAAATTTGCAAGTTATGGTAAGGTACGCAACCATAACTCGCTCTACCACTGTGTCTACAAGGACTAACACCCATGACATCAAAGATGACATCACAAATGTCATTGATGTCAGAACGAAGAGGCAGAGGAGCAGACAACAAATACCGAGAACAGAACATCAGAGCAATGTGCTAAGTACACAAAAGTTTATGTTGTAATTGCACAGATCCGGTAGTGTACAATAGTAGCAAAGGATGATGTTTTCTGTTTGTGCGCAGCAATGGCTTCCACCCTAGAATGGGTGGAGGAGAATTTTCTGCATGAAGAAATGAGTGATGACGATAGGCCCATGTTACCCGCTGCACTGTGAAAAGGGAAAGAGTTACTGCAATGGCTAGCACCCATGAATTGCTGGAGGAGAATTTCCTGCATGACCAAATGAGTGAGCATAGTAACCCCATAGGTAGGGAACTCGGTAGGAAAATGAACACAATCACAATGTAATACTTCATGTGAATGAACCACATTTGTTTTCTTTTAACAGAACATACCGTAATGTAAAGCAGAACACCAGAAGCAGCACCTTTTGCACAGGAATATACGGCCACCGAAACTAAAGTAAACGCTGGGCATATACAAGTTGACCACCTGGAGGCCAAAATCGATCAGTGCCGCCCTGAGAAAATGTTGTAGAAGAACATATAATGGGGAAAATGAGATATCACTGCCCAACTTGCACATGCCCGCCTTCCCCATTTCCCAGCCCCCCTTCCCCGCCACTACGGACCACATGTTTGCATGCACACAACCGTCTGTAAATAGTTACAGGAGCGTCCGTTTATCTGTGGCACAACTGCGCACATGCGTATATCATCCTGTGTTGCCTGGTAACACTGTCCCTGGTGTACATATGCGAATAAACGTATGATGTAGTTGTACTAGCTGGAAGCGTGCACCCACGTCCTGCGAGTATTTTAGCATGTAAACATTCCGCCTACTGTATCGTGCTCACAGCAAGCGTACGTAGAAATGTGCAATGTGCGTGTGCCCTATGTTTGAGTAGTCTGGGGGTGGCAAGAGTATCAGTAGGAGAACTATGCACATGGCCACAAAGTATAATGGTCAATATACGTCCGGCAGCCAAGCTTGCAATTGGAGAACAATGGCGACGTCACCATGGTAACGGATCAACGGTGCGCGTGGTCCCTTATTTGGCGGACCCGACCCAGATCTGTACACATCGAAAGAGGACATTGTTTTGCAATGTATGGAGTGTTTCAGTGATAATGCACCCTTACAGATATCCTCCACTCGTCCTTCTACAAGTAGTTATTGTAGGGAAAGAATTAGTGCAACTTTGCAGTGTCACGTGCTCCACATCAGCCCTATAAAAGGGCACACCGCACAAGTGCTCTGTTTGGCTTTTGACGAATAGTGCACATTGGTTGGGGCAGAAATTGCTTTCTCGCCAATTGTGTGCCTGCAAACTACTTCTCCAAGTAATAGCCACCAGAGATTCTGCTACTACCTCTGACTCAGGACCACACATACCCTCACCACCAACACCTCCTTCTTAAAGTCCTGAACAATGGGACAGGCATCATAATGCGGAGGGACATTGAAAAAGAAATGAGAATAAAGTAGAAGGAATCCCCATTGCCTACAGCCAGCGTCAAGCCTGGGTGTGGAAACTATTTAGGACCGTTGGAGATGTGCCACAATCTCGTGCAAACCAGGTGCAGTGCACTTAGTGCAACATAGTACTCAGTTGCGGAAAACCTTGCTTGTACAGCTATGGCACCACCTCCATGCGGCCGGCACCTGAAAGCGAACCACCAGGCAGCTATTTGGAGGGTTGTCCCCTTCCAAGCAAGCAGTAGGTTATTGTCCTATACAGCATCTGCCGCATCTGCTCCTGCCACCACTAGGGACACTCCATTGTGCCACTGCGTCCATCAAGCAGCTTTGGAGGGCATACGCAGTGCAACAGACCCAGAACTTTCAAAGGTCACTGTATTGTGCATAAACTACGATACAGTACTGTGTAGGGAAGAACATTTACAAAGTGCTCTTGAGGCTTCAGTCCGGGAGCATGAAAAACACTGCCCCCTACCCAAGTAAGGTGCACCCGACATCTTCTGCTCTCCACGTACGATTTCTTATCCCTGTGGTTGGTACCCTTTGCCAAATCTCCCTTCCACTGCTGGCTCTTCTGGCTTGTCTTATAACCAGAAGGTGGGGGGAAAAAAGGCGCTTTTCAGGTCGACCTTGCACTGTTCAAAAATAGAAGTTGAATGCAAGCATGCAGGCGGTGACGCTGCCTATAAGCACAGCGTACGTACAGAGATGGCAACAATGGCGGCGGGACGCCGTCAAAAGCATTGTACGCATTTGCTAAAAGAAGTGGTGGCTCTTAAAAGAGCCTTTTTGTGCTGTTTGTATTTTCAACGTTAAAAGTAGTGAACAACCACAGGGAAAATGCTTCCTACACTTACAGGAAGTGCTGCATGGCATTTTGGATACTACACAGAAAGATCTCATTGCCAGCATCAATCAGATGAATTCCATCTGACCGAAAAATGTTCCTACTACGAAACGTAATGTTTTCATTGTGGAAGGAGAACATGCCAACATCGCGCAAAAAAGCGCAAACAGCCTTGTTCACATTGTGGCCCACAGAAGGAAGAACGCAGCCATATCTGTCTCTGGGCAATGTGAGAAAAAAATTATGTGTGAATTTTAAACATTCCAGTTGTTGAAATGTCTCCTTCATTGCAAACTAAAGTGAAATGCCGGAACAATAATAATGTCTGGATGAGCAAGCGTCACCAAACTGGCACAAAGAGGACCCACATGGAACCACTGCATCCCACGTATTCCGTACCAGTGCACATCGACATTAAGGAAACCAAGGTGTGCTGCTAGTGCACAACGTTCTGCGTAAACGTGTACCCAATGTATCCACGAGTCGCCCAACAGCCATATAGTCTGCCTACTGAACGGCACACCCGTCCCCGTAGCCATGTCTACTCCTATTGACAAACAGACGTTCGGGCACAATATGTTGCTACACACCACACCTACAAATTCATATTGATCAATCTCAACTCCTGCACAGTCCCATTTACATTGCAGCCACCCTCAAAAGAGCCAGATGTAGCATGTGCACACCCCCAAAAGGGTCATAGAAAGTGGGCGTCTTCGTAGAAGTTGTGCAAAGTGTTTTTTTTCTACTTTTGCTAAAGGGACGTGTAAAGAAACACCTTTTTGTGTGCTCGTTTTTAGGGGTTGCTCTCGGCTTTTCCTCCGTACATTACTACATGTGTGTCTGCTGCGTATATTGTACATAGTGCAACAGATTACTAATTGCAACAGGGGGAAAATAAAAATCTCAGCCACTGACAAATGTCACACTACAAGCACTAACATTGTTATGGGCACAAAAGAACATCCTACCATGGAACACAAAAGCAGACATACACGTGAATCGCTAAAAGGTAGTCCCATTTCCATACCACACACATTATGAAGGACAGCATGTAGCACATGCGATTTTCCCAACTACAGTAAAGCAGGGCCAGTCCTTCTTCCCTTTCAACTACTCTTTCAGCAGCACTCCCTGATTGGCTACTGTTAAAGTACTACATACGCATCCACCAATTACATCCAAGAACTGTGCATGTAATGCTATCACATCTATTGAACAGTGCATAACAGCCGTTAAACACGCAGAGGTGAAATATCCTGTAAATCAAAAGCACCTGCACGACAAAGTACTGTGCAACGATTTATGCATTCTGCACCCACAAACATCAGCATTGCTACCCATCACCACACCCAGTAGGTATTGCTCTTTTTCTACAGTACAATGCCCACTGTGTTATATGTGTGTAGCAACAGTGTACTTAGGAGTACATTTCCATAGCGTACTCACAATTTGTACTGTTATGTCTCCCACCACCTACCATTAAATCGCTCCTACAGTGGTAGGTGGTGTCAAAGGTTCCATTTGCCCACAACAGGCATTGGTATATGAAAAAGGTTACTCTGTTCTTTTGCTCTGTCATTTTTACAATGCTTTCCCCCATTAAAACACCTCCTAGCAAATTTGTACAAATCGCACACAAAACAGACAGTTTCCACCCGCACGTCATACATAAGAACAGCAGTTAAGCAATAAAAAAAGTTATCGCCACATTCACAAAAGTAACATTCGTAAATGTGCATAATGAAATGAAAACCCAAAAGCAATGCCTGCACTCATGTACTAAGATTACATATGCAAAGAACTGCATGCAAATGGACACCCAAAAACATTGTGCTTTGCACTCTGTACATCTTTCCAAACCTTTTGTCTAAACACACCTTTTTCATAACAACTGATGCACACAACTCCCAAATAGCCCACCTACCCCTAACAAACATGCTTATGCTCCCAAGCGCCCTTCATATTGTACACCTACCATTTATACACACACACACTTTGTCTTCCTGCCAAGACATTCCCCTATAGTTTTGAAGAATGTAATTTACAAATGTAAGCACTATGTCATTAGCCAACATATTTTCTAACCATCTTCTTATACAGGAGCAGTACCCACCTGTCTCTGGAAAGCCACTGGAGCGTGCACTTCAAAATACAGCCTTCAATAAACCTATTCTCTGCAATCAACAAAGTAAGTGCAATACCAGCATACTCTTGTATGTCTTACTAAACAAGTGCACTATTGTTGTACTGTAGCATATAGATGTGTGCCCATCCAGCAGTATGTATTTCATTGTTAATGATCACACCTCTGCAGGTGCTAAGTGTTTGTTATGTCGCCACCGTTTGAATAATGCCCACATACTAACATAGTGTCCCCAACCTAACCTTACACACCACTGCACAGCCACACACTTGCAGTTAAATGGCTGCCTATCCTCCAATTCACCCACTGACGCACATTGCACACATATACATGTGAAAATGTGCACACCCACACCTCCCTTTCTTTGCCAACAGCTACTACACAATGCCTACCAAATGGCAATTCAGTAGAAAGCAACGCAGAAATAGAGTCACTAAACCTACAAACACAGAAAGTAGCCATCACTGCAATCTCAACATGAACAGAAAGGTGAAGGAGAAGAGGTAATTCAGTTATTAAGGAAAACGGATGCCTCTCCCAGTAAAGACAGTGTAGGTGATCAGGCAAAATGTGAGAATGTAAAGAAAACAACTAAATACAGAGCAACGCACACTACTGCTAAGAGAGCATGTATAAATGGTAATGTAATCACAAGAAAGCATTCTAAAAAAGTAGTTTTACAAAAAAATTCCACCACAGAGTCCTTCAGAACCTTACAAGTAGAGGGCAGAAATCACGCTCAACCCTCAAAACCTACCAGAGAAAAGTCATTCTAGAAGCTCTTGTAGAGATTTCTATAAGCGTGAAGCGGAAATTGTTTATAGTAATTTTGAAGAGAATGAAACCACTAACAAAATTAATTGGTAAATTGCAAGTACTACTTTGAAACAAATGCAATGTGAGCATAGGTACCTTTGGCCACATCTGTACAGATGAGTGGAGTCACACCACCAACACAGAGTCATACTTCAAAGAAGATTCATAGAAACAACAAGAAACTAACAAAATTGCCTTACTTCAGAGTGGACGAGGGTATGAAAAGATACACAATACCATAATGGAAGAGGAAACAATGCTTTCAGCAATATCCCCATCAAACTTATATGTCACTTTCCAATCCACCTCACCAAAGCGACTCACCTACAAATGGCCTTGCACATGAATGTTGTAAGTGACTTCAATTCAGCAATCCAACTAAATCAATGCCTAGTCTGGGATTCCCAATGGAAGCCCTTATTTATATATTTTGATGTCAAGTTCTTAAATCTGGATGATAAACCCTTATATAACGCCCCTCTCTTTGAATCCCCCTGACCTCATGTCACCAGGATCGGTGATATCTTCGTCAGACAACGTAGACTCCGAAATGTCCCCCTCCCCTGACTCGTCACCTTCTTCTTCTTTCCAAGAACCCTTTTTTTCCTTTCTTCGTGATTGCACCTTTTTTTATGTAGATAGGGACGACCCCGGAAGGAAGCCACAGTGCCTCCCAAAAGGAAAACCAAGGCGGCAGCTCCCCCGGGACCGTCCAGAAGGGGAAAAAGCCCGTAGGCACAAAAAACCCCTGAGCTATCACAATGCTCTTCGGGAGGAGCGGAGCCGAGATACCCTTGAGGAGTTGTTGGCTGGTCAAGAGTGTCCGGAGGTACACCGAGAAAGCATACACAGCAAGAACAGGCAGTCCAGTAAGCGGTCCGGGGACTGGTACACGGGAAGTAAGCTCAGCAGAGGGATCCAAACGTAGAGTAACAGGCAATCCAGTAGACAGGCTTGAGACTGGCACACGGGAATTCAACACAGCGGTGGTATCCAAAACGGTAAGAAATAGACAATCCAGTAGACAGGCTTGGGACTGGCACACGGGAGTATGGTACTGCAGGACGAGAGAAGAAAGGAGGAAACAGGAAGGCAGAATCGGGAGAACAGGAGCGCAGCCGAGAGGAAGGATGAATGGACAGAACGAAGATGGGAAGGAGGGTGGGTAAGCACAGGCTGGAAGGAGGGCGAAGAAGGCGGAGAACAGGGCAAAGGCACAGGAATCAAGGAAAGAGCTGAACGAAGCAGCGGAAAAAAGGAAGGCAGGAGAAAGGATTCTGGACTGGGCACGAGGACCCAACCGGAGGAAAGAGCACTGGAAAAACAGAGGGGGAGCAACCAGAGAAACACAGCAATGCAGGGCTAGCGGAAAAGGAAACCAGAAGCGTTGCGACGCACCTGCGACCCGGAAAGAGCTGGTTATAACTCTGGGTCGCGGAGCGTCACAACCAATGGAAACTGAACAGAAAAGAAAAACAAGGAAGGGGCATGGCTTGATAGCGGCTGAGCGAGACGGGACTAGAGTCTGCATCGCCAGCGGCTCCACAAATGCCAGGAACTCGGCGGCATGACAGTATGCCCCCTTCGATAGTTTCCTCCCCCCTGTTTACCTGGGTGAAAGAAATGGTACTTGCGAAGCAAGGAAGGGGCATTTATATGAGTGATGGGTTCCCAGGAGTCTCTGAGGAGGGGTAGTCTTTCCATTTGACTGAATACTCCAATCTGCCTCTACGATACCTTGAGTCGCAGAGCTGGGCAACCTCATATTCTGCCTGCGTAGAACCCCGAGGAACCGGGGCATGCCTAGCCTGACGTGCCCAGGTGTCGGCATAAAAGGACTTAAGTTGTGAGGCATGAAAAACAGGGTTGACCCTTTTGAGGTTGTAAGGTAGTTTTAGGCGAAAGGCCACTGGGTTGATCTTCTGTACTATCTCGTATGGCCCTAGGAACTTGGGAGACAGCTTGGAGGGATGGACCCAACGAGGTAAGTATCTAGTGGAGAGCATAACACTGGTTCCCACATCCCACCCCGGGACAGGTTGGTGGTGTTTGTTGGCTTGAATGCGATACTGCGCTTGAGCCAACCTAAGGCCTTCCTCTGCCTTCTAAGGAGGGAGAGTGAGGAATCGACAGATGGTAAACTAGGAGAAAGGCCAGAGACTGGAAGGATGGAGCGAGGATGGTAACCATAGGTATCGAAAAAAGGACTAAACCCAAGAGCGGAATGTGCAGAATTATTATAGGAGAATTCTGCTAGAGGGAGCAACGGGCACCAGTTGTCCTGCTGGGAGTTGATAAAGCACCTTAGGTACTGCTCCAGGGTTCCGTTAAGGCGTTCGGTCTGCCCGTTAGATTACGGGTGGAATCCAGAAGTTAGAGCTCTTTCGATTCCCAGTCTGGAACAGAGCGCCTTCCAGAACCGGGAGGTGTACTGGCTCCCCCTGTCCGAGATTATCTTATTAGGCATACCGTGCAACCGGAAAATGTCCTGGAGAAATACTTCCGCCATTCTGGCTGCCGTGGGAACCCCGGGCAATGGGGAGAAGTGAGCCAACTTAGTAAACGAATCCACAACCACCATGACACATGTGCATCCTTGAGACGGGGGTAAATCCACAATGAAGTCCGTTGAGATGGTGCTCCAAGGGCCCTTGGGTACCGCACATGGTTCGAGCAAACCGATCGGTCGTTGATGAGAAGACTTGCTCCGAATACAGATGACACAGGACCGAACGTATCGATCCACATCCTCTCTCATCTTTGTCCAGTAGAAATGCCGTTGGAGATATTCGAGAGTGCCGGTTCCGCCCCGATGTCCTGCAAGTTTGGAGTCATGACACCAGGTCAACGCCATTTTGCGGAAGGCTGGAGTGGGTAAATAAAGCCTTCCCTTGACAAGGTAAAGGCCGTCCCGAATTTCATAGGTCAGGTCTTTAGGATGTCTTTGCACCTCGAAGCGACTTCCAGAATCCTCCTGAACCTGCCTGAGAAACATTGATACAACTCCGACAGTCTTGGCGAGGGGGAACATCCATTCAGGAGGCGTATCTGCCTCTGGCATGTAATCACATCGGCGGGAAAGAGAATCGGCCACGACGTTCAGTTTGCCTGGGATGTAGGTGATATGAAAATCAAATTGGGCGAAGAAGTGGGCCCATCGGGCCTGTCGAGTGTTGTAGCACTCAAACTGTCTTAGAATCTGTAAGTTCTTATGGTCTGTCCGAATGGTGAACGGGAACCTGCCTCCCTGAAGTAGGTGATGCCATTCCACACAAGCAGCCTTACTGGCTAATAGTTCTCGTTCTATGACCGAATAGTTCCTTTGGCTGATGTTTAAAGTCTTCGAGAAGTAAGCCACCGGATGTTCTACGCCCTGGACTTCTTGAAGAAGCACCGCCTCTATGGCGGCTGATGAAGCGTCAGTCTCCAAAATGAAGGGCAAGTTTTGGTTTGGTTGTTGCAGGATGGGCGCGGAACAGAAAGCGTCCTTGAGATCCCCAAAGCTGTCTTCGGCCTCTACCGACCATTTGAATGGGGTTGCTGCCTTCTTTGAGAGAGAAGTGATGGGTACTATCTTTTGAGAGAAATTGGGAATAAACCTCCGATAGAAGTTTGCCAACTGCAAGAATTTCTGGATCTCTTTAACCGAGGTGGGTGAAGGCCACTCAATGATGGAGGACACCTTGTGAGGATCCATAGATATTCCGTGGTCCGACAGGATGTAGCCCAGATAGGGTATGGAGGAGGCTGCAAACACGCATTTGGCAAGCTTGACGGACAAATGATTGTCTCTGAGCCTTCGGAAGACTTCCTTGACGTGTTTTTCGTGATCTTCAGGAGTGCTGGAGTAGATCAGGATGTCATCTAGGTACACCAACGTGGTTTGACACAGTAGGTCAGAAAATAATCTATCCATGAACCGTTGGAACACCGACGGGGCGTTAACCAACCCAAAAGGCATTACTTGGTACTCAAAAAGTCCGAATGGAGTCCGGAAAGCCGTCTTCCATTCGTCTCTGTCCTGCACCCGGGGAAGGTGATAGGCATTTCTTAAGTCGAGTTTAGTGAAGATCGTGCCTCCATGAACTGCTTGTAGGATTTCGGTGATCAAAGGCATAGGGTATCGATCTTTTATGGTGACTTTATTTAGGCCCCGATAGTCAATACACGGCCTCAACTCCTTAGATTCCTTCTTAGAGATGAAGAACAAGGACGCCCCTGTGGGGGACTTTGATGGTCTTATGAGTCCGTTTTCCATATTGCTGTCCAAATACTCTCGGAGGTATTGTTTCTCCTCCAAAGACAGTGAAAACATTCTACAGAAAGGCACCAGTGCTCCTGGGGTAAGATCAATGCAACAATCCTCGGGCCGGTGCGGCGGGAGCTCAATGGGTGTCTTTTCCATTACTACCTCGTTGAACTCCTTAAGGTAGTGTGGCAGACAGTGCACCGTTCTGATTTCACAGCTGTTCGTTGTCTTGACAGTTTCGAACTTGGGCTCTGGTAAGCATTCTGACTTGCAAAAAGAGGATTGGAACCCCAGCAAGTTCCTAGACCAGTCAACACTGGGGTTATGTCTGCGTAGCCAGCATATGCCCATGATTATGGGGAAGTGAGCAGCTCTGATAATATCGAATGTGATACTTTCGGTATCTTGTTGTATGGACAAGATAAGCGCTTCTGTGGTGTGAGTGATCATGCCCGAGCTCAAAGCTTCGCCATCAACTCCTTCCACCTTCTGATCTTCTTGCTTAGCGATTCTCTTCACTCCCTGATTTTCTGCCCAATGCGTATCCATGAAATTACCCGCTGCCCCACAATCGAGTAGGGCTAATGTGGTTACTTCTTTGGTGTCTACTCTGAGAGTAACCGTGAGAACCATCAACCGGGAGTCCTCGTACATCTCCGTCGAGGACACAGAAAGAGGAGCGTGGGGACTAGGACCAGCCCCTCGGTAGTGTGTCCCAACATTTACCGAGGGCGTGCGTTTCCCGATCTTCTGGGCGGTACATCTGGGCAATCTCTTAGCAAGTGTGAGGAAGACCCACAGTACATACACAGGGAGCTCTCCCTGCGCTGTTTCTGCTCTTCAGGTGTGAGTGGGGCTCGAGTAGTGCCGATCTGCATAGGTTCTTCCTTAACGGTCCGTTGGAAGGGCATTGACGTGGATGGGTGAGTGTCCAAGAGAGGGGGTACACTTGACTTAGTTCTCTTCCTTTCTTGACGTCTTTCTGTCATTCTGAAGTCAATTCGGAGGGTAGCGGTCAGGAGCTCAGCAAAGGACACAGGTCTTTCAATCCGAGCTAGTTGGTCCTTTAGGTCCTCCCTTAAACCCTGCTGAAATATGGCATACTGAGCATGCTCCTGCCAACCAGCTTCAGATGCCACCTGTTTAAAGGTGGTGATGTAGGTTAAGAGATCTGAACTTCCTTGACGGATATCAAGGAGGTCCTCCGAGGCCAGAAAGGTACTTTCGGTTCGCAGAAAGGTTTGCTGTATCAGGGTTTTAAAGGCGTTGTAGTCCTGCAATACCGGGTGGGCTGGTTTACCAGGGCGGTGGCCCAAGCCAGGGCATTCCCGGTCATGTGGGTAATCATAAACCCCACCTTGGCATGGTCAGATGCAAAGGTCTGGGGGCGAAAAGAGAAGTGTAGATTGCAGGCGTCCAGGAACTCCTTGACCCTTCTTGGAGAGCCATCAAACTTTCCCGACACAAGGGGAAGTGGGGGTAAATCGGTTGAGGGTCTTTCACGGTCCGTCAGGCGCTGTTGTAGGGTGGCATTGGCTTCCTTGAGGTTCTGCATCTCCAGATTCAGGCTTTGTACAGCGGCTACGAGTTCTTGTACCTGCTGCGGGGTGGCCATCTCTTTTGGGCGTCGCAAACTGTCACCAGGATCGGTGATATCTTCGTCAGACAACGTAGACTCCGAAATTTCCCCCTCCCCTGACTCCTCGCCTTTTTCTTCTTTCCAAGAACCCTTTTTTTCCTTTCTTCGTGATTGCACCTTTTTTTTATATAGATAGGGACGACCCCGGAAGGAAGCCACCGTGCCTCCCAAAAGGGAGACCAAGGCGGCCCCTCCCCCGGGACCGTCCAGAAGGGGAAAAAGCCCGTAGGCACAAAAAACCCCTGAGCTATCACAATGCTCTTGGGGAGGAGCGGAGCCGAGATACCCTTGAGGAGTTGTTGGCTGGTCAAGAGGGTCTGGAGGTACACTGAGAAAGCGTACACAGCAAGAACAGGCAGTCCAGTAAGTGGGCCGGGGACTGGTACATGGGAAGTAAGCTCAGCAGAGGGATCCAAACGTAGAGTAACAGGCAATCCAGTAGACAGGCTTGAGACTAGCACACGGGAATTCAACACAGCGGAGGTATCCAAAACGGTAAGGAATAGACAATCCAGCAGACAGGCTTGGGACTGGCACACGGGAGTATGGTACTGCAGGACGAGAGAAGAAAGGAGGAAAGAGGAAGGCAGAATCAGGAGAACAGGAGCGCAGCCGAGAGGAAGGATGAACGGGCAGAACGAAGATGGGAAGGAGGGAGGGTAAGCACAAGCTGGAAGGAGGATGAAGAAGGCGGGGAACAGGGCAAAGGCACAGGAAGCAAGGAAAGAGCTGAACGAAGCAGCGGAAAAAAGGAAGGCAGGAGAAAGGATTCCGGACTGGGTGCGAGGACCCAACCGGAGGAAAGAGCACTGGAAAAACAGAGGGGGAGCAACCAGAGAAACACAGCAATGCAGGGCTAGCGGAAAGGAAACCGGAAGGTTTGCGACGCACCTGCAACCCGGAAAGAGCTGGTTATAACTCTGGGTCGCGGAGCGTCACAACCAATGGAAACTGAACAGAAAGGAAAAACAAGGAAGGGGCGTGGCTTGATAGCGGCTGAGCGAGACGGGACTAGAGTCCGCAGCGGCTCCACAAACGCCAGGAACTCGGCGGCATGACACCTCACTGAGCCAAGAAGTAGGTTTGTTTTTCAAATGAAAAGGTTTATTGGAAAAATTAAACAATATATATATATCACACTTTTATGCATAAATTAATATTTGATAGCGCACTTATGAGTATGAACAGTGATCAACAATGGATAATATTACAGTAGCACAATTCCTAAATTACTTAGGAGTTGGTATAGAAAGGATAAGGTAGGAGAGAATACTTTGGGCCTCATCACGACTTTGGCGGTAACCCTTAAATCCGGCGGTCGCGCTATTACCGCCGGATTTAAGGGTCCGCCAAATCAGGTCTTTGGGGTATTTCGCCCCAGCTCTTGGCTGGGGGGAAATCCGCCAAAAATGTGCGCTATTACAGCCAGGCGGAAAATACGTATGCGGTAAGAGCGCAAATATTCCCCATTGAGCCCAATGGGGAATGGGGCATTCCCGAATGGGCTCAATGGCGAATGAGGAATGACATTACAGCCGAACTCGTGACCCGGCGCTATTAGCGCCGGGGAGTTCGGCGGTAGGGCTCGTGATCAGGCCCTTTGTATGGTTTCAAGGAAAAGCAATGATGGAAAGAATGCAGCGCATAAATAAACTGGATATGGTTTCAACAAGAGATAATCTGATCACTTTTTCTTTTGTGACAACTCACTCCCCCCCTCTGCAATATGAAGAAATGGAAAGGAGAGCACACAGTTTTCAGGAATACAATCAAAAGCAGTTCAGTTCCCCTTCCCCCCAGCAAGCTTAGAGAAACAGGGATGATTTTAAAACACAGGCCAAATAATTTTAAATGTGGTTGCAATGAAGTGAAAAATATGCTAAAAATTATTTTAATTCCCTATAGGAGATTCAGGGTAGGTGATAGCTACTTTGAATTAGTTCAGGTCAACACTAGCAATGATTCAGGAATGATTATCAGAGTGAAAACGAATTTCAGCAGTGGAAAGCAAGAAGCAGCTATTTTTACAAGTGGTGAAATTGAGTCAAATTGCATTTTGCAGCACTTTTTCCGAGTGCGTTGATCTGTTTGTTGGAAAGCTTAGGTTCTTAGCTTTAAAATGACAGTTAAATCTCGCTTCTAGGACATACGGTTCAAAAGATATGGACGTTTTTGTGGAGGTAGATTTTCAGAAACTAAGTCAAGATTTCAGAATGACAGATGACACTTTTTGCAGCTTTGAAATCACAGAATGGACACACGATTTCTATGCATTTCTAAATAGGTTGAAATGGATGGGATGAGATTACTTTAGACTAAGAGATGACTATGCACAGTCTCGGCTGGATACTCACTCCTAGTTTTGGACTGGAATGGACATCGTCACAGATCTGGTCAGGTAGGCTGCAGTTCACTCGCCCCTCGACGGTCTCTGACACTGGTTCTGCTCACAGCGGTCTGGTCTGGGTCTGCTATCAGCACTGCACAGTGGTCTGGTCTGGGTCGGATACAGCTCTGCTTTCTGGGTCTGGATACAGCTCTGCTTTCTGGGTCTGGATATGGTTCTAGCCAGAATCAAACAGCTCGCCCAGCTGTTGAATAGTTTGGTTAGGTTGCTGGATTCTGGGGCCTGCTGAGAAGGATTCAGCCTTTGGTTCAGGCCTCTCTGCTTCAAGTTCTGGAGTCTATCTGGAGTCTAAGTTCTGGAGCCTGAAGTTTTTGTCTGTTTATGGTCGGGCAGCGTGCTGCGCAGATATCGATTAAAGAGTGGAAAATGAATGTCCCTATCTGGGTCTGAGTGGTCCTTTTTATGTCTTTTGAAAGTGGGTGGGAAGGCTGACTTTCTATGCCCAACCCACTAAGGATTCTGATAGGTTAAAGGATTTACTGTCCTCTGACTGGAGAACGGAGTAGTGAGTCAGAATGAGTCAGAGTGATGCTATGTTTATGATGTGACTGAAGTCCCTCCCCTTAGCATTTACTATTTTTCATAACCAAACATGCTTCCCAGATACACAAGTTGTTGAAATTACATGTACACATCACAGATGAATTAAGACGGGTCTCTGTTCAACCCTGATCTTTCTAAGAGCTTGGGTGCAGAAGTGACAACATTTTGCACTTTTGATGGGTTTCGCAATATTGGTTTTTCATCAAATCTGACACGGAGGTACACACCCTCTCTGGGCATATTACAGTAAGTTTTGAGGTCTCCAGCATAAACACAGACGTTACAATATTAATAATTACAGGGCTTGGCCTCAGAACATCCTACAGCGTCCAGCTTCATCTCAAATTGTGGATGCATTTTTCATATTAAGAATCCCCAAGTTGTACATTTCTGTCAGCTTGATACAATATTTTATAAGCAATTTAATAAAACATACATTTGCCTCCACTGCAGTACACCCATTTGTTTGTCCCTGCCCCTAGAACCTTGGCTTTGCTCAGAGGTCAAATGTCTTGCCTTCCCCCAGAGCAGTGTTGACAGTTCACACCCAAAATCAGCATACCCTATTCAGCTGAAGGAATCCTTTGTCTGGTTTTTCCTGCTAGCAGAGCATCAGTCCAGGGTGCCACTCTCCATCTGATTAACATAACCACGTGATTTCCTGCCTTCTTGCTGAGAATACTAGGTGTGAAGACTTCTCATGGACAAGCAAGCCTTTGAAGTCCCAGCTAACTCAGGTTCACTGTTTAGCTCCTGAAATACAAGTCTCCTGTCAGAATTTAGATCGCTAGCGCCGGTCAGTGTCGGGCACTGGTATTGCACCCATTTTTGACAGCTGCATTAAATTAATACATTCCAAAAAGGGGATTTTAGTTGATAGCATATGATCCTTGCTAACATTGTATTGATGTGGATTCTGCAGTAGAGTAATGTAGAACACCCATCCAGAAGTTGGATTTTCTTTTTTGGGTGGTTTCATGCTCGTGATTTTAGCAATTTTGACAATCAAGAAAATGAATTGTTGAACAGCTCTGTATTCCTTTGTCTGCTTTTGTTCTGTGGGTGTTAGGCGGAAACCTGTGCAGTTCCCTCTGGGACCACTGCAAAAGATTTAGGACTACAGGTGTTTGGCAGTAAACCCACTTGGTAGCAGTCTGTATCACACAGATTCACTTGGTAGCTGTGGCTGAGCAGTCAGACTTCTCTCAAGAAGAGTTAAGCGGTATGTGGAGTATACAATATAGGACAATTCTTCACAGTAAGACAAGCAAACACGCAACGAGGCTTAGTGTAAAGATATTAAGGTATTTATTTATAACGGAACATCTATGGAAAACACTATGGCACTATCACGGCAAACAATTCAATTACAATTACTCTACGAAGAAGAAACGATCAATCCCCCTAACAATATTTCGACAAGTCTAGGTTCTACCGGTATCACTTATTTTCAGACAGAGGTGTATACCTCAACCTAGATGGCACTCTAATATCAGTTAGGATGGGAGAGAAAAATAGTAGGTTACGAAGTCAACACAGTTCAATACTTTACGGCAAAAATGCAAGGCAAGAAGACAAGAACCACAATAGATCATAAAGTTCAGAGGCCAGGCCCACTCGGAGAGAGGCAAGGCGATTTGTCCCAAAAAGTCTCTTTGTGGACATGCGTTCGAGCCTGTGTAGCAAATTGTTATTGGAAGATTGAACCAGTTCAGAACAATGCGTGAGACAAAGCTTGGAGGCGACCCAACGGAAAGGAGAGGATTAAGACACCTCACTCAAACCGATCGAAAGGGAAGCCAGGCGGACACGGTACCTTGTTTGTGGAGACAGCTCCGGCGGGGGCAGTTGTTCCTGGTGGTGGATGCACATCGGGTCTTTGCCAAGAGTAGAGGTGATCTCGTCGTCGAAGAAAAGTGAAGTCCGGTGCACCAACAGGGAAGAGACCAGCCGCGGAGTGCTCCGTCACAAGGCGCCACCTTTTGGTCACGGTACAGGGGTAGTGGCTATCCGGTTGCCGAGGTGCTCTGCACGGGCAATTCGACCACTGCGTCCTGAGGCGAAGAAAAAGCAAAGGGGACTGGTTGTTCCCACCAGTCAGGGGAAGAGACTCTCCGGCAGGGAGATCTCCTCTGTCGTCGGGAAGTGGTGAGTCGGTTCCGCAGGGCTCCACCGGAGGTGTCGTCGTGCAGGTCGGCTCAGCGTTACCCTCGTCGGATTCTTAGGTCCTGTGGCGACTTCTGAAGATCCAGTCCCAAAAGCCCTGCTTTTATGCAGAAAACCCCCATTCATTCAGCCTAGCTGTCAATCAACATACGCTAAGTGTTGAGCGGGGAGGCTCATCACTTGGGCCAATCACTCCAGAGTGTGACCGGAGTTGGCAAGGCAACTCGGTCCAGGGTGCCAAAACCCCCTCCCACACCCCTGTGGTAACCCAGACAGAATGGCACCACTTTGGAGGGTCTCTGTACAGAGGCCCGCCAAAAGTGGAACAAAGGGCTCGACCTTTGGTTTAGGAGTCACAGAGACGAACACAGACGCCATTTTAAAAAACGAGTTCTGGCATAAAATACCATCCGATAAACTTATTTAAGATAAGTAGACCGGTGGTACGTTAGAGATTAACGAGGAAAAGTATCAACCTCCAACAATGGGACGAATCCCATAGGGTTATTTTCGGGGTCGAACATAACAAGTAGTTTCCACTGCCACCAGCCAAAACTCGACGAGGTGGGATGGGACAGTGCCCCCTCGAGTAACAGACCCAGGAGTAATCAAATTACCCCTACTAGCACGTCCATAATAAGATGGTTTGTACTAGTTCTGTTAGTAAATTTAGGTCTAGTAAAGCCAATGGTGACTTTACATGCCCGGGGAGACAGTAGTCAGTCCCCGGGTATGGAGTCTATGGTGGAGGTCCGCTAGTACGCCCCAGTGTTACGGCACGTAGGGTGCGGTGTAACACACATAGAAAAACATATGAGACCCTATGGAGTAAAAGACCCCATAGCCCATAGAACACATTGACATTCAAAGGAATTACACACATTCATGTCCAAGAGTGGGAGGAAAAGAGTCTCACTCTTGGCAGGATGGAAAAAAACAAACTCCAGAAATCCAGCAAAGCTGCTGGGGGACTCACTAGGTTAGGAAATTCAGCCTAAACAGAGAATTCTCCCTAACAGTGGGCAGCCAAAGGATGGGGCGGGCAATGGTCTCCTGTATTAACACTGACAGAGGCAAGAGTGGATGGTGGCCTCTCCGTCAGGTTTTCACTGTGCACTTCCTGGTGATTTCTGGCCAGCAGCATGCTTTCCGGCGGCCATTATGATGTTTCTCATGTCAGTAATGCACAATGATGTTGTAGGGCTTGGATGCGTGGATTGAAACATCCCACAAGCCCCCCTCTTGCAATGGCCATTCTTTTCCCATCAATGGAACTCGCAAGACTGGGATGTTCGCCTCATCTTCTTCTGATTCCGCAGATGGCAAAGTTCGGTATCTTTTCCTCCATCAGGGTGGATAAATCGGTTCTCCTTGCTGGTCCTGATGGGAGTATTGGGCGGTACTCTGGGCCCCTCGGATCTTTGCTCCCGGTCCCCGGGTCGTCCTCCTTGGGCAGTCTACATGGTTTATCTCTCCTAGGATGACAAAGCAAAAGCGGCAGAAACATATTTGTAGACATTTCCCCACCACTATTAATGTAGTGGGGCGAACATATACATTTTTTTAATCAGGAGACATTTGCATTCTTATCATTGTATTTTAGAAACTATATGTGGAATATTTTAGGGTAGGAAATGTATTAATCTGGAGCGGCCCCCTCTGGGAATGAAGAGGACTCCTCCAGTTGCTGCAGAGTGTGCCTGGGATGGCAACACTTTAGCTGATTAATATGGACCCACTTGTCTTCCCCTTCCGCCAAACTGCCTTTGGGGATGCAGATCTTGTAGGCGACTGGTGAGATCTTGTCTACAATTTCAAAAGGTCCCTTCCAGGTAGGCAGAAATTTCAGCTGTTTGGCCTGGTTCCTTTGGAAATTGTACAGATAAACCTGATCTCCTACATTGTATTCCTTTCTGGTGGTCTTCAGGTCATAGTGGGTCTTCATGCTATTGGCTGATCTTTCTAGATTTCGCTGAGCATAGGCAAAAGCATGTTGAAGGTGTTTTCTTAAATTCTCAAAATACTTATGAGTTGTGGAGACATTGATCAATATTTGCTCTTGGGTCCTGTAGAGCAAATTCTGGGGAAACACCATCCTGTGTCCAGTCATCAGCTCAAACGGTGACATTTTAGTTGCAGATGAAGGGGTAGATCTGATGGCCATTAGGACCAGAGGTAATCGGATATCCCAACTTGGCCCAGAATCTGCCACAAACTTTTTTAAGAGCTCACAATGGTTTTGTTGTAACGTTCAACTGCACTAGAAGGAGCTGGTCGGTAAGCAATGTGTAGCTTCCTTTTAACCCCCAGTATCTCCCACATCTTAGTCATTACTTTGCTGGTAAAATGGCTACCTCTGTCTGATTCAATCCTTTGGGGTAGTCCAAAACGCGAAAATATGTGGTTGATCATTAGGGCAGCTGCTGTTTCTGCCTTGCAGTTTGGGGCCAGGAGACATTCCACCAATTTAGTATGGGTGTCGCTGTCAACATGTACTTATTTCCCCTCGAGGAGTGAATCACGGGCCCTATGTAGTCAACTTGCAAATCTAACCATGGCAGTGTCATCCCCCTCTTTTGAAGATGCACACGGTGTGTGAGGGATGTTGGCTGAAATTGTGCACACACAAGACACCCCTTCAAGTATTGGTCGAGGTCCTGCCCCATGAGTGGCCAGTATGCAACCTCTCTTAAGATCTCAAGTGCTGTATGAAACCCCCTATGACCGGCTGTGGCCGCATCATTGGCATGACTTAAGATTAGGCTTCGGAATGAGGTAGGAACGACCCACTGATCATGGCCAGCTTGGGATTTCCTTACCAACAAACCGTCTTGGATTCTGAACATTTTTGGACATTTCATCAACACTCTAAGGTCCTCTTTCCCAATGTAATCGGTATCCGTCAGGGGAAAGTTCTCAGGGTCCTCAATGTGTTGGTAAAACTTACCAATTATTGCATCCCCCTTTCTGAGCATCTGGGGTCTCCTTACTCCATTGTGCAGTTGAAAGATCATTGTGAGCATTGTTTTGGGACCTAGTGATCACAGTGACCTTGATTTCCCCCAACAGGGACTCAATCTCTATTAGATTCCCTTGGAGGGCCCCGGTTTTGGCCAGCTAAGCAGCTAAGTCATTTCCAGTTTTGTCTGGTCCCTCTACTTTGGAATGACCCTTGATCTTTTTCCAGTAGATGGTCATCCCATTCGAGGTGACCAGATCATCAATATTTTGGATTAACTTCCCATGTTTCAAAGGTTTGTTATTAGCACATAACATGCCTCTGGTTTTCCAATTAACCAGGTGCTCCACAAACCCGTTCCGTACATAATCCGAATCTGTGATTATGACCAGTTCGTGGAGTTGATGTTGGACAGCAGTGAGGATGGCTTGATGCACAGCCATCAACTCTGCCACTTGACTACTTTGGGGACCAATCTTGTACCCGGCGGAGGGTTCTGGGGACTCATTCACCCATGCATTCCCAACGCCGGCCACAAGTTCTTTCTAGCCGTTGTTGTCAACATGGTAAGAGCATCCATCCACATTGACAGTGGGCATTCCCTCACACCTGTCGTCTTCAAATACTTTGTGTGGGGAATGAAGGTATGCCTCCAAGTTGTCTTTGATTTTTAGACTTTCGTCCTCGAGACAGTTTTCTCTGGCACAATTGTTAAGATGGATTTCTGAACTCTGTCCTGGAGGGGCAGAGGTTCAGAAGGCCAGCCTAGTTTCTTGGAACAGGGTAACCTCTGGACGAGCCAGACCAATCAAGGTAGCGATTGCGGCGGTCAAGACTAGGTCTCAAGAGGGGTGAGGGTGACTGAAAGTCCGCAATGAGCACACAAAGCAAGGACACTTACAAATGACTTCAAACAGGTGTTATTTTAAAAATATAGACACATTTATTACAAGGCCTTTGTGACATAGACCGTAGCAAGAAATCACAATAAAACTCAAGTAAACCATCACATCACAATCAAATACAATACATATACAATTACCAACGAGTCTAACGAGTTAGACGCACGAAATGTGTCGACCACCTAGATGGGGAGGAAAACCGCCAGTGCGATTAATAGTTAGACCGAGTCCGCCTTCAGAGGCACCTAACTAGAAGGAAGTCCGAGCCCTACGAAGAGTGGAGCCTTGTGCTCAAAAGTACTTGCACACGCGGGTGCCAACGGGCCAAGGGGAGTCTCCTCGAGGGACTCGGGCAGTTCAGTTCGGTGAACAAATGAAGATGAACAGAGCTCAAGTGCAGCCTCCACTGTGGGCAGAAGCAGAGCGCGAGTATGGAAAGGCGTGCTGTTTGACACAGCGGGGAAAAGCTATGGGCTACTGCAGGAGGGCGACCAGTTCCTAGCAATGCTACTCACCGGTCCCAACAGAGTGGCCGTGTGTATTTCAGCCCAATGTACACTGCTCACTTCAGACCTGGGAATGCCAAGTGTACGAATCGTGTGAGAGTGGCAAGGACTCATAATACAACACAACCTGACGGCGGTTACAGAGCAAGACTCCTGAGTAGGCTGGTCAGTCCACTGGATGGCCCAGAGACACTTCTGAAGGCTTATGTGCAGGAGATAGTGAAGATGCCGAGAATAGTTGTTCCCACTATTCCAAGGGGTCGAAGTACCAGTACAGGCCTTCTCATTCGATCAGAGGTAGAAAGGGTTTCACAAAGCAACAGCAGTGCAGAGGAACAGTCCTTCAGCGGGTCACCAGCGATTCCTCGGTTCAGCCTTGTAGTTGCAGGATACTTGGCTCCTGTATTCCTTTGTTCGTGAGAACTCAGGAGATCGACATGGTAGTGGTGTTTCCAGCCCCCTCTTATCCACGGTTCCCTTCGCACCAAAACGGAGGTGACCCAATGGGAGATCTGCTCACAAAACACTCACACCATACGTGTACCTATCACGGACCACAGTGGTCCCAGCCATTCACGACACACTAGACTCTCTGGCACCCAGGATGTGTATTGGGACCAGACATCCCAGCCCACATCCTGGAGGCAAACACAAGGCCTGTAGAAGCCCGCAAAAGCATCTGTGTTTCGCAGGAAAGTACATGCCCAAATAAGGAAGGCCTTGGGTCGGCTCGACCTGGGGGAGGTGAAGGGGGCAAGACGGTCAGCGGGTAGGACAACGAGCCTCGTGGTCTGGCCATTTTGGAAGCCAGGCCACCATTTTGGGCCAAGCGCGAGAAACGTGCTTAAACGCCAAAAGGAGCTCAAAAATACAAAAAAAAACGATCGCTGCCACTAGTCCCGTCCGTGATTCACTTGCACCGTTCATTAACAATCCAAAGAGAGTGTCTAGGGCCTGTAGAAGACTAGAGACCCAAGAGAGCAGTAACTTATCTTACAGTGCCCTCTTGTGTCATGTTGCGCGAAAGCTGCAACACGATAAAAGAACTACGGAAAAGAACATTTCCCGGTACTGACTGTCTTAAGGGCATGTCAGTTTCCCCGTAAGAATGGAGCGAAAGCCCAGAGGAGTGCGGCAGAAGGCTGCACTTCTCTGGCAAAGTCTAGATCATGGTGAAAACAACAGCAAAAAGTTTAGGGGTTGCCACATGGAAGGAAAATTACCCACAATTAAGAAATCATTCCTAACACTCGCCCCTCCAAGACTATGGACAGGGGGAACTAATCCACCCCTGGATGAGTCTCTTGTTCAGGTCGGTTAAACATGCTGGACAACCCATCAGCATTGCTATGTTGGACACCTGGCCTATGCTCAATAGTGAAGTCAAAGCCTTGTAGACTTATGGACCACCTAAGCAACTTTGGATTCTCTCCCTTCATGTTCATTAGCCACTTTAAGGGCTTATGGTCAGTTTGCACAGTGAAGTGGGTCCCATAGAGGTAGGGCCTCAGCTTCCGTACGGCCCACACAATAGAGAAACATTCTTTCTCTACTATGGACCATCTGAGCTCTCTGTCCTTAAGCTTGCACTAATAAAACCAATAGGGTGTTCCTTACCCTTCTCATCTACTTGCGATAGTACAGCCCCTATCCCAGTGTCAGAGGCTTCCGTCTGCACAATAAAAGGTATTTGATAATCAGGGGCCCTGAGGACAACCCTGGCACAAGGAGTCTTTTAAGCCATTAAAGGCCTTCACACACTCGTCGGTCCAAGTTACCTTCTTGGGTTTCTTCGGAATAGTGAGGGCAGTCAGAGGGGCAGCTATGGTGCCATAGTCTGCCATGAAGTTGCGGTAATCCCCCGTGAGTCCTAAGAAGGCTCTCACTTGGGTCTGTGTAGTGGGGGTAGGCCAGTCTTGTACTGCTTGTACTTTACTGGGAAGAGGCTGTATCCTCCCTCCACCTACTTCATGTCCAAGGTAAACCACTGAGCCTTGTCCAATCTGGCATTTACTAGCCTTTATGGTCAAGTGTGCTTTCTGAAGAGCCTGGAGCACAATCCCGAGGTGTTTCACATGGTCTTCCCAGGTGGCACTGAAAACTGCTATATCGTCCAGATATGCAAGACAGAATTCGTCCAACCCATTCAACACATGATTCACAAGCCTCTGGAAAGTGGCAGGTGCATTCTTCAACTCGAACGGCATTACCCTGAATTGGTAAAGGCCGTCTGGAGTAGAAACGCTGTCTTCTCCTTGGCATGTTCTGTTAAAGTTATTTGCCAATAGCCAGCAGTGAGGTCAAACGTGCTGAGTCACTTGGAGGCACCCAAGGTATCCACCACCTCATCTGTTCGAGGCAAGGGGTGTGCATCTGTCTTGGTGACAGCATTCAGAGCCCTGTAATCCATGCAGAACCTTAATTCAGAAGTGCCTGCTTTGGAAACCAAAACCACAGGGCTGGACCAAGGACTACTAGAGGGTTCAATCACCCCAAGGTCTAACATCTTGTTGACCTCGGTCTTAATGTAAGACCGTACTTTGTCTGACATCCTGTATCCCCTACTTTTGGTAGGTACACTGTCTCCTGTGTCTATGTTATGTTTGCACCAAGGTGTCAAACCAGGCGACTGTGAAAACAGCGGGGAAAACTGCCTAAGCAAACTTTTCACCTCCGCCTGTTGATCAGAAGTCAGGTGAGGGGCCACTCGGACACCCTCAAAGGAGCTATCTGAAGGACCGCTTTGGAACAGGTCGGGGAGAGGTTCAGACTCCTCTTCCTCAACATCTGAAGTCAGTAGCAGCGCTGCGATTTCGACTCTTGGGACGAAAGCCTTCAGCCTATTTACGTGGATCACTTTTGTAGCCTGTCCAGGCTTTCCAAGGTCCATTAATAGCTAACCTCACCCAGGGGCTCCACCACGGTGTAAGGGCCTGACCATTTGTCCTGTAAAGCTCGAGGCCTTATGGGATTCATGATCAGGACTTGCTGACCAGGTGTAAAGTTGATGAGGGAAGCTTTCTGGTCATACCAATGTTTCACCAGCGCTTGTCCTGCCTTCAGTTTACCACTAGCCAAGCCCATCAGAAGTACCCTCCGTTTTCTGAGCCCTAGCACATAATCTACTACGTTGGTAGTAAAAGGGGGAGTGGGCATCTCCCATTCCTCTTTGACTATGGCTAAGGGTCCCCGTACAGGATGACCAAACAGAAGTTCGAAGGGGCTGAAGCCAACACCCTCCTGTGGTACCTCTCGGTAGGCAAACAGTAAGCATGGTAAAAGAACATCCCATTTTCTTCTCTGAGGTTCTTCCAGAGCCCCATTCATGCTCTTTAACGTTCTGTTGAAACGTTCCACCAGACCATTGGTCTGGGGGTGGTATGCAGAAGAGAACTTGTAGGTGACCCCACATTCTTTCCACATAGCCTGCATATACTTTGACATAAAGTTGCTGCCTCTGTCAGACACAACTTCTTTAGGGAAGCCAACCCTAGTAAAGATGCCAAGTAATGCTTTTGCAACTGACTTGCAGTTACAGTTTTTAATCTGATGGCCTCAGGATATCTGGTAGCATAGTCGACTAGCACCAAGATAAACTTATTGCCTGAGGATGTCTGCGGGTCAAGGGGACCAACAATGTCGATCCCTACCCTTTCGAATGGTATTCCCACAACTGGGAGTGGTACCAATGGAGATTGGATTGTTGAGCCACTCTTACCAGATAACTGGCAGGAGGCACAACTCCTGCAGTGACTTTCTACTTGTACCCCCATCTTGGGCCAGTAGAACTGCATGGATAACCTTTGCTTGGTCCTCTTAATACCAAGGTGACCAGCAAGGGGCACTTCATGCTCCAGCTCCAGGAGGAAGGGTCTTACAGCAAGGGGAACCACCAACCTCCTATGGTCTCCTTCTGTAGACTCTGTGGGCTCACTATACAGGAGTCCACCTTCCCAATAAATCAGATGCGTCCCAGGAGGTTCACCCTCAAGCTGGGAGTAGGCCTGTCTCCTTAGGCCTTCCAGAGATGGGCACTCACGTTGGCCTTTACTGAATTCTTCCCTGTCAGGACCACCTTCTACTAACAAGTCTTTTAGTTCAGGATGGTCGTTGGGGTCAAATACTTCAGGCATCGCCACCTCCTCGTCAGGCCCGGGCGATTGACCAACTTCCTCCACCGCAGTGGTAGGCGAGTTCGGGGGAATGTTCTCTTTCCCTCGTCTTGACTTTCTTACTCCTTTCGCTTGGGTTTCCCCTTCGGCTGGGGCGGCGTATTGGTCTTGGCCAATGCTGCCCGTGTTTGAGACCGTGTGAAGGGTCTGTCGGCAGTGTGTCCTACGAGCCCTAAAGCTCTGAGATCATTGCCTAACAAGACCTTTCCTGGGACATTTCTCTGAATGCTCACTGGAATGCTGACTGCTGTACCATTTAAAGTAAGATTGACAGGTATTACTGGAAACATGCGAGGTGGGCCGTCAGCCAACTTAGTGGGCATCAGAGTAGCTCTGGCAACTTCCTCTGAGTCTACCAAGGTAGAATCCACTACAGTTCGACTGCACCCACTATCCCTAAGAGCTGGAGTCTCTACTCCATTGATCAGCACACTGTCTTTAAAGTAGTACTTGGTATTATCTGGAATCCTAGCATAAGCCTCTGCGACTTTAGGCTCCCAGGAACCCAGGGAAACTAAAACTACCTCAGCTTCTATCCCGCTGGGGAAGGAGTCTGAGGAGAAGGATGCTCCTGTAATCTCTTCTTCCTCGTAGAAGGAGAAGGCCAGATTAGCAGAGTGGACCCCCAAATGTTTAACCTTACACCGGGGATCCCCCTTCATGTGGTCAGTTGCTCCACAAGCAAAACAAGATCCATTGGGTCTGTTTACATAGGGAGGCTTATTGTAACCAGAGTTCTGTTTCAGAGGCTGACCTCCACTACCCTGTAAGTTCTCTTGTGTCTTACCCTTAATTTTCTTTTTGTGGCCCTTTTGAGAAGAAGATTTATCAGATTCTCCACCCTCCTTATCTTTGGACTTTTTCCCTTCCTCCTGCTTACCAGGATGAGTTTTGTCCTTATGGGACTCTCGATGTGACACCCATAAATCTGCGGCAAGGGCAAGCTTCTTAGAATCTATCTCCTTTGAATCGGCCAAATACTGCTTAAGCTCCAGGGAAGAAGATGCAAAAATATGTTCCAACATGACAAGACTTATCATGCCTTCAAAGGTAGAAACCTTATAACCTTCGACCCAGCCAGTCAAGTTTTTTAAGGATTCGGTTACATAAGGTATTGTGGGATGTTTTTATCCACGCATCCAAGCCCTACCTCAAAACTGTGCAGTACTGACATGGAAAACATCATGATGGCCAGAGCTTCCCAGAAAATGCACAGGGAAATGCATGAAGAATAGGCTGCCACTCATTTTTGCTGATGTTATGGGCACAGAAGGACACTGCCTAAAACCACCATTGGACTACCCACACAGTAGTCTGAAACCATTGGGAATGGCAATGCTGATTGCCAAAAGCGAACCCATAACGGTTGGGAATTCATTTTCTTAAATCCCAAAAAGGGGTGCAGTACCAGTACTCACCACTATCAAAAAGCCGGCGTTTTAAAACAACACCAGATTTTACTTTTTTGTGTAAAACTTAATAAATGAACCCAAGGCAAGCCAAAGAAAGACTTACTGAGAGGTGGATCCAATGTAAGGTTATTTCTGAAGTGACTTGAAGGTTTATAACAAGACTGGCTGAGCTGTGGATTTCAGCAGTTTAAGTAAATTTGGACCGAAAGACACTAAAAATCTAAATGTTTAAATTGACTGAGGGACCTACTTTTGAGTGTCACATAGGTTGCAATTGTTTAAATGTCATAGTTTTAAACTTAGAATCAGCATTCTAGCTGCATATGTAAACATTGTCTTGACTTAAACTGGGTAACAAAAAGTGACATTTTATCTGAAACCTGGCTTAAGGAACTGAATTCTGCCTGGCAACTACCCCCATCAGGAGTGAAACTTGAGTCACAGCTGTGTTCCCAGGCCTATCTGCCTTTTGCTGGCCACACTAAGGATATGCCATCTCTCTGATAATTGAATTAAGGGGAGCCCCCACAGAATACAGGAGCTCTGAACAAAGCCCTGTCCTGACTCAGGCAAATGTTTTATTGGCGGGAGTCGTAAATGGAGCTTCCTCCTGGAAGGACAGGGGAGGAGCACTGCCTGTGAGAGCAAGCTGGCTTGGCAGAACTGGAAAAACCAGAAATTCAACCTTGTGCTGGGGGGAAACCACACCCCTTTAGGGCCAGAACATAACTCTAAAAAGATGAATAACTCATAGTACGGACTTGTGAAAATTATTTAAATGACACCATAATTCTTGTGATTTTTCTGCCCACATTTTAAGACGTGTTAGGACCCGGTGGTATGTTCAGGGGGGTTTTAGCGGAAAAGAGGATATTACTCAAAATGTGTGCATGTGAAAAATCTGACACTTCATCAACTAATGTCCATACTCCTTGCGCACATGTGTGTAAATTTGGGTTAATGTCCGAAATTGCAAAATCAGTTAAAAAGTGCAAATGTTGCCATTTCTGAATGCAAGCCCCCAGGAAGAGCAGATTTGGACAGGGTATACCTCCTGTGATATGTGATGGGTGCATGTAATTTTAAACAAATGTGTACCTGTGCAAATATGTTTTTTGAGCAAATATAGATTGTGTGTAAAGTTGACAGGGGTGGGTTCTCTGTATCATAAACAGACCTCATCATGATGACACTTCATTTCATTCCCCCAATCAGGGGAGAAATGAAAGCTTGGCCAGTGACAAGTGGAGAGGGGTAGAGTCTAGTGATGCTGCACACACACCCATTTTAAAAACAGATAAAAGCAGACAGACAGGACAGATAGGGACCTTCAAATCCATTTGCAGCGGGACGCTCTGCCGGGAAAATCTATACTTTACCTCCATCAATCTCTAGAGAAAGCTGTGCAGAAAGATCCAGACTTCAAATCCATCCATTTCCAGAACCAGAGAGAGAGCAGAGCTGACCCAGATCACTGTTAGCAGAACCAGAGAGAGCTGACCCAGATCATTGTGAAGAGACTCAGACCAGACCGGAGTCCAGTCCAAAACCTGACCAGATCCGTGGCGAGGCCTAATTCAAAAATATAGTGTGAGTACCTAGCAGAACTGTGCAGAACCAATCTCTTAGTTAAAATAATATAATTCAAGCTATTTTAATCTAAGTAGAACTGCCTCCTAACTGTCACCTGTCATTTGCAAAGCTGTCACCTGTCATTTTCTAGTTGCAAGCTGCACTTGTCTTTTTGAACTTTAAAATTTCAAATCTGAAAAACGACCTTCACAAAATCGCTCATATCTCCGCGACCGTTTGTCTTAGAGACTTGCAGTAACTTTCATCTGGAAGCTGAGATCCTAGGCTGTCCTAGGACCCCAAAACGATATTGATATTCCTTGTAGTTCCTCTGTAATCGCGCCCGGCGCACCCGCGAATTTTACCGCGATTTGCAAATTTCTTCACGTGTAAAAATCTGCTGCTGCTTGCCTTCCATTTGTCAAAAATTCGTTTAACCTGCTAGTTACTCCTAGATCCTTGCTAAATTGAGCCTGAACTCATCCCAAGTATATTTCACTCACCCTGAACCTCCTAGAGGGAATTAAAAGCATTTTAGTATATTCCTCACTTCATTGCCAGCACATATAAAAGCATTTTGGGCCTGTGTTTAAAACTCTGATCTGTAATCTAAGCTTGCTGGGGTGAACTGAATTACATTTGATTGCATTTCTGAGAACTGTGTGCTTTCCTTCCATTTCCTTGCATTGCATATAGGGGGGAGGGGATTGCCAGAGAAAAGTGATTACATTGCTTTGTTGAAATTATATTGAGTATTTTCTGTATTGCATTTCATTCAACATTACATCCATCTGAACTTATATAAAGCATTCTCTACCACCTTCTTCTTCTGTTCCTATTCACAAGTGTGCTAGTGCCAGATTCTCCGTTGTTAATCTTTATCATATCAGATTAAGTGTGATATCCAATTATTAATTTATTATCAAATTGTGATATATCTATACATTGTTTAATTTTTTTTCAAATAAATCTTTTAAATTTGCAAAACAAACCTACTTCTTGGCTCAGTGGGGTCAGGGGGATTCTAAGAGAGGGGTGTTATATAGGGGTAGTCATCCAGAACGCATGAACTGGACATAAAGATATATCAATAAGGGTTTCCATTCAGTATCCCAGACTAGGCATTGACTTAGCTGTAGTGTTGAATTGAATCCTCTTACAGTATCCAAGTACCACCTTCTTTGTTCTTATACTCTCGGAATCGTTTAAAATATTGGACAGGAGTCTTTCCAAACTTTAAAATGAGAGTTTGCTTTAACATTGCTAAATCCGCTTGCTCAGCCTTCGACATTACCATAATGGCACTACAGCCAGAATGGTGCAGTCTGCTGAGTAACCAGGCAATCTTATCAGCATTGTCAACTTGTTGAACTTCACATGCATACTCAAACGTATTCAGCCGGTCCATAATGTCATTATTTTCCTCATACACACTGCGCAGATCTTTCGGAAATCGTGGATGAGAGGAGGCCCCAGACCCATGTCCAGGACCCTTGGATCCATTTGCAACCTGAAGCTTGGCCAGTTCCAACTGGTGATCCCTGTCTTTATGTTTTTTCTGCCTGTTCGATTTTTGGTTTGGCCATGTTGAAATCAAGCTCCTTCTGCCTAAATAGCAGTTCTTGCTTCTTGAATTCAAGCATGGCCTCCCCATCAACACTGGCAGAGGAAACATTTGACATCTCATCCTCCCTGTCCTCGTGGTCGCGGTGGACCAGTGCAGCGGCAGAACCGTCGGTTCTACCAGTGAGAGCAGCCCCACCTCCTTCCGCACTGTCCTCAGAAGTTATAGCGTCAAGCTGCGCTTCTTGCCACGCCAAGATTCTTTGGATCATATCCATTTTGGTGCCATGAGAGGAAACACCTCTCTCCGCACACATCTTTTTTCCATGTTTCAGATTTAGAAGCATTTAAAGTTAACAAGGTATTTGTTTCCATGCTGTTAGATAGGACTATGGCCTTTTAAAAGTTATACTATGACAATTCACTACGTGTCCTGGTAGGAATAACTTGAAATGCCTTCGCTCATGCGCAACACTGGATACCTTCAGTTGTATCCCACCGCTGTACACCAATTTGTTAAGAAGGATTTCTGAACTCTGTCCTGGAGGGGCAGAGGTTCAGAAGGCCAGCCTAGTTTCTTGGAACAGGGTAACCTCTGGACAAGCCAGACCAATCAAGGAAGCAATCGCGGCGGTCAAGACTAGGTCTCAAGAGGGGTGAGGGTGACTGAAAGCCCGCAATGAGCACACAAAGCAAGGACACTTACAAATTACTCCAAACAGGTGTTATATTAAAAATATAGACACATTTATTACAAGGCCTTTGTAACATAGACCGTATAAACTCAAGTAAACCAACACATCACAATCAAATACAATATATATACAATTACCAGACATCCCAGCCCACATCCAGGAGGCACACACAAGGCCTGTAGAAGCCCGCGAAAGCATCTGTGTTTCACAGGAAAGTACATTCCCAAATAAGGAAGGCCCCGGGTCGGCTCGACCTGGGGGAGGTGAAGGGGGCAAGACGGTCAGCGGGCAGGACAACGAGTCTCGTGGTCTGGCCATTTTGGAAGCCAGGCCACCATTTTGGGCCAAGCACGAGAAATGCTCTTAAACGCCAAAATTAGCTCAAAAACACAAAGAAACGATCGCTGCCACCAGTCCCATCCATGATTCACTTGCACCGTTCATTAACAATCCAAACAGAGTGTCTAGGGCCTGTAGAAGACTACAGTCCCAAGAGAGCAGTAACTTAGCTTACAGTGCCGTCTTGTGTCATGTTGCGCGAAAGCTGCAACACGATAAAAGAACTACGGAAAACAACGTTTCCCGGTACTGACTGCCTTAAGGGCATGTCAGTATCCCCGTAAGAATGGAGCGAAAGCCCAGAGGAGTGAGGCAGAAGGCTGCACTTCTCTGGCAAAGTCTAGATCATGGTGGAAAACAACAGCAAAAAGTTTAGGGGTTGCCACATGGAAGGAAAATTACCCACAATTAGGAAATCTTTCCTAACACTAATCATGCAAGTCAGCCAGACCTTGCGCGAGGGGACTCTTATTGTTTTGGCCATATCTGACCTCCACAGGAAAGCCTTGCATTGACAGAATCCAGGAAGTAATTTGTGAATTACTCACATTTCCCGCCTGGATTCTGTCAATTTGGAGATATTGCAGAGGCTGGTGTGGAGTCTCCACTATGATGTGTTCCCCCTGGATAAACGGATGGTAATTTTTCAATGCCCACACCGTTGCCAGGAGTGCCTTCTCACAATCGTTGAATTTTTCCTCCACAGAGGATAAAGTTTTGCTCGCATAGGAGATTACTTTATTGACCTTCTCATGCTTTTGATATAATACTGCAGTCAAGCATGTATTAGAGAACCCTGTCTCCAAGAAGAATTCCTTGTTTCTGACAGGGTAAGCTAGGCAAGGCGCTTGTGAGAGGCTTCTTTTGAGCTGTCTTACTGCCTCAGATTGTTCTGGACCCCATTCCCACTTGACCCCCCCTTCAAGAGAGGAATCAGGGGTCTGGTGATCTCTGCGTAGCCCTCAATGAACTTTCTGCTGTAATTAGTCAGTCCAAGGAGTTGTGGGGTCCTTTAGTTTCTGAAGTGCTTCCACTTTCTTTTCCTGGGGACAGAGACCCTGAAGAGTAATCTCATGCCCCAAGAAATTGACACGGGTTCTACACCACTGTGCTTTCTGAAAGGAAATTTTTGCTCCGGCGGCCCTCAACTGTGTCAGAACATAACGGATCTCTGCTATGTTTTCCTCCACAGATGAACTTTTGATGAGGACATCATCTACATAAGCCAGGTTACCCCTCGCACCCAGGGCGGGCATGGCCTTGTGTAGGAAAATGTTGAATTCATTACCGTAGTTGAGATATCTGAAGGGAGTCCGGGTCCATGTGTACTGCTGGCCCCCAAAGGTAAAAGCCAGTTTGTATTGGTCCTCCCTACTGACAGGCACAGTCCAGTATCCATTGGTCAGGTCTATTACAGTGAATACCTGTGACCCTTGGATCTGGGTCAGCCCTTGGTCAAAATAGGGAAGAGGCCATCAGGAAGTATGGACCCATTTGTTGAGCTCCCTAAGGTCGGCGCAGAGTCTCCACTGGCCTTTTGGCTTCAATATTCCCAGCACCGGATTATTGAAGATGCTGTGTACTGGACGGATTATCCCCCGGGACTCAAGGTTCTTAATTATTTCAGTAAGGGACTCCATGGATGCGAGAGGCAAACGATATTGCTTTGCAAACACTGGAGTCATGCCAGGGTCCGTGGGAATTGTTGTTGTGTGGATGTCGGTGCGACCACAGTCATATGAATCCACCGCAAAGAGATCTTGAAAATCCAAGAAAACTTGTTTCAACTTTTGCTTCTGCTCCAGAGTCACACAGGCATCAGCTAGGTTGACTCTCTCTTCAACCATCTGCCTGAAGCCTGAAAAGACTTCTGGTTTTGCTATCTCAGCGGCCTCCTTCAGCTGGGTGGAGAAGTCCCTGGTCAGAGTGCTGATTTGGACTGGAGGCTTCAGGTGGGAAAGGCAGCCTTCATGGAACTGGAAAATCACCTCATCCCCTCTGAAGTCACAAGTCACATCTTCCTTACCATAAGGGCAGGAAGTGTACACCAGGAAGTTCCCCCCATGCCGGGTAAAGATCCTGTCTGGTGTTGTGTTGTCATCACTGTCACTGTCAAAACAGTCCTTGGGGATTGGTCCTAACAATTCATTTCCTAAATCAGTGGAAAAATGTCGGTCATCAACCGCCATTCCAATAATGGTACCTGCGGCTAGAGTAATACTCTTTAAGTCGCTGTTATCCACCTCTATTGGAATGGTGTCATGTTCTAGATTGACTAACGGTATTGGGTTTACCCCCAACCCTTTCTGTTGGAGAGAAGCATTTAGATGAATATAAGCATCAGGGCTTTTCAATTTTTGTCCTCTTTAATCTGAATTTCAACTGAATAAGGTAGCAGTTGAGCTGACCTAAATGCTTTTTCTGGATCATAAAAGCCCATGAGATTATCCGCTAACCGGGACCAAGCTTTGAAGTTTATTAGGTCCAAACTAATAGCAAAGCGATTGAGAATGTCACAGCCTAAGTAAAAGGTGGCAATGACGTCTCGCACAACCCAACAATTATGGACTATGCTCTTGTTGCCAATGGAGATTTTGAGCATACACCTGCTTGGCAGGAGATGTTTGGAATTGGGTGTTTCCAGATCCATTTCCCATTTGTCTATCAGTTTGAATGTGGGAATGGCTGGATCTTTTGGGAGTTGGCAGAACATGGCTTTGCTGATGAAGCTCTTACCGTTGTTCACACACACTCGGGCGAGAACAGAGTCCTTCCCATCATTTAACTGAACAGTGATGAACAACTGCTCTCCAATTTGCTGAATATCAGCCAGGCTCTGAGCTGATTTCACATCTTTCTGGACTATTGGAGTGGGAATGTCTGATTGTGGATTAGTAAAGAATTTCAGAGTGTTTCCTTCCAGTGTGGAATACCACCTTAAACTGGAAGGAAAGTTGATTTTCAGAAATAGAGAGGACCCCCCATCACCAGTCTGTTGTCCTACTGCTAATACTAGCATGTCTGGAATTTGGTTGTTCTGGAAGTGAAATTCTACTTGGTCAGATTTTTGTTCAACCATGTGGCATGTGCCGTTTAAACTAACATGGTTGACACTCTGTTTTAATTTTATTGGTCGGCTAGTCTGGGTCCAGAGGACCTTGTTTAAGCAATCTATTAGGGGTGACAACCTTCTCAGGAGGTCATTCCCTAGTAAACAAGGGGTGCCCTCTGGAGTCACTACTATGACCGGGTGTTTTACCTTGTGTCGCCCAATTTTAATGTCCAAATCTGCAGTCCCCTCGATGGGAATTTCCTTCCCGTCAAAGTTCTGAAGTTGTCCAGGGAGAGGGGTGAGAGGAATTCGGTAATTCTCCCCCCTTCCTGCATTTAGTTAATCAAAGGCCCTTCTGGACAGAAGGGTAGCTTAGGATCCAGTTTCCACCAGTGCCAAAATTGTACCCTGCTCTGTACTTGTACTGGGGCATAGTACCTTCCCTCCGTCTCTGAAAGGGGGCACAGATAATGCACATTTTCGGACAACTGGTGGGCTAATTTCCTGGTTTTGGAGATTGTGAGAGAAGAGATTCGGGATGAATTCTGTGGAGAGTCATGGGAACCTGCATGAAAAAGTTGGCAACTAGAAATGGGAGATATTTTGGGTTCCACTGGTTCCGGTTCTGGGCCCCCTCCCCTTTTTGGAGGCAGTCACCAGAATGGGTTTGAACCAGGGGATTTTGATGCTGTTGGTTCTGGGATGAGATGATGGGCGGCGCTAGCTCAGTCCCCACATCTACCCAGTCTGTCTGTGAATCTCTTGGGACCCATTTTTCTTTGGGAGGAGTTTCCCCATCTCTGAAAGAGAAGATCCTTTTCCCAGGATCCTATGAGGATCCCTCTCCCTCAAATTGGAAGATCTGTACCTCCTCCTTAAAGTGAGTCTGTTTGGGTCCTTTGTTTCTCCTACCTCATCTCTGCTCTTTGGGTGGCAGACTTTCAGGGGTAGGAGATTTTGTTTCCAGTTCCTGGGTTTCCAGTGGCTGTTTACAAGTGGGGAAGGATGCTTCCTCCCTGGGAACCAGTGGGTTATCGGGGTGCTGCCCCTGTCATTGTTCTGGAGCACCAGGCCCAAAGTTTGGGGCATTCTGCACCGGCATGCTCATCTGAGGGTTCTGTTGAGCCCTCAGCATGCGACCCAGATCCTGTGCCATATTTTGGACCTGGCGCTCTAACTGTGAAACCCGATCAGGCTGATATGGGGTTCTGTTTTCTCTCCTGAGCTGATCCCGGGAAGGGTAGCTATCCCTTCCTTGGTAGTACCCTGGGTTGGGAAGATTTGGGTACCCTCCACCCTTAGCCTCCCCTCTCCCGGATTAGGTGGTCTGGGCTCAGGGAAGTGGGGAAAGAAGGATGGATGATTTTGGGGTTGGAAATTGGGTGGATACCTCGGGAAAAAGTTCTGCCCAGGATTTGGTGAATTTCTGCCCTCCTGTGGGAAGTTAGGAGGGAAGTTCCCTGGGTTAGGTGCTTGGCCTGCTCTCCCCCCTTGGGCTGGAGGAGTCCACACATAACCCAGGATGGATCGGTTTCCCTTGTAGCGGGGACTTACATAGTCAGGGGAGTGAGGGACCCCATTTGTGGGACTACCTCCTTGGCTCCCTGTCTGTGACTGGCCCAAGGGCCTTCTGGGCTTGGAATTATTCTGTGCAGGCAAGTTTTTAGGCCCCCCCATCTCCAAATCCAAAATGGGGGCAACATTTACCTCTGGCACCTTGGCAGCAGCAGCGGTGCTGGTTCGTTTGGGGCTTTTCTGCGCATTACTTTTATTTTCTATGGGCTTCTGCACCTCATAGATTCGGGTGGCCTGTTCAATGACCCAGTCTAGTGACCTTTTCTCATGAAAATCTCTCACTAGCTGGGTCATGATGTATTTGGGCAAGGCATGGAAAAAAGTGTTAACAAATTCTTTGCTGTCCGTGCGCACCCTTTTGGTAGTCTGCGCAAAGGCAAGCTTCTATTCCTGCACAAATTCTTGTGGGGCCTGATCCTCCCCACATTGCAAATTGTAGGCTGCCTTGCGAGCCTCTTGGGGATTTCTATGAACAGAAAAGTGCTTTAAGATGGCCGCCCTATAGGTGGACCATCTTGCATGGTTTTGGTCCTCCAGCCCCGCAAAGAAACTGGAGTATTCTGGTGAGAATGTCCATTTGAAGTACTGCATGCAGCTACTGCTGTCTTTCAAATGGAAAGTCTCCATCATTTGCTCAAAGAGCTCCAAGTGTTCCCACACAGAATACTTGGTGTTCTTGTGATAAGGCATGATGACACTCCTTATTGCCTTAATTTGTTTTAAGGGGTCCTTTAGCAAGGCCCTTTTTTTCCTTATTGGCCTTCTTGGTTCGGGTAACCCTGGTCCATTCATCCTCTGACTCAGAAGCACTGCTCCCAGAGGTGCCCGTCTGATCTTCCAGGTTTTCCCGAAATCTGCGAGCCTGAGAATGGCCGGCAGAATGTGGAGACCTAGTCTCTTGTGTCCTGGGACACACAGAGGAGTCTTCAGATTCCTCCTTGCTGCTCGGATTTGATGGGTACCCCCCCACTGACCTAACTGGGCAGAGGTTTTTAGAATGCCCTCAGAGGGCCTACTCTCTCGGGGTTCCCCATTAAATTGCACTGCACTTGGGTGCCCATACCCGGATGCCCGGCCATCCATTCCTGGGAGGTACTGGCCTATGACCCCCATACTTTTGGCTGGATAGTAATCTGCCATCCCCGTGGCCCTGGACTCATGTGCGCCATGGGACACGGGGGTGGCAGAGTCCAAGGACTGGAGAGATGAAGGCCTCTGGTACTAGGGCTCCTGAGATTATGCTCAGGTGTTTCCCTTTCCCAGCGAACCTCATCTCTGTCAGCCCCTGCTCCCTGTTGCTCTGCCAGAGCCTGTGCTTTCAGTTCCTCGACTTCCTAGACTCTATCAGTCTCTCCTGCATGGCTACCTGTTGCTGGAGCCTATCATTGTGCTGGCAGAGAGCCTCATTCTCTCTCTGTGCTTCCTGGTTAGTCTTGGAGTACTGGGCCAGTATTTGTTGCAGGAGGGTTACCCCCTGAGTACCGTCCCTACTTGTTAGAGCATCTTCCACCCTCCTGGTGTGCTCTAACAAGTTCTGATGCTCTCTTTGGAGGTCACCCAGTCCCTGGAGGGCCAGGTGATTTTATTACATTTTCTTTTTTAAGTGGCAGACTTCCTGGCCTAAGGTATCCCTTTCCTGGGTAAGAGCCTGCATCTGTGCCACCTGGTCCTCCCTCTGCCTTTGAAGGGCACCAGCTTTCTGGCGCTCTTCATCAAACTCTGCCTCGGTATCCAGGTCTTTCAAAATCAATGTATTGCTCTCCTCTTTTTCTCTATCCAATTGTCTTTGCAGGGTGGCTACCTGCTTTGTGCATGCCCTGTTGAAATCTATCTGTTGCTCCAGCTTTTTCTGGCTCTGCAGTAGGGAGTCCAAACCTGCTTGGTGCTCCTTCTACAAGGCCAGAATTCTGGTATCCTGGTCTGCCTTTTCCTGTTGCAGGATATCCATATCCTCTTTTATTTTAATGATATCCTGTCTACTATCATTTTCTGACTCCTGGCTCCTGTGCAGCCTCTGCTCAGAAGAGTCCAGGTCGGATTGGGTCTTCTCTAATGCCATCAGTTGCCTACTTGCCAGATCTTTGCCTTCAGCACATTTGTCCTGCATGGCTCCCATATATAAATATAAATATGCTGCTATCCTGGCAATCTTGTCGTGCTCATCTTTGGCTTTAGGGGCCATATATAGTTCACTCAGGGCCACATGTAAGTGACCCTGATCTCTCCATTTATCTGACGCTGTTGCAGTGATCTGGGGTGCGATTGCCTGCAACCACCCCGTCTGGTCCTGCTGAGTCCACTCACCTCTCTCAAATAGCTTATGTAAGAGGTGCTCTCTCGCTATTTTGATGTCTACCAGTGTCGTCATTCTGGAAATTGACTCCCTTCCTGACTTACAGAAGTTAGTATTTTATTTTGCAAAACAGACCGTTTCCTTAGATCGTTCCTTTGAGGAGTGCTTTTACAGCATAACACAGCGTGGTGATCCAACAGGGTTTATGTATCCTGTCAGTTAGCACACTGTATTAAGCTGCTGTTAGGAAAGATTTCGTAATTGTAGGTAATTTTCCTTCCATGTGGCAACCCCTAAACTTTTTGCTGTTGTTTTTCACCTTGTTCTTGACTTTGCCAGAGAAGTGCAGCCTTCTGTCGCACTCCTCTGGGCTTTCGCTCCTTTCTTACGGGGAAACTGACATGCCCTTAAGACAGTCAGTACCGGGGAACGCTGTTTCTCGTAGTTTCTTTTATCATGTTGCGGCTTTAGTGCAACATGACACAAGAGGGCACTGTAAGCTAAGTTACAGCTCTCTTGGGTCTCTAGCCTTCTACGGGCCCTAGATACTCGTTTAGGATTGAATCTGATCGGTGCAGGCGATTCAGGTACAGGAATGGTGGCAGCGATCGTTTTTTGTATTTTGAGCTCCTTTTGGCGTTCTAAGCGCGTTTTTCGCGCTGAACCCAAAATGGTGGCCTGGCTCCCAAAATGGCCAGACCACGAGGCTCCTTTGTCCTGTCTACTGACCGTCATGCTCCCTTCATCTTCCCCAGGTCGAGCCGACCCGGGGCCTTCCTTATTTGGGCATGTACTTTCCCGCGAAACACGGATGCTTTCGCGGGCTTCTACATGTCGTGTGTGTGCCTCCAGGATGTGGGCCGGGATGTCTGGTCCCAATACACATCCTGGGTGCCAGAGAGTCTAGGGTGGTGTGAATGCCTGGGATCACCGTGGTCCGTGATTGGTCCACGAATGGTGTGAGTGTTGATGAGCGGATCTCCCATTGGGTCCCCTCCGTTTTGGCGCGAAGGGAACCGTGGATAAGAGGGGGCTGGAAACACCACTACCATGTCGATCTCCTGAGTTCTCACGAACGAAGGAATACAGGAGCCAAGTATCCTGCAACCAAGAGGCTGGACCGAGGAATCGCTGGTGACCCGCTGAAGGACTCCTCCTCTGCACTGCTGTCACCTTGTGAAACCCTTTTCACCTTTGATCGAACCAGAAGGCCTGTACTGGTACTTCGACCCTTGGAATAGCGGGGACAGCTATTCTTGGCATCTTCACCATCTCCTGCCACTAAGCCTTCGGAAGCGTCTCTGGGCCATCCAGTTGACTGACCAGCTTACACGGGAGTCTTGCTCTGTAACCGCCGCCAGGTTGTGTAGTATTTCGAGTCCTTGTCACTCTCACACGCTTCGTACACTTGGCGTTCCCAGGTCTGAAGTGAGTAGTGTACATTTGGCTCAGATACACACGGCCGCTCCGTTGCCCTGCTGTGGTGACAAAACTGTGCAGGTTTCTTCGATTGGGACGTCTTTTTACTCAACACGGCGACGAGGCTTTCCCTGCTCTTCTGAACCTGCCAGCTGCTGAAACTGACGCGGAGAAGCCTGGGTCTGCTTGCATCGGGGACCGGTGAGTAGCATAGCTAGGATCTGGTCGCCTTCCTGCAGGAGCCCATTGTTTTTCCCCCGCTGTGTAAAACAGCACCCTTTTGTCCGTACTCGCGCTCTGCTTCTGCCCACTGTGGAGGCTGCGCTTGAGTCGCGGAACTTGTTCTTCTTCTGTATGCACTAAACTGAACTGCCTGACTTCCTTCGAAGAGCTTCTCCTTTTGCCCGTTGGCACCAGCGCGTGCAGGTACTTTGAGCACAAGGCTCCACTCTTCGCAGGGCTCGGACTTCCATCTAGTTAGGTGCCTCTGAAGGCGAACTGAGTCTAAAGCATTGTATCGAACTGCCTGTTTTCCTCCCCTTTTAGGTGGACTACACATTTCGTGCCTATAACGCTTGCGACTGTCGTATTTGTATATATATTGTGTTGATATGGTATGTGTTGGTTTAATATTGTGATTTGTGATTTTCTCGCTACGGTCATTGTTTTAAAGGCCTTAAAATAAATGTGTATATATTTTTATATAACAACTGTTTGGAGTAGTTTGTAAGTGATCTTGCTTTGTGTGCTCATTGCGGGCTTTCAGTCACCCTCACCCCTCTTGAGACCTAGTCTTGACCGCCGCGATCGCTACCTTGATTGGTCTGGCTCGTCCAGAAGTTACCCTGTTCCAAGTAATGAGGTTGGCCTTCTGAACTTCTGCGCCACCAGGACAGAGTTCAGAAATCCGTCTTAACAAATTGGTGTACAGCGGTGGGATACGACTGAAGGTATCCAATGTTGCGCACGAACTAAGGCATTTCAGGTTATTCCAACCAGGACACGTAGTGAATTGTTGTAGTATAACTTTAAAAAGGCCATAGTCCTATCTAACAGTATGGAAACAAATACCTTGTTAACTTTAAATGCTTCCAAATCAGAAACATTGAAGAAGATGTGTGCGGAGAGAGGTGTTTCCTCTCAAGGCACGAAATTGGTAATGATCCAAAGAATCGTGGCGTGGCAAGAAGCGCAGCTTGACGCTATAACTTCTGAGGACAGTGCAGAAGGTGGTGGGGCTGCTCTCACTGGTAGAACCGACGGTTCTGCCGCCGCACTGATCCATCGCGACCACGAGGACAGGGAGGACGAGATGTCTAATGTTTCCTCTGCCAGTGCTGATGGGGAGGCTATGCTTGAATTCAAGAAGCAAGAGCTGCGGTTTAGGCAGCAGGAGCTTGAATTCAGCATAGCCAAACTAAAAATCGAACAGGCAGAAAAACAAAAAGACAGGGATCACCAGTTGGAACTGGCCAAGCTTCAGGTTGCAAATGGGTCCAAGGGTTCTGGACATGGGACTGGGGCCTCCTCTCATCCACGGTTTCCGAAAGATCTGCTCAGTGTGTATGAAGAAAGGAATGACATTATGGACTGGCTGAATGCGTTTGAGTATGCATGCGAAGTTCAACAAGTTGACAATGCTGATAAGATTGCCTGGTTACTCAGCAGACTGCCCCATTCTGGCTGTAGTGCCATCATGGAAATGTCGAAGGCTGAGCGAGCTGATTTCGCAATGTTAAAGCAAACTCTCATTTTAAAGTTTGGGAAGTCTCCGGCCCAATATTTGAAACGTTTCAGAGAGTATAAGAAAAAGGAAGGTGGTACTTGGGTATATTATGTCACTGAATCCTTGAAAAACTTAACTGGCTGGGTCGAAGGTTATAAGGTTTCTACCTTCGAAGGCATGATATATCTTGTCATGCTGGAACACATTTTTGCTTCTTCTTCCCCGGAGCTTAAGCAGCATTTGGCCGATTCGAAGGAGATAGATCCTAAGAAGCTGGCCATTGCAGCCGACTTATGGGTGTCACATCGAGTGTCCCATAAGGACAAAACTCATCCTGGTAAACAGGAGGAAGGGAAAAAGTCCAAAGATATGGAGGGTGGGAAACTGCTAAAACTTCTTCTCATAAGGGCCACAAAAAGAAAAATAAGGGTAAGTCACAAGAGAGCTCACAGGGTAGTGGAGGTCAGCCTCCGAAACAGAACTCTGGTTACAATAAGCCTCCCTATGTAAACAGACCCAATGGATCGTGTTTTGCTTGTGGAGCAACTGACCACGTGAAGGGGGATCCCCGTTGTAAGGTTAGACCTTTGGGGGTCCACTCCGCTAATCTGGCCTTCTCCTCCTACGAGGAAGAAGAGATTACAGGAGCATCCTTCTCCTCAGACTCATTTCCCAGCGGGATAGAGGCTGAGGTAGTTTTAGTGTCCCTGGGTTCCTGGGAGCCTAAAGTCGCAGAGGCTTATGCTAGGATTCCGGATAATACCAAGCACTACTTTAAAGACAGTGTGCTGATCAATGGAGTAGATACTCCAGCTCTTAGGGATAGTGGGTGCAGTCGCACTGTAGTGGATTCTACCTTGGTAGACTCAGAGGAAGTTGCCAGAGCTACTCTGATGCCCACTAAGTTGGCTGACGGCCCCCTCCGTATGTTTCCAGTAATACCTGTAATTCTTACTTTAAATGGTACAGCAGTCAGGATTCCAGTGAGCATTCAGAGAAACGTCCCGGGAAAGGTCTTGTTAGGTAATGATCTCAGAGCTTTAGGGCTCGTAGGAGACACTGCCGAAAGACCTAACACACGGTCTCAAGCACGGGCAGCATTGGCCAAGTCCAATACGCCGCCCCAGCCGAAGGGGAAACCCAAGGCGAAAGGAGTCGACAAGTCACGACGAGGGAAAGAGAATATTCCCCCGAGCTCGCCTACCACTGCGGTGGAGGAAGTTGGTCAATCGCCCGGGCCTGACGAGGAGGTGGCGATGCCTGAAGTATTCGACCCCAACGATCATCCTGGACTAAAAGACTTGTTAGTTGAAGGAGGTCCTGATAGGGACGAATTCAGTAAAGGCCAACGTGAGTGCCCATCTCTGGAAGGCCTAAGGAGACAGGCCTGCTCCCAGCTTGAGGGTGAACCTCCTGGGACGCATAGGATTTATTGGGAAGGTGGACTCCTGTATAGTGAGCCCACAGAGTCTACAGAAGGAGACCATAGGAGGTTGGTGGTTCCCCTTGCTGTTAGGCCCTTCCTCCTGCAGTTGGCGCATGAAGTTCCCCTTGCCGGTCACCTTGGTATGAAGAGGACCAAGCAAAGGTTATCCATGCACTTCTACTGGCCCAAGATGGGGGTGCAAGTAGAAAGTCACTGCAGGAGTTGTGCCTCCTGCCAGTTGTCTGGTAAGGTTGGCGCGACAATAAAAGCTCCGTTGGTACCGCTCCCAGTTGTGGGGGTACCATTTGAAAGGGTAGGGATCGACATCGTTGGTCCCCTTGACCCGCAAACATCCTCGGGCAATAGGTTTATCCTGGTGCTGGTCGACCATGCAACCAGGTATCCTGAGGCCATCCCATTAAAAACTGTAACTGCCAAGTCAGTTGCAAAAGCTTTACTCCGCATATTTACTAGGGTTGGCTTCCCTAAAGAAGTTGTGTCAGATCGTGGCAGCAACTTTATGTCGAAGTATATGCAGGCTATGTGGAAAGAATGTGGGGTCACCTACAAGTTCTCTTCTGCATACCACCCCCAGACCAATGGTCTGGTGGAACGTTTCAACAGAACGTTAAAGAGCATGATTGGGGCTCTGGAGGGGCCTCAGAGAAGAAAATGGGATCTTCTGTTACCATGCTTACTGTTTGCCTACCGAGAGGTACCACAGGAGGGTGTTGGCTTCAGCCCCTTCGAACTTCTGTTCGGTCATCCCGTACGGGGACCCTTAGCCATCGTCAAAGAGGGATGGGAGATGCCCACTCCCCCTGTTACTACCAACGTAGTTGATTATGTGCTAGGGCTCAGAAAACGGATGGTACTTCTGATGGGCTTGGCTAGTGATAAATTGAAGGCAGGACAAGCGCTGGTGAAACATTGGTACGACCAGAAAGCTTCCCTCATCAACTTTACACCTGGTCAGCAAGTCCTGATCATGAATCCCATAAGGCCTCGAGCTTTACAGGACAAATGGTCAGGCCCTTACACAGTGGTGGAGCCCCTGGGTGAGGTTAACTATTTAGTGGACCTTGGAAGGCCTGGACAGGCTCCAAAAGTGTTTCATGTGAATAGGCTGAAGGCTTTCGTCCCAAGAGTCGAAATCGCAGCACTGCTACTGGCTTCAGACGTTGAGGAAGAGGAGTCTGAACCTCTCCCCGACCTGTTCCAAAGCGGTCCTTCAGATAGCTCCTTTGAGGGTGTCCGAGTGGCCCCTCACCTGACTTCTGATCAGCAGGCTGAGGTGAAAAGTTTGCTTAGGCAGTTTTCCCCCCTGTTTTCACAGTCGCCTGGTTTGACACCTTGGTGCAAACATAACATTGACACAGGAGACAGTGTACCTACCAAAAGTAGGGGATACAGGATGTCAGACAAAGTACGGACTTATAATAAGACCGAGGTCAACAAGATGTTAGACCTTGGGGAGATTGAACCCTCTAGTAGTCCTTGGTCCAGCCCTGTGGTTTTGGTCCCAAAGGCAGGCACTTCTGAATTGAGGTTCTGTGTGGATTACAGGGCTCTGAATGCTGTCACCAAGACAGATGCACACCCCTTGCCTCGAACAGATGAGCTGGTGGATACTTTGGGTGCCTCCAAGTACCTCAGCACGTTTGACCTCACTGCTGGCTATTGGCAAATAGCTTTAGCAGAACATGCCAAGGAGAAGACAGCATTTTGTACTCCAGACGGCCTTTACCAATTCCGGGTAATGCCGTTCGGGTTGAAGAATGCACCTGCCACTTTCCAGAGGCTTGTGAATCATGTGTTGAATGGGTTGGACGAATTCTGTCTCGCATATCTGGACGATATAGCAGTTTTCAGTGCCACCTGGGAAGACCATGTGAAACACCTCGGGATTGTGCTCCAGGCTCTTCAGAAAGCACACCTGACCATAAAGGCTAGTAAATGCCAGATTGGACAAGGCTCAGTGGTTTACCTTGGACATGAAGTAGGTGAGAGCCTTCTTAGGACTCATGGGGTATTACCTCAATTTTGTGGCAGACTATGGCACCATAGCTGCCCCTCTGACTGCCCTCACAACTCCGAAGAAACCCAAGAAGGTAACTTGGACCGACGAGTGTGAGAAGGCCTTCAATGGCTTAAAAGACTCCTTGTGCCAGGCCCCTGTCCTCAGGGCCCCTGATTATCAAAGACCTTTTATCGTGCAGACAGACGCCTCTGACACTGGGATATGAGCTGTACTATCACAAGTAGATGAGAAGGGTAAGGAACACCCTATCGGTTTTATTAGTCGCCAGCTTAAGGACAGAGAGCTCAGATGGTCCACGTTAGAGAAAGAATGTTTCTCTGTTGTGTGGGCCCTAAGGAAGCTGAGGCCCTACCTCTATGGGACCCACTTCACTGTGCAAACTGACCATAAGCCGTTAAAGTGGCTAATGAACATGAAGGGGGAGAATCCAAAGTTGCTTAGGTGGTCCATAAGTCTACAAGGCTTCGACTTCACTATTGAGCATAGGCCAGGTGTCCAACATAGCAATGCTGATGGGTTGTCCAGAATGTTTAACCGACCTGAACAAGAGACTCATCCAGAGGTGGATTAGTTCCCCCTGTCCATAGTCTGGGAGGGGCGAGTGTTAGGAAAGATTTCGTAATTGTAGGTAATTTTCCTTCCATATGGCAACCCCTAAACTTTTTGCTGTTGTTTTTCACCTTGTTCTTGACTTTGCCAGAGAAGTGCAGCCTTCTGCCGCACTCCTCTGGGCTTTCGCTCCTTTCTTACGGGGAAACTGACATGCCCTTAAGACAGTCAGTACCGGGGAACGCTGTTTCCCGTAGTTTCTTTTATCATGTTGCGGCTTTAGTGCAACATGACACAAGAGGGCACTGTAAGCTAAGTTACAGCTCTCTTGGGTCTCTAGCCTTCTACGGGCCCTAGATACTCGTTTGGGATTGAATCTGATCGGTGCAGGCGATTCAGGGACAGGAATGGTGGCAGCGATCATTTTTTGTATTTTGAGCTCCTTTTGGCGTTCTAAGCGCGTTTTTCGCGCTGAACCCAAAATGGTGGCCTGGCGCCCAAAATGGCCAGACCACGAGGCTCCTTTGTCCTGTCTACTGACCGTCTTGCTCCCTTCACCTTCCCCAGGTCGAGCCGACCCGGGGCCTTCCTTATTTGGGCATGTACTTTCCCGCGAAACACGGATGCTTTCGCGGGCTTCTACATGTCGTGTGTGTGCCTCCAGGATGTGGGCCGGGATGTCTGGTCCCAATACACATCCTGGGTGCCAGAGAGTCTAGGGTGGTGTGAATGCCTGGGATCACCGTGGTCCGTGATTGGTCCACGAATGGTGTGAGTGTTGATGAGCGGATCTCCCATTGGGTCCCCTCCGTTTTGGCGCAAAGGGAACCGTGGATAAGAGGGGGCTGGAAACACCACTACCATGTCGATCTCCTGAGTTCTCACGAACGAAGGAATACAGGAGCCAAGTATCCTGCAACCAAGAGGCTGGACCGAGGAATCGCTGGTGACCCGCTGAAGGACTCCTCCTCTGCACTGCTGTCGCCTTGTGAAACCCTTTTCACCTTTGATCGAACCAGAAGGCCTGTACTGGTACTTCGACCCTTGGAATAGCGGGGACAGCTATTCTCGGCATCTTCACCATCTCCTGCCAGTAAGCCTTCGGAAGCGTCTCTGGGCCATCCAGTTGACTGACCAGCTTACACGGGAGTCTTGCTCTGTAACCGCCGCCAGGTTGTGTAGTATTTCGAGTCCTTGTCACTCTCACACGCTTCGTACACTTGGCGTTCCCAGGTCTGAAGTGAGTAGTGTACATTTGGGTCAGATACACACGGCCGCTCCGTTGCCCTGCTGTGGTGACAAAACTGTGCAGGTTTCTTCGATTGGGACGTCTTTTTACTCAACACGGCGACGAGGCGTTCCCTGCTCTTCTGAACCTGCCAGCTGCTGAAACTGACGCGGAGAAGCCTGGGTCTGCTTGCATCGGGGACCGGTGAGTAGCATAGCTAGGATCTGGTCGCCCTCCTGCAGGAGCCCATTGCTTTTCCCCGCTGTGTAAAACAGCACCCTTTTGTCCGTACTCGCGCTCTGCTTCTGCCCACTGTGGAGGCTGCGCTTGAGTCGCGGAACTTGTTCTTCTTCTGTATGCACTAAACTGAACTGCCTGACTTCCTTCGAAGAGCTTCTCCTTTTGCCCGTTGGCACCAGCGCGTGCAGGTACTTTGAGCACAAGGCTCCACTCTTCGCAGGGCTCGGACTTCCATCTAGTTAGGTGCCTCTGAAGGCGAACTGAGTCTAAAGCATTGTATCGCACTGCCTGTTTTCCTCCCCTTTTAGGTGGACTACACATTTCGTGCCTATAACGCTTGCGGCTGTCGTATTTGTATATATATTGTGTTGATATGGTATGTGTTGGTTTAATATTGTGATATTGTGATTTTCTCGCTACGGTCATTGTTTTAAAGGCCTTAAAATAAATGTGTATATATTTTTATATAACAACTGTTTGGAGTAGTTTGTAAGTGATCTTGCTTTGTGTGCTCATTGCGGGCTTTCAGTCACCCTCACCCCTTTTGAGACCTAGTCTTGACCGCCGCGATCGCTACCTTGATTGGTCTGGCTCGTCCAGAGGTTACCCTGTTCCAAGTAATTAGGTTGGCCTTCTGAACTTCTGCGCCACCAGGACAGAGTTCAGAAATCCGTCTTAACAGCTGCAATAGTGGTAGTTCTAATCCAGATGTCCCGTTACGAGCCCCCGCTCTGTAAGTGACTTTAATTCAGCAATCCAACTAAGTCAATGCCTAGTCTGGGATGCCCAATAGAAGCCCTTATTTATATATTGTTATGTCAAGTTCTTAAATCTGGATGATAAACCCTTATATAACACCCCTCTCTTTGAATTCCCCTGACCTCACTGAGCCAAGAAGTAGGTTTGTTTTGCAAATTAAAATGTTTATTGGAAAGATTAAACAATATATATATATATATCTCACTCTTTTATTAATAAATTAATATTTGTTAGCACACTTATGAGTATGAACAGTGATCAACAATGGATAATATTACAGTAGCACAATTCCTTAATTACTTAGGCATTGGTATAGAAAGGATAAGGTAGCAGAGAATACTTTGTATGGTTTCAAGGAAAAGCAATGATGGAAAGAATGCAGCACAGAAATAAACTGGATATGGTTTCAACAAGAGATAATCTGATCACTTTTTCCTTTGTGACAACTCACTCCCCCCCTCTGCAATATGAAGAGATGGAAAGAAGAGCACACAGTTTTCAGGAATACAATCAGAAGCAGTCAGTTCCCCTTCCCCCCAGCAAGGTTAGCGAAACAGGGACGATTTTAAAACACAGGCCAAATACTTTTAAATGTGGTTGCAATGAAGTGAAAAATATGCTAAAAATGATTTAAATTCCCTATAGGAGATTCAGGTAGGTGATAGCTACTTTGAATTAGTTCAGGTCAACACTAGCAATGATTCAAGAACTATTATCAGAGTGAAAATGAATTTGGAATGTCGCATTGGGGTTGTTGGAAAGCTTAGGAGCTTGGCTTTAAAATGACAGTTAAATCTCGCTTCTAGGACATACGGTTCAAAAGATACGGACGTTTTTGTGGACTTAGATTTTCAGAAATGAAGTCAAGATTTCAGAATGACAGATGCCACTTTTGCAGCTTTGAAATCACAGAATGGACACACCATTTCGATGCAGTTCTAAATAGGTTGAAATAGGTTGAAATGGATGGGATGAGATTACTTTAGATGAAGAGATGACTATGCACAGTTCTTGGCTGGATACTCACTCCTAGTTTTGGACTGGAATGGACCTCGTCACAGATCTGGTCAGGTGGGCTGCGGTTCTCTCACCCCGGGACGGTCTCTGGCACTGGTTCTGCTCACAGCGGTCTGGTCTGGGTCTGCTATCGGCACTGCACAGTGGTCTGGTCTGGGTCTGGATACAGCTCTGCTTTCTGGGTCTGGATACATCTTTGCTTTCTGGGTCTGGATATGGTTCTAGCCAGAATCGAACAGCTCGCCCGGCTGTTGAATAGTTTGGTTAGGTTACTGAATTCTGGGGTCTGCTGAGAAGGATTCAGCTTTTGGTTCAGACCTCTCTGCTTCAAGTTCTGGAGTCTATCTGGAGTCTAAGTTCTGGAGCCTGGAGTTTTTGTCTGGATATGGTCGGGCAGCGTGCTGCGCAGAAATCGATTAAGGAGTGGAAAATGAATGTCCCTATCTGGGTCTCAGTGGTTCTTTTTATGTCTTTTGAAAGTGGGTGGGAAGGCTGACTTTCTATGCCCAACCCACTAAGGATTCTGATAGATTAAAGGAGTTACTGTCCTCTGACTGGAGAATGGAGTAGTGAGTCAGAATGAGTCAGAGTGGTGCTATGTTTATGGCCTGACTGAAGTCCCTCCCCTTAGCATTTACTTAGAAAAACAATTTTTCATAACCAAACATGCTTCCCAGATACACAAGTTGTTGAATTTACATGTACACATCACAGATGAATTAAGACAGATCTCTGTTCAACCCTGATCCTTCTAAGAGCTTGGGTGCAGAAGTGACAACATTTTGCGCTTTTGATGGGTTTCACAATATTGGTTTTTCATCAAATCTGACACGGACGTACACACCCTCTCTGGGCATATTACAGTAAGTTTTGAGGTCTCTAGCATAAACACAGAGGTTACAATATTAATAATTACAGGGCTTGGCCTCAGAACATCCTACAGCGTCCAGCTTCCTCTCAAATTGTGGGTGCATTTTTCATATTAAGAATCCCCAAGTTGTACATTTCTGTCAGCTTGATACAATATTTTATAAGCAATTTAATAAAACATACATTTGCCTCCACTGCAGTACACCCATTTGTTTGTCCCCGCCCCTAGAAACTTGGCTTGGCTCAGAGGTCAAATGTCTTGCCTTCCCCCAGAGCAGTGTTGACAGTTCACACCCAAAATCAGCAAACCCTATTCAGCTGAAGGAATCCTTTGTCTGTTTTTTCCTGCTAGCAGGGCATCAGTCCAGGGTGCCACTCTCCATCTGATTAACAGAACCACGTGATTTCCTGCCTTCTTGCTGAGAATACTAAGTGTGAAGACTTCTCATGGACAAGCAAGCCTTTGAAGTCCCAGCTAGCTCAGGTTCACTGTTTAGCTCCTGAAATACAAGTCTCCTGTCAGAATTTAGATCGCTAGCGCCGGTCAGTGGCGGGCACCGGTATTGTACCCATTTTTGACAGCCTCCTTAAATTAATACATTTCAAAAAGGGGATTTTAGTTGATAGCATATGATCCTTGCTAACATTGTATTGATGTGGATTCTGCAGTAGAGTAATGTAGAACACCCAACCAGAAGTTGGATTTTTTTTTTTGGGTGGTTTCATGCCCATGATTTTAACAATTTTGACAATCAAGAAAATGAATTGTTGAACAGCTCTGTATTCCTTTGTCTGCTTTTGCTCTGTGGGCAGCCAAAGGATGGGGCTGGCAATGGTCTCCTGTATTAACACTGACAGAGGCAAAAGTGGACGGTGGACTCTCCGTCAGGTTTTCGCTGTGAACTTCCTGGCGATTTGTGGCCAGCAGCATGCTTTCCGGCGGCCATTATGATGTTTCCCATGTCAGTAATGCACAATGATGTTGTAGGTCTTGGATGCATGGATTGAAGCATCCCACAATGTGCAACATTCGCCAGTGCCTAATCAATAATTTGCAGCAATTCCTCAATCAGTATGTCAAAGGCAACGACAAAAGAAAAATGAAAATACTACAAACTATGGACTCCTGTCCAGTGCGCAACTACACTGGAATACGAGGACATTCCTTAGCCTGTATTTCTGGACCAGCTTTCAAAACCACCTTCCACCGTATTAAAATGTTAGCAACCCACCATTCAACAGTCAGAAATCGAGTTTACAAACTGTAGTATACAAAAACTCCAGCTTCAGCACTTCAACATTTAAATGATATTCTCCTACACAGTACAGCCAAACAAGTGTTCGATAAAATTGAGCAAATCCAAAGGAAATACTGTGGAAGTGAAGAGCACTTACACACTCCAACATTTTCAGACAATAGTACTGACAGCAGTGCAGCTATCAACTTTTTATATCACACATACAGAAAAGAAATAAAAAAGTTCAAAAGCACTTCTGTTGAAATGCCAAACCAAGTTTGTGTGTGTTGTCGTAGAACTTTCTATAAAAAGAGCACCAAAACTGTATATATAATGCAGAAAATAGAAGGCAATGAGGAATCCCAATGGTTTCAATTAGCTCTGTACCTTCTAGCAGAAAACAAGTACGACATTACCAACACCTCCATACTGTGCACATACTGCACTGCAAAACTTAACAATAACCAAAGGCCTTCACGGGCAATTAGTACTAATTTGGAACTGTTTCAATTGCCAAACGCACTGCAGAAACTTAATTTGTAGGAGAGCATTACAATACAAACAGTGCACCCATTTCAAGCAATAATACGTCTTCAACCAAAAACTGCAAATTTACCTCCCACCGAATTACTGAATGGCATTCGTGGTAAAGTAGTATAGATCTCAAAGAAAATGTAGACACTCTACGAGTGCAAAGGCCAATACATGAATCTTTGCTTATCCTGGTAAATGGTGTACCTACAAAAGACAAAAGAATTTGGCAACACATAATGGACTTAACCAATGTTAGAGAGGCATTGCAGTACCTTAAAGAAAACAATGAATACTACAAGGAAATAAACGTTCAAGAAAACCTGAGAGAAATAACCGAAATAATTCAGGACTCCTCAACAAGTGGCCAATTTGAACGTCTAGATCCTAGTGCAGCCTCCAGTATTTTAGATCACTAGACAATTCACCCACTGCACACCAGAGACACCATAGACGATGCACGAGAAACATGTCAAATGCGACAAGCCAAAAGAGCGCCAATCAGTATATGGGAAAAAAGTGTGGAAGCACAAGCCTTTCCTCTACTCTTCCCCACTGGAAAAGGTGGAAGATATTATGAAAGAAGCACACAAATAACAGCATGAGAATACCGCTGTTTACGAATGTATTCTGAAGACTCTAGAGTTAGAGAGAACATGGAGTACATATTCCACCTGCTCTTTGAAAATGAACTAGCAATGCTATGTTATGGAGTTGCCCACACATTAAAAACAGGTTCCCATTTCCAAAACATGTCTGCTACACAACTACTTCAAAAGGTGCAAGAGAAGGACGAAGTTATACCCTTTACCCTCAAGTGTTACAAATCTCTTCGCAAACATGCATGGTACGAAAGAGTACTGGTTCCGACAGCACGTAGATGTACGGTGTATGCTATGCAACATTGGCTCTCCCACATGGTTTGTCACTTTAAGTTCTGCTGTGTATGCATGGGAAGACTTGCAAACTTTCCTATGCATAGCAAACAAAAACAAAACAGGTGTAGACATGAAAACACCAGGAGAGCTGTGCTCTCTCGATCCAGTAAATGTTTCACGCTACTTTCATCATCGCTTCCTTGCCATGGGTCACTTCATTTGCAATAAAGCACTTCTGCCCCTCAGAGAAGTGAAACACATCTTTTGGAGTAAATAATATCAAGCCAGAGGAGTACCACACATCCACATGCTTTTGTGGATTAAAAATGCTCCTAAATCTGGTGAGGAAAGTGATGAAACTATTTTGCAGTTCATTTACAAATATGTCACTTGCAAAGTCTCTTCGGAAAATACCCATAGTGACCTACGAGCACAAATTTTCCAATTCCAAAGACACAAGTGTGGCAAGTATTGTCGACGCAAATATAAGAACAGAGGCAAATACTACACCAAATGCTGATTTGGTTTCCCTGGACCAGTTTCAACAACAGGCCAAGTAAACAGCTTAATGTCTTCGGTTCAACACAGTGTCAAAAGAAAATCTCCTAAAAACACATACTGCATAAAAAGGAGCGAAGCATCAAAGTACATCAATGATTACAATGCAATTATTGCCCTCCTATGGAACACCAATGTTGATGTACAGTACATTGCAGACAGTTCCACTGCTGTTTCATGATATCTCACCGCAAAGCAGAGAAAACAGAGCTCAAAGACCTCTGAGATGACATATCCTCCGACAAAACACTGGCACAAAAATTGTAGAGCGTTGACATAAAAATGCTGTCCCATAGAGAATGTGGCATCTACGAAGCCGCTGACCGCTTAACCGGCACAGTTTTATATGGGAAATCTGACAACATAGTGTGGCTAAGCCTTGGGCCTGCTGCATCCAGAAGAGGAGTACTTTAATCGTACGAAGACATACAAACAATAGCCAAAAGCGATCCCAACAGTCAGGACATTTTGAAAAACAACTTATCGGACACATACTACCCAAACAGAAGTAGTACTTTAGAAGCCTTGTGCTTGTACCAGGTAGCCCAATCCTTCTCATACAAAAACAACATTACACCAAATGAGGAAAAAGGTAGATACAGAGTGGAAAGTTACGAAGGCAGCCTGGTGAGACTTACCAAATGCACCCTAATTAATCATATGAAATTGTACTTAAATACTCCTCAACACAAAGAACTGTACTACATGGCTCTACTGCACCTTTTCAAATCATGGAGAAAAGAAGATTTATTAGCCACCTACACCTCCTATAAAGATGATTTCAAAGCCACTGAGAGTACAATTACAGATGAAAACCTTACGAGGTACACAACCATATTCGACAGTGAATGCCAACAAGAAGAAGAACTTCAAGTACAAATAACTGTAGACACTTCTGAGAGTAGTGAACCTTCCCAAACAGGCAGCCAAGAACCACCTGGAGAGCCCCTTATAGCAAATGAGGCAGAATCAGCCATGACAGAGGTAACCACCACTATGCTTCAGTATGAACACTCTACAGAAGAGTTAGAAGCACTTAAATCCCAACTAAACGATGAACAGCATACCATTTTTATAGAAGTAAGTGAAACCATTGAACATGGTATACAGCACAAAAGTAAAACTTGTACCTGTGACAACTACAAACCTGTATTGCTGTATGTAAGTGGTGAAGCTGGGTCAGGTAACATTATCTTAATAAAAATGATCAGTAAATACCTCCAACAATTCACATACAACAACCTTGCTGCGGTTATAACCGCCCCTACAGGTTTGGCTGCCTACAACGTAGGCAGAGTCACTCTACACTGATTGCTACTCCTTCTAGTAGAACACCAAAACAAATTAGAGTAGTATAAACTTTCAGCAGAATCTGCTATGGAGCTACTCAGAGTTTTAAAACAAATGAAAATGCTCCTAATAGATGAGGTGAGCATGGTCTCCAACCTAATGTTTGCTTTGATTCACCTCAGATTGCAAGAGGTACTCAAAACAGACTGCGAAGAACTCTTTGGAGGAAAACATCTAATTGTGTTCGGAGATCTCCTTCAATTGACACCAGTCAAAGGTGAACCTATCTTCAAAACCTTAGGACACAAACAGTGCCATAAAAGTCTTGGAAGCATCGGGAATGTGAATCTTTGGTAACATTTCCAATACAGAGAACTAACTCAAAACATACATCAGTCTGCAGACCTCACCTATGCCAACATTTAAAAAAACATACGGATTGGTGTACTATCAAAGGAGGCGCAGTACACCCTCAATAGTCGACGCATCCATGAGTTGTATGGGCGTAACACATGTGCTACTTATGTCATGGAACAATTAGCTCTGAAAAATGTCAGCTGGATAGCCTTAATGCCAATTCTAGCAAGCTATGTACAATTTAATCCAACAATGCTGCAAAAAGAAAAACAACCACTAGTGCAATTTCATGCCACAGACAAACTGGACGTACACGGTATGACAACAAGGCATAGCATGACTACAAGCCTTGGAGAACTCCATCTCCAACACAGCTGGTTTCGATAAAATATTAACTTTATATGTCACTGTAGAGTTATGCTAAAGTGTAACATTGACATAGAGCAATGTTAAGTTAATGGAGCACTTGGTACAGTTGTTAGCTTCCAGACATACCCACAGGACAACAGCATTCAGTTTGTAAACATCAATATGATAAACTTGCAGAAATCAAAAATATAGGATGCACAACTGCGAGATTCCTTTTTTTCAAAGACATGTATGTATGCAGAGAACAGTTTTCTCTCTCACTAACTTATGCAGTAACTATTCATAAATCGCAAGGTCTCACCTTAGATAAAGAATTGATTGATATTGACCACACAGTCTTCAAAGAAGGCATGAGTTACGTAGCACTGTCACAGTACACTGGAAGGACTGCATCTAGTTAATTTTGATGCAACTGCAGTCAGTGCAGATATTCCTAGCATCACAGAATACAATAGAATGCGTGCACTATACACACCCCATCTAAAAATTTACCCTATTGCTCAAAAACCAAAAGTTTTGAAAAGAAGGCTATTTCCATAAGAAGTACTAAATGATTTGACACACTACCATCAAAGATATTGAAATAAAGTCATTTTACAGCAAAAACCAAAAGCACATACAAAAGAAACCACGTACCCTTAGATCAAAGGGTTCAGACACAGAAGTACCTGGACCATTCAAATTTTCCAATACAACAGGTGTTAATTGCTATTCAATTGTAACAATCAATGTTCTATTCCAAATACCAGCAGTTGTTGAAAACATTTATTTAAATGGCCCAGACCAGTTGTGTTTGCAAATGCTCGTCCTTCACAGAAATGCAGTAAGCAATACTGACACCATTTACAGTGTCTCAAGAAAAAGGCAAGAATTAGACTACAGTGCTGGAATGGTGAAATTCACTTTAAACCGACAAGAAGATCCACAGGAATTTGTAATGTACTTACTACAAATACTGGAAAGAAAAAACATACTTATGAATGACATCTTTCACATTTCCTACTTGTGGAAACATTCATGACTCTTTGCAACCATGCCATTGAGGAACAAGTCCCTAATGAATTCTTCGTGTATGTATCAATACCTAACTGTGACTCCATTCCATATCAGCAACTGGTGCAAAATGCAAACCATAGCATGTGGTGTACATCGTGCAATTCTGATATTCGTTCAATGCTAAATATACACTCACATAGTCAATATGTGATATTAATGCTCTTAAGATACAATGCCGACGGTACCAACAACAACTGCAAACTTACTGACTTCACACACAGACAGGCATCACTTGGCAAAAAAAACTTCACAACTGTAGCCATAATCTACTACACAGGGGACGCCACCAATGAAGGCCACTATACTGCATACATTAGAAAGCAATCGTCATGGTGGGAATGCAATGATACTTTCATCAGCCCAAAGCACAGACTACCTGCAAATCTTGCAAATGCCTACTTAATATTCTTGAAGCCAAAATGTACTTGTTGATGTACAAACCTAGTATACCCTACTCCACAGCACCAACCACTACCTTCTTAAGTGGATAAAAAATGTTTTTCCTTCTACACTATCCACCTAAAGCAATGTAGCATACTGGAAGCATTGACAAAATGCAGTACGGTGTCTGTTGGACAATGTTATCGCCAATTAACCCAAGGAGTACAGTCACACAAACAGTACGTGTACACAAAGCACAGTACGAGTATTTTCCACTGCATATGTGGAAGGGGAAGTGCTAAGTATGAGGGTTCAAAACTATCCTCAGTAACCTCTAAAATCACCACTTACGCAAATCAGTCACCAGCTCTCCAAGAATAGTCACACTATTCCAACACATATGGACGTATCACCAGGTAAATCCGCAATTGGACAGTACCACTTCAGAATGTACACAGATGTCCAAGTAACCACAGGAATGCACAAACTTCTCTACGTACCCTTTATGAACGGGACACTGTAAACAATTAGAATATGCCACCTTGTATCTAACTGCAACCTGAATACGACAATGTTATTTGCAACATCACAACTACCCAACTAAATCTTCTACAACTACTGTGCTACAAACATAGCGTCAAACACTTCCAAAGTATGGGCAGTTACAGTACGCCGAAAGGTACGTAACTACCATCAGGATTTTGCCCTAGCACAGAACAATTGTCATAATACTTGCAAACCACCAGCAACAACCAAACGCATAAACAAACAGTGGTACAAAAAAGAAGCAGATAAACATTTACAAATCACCACCTGCTATGCATCGCCACCCATGCTACCAACATGTATAGTCCAGATATCGTACAAAATTACATTTCCTCCTACTTCAAGAGTACACCTTAAAAAGTGTTGTAACCACTCCAAACATAACTATCATTCATTGTGCACCATAGCAGCAATGAAATTTCAAAGGTTTTTTTTAAAATCCAGCATGGATTTTTTTTCCCCACAGAACCAATGATTATGCAAAGAACCACAGGAACTGCGCTGATTGCACAGTACACTGGTTCAAAGCATAGTACTTAGGAAGTACTAGTTATTTTTTTTATTTTTTTATCTTTATTTTCATTTTCAGCAATACAGAAACATAGTACATGCAAAATAATAACAACTAAGTCGCTAACAAACCACAAAGCGCATCATCTAAGAAACATCAATCAAAGAAAAACAATCACAAATCTATTGAAATCTGTTAACCACTACTCAATTCAACATAGTCCACAAAATAATTGCAATTAACGACCCAACATTCACAACCACAAATGACCACATAGAACAAAACACAAACACCCATCCCCCACAACATATTTCTTAGACTATATGCAATCCTAATAAATATAATAGAATTAATAAAAATTCACTCATAAAGATCAATGAAATTCCCCCATTGTTCATCATAGCAGGTTTCTTTGTAAAACTTACAAAACATAGTCTTCTCGCAATTAGAAAGAACTTGCACATCAAAAACCCAGTCCTCCACTTTTGGTTTCTTCCTCGTCTTCCACACCTTCGATATCATTGTCGAAATTGGGGTTTGGGTCTTTGTTTATTAGGGGTGTTCAGTCTTTGCAGACTGGGATAACGGCTAAGGTGTGGGTGAATGGTGTTTTTTGGAATCGTTACAACTGTTTAGGGGCACCTGGGAAGTTTGTCCTTCGTACCCCCTGTTATTTAATTTGGTGTTAGAGCATTTACTGGCGTATATTCGACAGCATAGGGGGATTAGAGGTTTGTGTGTGGGGGACGGAGAAGTTAAGGTGTTGGCTTATGCAGCCGATGTTGTCGTTATATTGAGTAATCCTGCTGAGGGGGGTGTTTTGTTGAAGAGTATTTTTGAAGAAGTAGGTAAATTGTCAGGTTACCGGATTAACTGGGGGAAGACTGAGGTGTTTCCAGTAAGAAGCTTATAGGTAAATTGGTTGTTTATAATGTAAATAGGATTATAGAGGTCCTTTGTAGAGATATTGGAAGATGGGAGTGATTCACATTGACCATTTGGGCTAAAGTTATTGCAATCAAAATGATTTTATTACCAAAAGTCTTGTATGTTATCTAATCATTGCCCTTACTTTTCACAAGGAAGGTGTTGCAGCAGTTAGATAGATTATTTCAAAAATGTATTTGGGGAGTGGGGAAAAGGGCCAAAATTCCACTTCATATTATCATTTGCAGTGTCAAGGATGGGGGTTTTGGATACCCGATCCTTAAAAATTATTGTAATGGTGTACTTTTGAAAAAGGTGTCTAGCTATTCTGTTGGTGATGCGAACCAGATGCCTTGGTGGGTAGAGATTGAAATGCAAAAAATCTTGCCGTACGACATTAAGTGTTTGTATTCGTTTGGAAAGTTGCCTGAGAAATTAAGGCCATTAAAAACAATTTCGGCGACGAAAGAGGTATTGACGTCACTAATAGTGGGAAATAAGCAAGGGTTATTTAGCTACAAGGAGGCCTCCTTTTGGCACAACCCTGGTCTGCAGATTAATAATAGACCTTTGAATTGGAGAAGTTGGATTGGTAAGGGTATTTTGAAGGTTGGTGATATTTCGGGAGAGGATGGAATGGTCTCCTTTGAAAGGTTAGTAGAAAAATTTTGTTTACAAAACAGAGAGTTAAGGAGGTATGGTGGGTTGGTGGGTTTGATATCTGAAAGGATTTAAATGATGGAAGCTCTGTTATTGCAGGAACCTGAGGTTCTCAATCTATTGGCCTGTGTATCACAAAAGGTATTGGGTATTTTGAAAGCTATGCAGTTGGATGTGCAGTGGACTGATTCATGGGAAAAATTGAGGTTAGCATTGACAGAGGAACTGGGTAGAGAATTGACACTAGTTGAATGGGAAAAGGTCTGGAGAGTCTCAGTTAGGGCTAAAGCAGATTTGCAACTACGCTACACTCATCAGAGGATTTTGGGTAGAATCTATTGGACTCCAGCTCATATGTGGGCCTTGGTTATGATTGATTGTAATAGTTGTTGGGGTTGTGGGAAAGAGAGAGGTACTTTGATTCACATGTTGTGGAGCTGTGAGAGAGTAAAGAACTTTTAGAGTGATGTGGTTGATAGGATTGATCGGGTTTGGGACATTACATATCCTAGGAACCCATCTGCAATTATTTCACAATTACCGAACAATGATTATAAAATTGATTGGGTAACATCGTGTTGGATTGCTAAAGTTTTGTTGGTAGCTACTAAACAGGTACTAGTTATGAGGGTCCACAAAATAAAGAAATGTATGCTATGTAGTGGACTGCAAACTAACAAAATACCTGCGTTAACATATTCTGTTTTCTTTTCCCACAGATAAGGCAACAACCAGTACCACAACATTTTACACTCCATACACAAAACACAGTGCAGGCCTTCCTCAATCCAAATAGTAAGTCTGCAACGATTGCTATTATACTTCTCTACAATATCCACAGTGCAATAAGTGCACTTATTACTGCTATACACATACCAAAGCCACCATTTACAATGCGCACCTATATTACACTATGCAGGTTGTGCCTACGCCCTACACTCTTCACTGCACCCTGTACATTGTAGGGCCTCCAGCCATACACTAAACATTGTACACCCTGCCCACTTTTGCCGCTGCACTGCAGAACTATACATACAAACATCTATCCATGTACCACTAACCACACACATAACACAACCACCTACCCCTTAGCCACTACAGTTGACAATGGCTGCTGTTTCTTCCAAGTAATACATAACCTATTTCCTATGTACACTTGTCACCTAAGCCTATCATAATTGCACACTTTGAATTAACAACACAACAGTAACATATCCAGCAATCTGCACAATCACAACAATACAACTTCATGCATGCATCAATACATCTTACGTAACTGTTGTAACTGCTGCAACATTTGGTTCCTTGCTTTCCACTGGCACTGTGTAGGCCATTAGGTCATTTTCATTGTAATGTGCACCATTTTCAAGAAAAGTATCCAACCCATATTTCACTGCAGCGCATAGATCATAGTTCCCCAGCCATATTGCAACCACAGCCTTACTGCTTAACTTTTTAAACTTCTGTTTCCCTTTTTTATTGTGTAAAGAAAACACCATTTAAAGCCCATAACCACCTTACAATGTTAGACACACGTTCACACTAACTGCTTTCCTTTCCTGAATAGTAAACCCAAACAAGGTCATGCAGCACGACACCAAACGTACAAACAACCACTCACCCAAGTCTTCTGAAGCAGGGAACACAGTCTGACATCACCCACTGTTGCTTCGTAACACACTGCAAAAGCACATTTTATATATTTTGCCATCTGTGCATTCATAGCACCATTTGTACGGCACCATCATATCAACTTGTACGTTGCACTACCTTCAACGTAATGACACTACCAACATTCGTAAATACATGCTACAATCGAAACACGTTGCCAGCTGATTCCTTTCTTTTTTTCCTGCATCATCTCTGGAAATTGAAACCTAATATACCTCTCCTTCAACAGGACATACGTTCATTATAAAACAGCCTTGAGGGGGAAGCATGTTTAGCTCTAAGGTCAGATATTGTATAGAAGTCTAGCAAAAAAAGATGCATAACTTACACTGCAGTTCCTCTGTCCATGTGCCCCAAAGGTAGTCTGCAATGATCCCATACGTCGTACACTGCAATTTCACACCTACCCAATAGAAACATGGAATTTGCTGAAATTATGTAAGTACACCTTTACATCACATGTGTATTACAATTAACATTTATTAACATGCTCCTCAGTATGCATATTTAAAAATGTACTCTACCGCTCAATTTCTCTCTGTACATTACACGTACCTTTGTGACGACAGTAAAAAACACTGTTACACTGCCATGACTCCACCATTGCCAGTAAATTGCAACTGTCATTGTACTTTCTTTTGCTGCCATTCTTCCCCACCCCCTCCAAATACAGACATACAAGGCAAGACAAACATGGAACGCAAGTCGTACACTAAAAGACCACACATTCTGCGCACTCGTACACTGCTGCATTCCCTGTTCTGCCCTTTGTTTGCCCTTTCACACAATTACTACGTCTACGCCCCCTCAGTGTACTGAACATTATAACGGCCACAGGTGCAAGCAGCGGTCAACCTGCACACAAACATCTACAGCTCACATTTCATTGACGCACTTCTTACCAAAGCAGCTCCTCCATTCTCCAGCAATCCAAGTCGACCCCATTAGGTTTCTTGTTGTATTACTTTCTTTGCAGACACACAGACACATTGTGCCATGGGTCCAACTACGCACACTACCACTGTCAACTTTTGTAAAAAGGAAACACATGAAAACAGCATCTAGTCCCAAACAGTTTTAAGCCATTTTCTTGTGTGCAGCCGTACAATCACAGTATTACCTACAAACCAGAGACCAAGGCAGTGGGTTAACATATGACGCTACGCATTAACACACAGTTCATGGTCCATCAGGCAGGCAGCTATTAATACATTATCCTTCTCAAAACAAAAAGTTTTGTCCTGTATGCTCCAACTAATACCCGCTACTTGCATCTACTCTTATTCCTCTTTCTACTCAGATTTCTTGCACCTTACTGCACCTACCACGCCTTCCACATTCCAATAGACGGCTGGTGGACCAACCATTGGAAGATTACCATAAGCACTTTCTTTTCCATCGTTATTATCTGGGCCGACCGATATGGCCCGGTATGTCCACTTGCGGTTCCTACTATACGAACCAACCTGCAAATCTTTATTCTGTTGGCATCCCAGAGGCACCAGATGCTATCTTCTCTACCTTTTGAAGAAAATGTATTCTTCCACATGGGCCACCAAGCACCACTGCGTACTCCTTTTCCCAATGCTAGACGAGAACAGAAGTACAGAATTGCACAGACGGCATTGGTCACTGGAGTTTATTTGCGAAATATAAGAGCGGTGAATGCACCAACTGTCGTTTCCATTCTGTGGCAAAATAAAGCACTTGCAAGCACTCACTGTATTGTTTCTAAAGTACAGAATGTTCTGGAACCGTATACTCTGTGTGCACATGTCCGCTTTTGCTTTTGTTTATGTTGTTCCTTTCCAGAGCTAGGCGCTCACATGACAGAGTGTGCTAAGCTTGGCACGCACCTAAAATAAATACCTGGAGTGCACGCCATGAGGAACGACTGTCCACAAGTAAAGTCACTGATGCCAGTGATTGCTGTGATGGTGTATGCGGCACACAGGCATAGCTAACGGAAGCAATGCACACATTAAAATTGTACACACTAAAAGCTCCAACCGCTTCCGTTGCCCATCTCAACAAGTACGCCAAACAAAGGTAACAGTAAGACCTGCCATCCTGTATATAGCTGGACTTACCAGCGTTCATGATGTTGTCAGCTGAAAATGTATGTGTGTTGGACGGTTTATAGTCATAATATCGAAAAAATAATGTCGAATTACAAAAATGTCGAAAAAAAATGTCGAATTCAAAAATGTTGAAAACACATACACATAATAGAAAAAGTCATTAATTCGAAAATAAAATGTCGAAAAAAAATCGAAAAACCAATGTTACAATAACTATGTAAAATGTCACACATACTAACGTTTTTTATTGGGGGGGTCCCCCCCCAAACCCCCCATCCCAAACCCCTACCCCAACCCTCCACTCCTCCCCATCCCCCCCAACACCCCCCATGGATATACCTTTAATTTTTTTTAAAAAGTATTTAATAAAACATTAATTAAATAATTAATTATTAAAAAAAACCATCCCAAACCCCTACCCCAACCCCCCCCTCTTCCCCATCCCCCCCACTCACCATGGATATACCTTTAACCATTTAAAAAAATTATGTTTTATAAAATATAATTAATTAATTATTTATTTAAACATTAATTCGAAAAAAAATCGAACAAAATTCGACATTTTTGTAATTCGACATTTTTATTTTCGACTAAATATTTTCGACATTTTGACTTTCGACATTATTGTATTCGACATTATGACTGGACACCGTGTTGGACTGTATATTATCCATACTTTACATGTGAAATGCTTATTAATTTGTGTCATGTCGCACTACCTTCCTGCGCTCTCTAAGTATAGGGTATCATGAGAGGTATACCATACTGTACATTAATTGTGGCATCTCAGTCCGTGAATGGCAATAAGGCCAATGACGTACACCATATTCAAGTGCAGTCACTTCACTTCACTTCACCTCCATTGGTGTGCCAACTACAAAATGTCCTCCACAACCATGCTGTGACAGTGAGCACCCAGAGGCGACATGCATATTTCCAACCATGTATGCTGGAGTTACATATCAGTATAAGAACTGACCCAAAGAAGGCAACTTTCTGAAACCTAATTCTGAACAATGTCCACATTGTTACGTCAAAGGCCCGTAGCCATCTATACATGGCAGTAGGCGCTTGCCACTCCCAACACAACATGGTACACTGATTATGAAAATCCCTATATCATCTGCAATATGCTCCCCATTCCCAATAGCCTCTGAAGGTTGTTGCCTGCGCACCTACCCCACACCACTTTATATGTTAGTTTCTGAGTACATGGGCCATGTCGCAAATGTTACGCAGTAAAACAATCCTTTCATGTCCCACTTTCTTACTACACTCCCTGAAGCAAGGCTCTGTTCACGGCCACCCCACTCCTAGCACAAATGGTGTCTTCTCTCACCAATGCTCCTTTACGAACTGCACCATATCCTCCACAGTGATTCTGCAAAGGCACGGACCTTAGGACACTTACATATTTACAAGTGTATTGTATGGCACACAGTATGCTTATAATAACTTATGCAAATGACCTAAGGCAAAGTGAAAGTAAAGTACCCTTTGTACATATGTCTGCAATCCACATACCAATATGACAGTACTCCCATACATAGCAGCATTGCATTGAGGGTTTGTTAGCAACAGCCTACTCATTCGCCACACCCACTGCAAAGCAATAGACCCATGCATGGAAACATGTGACCACTTACCTTTTCTGTCCACAGGTACATATCAGTACAGTAATGAACCCAATCAAGACAACTTTATGTTACCTACTTCCAACCAGTGCCCACTGTGTTATGTCCAATGCCCCAGCCATGCACACAAGCCAGTATGGGTTTGCAGGCACAATACAACATAGCACTCCAACTGCAAATATCCTCATATTCTCTCCAATGTACTCCCCATCCCCAATGGAGTCTGCCTGCACTCACCAAAAAATGATAGTCGCCTCTACAACTACCCACCGATAAAGTATATGTGAGTACCTGCGTACACATTCCTTCCATGTGCCAACGTCTGACTGCCATCCCTAAAACAAGGCTGTGCTCAAGCCCTACGCTCTTGGGTACATGGGCGGAGGCCTACGGCCTGTGCCCATGCACCCAATAGCCTACTTCTTCAACACACACCCTAAAATGCAATAGAGTCATGCATGCTACTATGTGGCCACGTACCTTTCCTGACTACCGGTACGTATGGGTACACTAACTCACACAATGCTACATTCTCCAACCTACCTCCAACTAGTGGCCAAACTGCTACATGCAAGAGCCCTAGCCATGCACACAATCCAGTGCACCTTTCCGGGCACAACACACCATAATACATCAACTGCAAATACGCTCATACTACCTCCAATTCACTCCCCATCCCCAATGCACTCTACCTGGACTCAATGCACTCTTTCTACATATATGTGCAATTCACACACCATTATCACAGTCCTCACATACATGCCTACATTGAGTTTCAGGTGTTGTACCGAACACCTACTCAACTCTTTGTAGATATGTGTGCAATCCACATACCAATATCACAGTACTCCCATACATGGCAGGATTTCATTCTGGTTTTGTTGCCAACAGCCTAATCTTTCGCCACATCCACTCCAAAGCAATGGAGCCATTCATGGAAACATGTGACCACTTACTTTTCCTGTCCACAGGTACATATTGGTACAGTAATGAACCCTATCAAGGCAACATTCTATAACCTACTTCCAACCAGTGGCTACCCTGTTATGTCCAAGGGCCCCAGCCATACACACAAGCCATTAGGGGATTTGCAGGCACAACACAACATAGCACTCCAACTGCAAATATCCTCATATTGTCTCCAATGCACTCCCTATCCCCAATGGAGTCTGCCTGCACTCACCAAAAAATGATAGTCGCCTCTACAACTGCCCACCGACAAAGTGTAAGTACCTCCGTACAAATTCCTTCCATGTGCCAATGTCTGACTGCCCTCCCTAAAGCAAGTCTGTGCCCAAGGCCTAGGCTCTTTGGTACATAGGCGGAGGCCTACGGCCTCCTCCCATGCACCCAATAGCCTATTCCTTTAACACACCCAGTAAAATGCAATAGAGACATGCATGGTAACATTTGGCTCGTATCTTTCCTGACTACCGGTACGTATGGGTATACTAACAAACTCACACAACGCTACATTCTCCAACCTACTTCCAACCAGTGGCCAGCATGGAAACATGTGACCACTTACCTTTTCTGTCCACAAGTCCATATCGGTACAGTAATGAACCCAATCAAGGCAACTTTCTGTTACCTACTTCCAACCAGTGCCCACCCTGTTATGTCCAAGGGCCCCAGCCATGGACACAAGACGGTATGGGTTTTGCAGGCACAATACAACATAGCACTCCAACTGCAAATATCCTCATATTGTCTCCAATGCACTCCCCATCCCCAATGGAGTCTGCCTGCACTCACCAGAAAATGATAGTCGCCTCTACAACTGCCCACCAATAAAGTATATGTGAGTACTGTGGGATATATTTATCGACTCAGCAGTATTTCCCCACATCACCAAGCTGCACTTCAGCAGAACCAGCAAAATGGCTGCCCTGGCTCCTGTGCGCACCACTGCATCACATCAAAACTGCGTTTTGCAGCAACAAAAAAAAATGGCTGCACCAGTTTGCCAAGTGCCATTGGGCAAGACGGAACGGGGAGCAGCCAGAGAAAGGCTACTATGGTGTGTTCTTGTTAGTCTTAAAAAAATGGAGTAAAGAAGCAGCGCTGTTTTGCTGCAAGCCCAAAATTCCTATTGAAAACGGGAATATTTCACATTTAAAATGATGCCGCTCTGATGCTGTTTTACCCTGGTTTCATCAAACTGCTTTTATCAAAAAGACACTGTCATGCCCAGCCATATTTACATTGTGCGCTATCAGAAAAGAGCCTTATTCCTGAATGACACACTGTGCCAGCCAAACCTGAGAAAATCAGCAAAAGCTTTCCTTCACCTACACGGAAATACTTTACTTGTGGCTACAAAATGTCAAGGATGAACGCGTCAAAAAGGCCCTAGCTTCCTGGACCTATGTCCATTTCTGTGCATCTATATTTAAACAAAGGGCTGCATACAAAATACTAACTCTGGCTCTGGAAAAAAAAATGCCTGTTTTAAAAAGTACAATGTTGAATGAAAGCTTGTCCGTGACTAGTAATGTAAAGGGGTTTGTTGCTGGGGAAACATATACGGGCTGTTTTATTCAACAAACTTATTTTGATTCAAGACAAAATAAAAGAAAAATAAAACTGTTAAACTGCATCAGCTGGATTTTGCAAGCTCCCAAAACAGGTTATTCCAGTTGGCAGAGCTAAGGCTACCCCCGAAAGGGAACCACCATAAACTTCCAGGACACCTGGCTGATAATTGCTATGTTGGAAAACTTTGACTGACCAGGACAAAGAAACTTCACATACTAATCAGACTTGGGTCTGGGCTGAGCCATCTTACAATGGAACTTCTAGGACATGGATGTGCGAAAAAGAAAATCACACCTCCCTGTGACTTCTACAAGAAGCTTCAAAGAAAAACTCCATGACAAACCCTGGACTTATGGGGGTAGCTTGGAAGCTATGCCGTATTTGGGGAACAATACTGACCATTTGTTTCCCAAGACTATTTTATGAATAAAACTTGTAAAACGTTATCTTTGCCACAGGACTTTGTAAAAATGTGAGAAGTTGACAGTTTAAATGTGATTTTATGGGCTTTCATTTAAGACATCATAGACTTCACTGACACATGGGGAATAGAAATGGCAGAGAATTGGTATTATAAGGAAAGTATCCATGATGCCATTGCAAATTTGAATACTTACATGCCTAATGATAATCCACACCCATGTATAAAGTTATAGAATTTTAAGAAATATAATTCTCACTGAAAAGCGTTAAAAACTGGTAGAAGGGTGAAACAAGGTCCCACAACCATGAGGATTAGACTGCTATGCTCTACATACAATATGTAATCTGCCCATGTGATTTGTTAAAGTGCCACAAATGTATAAATGTGTAAATTAGGTTATGACTGATTTTTGTCAAAAAGGACTGTGGGATGGCTTTTTACCCCATAAAATGCAACCTCATTAACTGGGACTCCTCCTCAAGGAGGCAACCAACATTGATTGTCTTATCCACTTCTTGTAGGTAGGCCTAGCTCAGTTCTGCCCACCAATACTTCTGTGATGTCACCATGCCCTATAAATAAAAGTGGTCGACAGAGCTCCACATACATTCTCTCCTGAATTTCCTGCGGCTGCGTTCCTGATCTGCTCTATTCATCTTGCTGATTCCAGATTTCACTACAAGGCCAAAGCATTGCTCACCATACTCCAGCAAGGCCAAAGCATTGCTGATCCGGTCCCAGAAAGGCCATTGATCCAGAAAAAAAACCACTAAAATCCCATTAAAAAAGGGAAAAGCTGTGGTACCTTTTGCATCCTGAAATCAGACCAGCTTGCTGCCAGCTAACTGCATGCCCGCTGCAACCCTGCCATCCAGCTGTCCTTGGAATCCGGTTAGCAGAATTGCCCAGCTGTTTGCTATAAGGCGCGCCGGCCGTGTGCTGTCCAGACCCAGTTGGCTGTTCCGAAATTCCAAACCTAAGCGTGGAATGTGAGTATCTCTCCATCACACGGAAACACATTGGGCCTCATTACGAGTGCTGCGGTAAGGGGTTAATGATGCCGGTAAGGATGCCAATGCCGTTAACCCCTTACTGCCGCATTACGAGGTTCCCTCGCGGGACCCAGTTAGAACGTCTGGTCAGACCAGGCGTCCTTTGCGCGTCCCACAAGGGGACCAGGGAGCTAATAACGGGCCCGTTATTAACGGGCCCGTTATTAGCTCCCTCCTCATTCCCATTGAGCCCTATGGGGGCTCGAACGGGAATGGGGATGGGTATTTTGAATGGGGACTTACCGGGTCCTCCAAGGTTGGAATGACCCAGTAAGTCCCCATTCAAGGAACCAGGACACGAGTTTGGAGGCAGCCACGGTGCTAATAGCACCATGGCTACCTCCAAACTCGTAATGACCCCCATAGTCTCCCCATCTTGAACTTTTTGTCTGTATTACACTCTCTAAGCAATCCTATTGACCTGGTAACTGGGGTGATAAGGTTGACCTCGCGAATCAACCTTGGAGCTTGCTGCTTTCCTCTTTGACAATATAGTCTAGATAATTTAGTTTAAGTAACATTTGCCTTTCTATCATAACCGAAGTTTTCATTTTAACTGCTCTATTTTTCCTAAAACTGAACCCCATTGCACCCTGAAAATCTCATCCAAATCTTCAGCTACCACCTTTCTTTCACTTTGATATTGTCCCTGTGAGATACATCTGTCCCCCAGACCAAAAATTGCATTGCGATTTTCAGTATTTCACCCATTTTTATTAAAAACCACTTGGGTAATTTTAAACAGGAATTGAAAAGAAATGCAATTTTCCCACGTGTCATTCGGCTGCAGTATGTTTTAAACTTTCCACTCGTTTTTGAATTGCATGCTCTTGGTGATCCATTGCCTTTGTGATTGCTAGTGTTTATTTATTAGTGCCTTTGTGAGAAATCATATTTGCTTCACACATTTAACCGCACATTAATTATTTATTTGCCATTTCCGAGTGTCATTTCATGCTATTGCAAAGGGATTTAAACTCTGTTTTTCCTCTTATTTTGTGAGGGAAGGTCACTTTTGTGCTGCCTCTTATTCCTGACTACCTGCTGCTTCTTTCTATCCATGCAGAATCTGATTATTTGTGGGTTGAGGGAACTGTTCAGGGGGAAACCTTACCTTGGGTGCTATCTATCCTAATTCAAACAGTGCTCCTATTCACTTGTGTTTTGTATATGTTCTAGGAGATGTTTAACCAAGTACATTGCTTCCATTTTCATTGTAATTATCACCCCATTGGTGATTGCTGCCCCATATTAAAAATGGTATGATTTCTTTTGAATTTTAAAAATAAATGAATATTGCAATTTCACCAACCGGCCTGGTTGGTTCATAGTCCATTGTTACCCAGGGCATTTGTAAAAGGGGGTTTGAGATGGGTCGTGTATTGGCTCAATTTGAATTCATTCAAATTATGGAAAAAGCATTGCTATTGAGCGCCACATCACAGGATAAGCCTAAGTGTCCTGGTCTGGTGTGTGACACCCGATTGGTATCCTTAACAAATTGGGGACGTGAGTCGGGATTGAGTTTATTTATTCACCCGTGACAGCCTAACACAGCAGACTAACCTCCAAAGTAGTGATACTTTGTGCAGTTGGAATACTGGGTTAGACTGTAGAAGTGCCTCCCTAAAACAAAAATCCTAAATACCAGGCCTGTGCATAAAATTAAAGTAAATTAAACCCCAAAAATACACAAAAAGCAATAGAATACACATTACCCTTACATAAATAAATCAATAAAGAACACTTTCCAAAATGGACACAGTGTTAATCATCATAGCTAGGGAGCACCTTCTGTACACATTATTTATCAGGGGGGAATGGCCAGAACAAGACAAAAAAGGCTAGAAGAAATAACACAATAGGTCACCGCCATAGATATGGATACATGGCAGGACGGTGGCCTATTGCACCAAGCTTTGAGCGAGTTATACATGACTCTGAAAATTAAAGAGGAGCAGATTAAAATTGTTAGAATTGCGGCCTATATGTACTTCATATGGGAGTGATGAGGGAAAAGCATGAAGAAAATACAGCTCTTGCGCAAAATCAATCCGAACTTTTAGCTCAGATCCAGACTAAACTAAAATTGGCAGAACAAAAATTGCAAAAGAGCCAATATTCTGAGACCCAATTTGAAAACTATATCAAACAGTTAAAAGAGGACTTGGCTCTCCAAAAGCAGAATAATGTAGAACAATAGGCCCAATTAGAGGCATTAAGAGTAGAGTGTCAGGAAAAGGTTGACTCTCTGGGAAGCTGACTCAACAATTAACATATAATAGGGGCTGCTCAGGCCAAATAACCATGCTGCAAGATCAAATCAATAGGTTGGAAGAGGAAAATAGTGAAGTAATCATGAGAGACCTCCATTCCCAAGCCGAATTTGATGAAGCGCGCCAGAAATTAGGCGCCATCACACAACAAAGAGATGACCTGGCTGAACAAAGGGCCGCCCTGTGTTAGGAGAAAGAGGCCCTCCACCAGGAAATGTGTAACTTAAAAACCAATCTGGAGAGAAGGGAGTCAGATCTTCAGGACTGACTGGCCTAAAACAAGAATATGATAAATTAATGGGACATAGGAGACAGATGCAACTCAAATTAGAGCAAGCCATAAAGGCTCTAAATGTGCAGAAAAGGGAGGCTCACCTCCTACAACAGAAATTGGCTCAGGGTGCCCAAACTATACAAGCAGCACAAAGAGATAATGAGGCCCTCTGTGAGGAGAATGATGGACTCCACAAAAAGGTGGCAGCTCAAGAGCTGGTCATAGAGGCCAGTAAAACCCTAATAGCTGAGCAAAAGGCTCTGATCTTTGCCTATTATCAAGAGATAGGGGCTTAGAAGGAAAAACTAGCAAGGCTGGAGAGAGAGCATTCTAGATTTAATACCAATTGGAGGGACCCCGAACAGGTAGAGAGGGACAGGGCAACCCCTGATCATATTATGCTGACCTCTGTACTAAGGGACTCAAACCCATTTAACACTTTGTGCACTGCTGACTTCATGGCTACCGGTTCACATGAGCCGGAAACCATGGAGTGGGGCCATCAGAATTAAATAGGTCGAGCATAATGTAGCTGACAGGTCAGCGTCCCCCAGAAATTGATGGAAGGGCGTCCCTGTACAGGTGCAAGAATATGAAGGCTGATGTCTCTGACCAGGAAACCTCCTATGAGGAGAAGTTCAGGAAATCAGATCTGCAGAATCACTACCTCTAAAGGGACCAGTTGGTTCGATTTGCCCAAGAACAACAGGAAAAGAGGTCCCTAAAGAGCATCCTGAAGACCTCCACCCAATTAGGGCAGTGGGGGGTGAGACTCTGCCAACCCTGGACACCGGGAGGAGTCAGAGACTGTTCTCCTGTGCGCCACAGGGGAGAAGAAACTAGGCCCCACCATTCTGCGAGCCCCTCCCAGGCTCACAGAATCAGGGAGTGCTTAGAAGATCAGGAGGGGTTGAAGAGGGAAAATGGAACGCTCCCTTCCCCTGATTCTCAGCCAGACCATGGCCTAGGTCGTCACAGCCTAAGCACCCACCACAAGAGGAATTCGACCCGCTCACAGATGCTCCAGACGTCAACATCTATAGTGGCCACGCCCCACATGGCCAGGGAAACTGCCCGTCAATCAACCCCCGCTGGAACCTCTGGCGAAGCTGACATAGACCATATGGATCAGCTGGACTAACACAGCAACAATGAGAGCAACCATCATTAGAGATGCCATGACGACTTAGCCAACGGACGGTAACACATGAGCCACGATGCACGCCGGTCAGACCCACATCAATCACACACAAAGAACATACTCAATGCCATGACATAGCGGACCGCTCAAATACACTGATAAATTGTTGTTATTTTTTACATAGGCCAAGTTATCGCACCGCAGAAACGCAAGACACAAGAAGAACTCGTGTACATGCTTGCAAATGCTTCATCACCATTATAACCACGACGAAATAAGACACTCATGTATAAGGACCCATGTTGCCACGCGACCCCCGTGTTGTGAACCATATGCCACCACCCGTGAACCAGGCCAGAGTAGGCCTCAGCCCCAGAGAGAAACCACAGGCCCAGGGCTGCTCAGAACGGCACTGCAAGGAGCTGATCGCGCAGAACAGAATCCCGACAAGGGCCTCACAGCCAAGGCCATGAAGTTGCAACTTACACGCCGCGCGCCCTGAGCCAAGGTTACACCTGCTGCGGCCAACCACCCCTCAGAGCCGAAATACAGATCAAATGCTCATAATTCTGCTTCAGCTACGGTCTCACCACACGTGACCAAACCGACCTGATGTGACACCAATTCTCAAGGACCAGTGAAACTCTGGGGTCTCACGTTTGGGAGATAGACTGCAACAATGAAGTGACACGTTGGACACTGACAGAAGTGAGAAAGCTGCACTTCACCGGCGAATGGCAGACCTGTCCATTGTCCATCACTGACACATAGTCATACATTTTTTCTAGTACCAGGTACATCGTGACCTGGGAACGACGACGGTCCCAGGCTTGGGGGCTCGCGGATTAACCAATCAGGGCACGGGGGGCTAACTACTGATGGCATCACTAACCTCTCTCATATAACATTTCTAGTGTAGCAATTTCTAGGGACGACCCAGGCGTACCACTTGACCCCTTCTCCACCAACCACTAACTCATCTATGTGATCCTACACTAACCCTATTACTCGGGGAATCAACCCGAGGCGGCGTTAGGTTTTGGAGGAAGTTTTCTCAGGTGACGCACGATGAGGCGTCACACATACTGAAAAAGGGCCTGCAAGCCCACTCTTGTGAGAGGTGTTCCCGGGTGTCGTGTGATCCCAGAGCCTATCGCTGCCGTTTCACCTAATAAACAGCAGTAATGCCTTGCTCTTGCGTATGTCTCATACTCATTGGGGACTGCAGGAGTAGTTGGGGCCTCCCTAACCCCCGGGGGACCGCGACAGCCCTGACGACCCTCCAGGAAACCACCCCGACAAGTTGGAGGCACTGCTGAGATTGCGAGGGAGAGGCAAGAAGGAAGCGTGGCCTGCGCCAAGGTGGCCCGGCATAGCGGCCCCCTCTGCCGTTGCCCCCTTTGGAGGACTACAGGACCATCGCGGAACTGCGAGACGACCGGACTGCGCAATCCGGAGAGTGACCTTCGGGTGCCGACTTGAGAAGTATCCTGCTCGCGGTTGGCGTGTGTCCAGACGTCGTCCAGACGAGGGGAGGCGGTGAGCAGATTTGGGAGGGGACACCCGCAGCCGAGCGGCACCGGCAGGTGGAAGCTGATGTGAGTATGGCACACGCAACCAGCAATGCAAAGTTGTGTGGGTGGTGGGAGGAACTGTAACGAGGGAGGCGGGTGGATTTACAATGTGTGTGTAGATTTTGGCAATTGAGTGACGGTTGATGAGTAAAGCACTGCGGGGTCAGGCACGAGAGCCGCCCGTATAGTATTGTAAAGTGAGTAGGGTGGGGCTTGAGGCACCCACATGCGACTGGTAAATTGCGCTGATTGGTTTTGATCATGGGCACCTGTGTAAAAAATGGGGTGTGGCATTCCTACAAGTTGGCGTTTTTTGATCAGCAAGTAGATGAGGATTCCTATTGGTTGAGTGTTATAGCTCGGTGAATAGATGATGTATCCATGGCTGAGGTGACTTGATTGTTTCTCAGTGCGGAAGATAGTGGGCTGGTTAAGTTCCCCAGTGCGGGAGCGTATCGCACGCGAGGCGATACAGCGTGTGCAGTCTATTATAATAACAAAGTGATTAATGAATTCTGCACTCCAGGTGTGGTGGGAAGACAGCTGTGGGGATTGTGGGGAATAACATTGCAAAAGTAGCGTGCATATAATTTTTCGTATTGTGTTGTACGTACCTCTGTATCCAACTGGTGATGTCACCCATAGAGTTGCATAGGACTGCGCAGTGTTTTTGAACCGTGAGCGGAGCGGGGGCATGCAGTGAAGGGAGGAGTGAAAGGGGGAGGCAGCCTCGCATGAACGACAGCCGGCCTCGATCAAGGGGTAGCTCCGGGAGGTGGTGGAAAATGGCGGGAGAGAGGGAAGGAGACAGGGGCGTTGTTAGTGGTGGAAAGAAAAGGGAAGGGGGAGGAGCTGAAATTATGATTGAAGGCATGCCGAGTAGCGGCGGGGTATGAAGGAGGGGCGGCTCTAAGGAGCGCCGCTCGGGACGCGAAGTCGCAGGGGGCTTCGAGGGCCGTAGGGGGCCTTTATATTGGAAGGAGAAATACAAGGAAGGGGACACAAAGGAGGAGGAAAAGGGAAGTGCAGCCCAGCATAACAGTATTATAACACAACTGCTTTCTTTGCAGCGGAAAGTCGGAAGACCCCAGTTTACGGGGCCAGGTAAAGGTGGTACTGAGAAAGTAAAGGTTTTAAAAATGTCTATGTACCATGGAATAGGGTCAGGGTACAGGAACCCGCTAACCACACCACTCCAACACATATGCGCTACGCTAGCTCCTCATAGGGATAAAATAGTAAAGTACAGTACTGAATAGACACAAGGGACAGACAACAAAATAAGAATACCATGGCTGCCCAACGGCAGCTTTGATATGTATACACAAAACTCGCTGCTAGCATATCTACATAACACATATAAAGGAAAGAAGCTAACAAACCACCTAGAAGTTCTTGATCTCTGGAAATTATTTCAGGGATGCGTGCCTGGGGTAACGGGGATGTTCACAATTCCGGGGTTGAAGGAGGAGAAGGTGAAAGAAGAGGGCGGGTGTAGAGCGCCTCTGGCACCTCCCAGCGTGGAGGAAAGTGAAGAAGAATCGGAAGGGTCATACCCGGTAGCAGAGGTTAAAAAGGAAGGAGAAGGTGAGGTGCCCATAACTAAGGAGGTAAATAAGGAAACAGAAGGGCTGTACCCAGTAACAGAATTTAGGGAGGCGGCATGGTCACCATTGACGGTAGCAGAAGGGTATTCAAACGCCACATTCAGCCCGCTGCCGTATGCATCAGCAGACAGTTACCCAAGGGGGCGGGGTGCGGGGAGTGCCGCAGGCACACAACAGACACAGGTGAACACAGAGAGTACACAAGTGGCACACGGGGCTTTCGCAAACATAGGACCAGATGAATGGATTGCTGCGCAAGTGTTACTGAAACTACCGGGAAAACTAACTGAAGAAGAGGAGGAGACGGTTATAAAGATGGGAAAAGAAGGGGAGGGAGAAGCGCACAGAAGAAGTGAGGTAGGTATCCCTGAAGACGGAAGGATGACAAAGGCAGAGGAAGCAGTTGGAGGAAAAGCTTGTGGAATTGAAGGAGGCTCGGAGCGTGTTGATCAGGCAACTGGAACAGGAGGAGCGCGAGAAGCAGGGGAAACGGATGGGAAGCAAGGGGGATAAAGCGAGGATAACACAACAAGAGGTAGAGAAAAGGAAAAAGGAGGAAGACCGCCTAAAGGGGATTGCAGACAGGGTAGCACGTATGGAGCAGCGAGAATTTAGGAGGAAATAAGAGGAGCGAGAGGAAAACGACAGGGAGATGACATTATGGAAAAGGAAAATCATAGCAGAAAGTGCACGTAAGTATGAGGAAGGGAGGATACTAGAGAGCTTATTGGAAAAAGGGGATGGAGCATGGTACAAAAAGGATAGAGATGTCAGGGCGCTTAAAGAGGTAAGTGATGCGATAATGAACAAACTTTGCAGGGCAAGAGCGGAGGTAAAGATTGCGGGAAACAATCAGGGGAATACAGAAATAAAAGGATCAGGCAAAGCACTCGGGAGCAGAACACCTGCAAATAACACAGAAGAAGCGCAGACAGTACCAGCACAGGGAGACGTGGGAATGACAGGTGAGTACGCTGATATAGACTTAGATACAGTAACAGTAAGGGGAAAAAACATAACCACAAGATTAGCACTTTCAGATGGATTTTGTAGTGAGGAAGAGGAAGGATCGTTGTGCAGGACAAAGCGATGGAAGCGGGGAGAGGCTGAGTAAACTATACATAACATGCACAGACTGTGGGTCGCCATGGATATGCAAGCCGCAGGAAGAAGGGGAGGTAGGAAGGGTAAGTAAGAGCAAACAGGCAGGAAGGGCACAGCAACCACTAACACCCCCAGTGCAACACATGCTATATGTTAACAGACTGAGGGACCTCCCAGGGCGTAGAGTAGAAGACTTGATAATACCGCACAACAAGGTCCAGGTAGGTAAGTGAAGGGGACATGCAGCCAGAGAAGAGGGCAGACTTGCACAACACCTCACTGATTTTATTGAAGAACTATCTGACATGGAGGAGGATACTGAATACACCCACATAACACCACAAAAACGCACACCGGGGGAGGTGAGGGAGTACACACAGATGCCACTATTAGAAAGAGGGGGGCTAGACCACAATATGTACCTTGGAAGCATGCGGATAAGGAGAACATTATATGTAGGTTGCCATCACTGAGCGGAGGGGCTGGGAAATAGATATACAAAATGGAAAAACAAACTGCTGGATTAAAGCTAGGAGTGGGCGATGTGAAGGGATTGTTAACTTCCATATTGGGTGACGCGCAGGCGACATTTGGAAAAGGGCGGGATTCCCAGGGGTGACTATTAACGACACAACACATGATGGAGCACCATTTGAGAATGGCAGGCATGCATTATGGCAGGCACTGGGACTAAAATATCCAGACACATCAGACATAGGAGCGATAACGTCACGCAAAATGCGTGAAAATGAAGATCCTGTTAATTACATCCAGGAAAGTCAAGAGAAGTGGCGCTTGGAAACGCGGGAACCGTGGGACAAAACGCTAGCGATTTTTTACCACATACTGATACAGGCCTCCCAGAACCGGTACAAAGACAGCTAAAGAAACTAATAGGAATGGAAGCCAAGGGGTGGCCAGAAATACAGCTAATGATAGTCCACCATTGTAGGCTGTGGCAGGAGAAGATGAAACAAAAGGAGGAGGATTGGAAGGCAGAGGGAGCAAAATTGGTGCAGAAGAAACTTTCAAAATATGCAATGGAAGGTGCACTCATAACAGGGCCCACAACGAATAACACGCAAGTAACACAACAAGACATGACACAACAGCACACAGTAGCACAAATACAACCAACACAAATAACAACACAACTAATGCCACCACCGCCACCATACATGGCACAACACTCCTATGCTCCTCAGGTGGGGGGTGGATACACACAAATGGGAAGTGGGCAAATGAACAACTTTAGAGGAAGGGGAGGAGTAGCAAGAGGATGGGGATATGGACCAGCAGCACCACAGCAAGGGGGAGGGTTCTGAGGATACAACAAATATGGACATCAAGGGTACCTAGACAACACTGGGGGATACCCATGGCAAGCATGAGAACCGCCAACGTGTTGGACGTGTGGATTGATAGGACACGTGTCGTGCACTTGCAGGGTAAGACCAGCACAAGCAGGATGGGAGGAGCAGGGACAACAAAACTACAATGGGGGACAGCAGTATTACCAACAATTACCACAACAACAAGTGACACAGGCACAAACACAACAACAACCTATGCCACCACAGCCTGAATATGCACTGTACCCTATACAACAGGTGCAACACCAACTCGCACAACAACAAGCACAACAACAAATGACAGTAGCACAACAATAACACATCCAGACAGTACAACAGCTAACACAGGTGCAAGACAGTACTCCATCATCAGCAGAGGTACCCATACAACAGACACGTTTGGGGAAAGTGACAATACTGGGTCACAACCTATACACAGGGAACGGACAGTCACTATACCCTCAATAGGACAGCCCACAGACGTCCTTGTTGTGTCCCATCCTGTCGGTAACACCTAACCCTGCAGAGGAACCACGCATACAGGTGGCGGTAGGTGACAAAACATTTTCCTTCTTAGTAGACACAGGTGCGACTAGGTCTTGCATCAGGGAAGGGAAGTTTAAATTGTCAGGCGATGCCATGCACACTCAAGGATTCTCTGGGGCTAAAGGGCTGGTTCCTTTCACTGATAACATCTCCTTATCGGTTGGAGAAAATGACATATCTGTACCCTTGCTATATTCAAAACAATCACCTGTAAATATTCTGGGAAGAGATATCATGAGCAGATTGAACATGACCATCTCTTTTACTGACAAAGGTGTAGTGTGCTCAACACCAGGCATAAACATGCTTACTGCCCGACACATACTACAGGCTTACTGTGGCAAGAAAGTGGTAAGGGGCGAAGCCAGTGGACAGGGACCTTTTCCAATATGGGACAGACATGGCAATTGCGTGGTTACCAGGAATAGAGGGCAAGGTGTGGAGGAGACCGGGGTGTATCTGTTCAGGCCAGAGACACCCACTGATGAGAAGGAAGGGGCAATAATATCAGTGGACGTAGAAAGTATTGTGGCAACACAAGACTACATTGCAGTCCACGCTCAGGATGGGGAAGGGAAGGCTTGGAGAGCAGTGATAGCACTGGCAGAAGGGTGTAGGCTAACACAGGTATCAGATGAGGAATTATTTTCTGATGGGAAAGGAGACGGGGCGATGGTGTTCGACATGAGCGTTTACATTTGGCTGAAAGTTACACTCAAAGACATAGCTAAAAAAATGGCAACGGCACTAGAAGCAGCTTGCCCCACCATTCTATGAGGAAGACTTAGCAGCTGTACCCGCCTCCTTATGGACTACCAGGCCCTATGATGTGGGTTGCATCAAAAGCATTGGAGGAGTGAAAATAAAGCTCAAGAAAGGGGCAATGTTACCCAGAGTTAAGCAGTGTCCACTATCAAAGGAAACTGATGAAGGGATATATGAGACAATATCTGCCCTAGTGGACAGGGGAATACTAGTACCATCAGAACCACCATGCAATAAAGCGGTGTACCCCGTGCGCAAGGCAAAGGGAGGGTCATGGCATTTCATCCAGGATTTAAGGCCTCTCAATCACATTGTGGAAGCATAGTACCCTGTTGCCGCCAACCCAGCTACAATTCTGTGCGGGATTCCAGCGGAGGCGTCACAGTTCACTGTGATCGACCTCAAAAATGCCTTCTTCTCTATTTCACTGCACCCTGATTCACAGGACTTAACCAGTTTCACATACCGCGACACAAAATGGAAACACACCAGGCTGCCCCAAGGATATTGTGAGTCACCGTCCATCTTTAACAGGGTGATACAAATGGACCTGGGGAACATAGAGGTAGAAAGCACAGTGCTGTAATATGTAGATGATATAATAATCTGCGGTACCACTGAGGAAAAGTGCAGGAGAGACTCAGTAAAAATGCTCACAGTACTAGCTGAGAAGGGATACAAAGTTGACAAGGAGAAACTGCAAAACTGGCAAAAGCAAGTACTTTATATTGGACAAATCATTTCACAGGATGGAAGAAACATTGCACCACAAAGGGCACTAGCAATACTAAATACACCACAGCCACAAACAGTGAGAGAACAGCAGCAGTTCCTGGGACTGTGCAATTACTGCAGAGCATGGGTCTTTGATTACAGTTCATACATAGGACCATTGCTGGAGGCACTCAGAGAGGCACAGAGGGGGCAGAGGAAATTGGAATGGACACGGGAAATGACAGATGCATTCAATGAATTAAAAAATGCGATTTCAACTGCACCAGTACTAGCCACACCCAATTATGAAAAATAATGTTATATTTTGTCACACTGTGACACTGCAGTAATGAAAGCATTACTGACCCAAAAGACAAGTATGGAACACAAGCCAGTGGCATTTTACAGTAATGATGGGACACTTCCCATGCAAACAAAGCCTCGCAGCTGCCGCTTTCACAGTAGAAAAGGCATCTTCCATCACCATGGGGTGCTCCACTACACTGTATGTTGAGCACGCACTGTTTGCAATATTAAACAAGCCAAAGTCCACATTGACAGGTTCTGAGATAATCTTATCTAAACCAGAGCTGAAAACAGTGAGATGCACTAATGTGAATCCGGCATGATTTATAGCAGAAGAAGCAGTAAATGGAGAATACTCACATGACTGCCCAGAAGCTATTGAAAATTACTCAGGAACAAAGAAAGTGGAGGAGAATGTATTAGAGGGGGGTGAGGTTATGTACATAGATGGGTCATCAACAATTGACCAAAGTGATGGAATACGAATAACGGGAGCAGCTGTAGTGAGGCTCAAAGAAGACTGGACCTTAGTTCCAGTAAAATGTGTAAAACTTCCCCAACATTACTCGGCACAAGCAGCAGAGCTGGTAGCCCTTATCTTGGCCCTAGAAGAAGGAAGTGACAAAAGAATAACAATATACTCGGATAGTGCATATGTAACATCAGCAGTACACTCAGGATTAATAAAATGGGAAAGGAGAGGATTTCGGACGGCTGACGGTACTCCAGTACAATAGGTTCTCCTATTAGCCAAATGAATTGAAGTGATTAATTACCCAGAAGAAGTAGCACTTGTGAAGTGTCAGGCTCACACCAATGGTGACGACCCAATATCAAGAGGTAACGATACAGCTGATGCTCATGCTAAATATGCAACATACTTTGGTGAGATATGGTCACTCCCAGAAAAACAAAAACAAAAGTGGGGTAAGACAAATGCTGATGAAAGATGGGTACACACACATCCCAGAGACACAAGTCATGGAACTGTAGGCAGCAGCACCAATGGCAGAAAAGGAGCTGTGGTTGAAAATAGGGTGTTCTATGTCCCCCACAGATGCATTATGGTGCCAGAACAATACAGGGAAAGTGGTAATGCCCCTAGCACTACTAAAAATAGCTCTGACCCAAATGCACCACCCCACGCATACAGGGAAAGATGTAATTGTAGCACAAATAAAAGAAAGCTGGTTCTGCCCTGAGTTAAACTCACATGTCACTCATTTTATCAGTAACTGCCTTACATGTCAGCAATTTACGGCCAGTCACACGCTACAAGTGATCAAAGGTACCATACCCCGGCCTGAAGGACCCTTCTTACATCTCCACATTGACTACGTTGACATGATCAATGTATGTCAAGGGTACAGATACATGATTGTAGTAGTGTGCCCATTCTCACGCAAGATTGAGGTGGGCCCATGCTCCCATGCTGATGCATTTAGGGCAGCAAAGTTCCTGGTGAGGGAGGTTTTCCTGAGGTGGGGGTATGCGAGGTACTGCGGTCAGACAATGGCTCCCACTTTGCGAACGAACTGTTCAAACATATAACTACCCTCTTAGGGATACAGCATAAATGTGCATGTGCATATCACCCTCAAGATAACGGCATCCGCGAACACCTCAACAGTCTCTTAAAAGAAGAAATAGCAAAAATCAAGCAAACGACAAAGAAGAATTGGCTGTACTGCCTTCCTTTGACGTTGTTCGAAATTAAGAAACAGGCCAGGGTCAGACCACCACCTCACTCACCACAAGGTGGTGACTGGTCGCCAAATGCACCTCTTGCTCACACCACCATCAAGGACCACAACTGACTGCCAACCTACCAGTATTGTTTTTGGTGATGAAATGCACGAATATGTCTCTTCCTTGGTTACTAGTGCCGCTTTTATCTCTCAACAGATCAAACGGGCACAATGGGGGAGGAAGAACTATCACCAAGGAGAAGTAATCAACGAGGAACAAGAACAGACTACTAAGTGGACAGTAAAAGGGGGAGATGAAGTGCTCTTAAAGAACTTCCGGCGGACTTGGAGCAATCTGCGGTTTACAGGTCCCTATCTAGTCGAAAAGGTAGCCCAGAGGGCGGTGGAGCTCAGAGGCAGGGAAACTTGGACACACCTACATGACATCAAGCCCTACAAAACACAGACCCACCCTCTCCTCAGCGAAGGGGCCAACGCGTCAGCAGAAATACAGGGAATAGACGCAGCGCAAGACAATAATGTTCAAAACGACACAACTAATCAACGCCCCATAGACCACCCCATGATTACAAGGTCCCAGCAAAAGCATACAGATCTTAGCCCCCCAGACACTAGCAAATAAAGGACGTTGGAAAAACTATCTGTAAATAAATATACACCACACTGTGTAAACACGTGCATGTTCTCTTCTTTTTTGTCTTGCACATGCAGGTATTGCGAATCAGTGGATTGTTATCATATTTACTGTATAGAACAAGTGCACTGCGGGGAAGATCAGGCCCACGAGAATTTGTGCAGGAGCTAAAACACACCTTTGCACAAACCACTCGGAGGGTGCGTACGGATAGCAGGGAGTTTATAACTACCTTCTTTCATACACTCCCAAAATATATCATGACCCAGCTGGTGAGGGATTTCCACGATAAAAGATCTCTGGACTGGGTAATAGAGCAGGCGATCTGCATTTCTGAAGTCCAAAAACCTGCAGAAAATAGAAATCAGAACAAAAATCACAAACCAGCCAACACCCCTGCTGCTGCTAAGGTAGCAGAGGTGAAGGTTGCCCCCATTTTAGACCTAGAAATGGGGGAGCCTAAAAATGCACCAATCCCAAACCAGCAAAACCAGAGGCCAAGAAGGCCCTCAGGCCAATCAAAGACAGGTGGCGGTCAGGGAGGTAATCCCACCAATGGCACCCCTAACTCCCCAGATTATATAAATCCCAGATACAAGGGCAACCAACCAATCTCGGGGTATGTATGGACTCCCGCAGCCCAAGGTGGAGGATCCAATCAGGTAAGTACTGCCCCAGGAAACTTCCCTCCTAACTTGCCCCAGGAGGGCAGTCATCCCCCAAATGCTGAGTTAAGTTTCTTTCCCCGGTACCCATAAACCAACCCCCAATCTGCAGGACAACCCTCCTTTCTTTCCCCGCTTCCAGGAAACCAGACAACCCAATCCGTGACAGGGGAGGCCAAGGGTGGAGGGTTACCAAAATTCACAATATCCAGGGTACTACGGGCGAAGGGATAGTTACCCTTCCCGTGACCAACCGAGGTAAGAGCAAACACCCTTGTACCAGCCAGAAAGGGTGTCCCAACTGGAGCGCCAGGTCCAGAACCTCACCCAGGATCTGGGTTGCATGTTGAGGGCACAACAGAACCCTCAGATAAACATGGTGCCTCAGAACCCCACAAACCAAAGGTCTGGCACCCCAGAACAATGACAAGGAGAGAACCCAGACAATTCACCGGTTCCAGAGCAGGAGACGCAGGGGCCATGGGGGTGTAAAGCCCTTGAGGAAGCTTCCTTCGTCACCCGTGAAAAGCTCCTGGACACAGTGGCGCCCCCAGACATTTTTCTTAGGGGTGGCCACAACGGAAATCTTGGGGTGGCACACCAAAACAAGCACACAAAACTGAATGGGCCAGTGGGGGGGCAACATTTCTATGAGGGTGGCCAAGGCCCCGCTTGGCCACCCCTTGGAGGCGCTCCTGCTTGGACACCCCGGAACCGGAACAAAAATCTCCTGACCCACAAATCTGCAACCCAGGGAACAGAGGGTGGGTAGGAGAAATAAAGACCTTACAAAGGGCCATTTTGGCGAGGAAGTTAGTGCCGTCCAATTTGAAGGGGAAGAATCCTTAGAGGATTCTGGGAAAACAATCTTCTCCTTCAGGGACTGGAGAACTCCTCCCAAATAAAAATGGGTCCCAAGAGGTCTAAATGAAGACTGGGTGGATGTGGGGACTGATTCAGAATCGCCCACCCTTGAACCCCAGAATGAGCATTCAGAGAATCATATATTAAAAGTGGGATCCAAAACCTCACAAACCAATTCTGGTGCTGCCTCCAAGAAGGGGGTGGAGGGTGGTCAGCCCAGAATCAGAAAAAGAGGATTCCCAAACTTCCCAAACCAATTCTGGTGATTGTCTCCAAAGGGGGGGCAGCCCAGAATCAGAAAAGAAGGAGCCCGATACTCCCCAAATATCAGAATGTAAAATTTTGCTTTTAGATTCCCAAACTCCAACACAGAATTATGCCCAAACTATCTGTGTGTCGGAGTCCAAAATAAAGCAAATGACCACCCAGCTTGCTCAAAATGCACATTACTTTTGCCCACTTGAGGAGAAGGAGGGTAGATTTTATGTCCCGGTCCAAGTGCAAGGGCAATGTACATTTTCAGCACTGGTGGACACTGGATCCCAACCCACTCTTCTGTCAAAAAGGGCCTTTGAGCAGCTAAATTCAGGAAGGGGGAGAGATACCAGTTCCCTCTCACCCCTCTTCCTGAACAACTCCAGAACTTCGATGGGAGGGCGACACAAAGTGAAACACCCAGTCCTAGTCGTGACTCCAGAGGGAACACCCTGTCTACTAGGGAATGGCATCCTGCGTAGGTTGTCCCCTAATAGACTGTGTGAACAAGGTCCTCTAGACTCAGACTAACAGGCCAATAAAATTAAAACAGAGTGTCAACCATGTTAGTTTAAATGGCACATGCCACATGGTTGTACAAAAATCTGATCATATTTTTTTTTAATTTTTTTTTTATTATTATTTGTATATGTTCAAAAGAACTTTGCAAAAAAAAAAGTTGAGAGAAAAAAACGAAGTGCAGTAACTACACAAGGGTGGGACCCTCATCCCGCTATCCTCATCAAGGTATGTTGGAGTATTTTGGTGGTTGCTAGGAGCCAGGTGGTTCGGTCTCCTCCGATCAGTCTTTGCCAGCAAATATCTTCGTCCCACCCACACTCGTCTAGGCTGAGGTGCTTTATTTGACCATATTAAGTTTCATTTCCAGAACAATCGAATACCTGACGTGACAGTAATTGCTTTAGGACAACAGACTGGGGATGGGAACTCCTCTCTATTCCTGAAAATCAACCTCCCTTCCCGTCTCAAGTGGCATTCCACACTGGAAGGAAATACTTTGAAATGCTATACTGATTCACAATCTGAAAATCCCAATTCGAAAGTCAAAAATGATGAGAAACCAGCTCAAGGTTTAGCTGGCATTCAGAAAATTAGAGAACAGTTGTTCATCCCTATTCAGTTAAATGAGGGGAAAGAGTTTGTTCTCGCCCGAGTGTGCGTGAACAACAGTAAGAGCTTCATCAGCGAAGCCATGTTCCGAAAGCTCCCAAAAGATCCAGCCATTCCCACATTTAAATTGATCGATAAATGGGAAATGGGCCTGGAAACTCCTAATTCCAAACATCTCCTGCCTAGCAGGTGTATGCTCAAAATTTCTATAGGTAACAAAAGCATAGAACATAATTGTTGGGTTGTGCGAGCTGTCCCTGCTACATTCCATTCAGGCAGTGACATTCTCAATCATTTTGACATTAATTTGGACCTGATGAATTACAAAGCCTGGTCTCGACTAGGGGGCAATCCCATGATCTTTGATGATTCAGAAAAAGCTTTTTGGTCAGCCCAATTGCTGCTGTATGCAGTTGAAGTTCAAATTGGAGAGGAGGTCACCATCCCAGGGACGGACACGACTATTCCCATTTGAATTAAAAACTAAAAGAGGACAGAAACTGCAAAATCCTGATGCATATGTACACTTCAATGCCCATCTCCAACAGCAAGGGTTGGGGTTAAACCCAACACCATTAGTCAATGTAGAACACAACACCATTCCAATTTTGATGGATAACAGTGACCCTAGGATTATCACTGTGGGCGCGGGCACCATTATTGGAATGGCGGTTGATGACCGACATTTTTCCATGGATCTAGGAAATGAACTGATAGGACCAATTCCCAATGACTGTTTTCACAATGACAGTGACAATGACTTACCACCAGACTGGATATTCACCCGGCAAGGGGGGAATTTCCTGGTGTACTCTTCCTGCCCTTATGGTGAGGAAGAGGTGACCTATGACATCAGGCAGGATGAGGTGATATTTCAAGGACTGCCGCTCCTACCTGAAACCCTCTGTCCAGGTCCATACTCTAACCAGGGACCTCTCCACCCAGCTGGAGGAGGCTGCTGAGATAGCCTAACCGGAAGTCTTTCCAGGCTTCAGGCAAATGGTTGAAGAGCAGGTCAACCTAGCTGATGCCTATGAGACTCTGGAGCAAAAGCAAAAGTTGAGACGGGTGTTCTTAGATTTTCAAGATCTCTTCGCGGTGGACTCGTATGACTGTGGTCGCACCGAAATCCACACTACAACAATTCCCACGGACCCTGGAATGACTCCAGTGTTTGTGAAGCAATACCGCTTGCCTCTCGCATCCATGGAGTCCCTGACGGAAATCATCAAAAACCTTGAGTCCCGTGGGATAATTCGTCCAGTCTACAGCACCTTTACTAATCCGGTGCTGGGGATTTTAAAGCCGAACGGCCAGTGGAAACTCTGTGCTGACCTTAGGGAGCTAAATAAACAGGTCCACATGTCCTGATGGCCTCTCCCATACATTGAACAGGGGCTGGCCCAGATCCAGGGGTCAAAGGTATACACTGCCATTGACCTGACCAATGGGTACTGGACTGTGCCCGTCAGAAGGGAGGACCAAGACAAGCTGGCCTTTACCTCCGGGGGGGTAGCAGTACACATGGACCCGGACTCCCTTTGGATACATAAACTCTGACAACAAATTCAACATCTTCCTACATAAGGCCATGCCCGACTTGGGTGAAAGGGGTAACCTGGCCTATGTGGATGTTTCCTGATAAAAAGCTCAACTGTGGAGGAACATATAGCGGGAATCCGTTATGTTCTGACCCAGTTGAGGGTTGCTGAGCAAAACGGTGCTTCCAAAAAGCACAGTGTTTCAGAACCCATATCAACTTCTTGGGGCATGAAATAACTGCTGAGGGTCTCTGCCCCCAGGAGAAGAAAGTGGAAGCACACCTAAAACTGAAATACCCCACAACTCTGCGTGAGCTAAGATGCCTCCTTCCACTGACTAATTACAGTAGGAAGTTAATTGAGGGTTACGCAGAGATCACAAGACCCCTGATCAATCTGTCTAGCTTACCCTGTCAAAAACAAGGAGTTCTTCTTGGAGACAGGCTTCTCGAATACATGCTTGACTGCAGTATTATATCAAAAGCATGACAAGGTCAATAAAGTCATATCCTATGCAAGCAAGACATTATCCACTGTGGAGGAAACATTTAACGATTGTGAGAATGCACTCCTGGCAATGGTGTGGGCATTGCAAAATGACCGCTCGTTTATCCAGGGGGAACACATCATAGTGGAGACTCCACACCAGCCTCTGCAATATCTCCAAAGTGACCGAATCCGGGCCGGAAATGTGAGCAATTCCAGAATTACCTCCTGGATTCTGTCAATGCAAGGCTTTCCTGTGGAGGTCAGATATGGCCAAAACAAGAAGAGCCCCCTCGCGCAAGGTCTGGCTGATTTGCATGATTGTGCCGGAGAAAACTGTCTCGAGGACGAAAGTCTTGAAACCCAGGACAACATGGAGGCGTACCTGAATTCCCCGCACAAAGTCTATGAAGAAGACACGTGCGAGGGAATGCCCACAGTTTATGTGGACGGGTGCTCCTACCATGTTGACAACAACGGAGAAAAGGAACTAGTAGCTGGCGAAGGGAATACAAGCTGGCCTTTACCTTCGGGGGGGTAGCAGTACACATGGACCCGGACTCCCTTTGGATACATAAACTCTTATAACAAATTTAACATCTTCCTACATAAGGCCATGCCCGACTTGGGTGAAAGGGGTAACCTGGCCTATGTGGATGTGTCCTGATAAAAAGGTCAACTGTGGAGGAACATATAGCGGGAATCCGTTATGTTCTGACCCAGTTGAGGGTTGCTGAGCAAAACTATCCTTCCAAAAAGCACAGTGGTTCAGAACCCATGTCAACTTCTTGGAGCATGACATAACTGCTGAGGGTCTCTGCCCCCAGGAGAAGAAAGTGCAAGCACTGCTAAAACTGAAAGACCCCACAACTCTGCGTGAGCTAAGATGCCTCCTTCGACTGACTAATTACAGTACGAAGTTAATTGAGGATTACGCAGAGATCACAAGACCCCTGATCCATCTGTCTAGCTTACCCTGTCAAAAACAAGGAGTTCTTCTTGGAGGCAGGGTTCTCGAATACATGCTTGACTGCAGTATTATATTAAAAGCATGACAAGGTCAATAAAGTCATTTCCTATGCAAGCAAGACGTTATCTCCTGTGGAGGAAACATTTAACGATTGTGAGAATGCACTCCTGGCAACGGTGTGGGCATTGATAAATTACTGCTCATTCATCCAGGGGGGAACACATCATAGTGGAGACTCCACACCAGCCTCTGCAATATCTCCAAAGTGACCGAATCCGGGCCGGAAATGTGAGCAATTCCAGAATTACCTCCTGGATTCTGTCAATGCAAGGCTTTCCTGTGGAGGTCAGATATGGCCAAAACAAGAAGAGTCCCCTCGCGCAAGCTCTGGCTGACTTGCATGATTGTGCCGGAGAAAACTGTCTCGAGGACGAAAGTCTTGAAACCCAGGATAACATGGAGGCGTACCTGAATTCCCCGCACAAAGTATATGAAGAAGACAAGTGCGAGGGAATGCCCACAGTTTATGTGGATGGGTGCTCCTACCATGTTTACAACAACGGAGAAAAGGAACTGGTGGCCGGCGTAGGGAATGCCTGGGTGAATGATGTCTCGGATCCCGCTGCTGGGTACAAAATCGGTCCCCGTAGTAGTCAGGTGGCAGAGTTGATGGCAGTTCATCAAGCCATTCTCACTACCGTCCAACACCAACTTCACGAACTGGTCATCATCACTGACTCAGATTATGTCCGGAACGGGTTTGTGGAGCACCGGGTTAATTGGAAGACCAAAGGCATGGCAAGCTAATCCAAAATATTGATGATCTGGTCACCGCTAGTGGGATGACCATATATTGGAAAAAGATTAAGAGTCATTCTAGAATAGAGGGGCCAGACAAAACTGGAAACGACCTAGCTGATCAGTTGGCCAAAACCAGAGCTATCCAGGGGGATCTCCTTGAGATCGAGTCCCTGTTGGGGGAAATCCAGGTCACTGCTATCACTAGGTCCCAGACAAATGCTCACAATGAACTCTCAACTGCCCAGTGGAGTAAGGAGACCCTAGATACTGATTTAATCACGGCACAAAAAGGGGATCCGATTCTTGGAAAATGTTATCAACACATTGAGGACCCTGAGATCTTTCCCCTGACGGATACCGATTACATTGGGAAAGGGGACATCCTGGTGTTGATGAAATGTCCAAAAATGTTCCGAATCCAAGACAGTTTGTTGGTAAGGAGATCCATATCTGGCTGTGACCAGTGGGTGGGCCCTACCTCATTCCGAAGCCTGATGCTAAATCACACCCATGACGAGGCCACAGCCAGTCATCAGGGGTTTCACACTACTTTAGAAATCTTGCGAGAGGTTGCATATTGGCACACATGGGACAGGACATCGACCAATACTTGAAGGGGTGTCTTGTGTTTGCACAATTTCAGGCAACTTCACTCACACACCGAGCTCCCTATGACACTGCCTTGGTCAGATTTGCAAGTAGATTTCATCAGGCCCGCGATTCACTCCTCTAGGGGGAACAAGTACATGCTAACCGTAACATGCTTGTTTACCAAATGGGTAGAATGTCTCCCGGCCCCAAACTGCAAGGCAGAAACAGCAGCTGCCCTGATGATCAACCATGTATTCTCACGTTTTGGCCTACCCCAAAGGATTGAGTCAGACCGAGGTAGTCCCATCACCAGCGAAGTGATGACAAAGATGTGGGAGATACTTGGTGTAAAAAGGAAACTTCACATTGCATACCACCAGTCCTCTAGTGGTGGAGTTGAGAGGTACAATAAAACCATTGTGAGCATTCTAAAAAAGTTTGTGGCAGATACTGGGCCAAGTTGGGGCATCCGATTACCACTTGTCCTGATGGCCATCCGATCTACACCTTCTTCTGCAACTAAGATGTCTCCATTTGAGCTTATGACTGGACGAAGGATGGTGCTACCTCAGCATCTGCTCCATAGAACACAAGAGCAGACACTGATAAATGCCTCCACAACTCATGAGTATGTTGAGAATATAAAAAAACACCTTCAACATGCTTTTGAGTACGCTCAGCGGAATCTGGAAAGATCTGCAGAGGGTATGAAGACTCAATATGATTTAAAAACAATCAAAAAGGAATACCAAGTAGGAAACAGGGTCTACTTGTACAATTTACAAAGGAACAGACCAAATAGCGTATATTTTTGCCAAGCTGGCCGGGTCCTTTTGAAATTGTAGATAAAATGTTACCTGTCGTCTATATTATCTGCATCCCCAAAGGAGAACTGACAGAAGAGAAATGGGTCCATATTAATCAGCTAAAGAGTTGTCACCCAAGGCACACTTTGCAGAAAATTGAGGAGCCGAGAGACAAGCAAATAGAGGAGACATCTGAAGCATGAGAATAAGAAAAACAAGAACCAGAGGGGGAACAGTTAGATTTATAAGTATAATTATGTAACAGAGAGTATTTTTCTTCATTGTCAACTGTCATTATTGAATGAATGTGTGTCCCACTGCTGTCATCCTTCCAGGGGGGGGCAGTCAGTGGGAAATTGTAGTAACCGGTTTGTGTTTATTTCATAGATCCATACTGGTTGCATCTTCACTACCAAGGAGGACCTCCCCAAGGGACCGGGAAAGGAAATATCTAAGAAAATCTGGGGCTGTCGCTAAGCACCATAAAGGAAGATCCAAGAGAAAGCTGTGGGTGTTGCTCCATACTACAACGAGAGACGACGGGAGGATTGTGAAATACCGCTCCCTGATAATGAAAGTATTACACCTGATGAACCCTGTTTTGCCCACCTGATGAACCCCTCTTTGCCCCATTGATGAATCCCACTTTCCCTTACTCTCCCTCGACAAGGAATCTCAGTAGAGTCGGCGGGAGGGGGGGAATTTGTGTGATATATTTACCCACTCAGCAGTACTTCCCCACATCACCAAGCTGCACTTCAGCAGAACCAGCTGTTAGGCAGAATCCAGTGCAGTTCCCTTAGGGAGCACTACACCAGATTAGGACTACAGGTGAGAGCAATAAATCCCCTTTGGTATCAGTCTGTACCACAAAGATTTAGTTGGTAGCTGTGGCTGAGCAGTCAGACATATCTCACAAGGGAGGTGAGCAGTATTCAGGGTTTACACAATAGGTATCACAGTACGATGGAACAAGGAAACACTGACCAAAGCTTTGTATCAAAAAGAGAATATATTTATTTTATACACATCTAGTTCAACACATAAATCACAGTTGATAAAATAAGTTAAGTTCAGTCAAGGAAAAGTATATACAACTCCCTATTCAATTGTAGACAAGTTTGCGGTAGAGTGAAAACTGAGCAAAACGGCACAGTGAAAACCAACTACAAATGGCACTTTATCAATTTAACAAAAGGGAGGGAAAGCACAAGTTAAACCGAAATATCTTCCAACACCCCCTAGCAACACTTCCCTGAAGTTTTGTGAACAAGTAATGCACAGTGACACTTTAGCAGAAAGATAAGTGAATGAAAACTGAGCAAAATGGCACTCCACAAGTTAAAACAGTAGGAAGGAAGAGGGGTTTAGAAGATTTAGGTGCACCAACACATTTCTTATTGCAAATCAATCTAGTGAGAGCAGATCTAACAAATCAGCCAGAGTCAATGGGCCTGAGCCAGAGTCAGTGGTACAGGACCAAGAGTTTAGGAGCAAAAATGTTCTTGTAGCTGCAGTCAAGTATTTGGTAAACGTATATTGAAAAGGTAGATGTGAGGCGAAAGACAATGTTAAGAGAGAGGGCGGCCAACCCAACAAGTAGATAAGGAATTAAAACACCTTTACAGCTACCACGGGCAAAGGGAGGCCTGGCGGAACAATGCACCTTAAACGTGAAGAAGTGGCTCCTGCGGTGGCGGTTGTTCCTGGTAGTTCCTGCTGTTTGAGGGGTCCAGCAGAGGAAGAGAGGCTCTCATCGTGTAGGAAGGTTCGAGTCACTGCACTACCCAGGGATGACACCAGCCGCGGTGCTGCCAAACAAAGTTTAAAAGGTACGCTCCTTTTAATCGCGGCTGGGTCGATAGCTGCCTGGCTATCCGGTCTCCAAGTGCTGAGCACTGTCGATTCGACCAAGACAGGTCCGGAGAAGCGATGGGTGAACTGGTTGTTCCCACCAGCTCAAGGGAAGAAGGCTCTTTCGATGAAGATCTCCTCTCGTTGTGTGGAAGAAAAGTGGTGAGACGATCCGGCAGGGCTTCACCGGTGGTGTAGATGCTGAAGATGTCTGTGGCTTCTCTCCCCTTCAGTTCCATAGTTCCAGTGGCGACGTCTTGCTCTTCCAGTCCTCAGGACCCTGCTTTTATGCAGAAAGAGACCCATTCATACAGCCTAGCTGTCACTCACGCAGTGGAGTGGTCTTCTTGGCGGGAGACCCTCCAGCCTATCAGGTTAGAGTGCGACCTGAGTTGCTGCGGCAACTCTGTCCAGGGGTCCTACTCCCCTTCCCACACAATGGACCCACCCCAGACTCAGTGGCGCCAGAAGGAGGGCTTTTGGGCAGAAGCCCGCCAAACGGACGAACAAAGAATCCCCGACCTGGGTTAGGATCGTAGAGAAGGACACGAGAAAGAAGTTATATTAAAGTTCTGGCAAATAAAACCTACCGGAGCAAAGTTAATATTAAAATGCACCGACGGTATGTTAGAGGCTGTCAGAAAAAGTGTTAGCATCGAACAATGGGAAATTCCCAAAGGAAAATATTCACGGTCGAATATTTATGGTAGTAACCACTGCCACCAGCCAGAAACTTTAGAGAGGGGGATTGTAAGGTACCCCCGCGAAAATGAACATAGGGGAAAAACTATTAACCCCTTCCAGTACCTCCATAGTACGATGGGTTGTACTGGTTAAGTTCATAAAAATCGACTAGTAAAGAAAATGGGGACTTTAAATGCCCTGGGAGACAGTAGTCAGTCCCAGGGTATGGAGTCTATGTTTGGGGATCGTTACGACACCCCTGCATCACTGCACGGAGGGTGCTGTGTAACACATGTGAATAAAGATGGTTCCTATGGGGGAGAGAAGATCCCATAGGCATTAAACACAAAAATAGCCTAGAACACACATAGCAGAAATGCCTAAGAGTGGGAAAAAGAGTTTCACTCTTAGCAGGTAAAAAGAAATAAACCCTTCAAATCCAGCAAAGCTGCTGAGGGACTCTATAGGTAAGAGAAATTAGCCATAAAATGAGAATTCTCCCTAACAGCAGCAAAATGGCTGTGGCTCCTGTGAGCACCGATGCATTACAGCAAAACTGCGTTTTGCAGCAACAAAAAAAGATGGCTGCACTGTTTTTCCAAGTGCCATTGGGCAAGATGGAATGGGGAAAACCCAGAGAAAGGATACTAGGGTGTGTTCTAGTTTGTCTTAAAGAAGCACAATTTAACCATACCATCCCCTTATCAAGGTTTGTTTTTAGTGAATTTCACAGGTTTTTTTAAGGGGAACCTAATCATAACATCGCGCTAATAAAGTTTTTTTGCTCAATACACACTATCATCATGTGATCATGGGAGATATATTGTATAATCTGCTTACTTTATATACATGTAACATAGAACATACAGAACCCCCTTGCTATTCATATTTGGAAGGCACGGACTGAGCGCCTGTCTGGAGACAGGCGCGGACGAGACGAACAGTACCCAAACAGTCAGGGGGTATCTGAAATTGTACTAATGTCTTACATCAAAAAATGCGCCACTTAGAAAAAGGACACACAAAGACATTATAAGTACTAGTAAATAAATAGGGAAACCTAAATGTCTGAAACAAGAAACATGCATTTAATGACCATGTAGAATGAAATGGATTATACCATAAAAAAATAATGCTTCCAACGTAATTATCTCACAGAAACTCTGCAGCCAGGACTGACAGTAGACGCACGCACTACAACAAACACAAATTACAAGAAAATAGTAAGTGAACTTCTTATATGTGTGTGTACTTTTTTTGCTATGAGGGACAGAAAAAATAACTTTGTTTTGTCATTTTGACACAGAAATGTGCAGTACTTTGGAGTGGCTCAAGGAGAATTTCTCGTATGGGGAAATGTCAGAAGATAGCAATAATAATGGTACACAGTGCTCTGCATATGCAAATTAATGGTGAATATTGTATGGTCATTTAACATATATATATATATATATATATTTATTTTTAACAGACCAGGAAAAAAAAGAAGAAAGGCCAACAAACGACACAGAGGAAGACAGGCTGAAAAGAATAGAACTGAAAAAGGACACACTGAATAACAATTTTAATACTTTAAGGCAATTTCTGAGGAATTTGTGAGAGGAAAAATACGTTATCACTCTCCCACCTGTACCTGCCCCCCTTCTCCATTTCCTAGTGAACCATCCCCAAACCTTCAAGGAGAAAATAGACGTTTTGATTAAACATCCATTCCTTCTTCCCCTCACAAATCATCTCCTGACAATAAGCCCGTGTTGAACCCTAATTCCCCTATATTCGTGTCAGTATCTGCTTCCTCCGGTATTTCTGTTGATTGAAGTGTGTATGGGTTTTTAGAAAGTTTTTGTATGTTTACTGTAGTCGAACTGTTTGAGTATTTTTTCATTTTTTAAAAAGACTTAAAATGTTCGCGAAAAGTGCGCCTGTTCGAGCTAGCCGTATGCAATAGAATATGGATGTTCTAACGGCAATACAGCTACCCGTACCAATGCTTCCCAAGATGAAACTGTGCAAGTTAAATGCATAAATGAACAGAATGGGACGTCCTAAGGACTTTGTACCTCTCCATACCACTCACAAACGAATTAAAACATGTTCCTAGAACACACTAGGAGGCGGGAACGTCTGTAAAAGAGCAAAGTGGTAGTATCCTAAGGACACTATAACCGTCCGTATCGTCCGCAGCCAAAATGGAACCGTCCGTAGAACAGGCGCGGTTGCCGGCATGTTCGTAGTCAATCAAAATGGGGGTGTCCTAAGGAACCTGGACCTGTCCGTACAGTCATCAGATCATGTACGCACATGCGCAGTACACCCATTAGTACTCCGAACATCGTGCCTGTCCCTAACTGTCCGTCTCACTTGTGTCGCACTTTTAATTAGTTTCAGGACCCGAACACTGCCTGTAGAACACTGGTGCGCATGCACACGTTTGTTACTCTGCATTTGCTTTCCAGCCGGTAGGCATTTCCCGCGCAGATGTGTTCAGGACGTCATCATGTGACCGCACCCACAATGAGCATGTGGACTAATTTGTGCAGTTTATCTGCTTCCGCGACATTGCAAAAGAAGTTATACATAAATAAGAAAATATTTTACAGTGTAAAATCACCATTTCACATGTTGCATGCAGTAGATCTACCTGAGAACGTGTCGTTTCGAATTTTTGCAGCGCTTTTGAGTGATCAATATGGTCACGAGGCGCACCCCTACACCCCTATAAATGGCCACACCCCGGAGCTCATCTTCATTGTGCTTCTGGCTATAGCTGTTAGAGGTGTGCTGCCTTTACTGCTGTAGCGACCATTAGGTAACTAATCCTAATGGCATCCATGGCTACTGTTGCTTTATTAGCCTCAGCACCACCCCCAAACCCTCCACCGCCACCACCTCCCCAAGGGCCTGCAGAGGGATATACGGGTGAGGATGTAGAGATGGAGGAAGAAGAGGAAGAAGAGAATGAGGTGGAGGAACTCCACACTACTAACACTCGGCAAGAGTCGTGGGCGCGGTGGTTGTTTTCCGTTTTAGGGAACGTACCGAAAGCATGTGCGAACTTTGTCAGGTGTAACTGGTGCCAGGTGGTGCTCAGTCGCGGGAGACCTGGTGCGTACAGCTTTGGTATGACAACCATGAAGCGACACCTAGCTTCGTTCCACAGTGCGGACATTCGCAAGGTGGTGCCATGCGAAGAACATAGTAGATTGAGTTCCTCCACAGCATCCTCCGTGTTGCATCCTATCGCCACAAGAGACACTCCTGTGGGGGAGCGCATCCCTCCAGCTGCCTCACAAGCCATTCGCAATGCTGTTGACCCTTACCTTTCGAGGGTCACAATATTGTGTGTGTATTGTGACGCAGTACTCTGCAGGGGGGAGAGTCTTCGAAGTGCTTTTGAGGCTACGGTCACGGAGCACCAGAAGAACTGCTCCCTACTAGGCCACCCTATATCTTTCTCTCTCCACATGCCCCTTCTTATCCCCGTGATTGGTGTCCCTTCATTACCCTACTTTGCCTTCCTCTTCCAGTGTCTCGTGTCGTGAAAACTAGTAAACTGGAAAATTACAAAAATTAATAAAAAGGCTATTTTCAGAGCCGCCTTTCTCAGTTAATGAATAGAACTATCAAGTGACCGTTGTAGGCCCCCGCGCATTATTGGAAAAGTCTGCGGACAGTCGTAGGACACACGGAGTAAGCATAACAAAAGCAATGGACATTTTGCTGCGAGTAAGTGGTGGCTCTGCAAATAGCTTTCAGTGGTGGTGTGTGTCCCTCAAAAAATGTAGGTTAGAAAAAAACGATTGTCAAATAGGTGACTATGATGTCAAAAAAAGTCGCAAAGTATTTTGTACATTGCGAAGAAAGATCTGATTGCCAGCATATGTGAGATGGACTCCATCTCTATGAAAAATTAAAGAACTATGAAACAAAATGTTTTCATTGTGGAATGAGGACATGCCAACATCTCTTAGAAAGGCACAAACAGCCTTATTCACATTGTGCCTCGCTTTCTCCATTTGTAGACCAAATGCAGAGGAACGCAACCATATCTGTCTTTGTGCAATACGGGAAAAAACAATTTGGCAATTTGGAAACATGTCCATGACCTTCGCAAGTCCTTCCTTCATTGCAAATTGCAAAGAAATTCCAGACACATGGCCTAAACTATTTCCTCCGCAATTAATGATAAGTATGTCCAGATGACACTCTGTCTGTAAAGTTGCACAGAGAGGTACCAAGTGCAGACACCTCATTCCACGCACGGCATGCCAGTGCACTTCTACATCAGGAAATCCAAGATCTGCACATAGACCGCAACTTTCAGCATGCAGATTCAACCAATGTATCCATAAGTCTCCCAAAATCCAGCTAATCTGTTTTGGAGCACACAGAGCTATGGCTGTCTGGTCTCCTGTCAGGGAAAAGACGTTCTCACTAAATGTCTCTGTACAAAACATACCCATTGAACTTTACTGACCAATCCCTAGCTTCGCACATTCTCATTTGCATGCGTCTCCACCCCAGAATCGGCGCCGCCTGCAAACTACCGCCATGTTTGCGGACACGTACAGGATACAGGATCAGAGCGTGAGGATTGTACATTTAAATATTATTCCCCTTTTTCCCTTTAAGGTGGGCTCTGAAAAGAGCCGTTTTTTGTAATTTTTTGGGCAGATGCCTTACAGAAATCTGTTATTTTGTATTTTTTTAATATTTTTTCTTCTTACTATACTCCTACAACCATTGCAGAACCTTCTCCAAAGCAAGCCTCACATTCCAAAAGAACATGGCATTTCCCAAAGAAGATAATGCAACACAATCTGCTTCAAAATAAGCCGCATTACTGGGAACAATGTTCTTGTGGCTGTAGAAAAACATACCAGCGCGTAACATAAAAGCATGCATGCCGTGATTGATGGTACACCTCCCAATTCCTTGATCAGGACAGAAAACAGAACTGTTGTCCCATTTTCCTCTAGGGAATAAGCCAGAAAAAATTATTTTGCAGTTGGAAATATGTTCATGAATGCTTGCACCAACTGTTCCAAATAGTCCCACAAAGTATGTGCACTCACGTAGCCTAAATGACAAGCACTGTAGTGCAAAAGTACCACATGAGGAGTGGTCATCGCATGCATCTCGGTGCAAACTCAAAGAATTGCCGCAACATTGCGATCAGTCTCAGCGCTCCACACCACCTCTACTCCCCTCACATCGAAGTGGTGCGCTACATTCCTATTTTCGGCATAGTCCTGTAAACCAGGCCCAAAAATATCTCCAACGACCAAAACCTTCACCCTCTGCACCTCTGCCATCTTCAGTATACGCACCGTCTTTCGACACAAAAGAGCAATGTGAACATCTGATTGGCTGATGGCTACAGTTCCCTTTCCATGCTAGATTTTCTGTAGAAACCCATATGTGACACGCCCTACCCGTGCACATGCGTTGTGTACGTACATCACGTAACTCTTAACTAATCCTTCTACCCTCTCCACATCACTCGCGAATCCATTCCCTCATTGGACACAGCTAAGCAGTCACACAACCATCCACCAATCAGATTCAACATCCCTACATCTAACTCTGTCATCAAAATTTCACACTTCAAATGTACTATTGATCACTCTGAGTACAAGTCGCATATCATTGCAAAGCACCTACTTCGAAAGGTACTGTACAAGTGTCGCGGATTTCTATGTACAGCTCCATCGATGCGCACATGCATGCGTATAAAATGTAGGTATGCATATTTTAATAAGAGAACATGTGCAACCCATGTGATTTCATTTAAACAAATTAATGCCACTAAATCTGCATAGCCAATACATAGCAACGCTCTCCCTTTAAGTGCAAGATGTCCGATTGTTCATTAACAAACCACACTACTTCTTAATGTCTCCCGCATAACCTATACATGCGTTACAACCTTCCCTATTTAGTACGAAACCCGATTTTCCATTCGAAAATGGCACAATTTTTTACTGTATACCGCCTACTTCAATGCTACTTCCAATACGATCGTATAAGAAAAATAAACACTCCCGATTGCTGTGGTGACATGGCCCTCTGAGTGTCTCCCGATTTTTCGAAATCGTACTTATAATAAGAAAGGGTGTCCAGTCAAAGGATCGAAAATAAAGGATCGACAGTCAAAAGATCGAAAAAAAAGGGTCGATTTGTTTTATTTATTTATATATTTCTTTTAGTTTGGGTTGGTAAAAAAATGTTTTTAATAAAGAATACGGGGGATTGGGAGGGGACCCCCCCAAAAAAAACAAAAAAAATAAAAAAATCAACCCTTTTTTTCGGTCCTTTGACTGTCGATCAAAAGGCATTCGATCCTTTTGTTTTCGACCCTATGACTGGCAACCATAAGAAAGTACCAACATTTTTCCCAGCAACTATAATGAGCTTACAAACCTCTCTGCTATAGATAACACAGCTTAAAAGAAACAAGGCATTTTCATAATCTAAAAGTTGTACTCATTTCTGAAGCACCTGCAACTAACATACTGCAAGTAACATACAAAGACAGCACATAGTGAAGTGAAATGCACACATGCACTGTGTGAAATATCAAAGGAGAATACTCTGACGACAGATGCAAAATTAATGTGTACAATAACATCACTACTTTAAACACACAAAGTTACTAACTTTTTACAATCGCAGTAAAGACTACTGTCCTGAAAATCAACAGCATCTACATTGCAAATGACATATCCGAAGAAACCTGGTCATTCTGCAAAAAAAGTAAGTACAGGACGACCTTTATATTCTATCTATTCCTGAAACAGAGTGTGTGGGTTTTGTATTTAATTTGCGCACCAAAGCAAACAGTGATTTCTGAACCATTCTACCCACAAATCCCCATTTATTAATCAAAGATTAACAGGCAGAATGGCTCACAAATCCCCATCTGTTTGGAACCCAAATAACATACAAACGCCTCACAATGTTAGTACTAGAAAACAAATAGCTGTTTCAATTTAATGCCATTATGTTTACTATTAATGTGTTTCCTCACCACTAGACCTCTTTGTACTCTCATCTGAAGCACATTGTAGTAGTATACAAACGGAAAAATATCCTCCCCAAATAATTGTAAGAGACCAATGCACATTCACACACCACCACAGAGCTTCCCCATCAAACTCATGCACGTATGCACACAGCACACATACATTGTACAACAGACCAAACCATGCCTTCTTTTTTTCAACAGACCCCAAAGAATGCCTACCAAAAAGCAAGTCTGTAGAAAGGAACGCAGAAGTAGAGCCAATAAAAATAAAAGTGTCCAACCTAACCATCCATCTGTAACTGAGTTTGTAGAGAACGTTGGAACAATACAGCTAACACAGTCATTTAGCAAAACAAAGGAAGCTTCAACTACCAAAACTTTACCTCCAACAAAATGTGGCACGAAAGACAAAACTCTTCACAAAAAATCGGCTACCAGTACTCCTAACAATGCTACTATTAATCCTGATATAGTGACAAGAACCTATAGTAAAAAAAGTATTTTAGCCAAAATGTTTCACCATAGAGTCCTTCAGAATCTAATAAGAAGAGGACCAAAATCATCCTCAACCCTTAAAACCTACCGTAGAAAATTAATCTTAAAAGCTCTCGCGGACAGTGCAATCCTTCTGAAAAGGAAGTTGTTAATATTAGTGTTAAATAGGATGAAACCACTAACAAAACTAAGTACCAAACTACAAAAGAAACTTATCAATAAATAGAATGTGAACAAAAATAACTTCTTACATATTTGTGGAGGTGAATGGAGTCACACAACAACCACAGAACCATATTTTAATGAAGAAGAATACAAACAAAATCAAGCAAACCCAATTGCCATCCATAGCAGTGGACGAGGGTATGAAAAAATCAATCATAGCATCATGGAACAAGAAAACTCAGAATTACCTCTCGATTCGACTGAACCAGACCGTCCAGTGTACAAATGGCTGTGCACATCAATGTGTGCCATTCCTAACAAATTATTCAAATCTTTACGTCAGTTCCTCAATCAGTATGTGAAAGGTAAAGACGAAATTTAAATTAAAGTGCTGCAAAATATAGATATCTGTCCAGTGCGCAAATACACAGGACTACAAGGACATTCATTAGCCTGCATTTCTGGACCTATTTGCAAAAGCACCTTCCATGATATCAAAAGGATATCAATACATCATACAAATGTAAGAAATCTAGTGTATAAAATATACTATGCTAAAAGTCCAGCTTCAGAATTAGCCAATTTTTTTTTAATAAATATACATTTTATTCAGGTATTAATCAGTAACAACAAGAAAGAAACAAATTAAACAGTAGACATCGGAGTTAGCGCATGATTGTGGTGGAATAGTTCATTACAGTGGAAGGAATAGATAATAGGAGAGGGAATTTAGTATGCAACTCATTCATAGCAATATTTGGGTAAGAAAATGGTGACAAGGGGGGATATCTCTATACTGGACCAAGCTGCGTCCATGCAAAGTTCAGTTCAACCAGCGGACGCTTGGCGGTTTTAGTGTGAGGGCCGGGTAATGGTCTGCATAGTCCATGAATGGGGCCCAAGTGTTCTGGAAGGGATTGAGGTTGCCCAGGCGAATTGCAGTGACTCTTTCCGCAGTAACAATGTCCCAACACTTAGCCCACCATAGCGGGATAGAGGGGCCCTCGTGGTGCTTCCAGAGACGAGCCAGGGCTATTTTGGCCGCCAATAGTAGATGAGTGCAATGGCGAGCTGCATTTCCTGACATCGGCACATCCGCCTCCCCCGGGTCACCCAGTAAAATTATTCCAGGGTCCCACGGGATGTTAAGGCCTGTTATTGCTTGGACATGCGCCAGGACCCCCTTCCAATATTGCACCGCCTTAGGGCAGTCCCATAGGAGGTGAAAAAGCGAAACCTCTTGCGTGCACCCCCTCCAACAGTTCGGTGAGGGCCTCGCGCTCGCTTTATGCAGTTGGGTTGGTGTGATATAGTACCTGAAGCATACTTCATATGCCCCTTCCCTATTAGTAACACATTGGGTACTCTTGTGGAGTTTTGACCAAATTTTGGCCCAAGCATCAGGCTCCAAGGAGCGACCCAAGTCCCTCTCCCAGTTCAGCATGTACCTTTCCTTCGCTTCAGGGTTAGCTTTTTCTAGGAGTTTGTAGAGGGTGGAGATCTTACCTCTTGGAGGAGATGCTGTCAGTGATAGTTCGAGGGGTGTTAGGTCCCTGGAGCCATGTTCTCTGACGGAGCGTTGTGAGATCCAGTGCCGGATCTGAGTATACCGGAATCATTCCTCCTCAGTGATATTGACCTTCGTCTTGCAGTCCTCAAAGGTAAGCGGCTGGCCTTCCTTTAAAAAGTCTAAGATTTTTTAGAGGCCACCCTCCAGCCACTTGGCAAAGCTACGGATGCAAAGGCCAGGGGAGAAGCCCGGGTTACTCCAGATTGGGGTCAGTGGGCTCAGTGAGCTTTTGATTCCGCACCTTCTGTTTGCAGCTTTCCAACTGTTCACTGTGCTACAAGTTGCTGGAAGTGGAGACATTGTGGGTGGGGCTTTCTGGGATTGGATGTGAGGCAAGTCAGAAAGGGGGGATTTACACCATGCTTCCTCCAATTGCAGCCAGGCTGGGCGATCCTCTGAGCGAGTCCAAGTGAAGGCGTGCGCGAGCTGCACTGCGCGCCAATATCTAGAGATGTCAGGGACCCCCAGACCACCAAGTTGTCGGCTACGGGTCATGATTTTCCTGGCAATGCGGGGTCTTTTCCCACCCCAAATAAATTTCATGATATCACGTTGTAGAGAGCCAAGATCCGCTTCCGGAATGTGAGTTGGGAGTGCGTGGCAATGGTACAGCACTCTGGGGAGTAAGTTCATTTTTACCGCGGCAGCCCGGCCCAGCCACGAGATCTCCTGTTTGTCCCACCGTTTCAGGTCTGCGCGTAGTGATTTAAATAGCTGAGGGAAGTTGTGATTAGTAGGCTAGATTTGGGGATCTGGACGCCCAGATATTCCAGCGAGGTGTTAGACCATGGGATTGGAAAATCAGGACATAGGGTGTTTCCCTGGTGCCTCGGGAGGTTGATCGGAAGGACAGAGGACTTGCCATAGTTCACCCTGAACCCAGAACATGCCCCAAATGCTTCTAATTCATCGAGTTGGGGCTGCAGCGAGCTGGCTGGATCAGTAATGGTGAGAAGTATATCGTCGGTGTAGAGCGCCACCTTGTATTCATTCCCACCCACCATAAACCCCTTGATGTTAGGATTGAGGCGGATTCTCGCTGCGAATGGCTCCATCGAAAGGGCGGACACCAAGGGAGATAGCGGGCACCGCTTGCGAATCCCTCTGGATATAGGGATGCTTGTCGATTTCCTCCCATTGACTCAGAGTTGCGTTGATGCGTGTACGTAACATGCCATTAACCAGGTTATAAAGTTGTGACCTAGGCCCATATGGGAGAGGGTGTACCTGATGAAGTCCCAGTTCACTAGATCAAACGCCTTATGTGCGTCGAGGGAGATTACTAGGAGCGGAATTTTCATCCTGTTCGCGCACTCAATGATGTTGAGTGTACGCCTGATATTATCGTGTGTCCATCTGCCCGCGATAAAGCCCGCCTGGTTTTTATGAATTAGCTCTGGAAGAATCCTAGCTAGTCTGGCCGCTAGAACCTTTGAATAGATTTTCCCGTCAGTATTCATTAGGGCGATTGGCCTGTAAGAGGCCGCTTGCTCAGGGTTCTTTCCCGGCTTCTGCAGTAAGATGGTAGTTGATTCGGCCATAGTATGTGTTACCTTTTTAGTAGAAAGAAATGAATTGAATAGCAATGCTAGTTGTGGGGTCAGAATGTGAGCGAATGATTTATAAAACTTGGGCGTTAGCCCATCAAGGCCTGGGGCGGTGTTTTTAAGTGATTAAATGGCATCTAGAATTTCCTCTGCGGAAATCGGGGCTTCCAGGGAGTTTAGGGGGGAAGAAACAGTGGGGGTGTGAAAAGATTCCAAATAGCGCTGCTGTTGGGCTCTAACCTCTTGAGATGTGGGTAGACCTTGCATGACCGCTTTATGGTGGTCCAACAGGGTTTCAATTATGTCTGAGGTGGCAAATTTACTTATCCCATCAGACCCCTTGAGGCTTGTAATGTTGTTTCTAGTGTGGATTTTTTGCAATTTGTATGCTAACAACCTGTTCGCCTAATTACTTTTGTGATAATAAAATTGTTTTGTGTATGCCAGCGCCTTCGCAGTGCAGTCGGCCCAGTGCATCTCCAGAGCCCTTCTCGCCTTTTTTAGCTCCCTGTCCACCTTTCTAGAATATTGGGTTTTTAGGTCTTTTTCTAGGGAGGAGAGTTTGGACTCTAGAGCTTGTGCGAGGAGTTTGGAGACTCGAAATTGTTCGGAGGTGGCACTAATAAATACCCCTCTTATAACCGGTTTCATGGTCTCCCATAACAGCCCAATTGGGGTTTTCGGGGTTCTGGTTTTCCTTAAAGTAGTTGACCAATGAGTCTTCTGCCTCGCCCCTGATCACCTGATCTAACAACAAGGAGTCATTGAGTTTCCAGAATCTAGGAGTGGGGTCCGGGCCTCCCGAGATAGAGAGGTCTGCCGAAACTGGTGCATGGTCGGACACCATCCTTGTATGGATTTTGATGTTGCTAAAGCAAGGGAATAAGGTGCTGGAGACCAGCAACACATCGATTCGGGAATGACCTCTGTGTGCGTTTGAAAAGAACGTGTAATCATGGGTGTCAGGATTGGCTACCCTCCATAAATCGACCATGCCCGACTGCCTTAGAAATCTAGCAAATGCAAGGGCTCGGGAAAAGTCAGGGTTGGATGGGGGTAGGGACTTGTCCTTTATAGGGTCAGGAACTAAGTTAAAGTCGCCTCCGACTAGGAGATGTCCTGAGGTAAAAGTTAGGAGCAGGGGGAGTAGCTCGGCTATGAATTTGTCCTGATTTGCATTCGGGGCATAGATCCCAGCGATTGTGATTGGTTGGTCTGCAATATGACCTTGGATGAGAAGGTATCTGCCCGATGGGTCTTTTTTAACTGTGGGGTTGGATAGAGGGAATTTGTCGCTTAAAAGGACCGCCACCCCTCGCTTTTTCTCTCCACTAGAGGCGAAAAAGCCCTGTTTGAAGCGCTTGAATTTAATTCGGTGTTCGTCAGCTGGCAGGAGATGAGTCTCCTGGAGAATTACTATATCTCCGTTTAGAGCTGCCAGCCTGTGCTCCACTGATTTGCGCTTCCTGGGGGAATTAAGACCTTGGACATTCCAGGTCAGGACGCGGACCTCCCTAGCGTTATTTGGGTCTATTACATCTGGGCGCATAGCATGTATTGTGCAGGCAAGCTATGTAAGGGCTGCAAGGCTTTGGAACCTTCCTGAGGGAGGGCGGTATTGTGCTGCAATTACCGATGTCTACTAATAAAACTATAACCGTTAACTGGGGTTTTTGGGGAGTTAAACAGTTCCTTGAACCCAAAACTGCCCCCTCCCCTCCTCAAAACTGTGGGAATGAGACCATAAAGCTCATTCGTGGGGTTACTGGCGGACCCCGTCATCGGGAGTTGCATCCCACTAGATGAACAGAGAAGCCACCCGGGTCGTGGAATAACAGACCCAGGGGCTGTTTAGAGCATATGGGCCTGGGGCTGTGTGCTAGAATGCGTGCCTGTTGCCGTCCCCCTGGGTATTGGGTGTTATCTCAGTATCTCCCGTGTAAGATGTAGGGAGGCTGGAGAGCTGATGAAAATCGGAAGACGCGGGGGATCACCAAGAGAAGAAAGACCTTATTCTGGTGAGTCAGAGAGTTGGAGACCTCTAATCAGTCTGGGTTATGCTGCTTCCGGGGGCCCCCTGGCCTGCGCCGCCCACCAGCACAGAACCAGCGATTGGATATAGGCGAGCCGGGCTGGGATTGAAAGCAGGTGGCATGAACAGAGTCCTCGTCTGTGGGTTTTGTTCCCAAGAATTGGCCCGCCTCCTTGAGATTCCGGATATGCCTGCGCACACCCTCCCATTCGAAGCACAGAGATGTGGGGTGGCCCCATCGATATTGAATTTTCTTTTCCTGAAGCCATTCTGTGAGGTTACGAAGGGCTCTCCTTTTCTGAAGGGTTATGCTCGCAAGGTCTTGGAATAATGTGATGTTTGCACCTCTGAAATTGATTTGTTTCGATGATCTGGCCTCTCTCATTATTTCCTCTTTAACCCTGAAAAAGTGGATCCGGGCGAGAACATCAGGAGGGGAGGATGAAGCTTGCCTAGGTGCCGTGCAATGGACTCTGTTGATCTCCAGCGGGGCACTGTCAAGGAGGGTTATAATGAACCTGAACAGGTCTTTAACGAAGCTCTCAAGATCTGCGTTGGTGATTGAAGTGGATGTTGTTGCGCCGGGAGTGGTTCTCGCTGTCCTCCTGTTTGAATTCGAGTGCGTCGCTTCTGGCTTCCAGGGTTGCTATTCTGTTTAAGCCACACTCTAGTTCGAAAGCATTGTCACAAAGGCCATTCTCCACCTTCTCTGTGTGCTTTTCCACTTCCTCCACCCTTCTGTCTAGAGATGCGATCTTCTTGGTGATCTCCTCCGTGCCTTTATGGATCTCCTTGGTAAACGCTGGTAGAAGGTCTTTTAAGTCTGTTTTGGTGGTGAAATGCTCAGCCTGCCGTTGCTCTGGAGAAGGGAGAGTGCTGGGTATCGCAGTAGTGGTGGGGTCGGCTTTGTCTGCCTTGTTCTGGCTAGAGTTGGACATCATTGCTGCAATATCTGCTTGTTTCGCTGATTTACCACTCTTCGGCATGGTCCTGCCGAGTGGTGGGAGTAGGGGAGGAGCAGCTGCTGCAGAACCCCCGAATCCACATAAAGATCCCGGGTCTAGCCCTGCCAAACAGGTCCAGTACCGGGGGGGAATGGCGAGCCCCCCTCCGCAGATGGTCAGTTCAGACCGGCACGGGCGATAGGGATGAGCACAGAGTGATTTTGTGAGCTGCCCGGCGAGCTGTTCAATGCGGGACCGGTGGGCTAAACTTTGCAGGCGGGGTAGAGAAGCGTTGGGTGGATTAAATGGGGCCGAGACCCCCCTGAGCCAGGTTGGAGGTGCAGGCGAGGGGGATTAGCGGGTCCAGAGCAGAGCTGTGGAGCAGTAAGTAGAAATGGTTTAGGTGTGAGAGGAGCGGAGGCAGAGATAGCCTGATCGAGGGCTACTGTTGTTGGGCTATGAGTTTATAGGCGAGGGCGCTCCTTTAGATGAAGGTACGCCCCCCGACATAGATCTAGATTTTCAGGGGCTCTCCACACGGGCCCCGGCTCCAGCAGTGTATCTAGGGCCCACTGGGCGACGTGCAGAGGGTTCCAGACGGGTGCTCTGTGGTCCGGATGCGAGGGAGGAGGAATTAGCCAATTTAAATAACACTCTTCTGCATGGTACACCCAAATATCTACAAGAAGAAATGGACCGTATTCAGAGAAAATATTTTGGTAGTGAAACCCACTTACAAAATGCAATAGCTGTAGAACAGAGTACCAACAATTCTGCACATAGCAACCTTCTATTACACACATACAAAAAAGAAATACGAAAATTTAAAAGTGCATCAGCTGAAATACCAAACCATGTGTGTGTGTGTTGCCACAGAACGTTTTACAAAAGGAACACAAAAAATATAGACGTAGCATTCAAAATAGAAGACAATGAAGATTCCAAATGGTTTGAATTAGCTCTCTACCTTTTAGCCGAAAACAAATATCAAATAAGTGAACAATTAATATGTTGCAGTTACTGCATGACACAACTAGACAACAACCAAACTCCTTCAGGTGCTATCACGAATAATTTAGAATTGTTCCCACTACCAAAAACACTGCAACAACTCAATTTGTATGAAAGCATCATAATTCAAACAGTTCACCCATTTCAAGCAATTATAGCCTTCATCCAAAAACAGCAAAAGTACCTCCATCTGAATTGGTGAAAGGCATTTGTGGCAAAGTAGTTTACTTGCCATTAGATCTAACAGAAAATGTACACACTCTATGAGTGGAACGTTCAATAGGGCATTCTTTAATTGTCTTGGTAAATGGTGTACCAACAAAAACCAAAAAAATTTGGCAACAACTGGTGGACTTACATAAAGTTAGAGAAGCCTTGCAATATCTAAAAGACAATAACGAATACTACAAGGAAATAAATATTGAAGAAAGCTTAAGGGAAACATCTGAAATAATTCAAGAGTCAACAGAAACTGGACAATTCGAACTTCTGGATGCTGCTGCAGTATCCACTCTTTTGGACCAGTATACAATTCATCCATTGCATTCCAATGAAAGCATAGATGATGCACTAGAAACTTACCAAATGCGACAAACCAAAGGTTCACCAATGAGCATATGGGAAAAAAGTATAGAAGCACGTGCTTTTCCACTGATATTTCCTACTGGCAAAGGTGGAAGATACGATGATAGACCCACTCAAATTACAGAATCACAATACCGCTCATTACCAATGTATTCGAAAGGTCCCAGGTTTAGACAAAATGTAGAATACATATTCCTCCTACTCTTTGAAAGTGAACTAGCAACCCTATGTTACGGAGTTGCACACATTTTGAAATCTGGAACCCACTTTCAAAATATGTTAGCTACGCAATTAATACAAAAAGTACAAGAACAAGATGAGGTTTTACAATCAAATATAACAAATGTGTTTGAAAATAGTGGTTCCGACGGCACGGAGACGTACGTTGTATGATCAGAAACCTTGGACCACCGACTTGGTTTGTTACACTAAGGGCCTCATTACACGGTAGGCGGTAAGGGTTTACCGGTACCGGTATTTTACCGGTACCGGTAAACCCTTAGCGCCGTACTACGAGGTCCCTTTGCGGGTTGGGGAATTTAACGCCTGCTTTTTGCAGGCATTAAAAACCAAAGGGACCAGGGAGCTAATTACGGTACTGCAATTTGCGGTACCGTAATTAGCGCCTTCCCCATTCCCATAGAGCCCTATGGGGCAAAAATGGGAATGGGGAAGGGCAATGGGGGAAGGGGGAATTACCGCCCCACCAACCTTGGAACAGGACGGTATTTCCCGTTTCCACCAAGGCGGTGCCGGTATTTTACCGGCACGGACCATGGTGCTAATAGCACCTTGGTCCACCGCCATCCGTGTAATGAGGCCCTAAGTTGTGCAGAATATGCATGGGAAGATTTACATGAGTTCCTACTCATATCAAACAACAACAAAACCGACATACATTTATTAACACCTGGAGAACTTTGCTCTCTAGATCCAGTTAATGTGTCAAGATATTTCCATCATCGTTTCATTGCTATGCTACACTTTATTTGCAATAAAACTGTTCCTCCCCTCGGAGAAGTGCAACAGTTCTTTTGGAGAAAAAAATACCAAGCGAGAGGAGCACCACATATGCACATGCTGTTATGGATCAAAGGTGCACCTAAATTTGGTCACGACACTGATGCCACTGTTTTGCAGTTCATCCAAAAATATTTCACTTGTGAAATCCCTTCACAACAGACACAGTGACCTGCATGGGCAGATTTTACAATTTCAAAGACACAAATGTGGCATAATATTGTCGTCACAAATACAAAAACAAAGGGAAATACTACACCAAATTCTGCTTTGGTTTCCCTAGACCAGTTACAGAAACAGGTGAAGTCAACAACTTCATGTTTTCAGTTCGACATAGTGTTAAAGGTAAATCACCTAAGAACACGTATTACATAAAAAGAAAAGAAGAATCAAAATACATCAATGATTACAATGCAATCATTGCCCTCTTATGGAATGTAAACATAGATGTGCAGTACATTGCAGACAATTCCACTGCTGTTGCACAATATGTTACAGCCTACTTAACAAAAGCAGACAATACCGAGCTTCAAGACCTGTGGGATGACCTATCATCAGACAAAACACTATCTCAGAAATTGTAGAGCCTAGGCATAAAAATGCTCTCTCATAGAGAATGTGGCGCCTATGAAGCGGCAGATCGTTTAACCAGTACTGCTTTGTATGGAAAATCAGAGAACATAGTATCGCTAAGTCTTGGTCCTGCTAAATGTAGAAAAAGAGTTCTGAAATCATATGAGGACATAGAAACAATTGCCAGAAGTGATGCCAACAGCGAATACATTTTAAAAAACAATTTACTGGACACATACTATCCGAACAGGAGTAGGACTTTGGAAAGCATGTGTCTATACCACATAGCTCAAAACTTTGCATACAAAAATAATATAAAACCCGATGAAAACAAAGGCAGATATGGAGTCACAGATTGTGAAGGCAGCTTAGTGAAACTTACCAAACGAAGCTTAATTAATCATGTTAAATTGTCATTAAAAACTCCTCAACAGAAAGAACTATATTACATGTCTCTGCTACAACTTTTTAAACCATGGAGAAAAGAGGAAGAGATACTAGATAACTATGACTGCTATGAAGATGCTTTCAAAGCAAATGAAAGCGCTATCACCGATGTGAACTTTACGCAGTACAAAACAATATTGCACAATGAACAGCAACACAAAGAAGAACTTCAGGCCCAGCTAGATAAGGACTCTTCCGACAGTACCTTCTGTAACAGGAAGCCAAGAACCACTAGGACAGCCACTAATAGCAAATGAGTCAGAATTAGCTATGGCAGAAGTGGAAAACACCATGTGTCACTATCAAGAAAATATAGAAGACTTAACTGTACAACAAGCAAAGCTTAACAAAGATCAGCGCACCATTTTTGAAGACGTAACAAAACAAATAGCACATGGTGTACAGCACGAAAATAAAGAATGTACCTGCCAAAATTACAAACCAATACTACTGTACATCAGTGGTGAAGCTGGGTCAAGAAAACCATTCTTAATCAAAATCATCAGCAAGTTCCTTCAGCAATTGACAAACAACAAACCGTCAGCTATTGTAACTGCCCCCACAAGTTTAGCTGCCTACAACATAGGCGGTGTCACTTTACACTGATCACTACTTCTTCCAGTAGAACACCAAAACAAATTAGACTATTACAAACTTTCTGCAGAAGCTGCAATGGAACTAAAATGCTTCTAATAGATGAAGTGAGCATGGTCTCCAACCTAATTTTGGCTTTGATTCAACTCAGATTGCAAGAAGTACTTAAAACAAACTACAAAGAACTCTTTGCAGGGAAACACATTATCGTTTTCGGAGATCTTCTACAATTGACACCAGTGAAAGGTGAACCTATTTTTAAAATCTTAGTACACAATCTCTACCGCAAAACGGTTGGTAGCATAAGAAATGTCAACCTTTGGCAACATTTCCAATACAAAGAATTAACAGAAAACATGCAGCAATCTGAAGATCTCACTTATGCCAACATCCTTAAAAATATTACAGTTGGTGTACTGTCTCAAGAAGCACAAGCAATATTGAAGAACCGGCACATTCATGCACTTTATGGCAATAATGCATGTGCTATTTATGTTATGGAACAATTAGCGCACACAAATGTCAATTGCATGGCCTTAATGCCAACTCTTTCATGCTGTTTCAAATTCAATGAAACAATATCAAATAAAGAAATGCAACCAATAATGGAAATTTGCACCACAGACAAACTAGACGTACATGGTATGACACTACCCATGTGTGAGCAAGCCACAACAAGACTAAATAGCTTAGAAAATTCAATCTCCAACATAGCTAGGTTGGAAAAAATATTAAAATTATCCTTAAATTGTAGAGTAATGCTTAAACGTAACCTTGACGTAGAGCAAGGGCTAGTTAATGGAGCATTGGGTACAGTTGTTGGCTTTCAATCATACCCACGTGACACCAACATTCAGTTTGTCAATATTCGCTTTGACAAACTTTCAGAAGTGAAAAGAATAGGGCGCTCAACTGCTCGATTCCTTCTTTTCAAAGACATGTATGTACGTAGAGAACAATTTTCTCTAACTCTTGCATATGCAGTCACCATTCATAAATCCCAAGGTCTTACCCTAGACAAAGCCTTGATAGATATAGGAAACACAGTCTTTAAAGAAGGCATGAGCTACTTAGCACTATCACGCTTACATACACTTGACGGTCTATTTCTAATCAAATTTGATGCAAGTAAAGTGAACGCTGATATTCCTTGCATTTTAGAATACAATAGACTACGTTCACTGTACACCTCCCATCTCAAACAATATCCTGTACCAGAAAAAGTAAAACGTGGTAAAAGAAAAGTAATTGAAACAGAAATCTCACAGCAAATCCTTCAAAGAAAACAAAGGAAGGTAAAGGTTCCTCAAGTACCACAAGCAAAGAAGAACCTATTAGGGAAAGTAAACCAGGTACTTCTTCAAAGAAGAAAGACAAACTTCAAAGAAAAAAGCACTTTGATACAGAACTAGCTACTCCATTCAAATTTTCAAATGAAACTGGTGTAAGTTGCTATGCAAATGTAGCAATAAATATTCTATTGCAATTGCCACCAATTGTTAACATTTACTTACACAGTACAGACCAATTGTGTTTACAAATGTTAGTCCTTCATATAAACGCAACAAACAATCCTGACAACACGTACAATGTTCACGGAATAAGACAAGAATTGGACTACTGTGCTGGAATAGTGAAATTCACTATATACTCACAAGAAGATCCACAATAATTTCTAATGTACTTACTACAAATACCGAAAAACCAAAGCATACCTATAAATGAAATCTTCCAGATTTCATACATGTGGAAACATACATGCACTCTCTGTAGCAAGTGATACAGGAACATACCCCAAATGAGCGATTTGTGTATTTATCCATACCTAATTGTGAATCCATTCCATTTCAGCATCTTGCACAGAATGCAAACCATGGCAGATTATGTACTATGTATAATTCAGACAATCGCTCCATCTTACTAATACAAACACATAGTAAGTACATAATACTTCTGCTGCTACGTTATAAAGCAGATGGTACCAAAAACAACTGCAAGCTGACTGGATTCACACACGGTCAAGAGTCACTTGGAAAGAAAACCTTTACAACTTTATCTACCAGGCAGGAGCCACAACCAATGCAGGTCACTACACTGCATACATTAAAAAAAGGTGGATGGGTTGAATGTAATGATAGCACCATTACTCTAAAGCAGAGATTACCAGCTAATTTTACAAATGCGTATTTAATCTTCTTGAAGCCAAAATTTTATAACTAATGTGTACTTCTACATTACCAAAAAACGAAGTGAAAGACTACAAACAGTTAGAATACGCCATCAGTTAAAGAGTAAATATAATAACAGTCATTTCATACATATGCGAATGTACACGGCTAATCTATGACAGTAATATGGTGCAGTGCCTGTAGGTTGGGCCTAGCATCTTTGATTTACAACCTACCATCTACATCCTACAGCCAAGCAAGCAAGACTATAGGTCCTACCCACAGCCATCACTCCATATGAAAACTATGGTACTTCTAATTTCACTACTTCTAAGTTTAGTTTTCGGTGCATGGTCTGCAGCCATGCAGCCAAGACACTACAACGTGCACACAACCACTGCACCACACCACGCCCATCACTGCTTATGACTTCAGTGTTGGGTGCATGGCCTTTGGAGAAAGTAACCCCCCGATTTTGCGTACAGAATCAATCATTACACTTTCAAATTAAAATCGTCCATGCATGTAACGAGCCTGATTGCATTGATCCATATAAAAAAGAAAACCTCAGAAGCCCTTTTGATTTAATTGCTGTGATCTCTGCCTGATATTTGATATGGGCAGTCCATAGCAGAAAGAAATCAGGAATGGTGCCCTCATATCCAGCAAACTATGACTGAAAATTCGACCAAAATCAGAGAAGCCATTGAAAGAAACAGGAAATCAGATCCCATGAAACCGCCTGAACCAACATTTACTACTAATATATCACAAACAGTACCTCAGCTTTAAGAACGTATCTGAGGATGAACTAAGGATCATTCTCGCTAAATTGAAGCCGTCAACCTGTAAAGGTGACCAATTCCCAGCTACAGCCATTAAAGCTTTCTCAGAATTGCTTCTTGATTCTTTAACCAACATTGTCAACTCATTATTTAAAGAGGGTAAAGTTCCTACTAGGTGTTAAGATGGATTTCTGAACTCTGTCCTCGAGGCGCAGAGGTTCAGAAGGCCAACCTAATTACTTGGAACAGGGTAACCTCTGGACAAGCCAGACCAATCAGGGTAGCGATCGCGGCGGTCAAGACTAAGTCTCAAGAGGGTTAAGGGTAACTGAAAGCCCGCAATGAGCACACAAAGCAAGGACACTTACAAATTACTCCAAACAGGTGTTATATTAAAAATATATACACATTTATTCCAAGGCCTTTGCAACAATGACCGTAGCGAGAAATCACAATAAAACTCTAGTAAACCAACACATACCAAACCAATACTATATACAAATACAAACGAGTCTGAAGCGTTAGATGCACGAAATGTGTAGTCCACCTAGAAGGGGAGGAAAACAGGCAGTGCGAAATAATGATTAGACCCAGTCCACCTTCAGAGGCACCTAACTAAAAGGAAGTCCAAGCCCTACGAAGAGTGGAGCCTTGTGCTCAAAAGTACCTGCACATGCTGGTGCCAACGGGCAAAAAGGGGAGTCTCTTTGAGGGAATCAGGCAGTTCAGTTTGGTGCACAAATGAAGAAGAACAGAGTTCCGTGACTCAAGCGCAGCCTCCACTGTGGGCAGAAGCAGAGCACGAGTACGGAAAGGCGTGCTGTTTGACACAGCGGGGAAAAGCTATGGGCTCCTGCAGGAGGGAGACCAGTTCCTAGCTATGCTACTCACCGGTCCCCGATGCAAGCAGACCCAGGCTTCTCCGTGTCAGTTTCAGTGCTGGCAGGTTCAGGGGAGCAGGGGATGTCTCGTCGTCGTGTAGATTCTGCAGCAGCAGAGTTGAGTTAAAGATGTCCCAAACGAAGTGAACCCGCACAGTTTGTTACCACAGCAGGGCAACGGAGCGGCCGTGTGTATCTCAGCCAAATGTACACTACTCACTTCAGACCTGGGAATGCCAAATGTACGAATCGTGTGAGAGTGACAAGGATTCGAAATACAACACAACCTGGCGGCGGTTACAGAGCAAGGCTCCTGGGTAGGCTGGTCAGTCTGCTGGATGGCCCAGAGACACTTCCAAAGGCTTACGTGCAGGAGATGGTTAAGTTGCCGAGAATAGCTGTTCCCGCTATTCCAAGGGTCGAAGTACCAGTACAGGCCTTCTGGTTCGATCAGAGGTAGAAAGGGTTTCACAAAGCGACAGCAGTGCAGAGGAGCAGTCCTTCAGCGGGTCACCAGCGATTCCTCGGTTCAGCCTCGTGGTTGCAGGATACTTGGCTCCTGTATTCCTTTGTTCGTGAGAACTCAGGAGATCGACATGGTAGTGGCGTTTCCAGCCCCCTCTTATCAACGGTTCCCTTTGCGCCAAAACGGAGGGGACCCAATGGGAGATCCGCTCATCAAACACTCACACCATACGTGGACCTATCACGGACCACGGTGGTCCCAGGCATTCACACCACCCTAGACTCTCTGGCACCCAGGATGTGTATTGGGACCAGAAATCCCAGCCCACATCCTGGAGGCACACACAAGGCCTGTAGAAGCCTGCGAAAGCATCTGTGTTTCGCAGGAAAGTACATGCCCAAATAAGGAAGGCCCCGGGTCGGCTCGACCTGGGGAAGGTGAAGGGGGCAAGACGGTCAGCGGACAGGACAAAGAGCCTCGTGGTCTGGCCACTTTGGGAGCCAGACCACCATTTTGGGCTAAGCGCGAGAAACGCGCTTAAAACGCCAAAAGGAGCTCGAAAACACAAGAAACGATCGCTGCCACCATTCCTGTCCGTGATTCACTTGCATCGATCATTTACAATCCAAACAGAGTATCTAGGGCCTGTAGAAGACTAGAGAACCAAGAGAGCAGTAACTTAGCTTACAGTGCCCTCTTGTGTGATGCTGCACGAAAGCTGCAACATGATAAAGAAACTACGGAAAACAGCATTTCCCGGTACTGACTGTCTTAAGGGCATGTCAGTTTCCCCGTAAGAATGGAGCGAAAGCCCAGAGGAGTGCGGCAGAAGGCTGCACTTCTATGGCAAAGTCTAGATCATGGTGAAAACAACAGCAAAAAGTTTAGGGGTTGCCACATGGAAGGAAAATTACCCACAATTAAGAAATCTTTCCTAACACTAGGCTAAAGGGCTCTTCGATTACTCCCCTTCTAAAAATATCCAATATGGACCCGGGAGATGCAAAAAAACTATCTCCCTATTACTAATTCTCCATTCATTTTGAAAACTATGGTAGAGTAGCATATGAACAGCTGGCAACATATATTAAGGAACATCCTATATTGAATAATGGTCAATCAGGCTTCCGTCATGTGTACAGTACAGAGTCAACCCTTTCGGAGCATAAGTCCAATATGATGTCAAAAATTAACAAAGGTTCCACCATGTTATTGCTGTCCCTGGACCTGTTAGCAGCATTCAATTTGGTCGATCATCAGCTCCTCTTAGAGAGGCTGGAGAATAGAGATAATTTCAAAGCCATTGCAAAAAACTGGATGCAGTCTTTCCTAGGTTCAAAGACAATTTGTGAATGTAGTAAGCAAGCGGAGGCAAACCCTGTAGCAATGATCTACGGTATTCCCCAGGGAGCAGCATCGTCTCCAATACTATACAACCTTTTCACAGTCCCTTTTATTGACGCTCTGGAAAAAAAGAATATCTGCTTTTCTAACTATGCTGATGATTCTCAGGGCCTTATTACACTTTCAGAGAACTATGAGCAGGACGCCCTACTGGTGGCAGAAATCTATGATTTTATTCACGATTGGATGGATGCCAACAGCATGGCCCTCAATCACGGGAAAACAGAGCTTATGCTGGTTGGCTCCAAAGCAAGAATTAGTAAGCTGGCACCAGACGATCAATAATTTTGTATCGCAGACCATGACATTCAGGTTAAAGAAAAAATTAAAATTCTTGGTATTACATTTGATCAATCCCTGAGTATGACAGCTCACATGAATAATCTGGTGACAGCATCAGCCGATTATATCAGGCTGTTAGCACACATATAAACTTTTCTCTCTCAAGCCGGGTGTGAAACCACTGCAAGGGCCATTATATCTGCAGAAATTGATTACTGAGGATCACTCCTTATTGGTATAAATAAGGCTGAAGCCAAAAAAAGTCAAGTAGTGCAGAACAGCACAATAAGAGCTATCATTGGCCTACGTAAGTATGCACATGTGTCGGAGGTAAGAAGAAAGCTACACTGGCTTCCAATTGAGGAAAGAGGGGAGTTTAGACTACTCACCATGCCATATAAGGCACTGGGTGGGGAAGCCCCACCATAAATTGTCAACAGGTTAAAAATTAAACAGAATCTGCGTTCACGCCGCTCTAATGGTGATAGGAAACTACAGGTGCCTAAAACCTCGCTGGAACTAGTGAGAAAGGGTGCTTTTTGGTCAATTGCCCCCATTAAAAGGAATGCATTGCCCCCTGTCATAAGAAATTGCAGGACGATTAAGGAGTTTAAAAACAAACTCAAGACACACCTTTTTAAATAATCTGGTTGGATTACTGAGAGAGGGTGCTTTTTGATCCCATAAGGGTGGATATATCTGGTCACACTCTGCGCCCGTATGCCTTCGGGCCAATTTGGTTGTGCATTATAAATAATAATAATAATAATAATAATAATAGCTCATTCCTTGTGAACATGAAGCCGACGTATATATAGGAGTTCACAACTTCAATCGTTTCCCCTTTATTTTCCACCTATAGTGTCTCCAATGTTTGCCAAAGATCATCATTTTAATATTACTTTTATTTAATTTTAGTTTGTGTTTTGAAAATAAATCTTTCGCATAACAGAGCCCTTAATTGGGGCCACCTGGGGTTAGCGCCAGAATAACTATCATTGGCATAGAGAAGAGCACTACTCTCTTTGTTCCTCAACATAGGGGAGGGTTTTTTGTCAATTCCACACTGATCGAAGTCTGACATAAAAATAATGAAGCAAAAACAAAGAGGTGATGTTGGAAGGTTTAGAATTAATCTTAACCACTGGCAATGCTCTGGGCAACCCTCCAGACCACCGTTCTTCGCCTGCCAAGCCATTACAGAAGGGAAAGACCATATGCAAATCAGGCTTGGCCCCACCCCAAAAGGGGCAGTCCAGCCCGAACTGCTAGGCCACATCCCCTCTGCACGAGACCACAAGCATCCCCAAACATGTTTCGCCCTTGTTGGGGCTCATCAGTGAGAAGTAGCTTGGGTCTCTAGGCCCAGCAGGCACGGGACCCACGTCTGGGCATACCCGTCCCACTTGGGGTGACATAGCAAAAACAAAGAGGTGATGGTTGGAAGGTTTTTTCCCCTTCTGTAATGGCTTGGCAGGCTGAAAAACGATGGTCTGGAGGGTTGCCCAGAACTTTGCCAGTGGTTATGATTTATTCAAAACCTTCCAGCCATCACCTTTCTGTTTTGCTAAAGTCACCCCGAGTGGGACGGGTATGCCCAGACGTGGGTCCCGAGTCTGCCGGGCCTAGAGACCCAAGCTACTCCTCACTGATGACGCCCAACAAGGCTGAAACATGTCTGGGGATGCTTGTGGTCTCGTGCAGAAGGGATGTGGCCTAGCAGTTCGGGCTGGACTGACCCTTTTGGGGTAGGACCAAGCCTGATTTGCATATGGTTTTTCCCCTTCTGTAATGGCTTGGCAGGCTGAAAAACGATGGTCTGGAGGGTTGCCCAGAGCTTTGCCAGAGGTTATGATTTATTCAAAACCTTCCAGCCATCACCTTTCTGTTTTGCAAAAATAATGAACAACAGACGGGTGAGGGGACCACCCTGTTTAACACCCTTATTGGTTGCAAACAACAAGTGTTATATCCTGGCCCGGCATACCTAACAGCAGTCAAGGTATTCACGTAGCACATTTGGACCATTTTCAGAAGCCTCGGTGGCGGGCCAATTGGATAAAGCTTCCAGCACAAGGTGCTCATGTCTACGGAGACGAATTATCTTTCCACATCTAGGAATGCAACAAAAACAGAATCACCCCCACCCCACCCTGCAGTATTTGTCAACGATTACGCCCCAGGCAAAACAATGATTTACTACAGTCAAGATGCCATGCCTGAAACCAACTTGAATTGGCTGCAATATGTTACTCCTGGCCACCCATTCGTCCAGCCTCACCAGAAGTTATTTGGCGTAAATGTTTGATGTAATGTTCAGCAATGAAATTGGCCTATGACAGTGGCGGTCGTATGGGTATTCCTTTTTAAATACTCGCACGATTATGCCATGACTCCACAGTGTAGGGGCTTTACAAGCATCATTAATCGCCCCTGTCCAGCACCCACCACTTCCTGTCGTGAAATGTTCTCGAGCACCTGTATGTGCAAAACCGTCTTGTTCGACGCACGTCTTTTTCCTTAAAGATGGCAACAAACGCATGCATTCACTTTATAATAACAGTAATCAGACAGGGCTGTAAAGTAGGCGAGACAGCCACAAGCTGTCATCTTTACGTAATTCATGGTTGCAGCATGTGGTAGCAGTGTTGGAAAACAGTGGTACACCCGTGGGTTCTTTTAAAACATGACAGCACCTTTTCTAATCTTCTGTCCCGCCCACTTCCCTCATAAACTCCAAACCAATTACGACTGAAAGGAAATGAGCTGACTGACAGCCAGAAATAGAGCAGGCACTTTAATTTCGTGTGCTTTCAAAGTAAGCACTCCCTAGTCCATTGCTACGCAGCTTTGTCTGGTTGCAGATCGAACTTAGACATTTGAATGATTGCATGCAAGATATCCCATTGATCAGCATACCATTGGGGGTTACGAATGTACACTTGTTATTTTTCAAAGCAGTATAAAGTCTCTTGGACACAGGGCTTATTTCTAAACTCTCCAGCACACCTAGGGGGCCATACGGCAAACTCGTTCATACTTGATTTGAAATTACCGGCTTGGCTCAGGACACGCTGGGTACCATCTCTGCAACGCTTTGACAATAATCATTAATTCTTTTTCTTGTGCTTTTAAAGAGTCAACACTGTTCTATGGTTTTCTCTTATGTGATACGATAGATCTATACACTGGCGTAATGGGGGCTCCGCATCCCCTGCGGTCTGGGGGCCCCGCTAGCACATGTCCTGGGAGGGGGCCCCACTTGGAGAAAAAAAATGAAAAAAAATGTTTTGCAATTTTCTCTTTTTATATGTTTGTTTTTGAATTCTCTCGGCCTTCATAAAGACATTATTTCAGTAACAGAAATAATTTCTTTATGACGGCAGAGTGAATAAACTATTTCTTTTTGAAGTCATATGGCTCCCCCCAACCCATGACATGGAAAATCCCAGGCTGGAGGCCTCCATGTCATGGATTGGGGGGAGCCCTATTACTTCAAAAAGAAATGGTTTATTTTTGAAGTCACTCTGCCTTCATCAAGAAATTATTTCTGTTATGGTTTGGTCCTTACCGGAAATAATTTCTTTATGAAGTCAGAGTAACTTCAAAAAGAAACAATTTCTTTTTGAAGAAATAGGGCTCCCCTCAACCCCATGAAGTGTTTGTGTGTGAGTGTATGGTGAAGGGTGTACACTTAAATGTCTAGGTGGCTGCATGTGTGAGTGTATGGTGAAAGGGTGCACACAAATGTATGGCTGGCTGGGGGTGTTTGTGTGTGCATGTACGGTGAAAGGGTGCACACTTAAATGTATGGGTGGCTGCCTGTGTGTGCCTTCATGGTTAAAGGGTGCATACTTAAATGTATAGGTGGCTGCCTGTGTAACTGTATGGTAAAAGGGTGCACACTTAAATGTATGGGTGGGTGCCTAGGTGTGTGTGCCTCTATGGTGAAAGGGTGCACACTTAAATATACGGATGGCTGCTTGGGTGTGCCTGTATAGTGAAAGGGTGCACACTTAAATGTATGGATGGCTGCGTGTTCATGTGTGTATATGGTGAATGGTGTGTGTGCTTGTGTTCAGGGGCGCACCAAAACCTTCATTTTCGGGGGACTAATCCTTCAAATGTTGGGAGAGGCGCTAACTTCACAGGTTGTGGGTAAGAAGCAAACTTATTTGTGTGGGGGCATCTAACTTCTTTACACATTTTAATGAGACTAATATAGTGCAGCTTCAATGTTACAAGCAGTTAACTCTCTCATTTAAGTCTGAAAGCACCCACTTATGGACTGCTGTGAGAATGAGCGGTCTCTTGTTCCCTCTCTACCCTTCCAATCACTCCCCTGGCATCCAAGTACTAAACCCACATCATGATTTCAAATGCCTAAAAAATGTGGCATTTGAATGCAGGTACTAAAAGGTACTCACAGTGAAATGCTTTACGTTAGTAATTGCTGGGTTAGTAATTGCTGGGCGCTTGTTAACAACAAAACCCAGGTGGCGTTTAACATCTGTGTCCTGTCCGGCAACTGCTCAGCCAGATTGAGTCAACATAGCTCAAAATTTCAACTCAATGGTGTTACGCCTCTACTTGTGTTTAATGCCTTACTTATTGATAATAGTCATTACTCCTGGCCCTATTCTTCCTCGTTCCTGTACCTTTGTATGAGTCAGTACTTGTGTATGAGGCACTCTGCCTCATACACAAGAACTGGGATGAGGTAGAGGTACATGGAGGTACAGCCTGACTTAGCTACCTGCAATCTTCATTGCTCCTAGTCCCACTCTTCCTCATCCCATTACCTATGATGCAAGGAGCCTCATATGTGAGCTCTGGGTCAAGGAAGAAGTACGTGAAGGTGATTCTGGCCCAAAGAGCTGATTTTGGAGGTTTGGGTAGGGGGTGGGAGGGAGAGGGGATGTGTGGGGGCGGGATTGAGCAATAGGTCATAATTTTTGTCCATGTCCAGGCTAAGCAGGCATGATCTGTGGTATTGGTGGCTAAGGAGGCATTTTGGTGCAGCCAGTCTAGTCATTCCTCTGTTTGGTATGACTTTTTCTAACTGCGCATTTCTGATAAAGTAGTCCTGCTAACTGTAATTACCTGGCTATACTGGCATTTGGGTGCTGCCAGTCTAGCTGTTTCTTACTACGGCATTGCATATTTTTAGGGGCATGTGTGATAAAATGTTAGGATATAAGTCATTTATAACACATCTGTACACAAGTGTTTCTAGGCGCGACAAGACAAGGGAGGGCAGATAGAGGGAGGACAAGACAAACAATCTTATTAGGCCATGTGTCATTCAGATCGTGCAAGTGCGAGAATGAGTAATGCATGGGGAAAGGGAGGGGGAAGTGCAAGGAAGAGGGGAGGGAAAACATGCTAGTTATGCTCTGAGTAAGTGCAGACAGGGCAGCGAGGCTCTGGGTAGGACAAGGAGAACAAGGGACTGTAGGGCTACAGTTGCAACCCCTAAGTGCGTGGTAGGGCCGGAGGCAGTCCAAGGGTGACTGATCAAGAAAGAGCCTGGACTCAGTGAGACTTTGGGGGTAGCCAAGCAACCAGTCGGTACTGTAGATAGGTAGGTTAGCAAGGGAGGGAGAGAGAGAAAGCAGAGAAGAAGCAGAAAGTTTTGAGCTGCTTCGGAACTTCAGGTGGTCCGCTCAAATTTGAGAGTGGCAGGGGGGCTATTCCAGAGGGAGGCACCTGCAGAGGAGAGAGATCTACCCCGACTCTCTGCCTGGCGAAGCACCAAACCCTTAGAGAGTTGGAGGTAGCTGGGGGAAGGGATCAAGAAGAAAGGTATTTTGGAAGAGAGCATTGGAAGTAGTGAGGGCACCGACCCCAGAAAGCTTATGGACAATGCAAAGAGTCTTGAACTTGATCCTTGCAGCCACCAGGAGCCAGTGGAGAGATTTCAGGGCTGGAGAGATATGATCCATTGGCTTGAGGCCAAGGATAAGTCTTGCAGTTCTGTTCTGGATTAATTGCAGAGGGAGGAGAGTATAGGAAGACAGATTGAGAAAGAGGCTGTTGCATTAGTCCAGCCTAGAGAGAAATGGTGCTCTGAAGACAGTGAGCTTCTGGGGAAAAGTGAGAAAGGGAAGAGTCCCTTCGAGGAGGAGCAGCTGGTAGTAGGACTTCTTGGCGACGTCTGAGATGTGAGGAGAGAAAGAGAGAGAGTGGAGTCGAAGATGACACCAAGGTTTTTTGCCTTGCAGGAAGGCGAAGTAGGAGGGCCCAAGGTGGGCAGCCAGAGTGAGAGAGGGAAAGCAGGGGCAGGGGTCCCAATGAGAAGGATCTCTGTCTTAATGGCATATAGGCAGAGATTGTTGGTGGCACACCAATCCTGAATTGTGGATAAACAGTCAGGAATGAGTGAGAGAGGAGAGGAGCCTGAAGGAAAGCTGATTGTCATCCGCATACCACTGAACTTTAGAGAAGAAGGTAGAGATCAGGTGGGCCAAAGGGGCCAAGTAGAGGTTGAAAAACCAGGATGAGAGGATAGAGCCCTGTGGAACGCCACAGGTAGAGAGAGCGATGGCGGAGGGAAAGGTACCAAGTTGGACCTGGGAGGGGCAGTCCAAGAGGAAGGAGGTCAGCCACTCCAGGGCCTGATCCAGGATGCCCAGGTTCTCACGTAGTTGATTGATCAGGATGGCGTGGTTGACTGTGTTAAAAGCACAGGAAAGATCAATGAGGATTAGGACAGAAGGAATGCTGGAATCAAGGTTAGAGAGCAGATCTTCACGGGTATTCAGGAGAGCAGTTTCCGTGCCTCTGGCAGCGCTGAAGCCAGACTGATGGTCATGGAGACAACCAACAGAGTCAGCATGGAGAGTAAGCTGGGAGATGGCAAGCTTTTTCCAAAAGTTTGCCCAGGAAAGGGGTGATGGAGATTGGGTAATAGTTTGCAGTGCATTAAGGAATGGCAGATGGCTTCTTGAGGAGTGGGTGCATAAGGGAGTGTTTAAGGGGAGAGGTAAACATTCCAGTGGAGAAAGAGTGATTACAGAAATCGGCTAAGGCTGGAGGAAGGGTGTCAATATGGTCCTTGATGGTTCTGGAGGATCAGGGGAGCACCTGATTGGACGACACTTTCATAGATCGGACTTGTCTAGCAACCTTGTCAGGTGTTGTCAGAGAGAATGAGGAGAAAGTAGGAGGAGAGGTAGAGATGGTCAAAGGGGGGGCGAGAGAGGAAGAGGGAGAGGAAGAGTAGATAGAGGATAGGATGTCCTGAGTTTTAGAAGAGAAGTGAGAGGCCAGAGCAATACAGAGGGCCTGGGAGGTAACAAGAGAGGTAGAGACTGCAACAGGATTGACCAGTTTCTTGCAGATTTTAAAGAGTTCCGCTGTGTTGTTAGAGGCTGCAGAGACGCGGGCTTGAATGTGTGCTCTCTTCTTGATGAGTGTTATTGCTTCGACTTGCATTTTGGTGCAACCTGCCTAGGTATGTCTAAATTTGGCTTGGCATGCTTTACTGTAATGGTATTACGTGTCTACACTGGTCTACATTGTGCAGCCAGTGGGTCATGTTTTCAATGTGACATGGTGTTTTTAATAGCAACACATTAATGTTCCTGTGCACTGTTGGTGACTTGCATGTATTGGATTGGCTTTACCCTACAAAACAATTGCAAACACTCTGGCTTTTCAGCCAATTTCTCTCAGAAAGTGTGCTGTATATTGCATTAAAACAAATATTTATATCTTTCTCCTAGTATAGTGTGCGGCATACTGCTTCAGTAGCACGTTTGTGCGTATTGTGCAAGCGTGATAATCTAGGCCAGCTCAGAATGTGGCACGACCCGTGATTTGTTGCCGAGTTGGGGGGTTGGGGGACCGCAGCATGGATCGCAGGGGGGCCCCCACATTTTGTGTTACACCACTGGATATACGTAACTTTCATTGACTCATTTTAAAGGTCAGAAACCACAAGTTTGGCAGAACAAGTTAAAGTCCACAGCGCTTGTTAACTGAAGAAATTAGAGAAGCACTAGAGCTGCAGGTGACTGAGAGGTGTGGGAGCACTGCCAGATGCCACCCACAGTTAAGAGACTAAATGAGCACAGACTCACTGCGCTAAGCAGTGCAATAATGACAGGTGTTCCAAGTAATTCAAGGAAAGAGGGGTTTTTCATAAGTCCAAAGGATTTAATGTCGAAATAGCATGACACGTGTTTCGAGTCATCACCGAGTGTTCATCTGAGGCTAAACATAATGCGCAACATAATGATGGACAAAATTGTGCAACATATGATAAACAAATTAAATGAGAATCAACCATTGTGTAAATAGACAAATGATAAGGTCATAAAACCACCAGGGCAAACACAAATGCAGGTAGGCCAAAAAGAAAAACAGCAGTTACAACATATGTATTAAGATAAAATTGAATGAAAACAAACAAAAATAATGGATAATAAAAATTGGCACAATACCATATTTGAAGGGGATTCAATTGAATGGAGAATCCATAGGTTGCGGGATGCATGTGAAATACACAGGTAAAGAAACAAAAAAGGTGCAAGGAGTTAATTAATGCATCCACGCAATGACTACAGCAGCGCAGTCAAAGAGGCAAAATACACCAGAAAAACAGAATTAAATTGGTGAATAACAAGTACCTGAAGGTTTCAAAAAAGAAATAGCCTGATCATTAAATGTACCATGGCCATTGCCAGATGCACACTCTAAAAGGGAAGAGAGAAAAATATATATAGAAGGTGTGTGATTACACTGTTCAACCGTAATTGTGGAGGTGAGAGAAAAGAAGTGTAATATTAAATGCAAAATCATACCTCACAGCTTCGCAAATGCGGAACTCTGTAAGGAGAAAGAAAATCCCTCAGTATCACTAAAAGCATGTATAAAATGTCGTACCAACTGTGATTACAGAAAAAAACAAGCCATATCTATGATTCACATAGATCCACGTATAGCCTTCCCTCTGTGCCAACAATGAGCCAAGAACCAGGCTGTGGGTACAGGAAGAATATATATGTATTTAAATTATAAGTTCAAAGAATGTTTTCACCAAATGATCACACACGCCACCTTCTCTGTGGCACAAAACAAAGCTTCAATACAGAAATTTACTTTAAGGAACGTTACTATTGAATTTCGCTTTTGTCTATGGAACACAGGCTAAATAACAATTCCATCCTCTTGTCCCACAAACCCCTCTTATGTCAAAATTAAACAATAACTTGGAACATTACTATATCATTAGCATTAGCATTTCTTGATAAGGGTTAGATTTAAAACAATTTCAACATTGTCTGTGTTCAAAAGCAATTTTAGACATGTAGCGCTTTAGTTTAGTTTAGTTTAGTTTAGTTTATTATTTGTAATGCGCTCCAGAACCGAGGGTATTCAGGCGCAAGGCATAAGGATATTCAAAGCTTGGTTACAACATGTAAAATACATTTGTGTGCAGGTGCTGATTGGTTACATGTGGGCACAATAGGGTTACGATATATACAGGCAGGTACATTGAAGGCATGCAAAGCTTTACAAAGTAGTTGGTGCGGTTGGTGCATGCAGTGTAGAGAGAGGTGCCGGGGTAACTTAGCAAGGTATATGCCTAGATGTCGGCATCTTTGAGCCAACTAGTGATGCTCTGGCGGAACTTGTGATAGGTTTGATCGTTGCAGTTGTAATCTGCTACCCAGTCCAGGGTTCTGCCTTTGTTGTGTGAGGGGGTGAGCACTCTTTGGGTAAATCCTTGTTCTGCTAGGATACTAGCCACATTGGATGCATGTGTGTCTTTGGTGTCGTTATAACCTAAGTTCAAGTCGCCTAGTAGTAGGACTTGGGAGGAATTTTTTAGATTATTCGAGATTATATTTGATATATCGTCTTCAAAGGTCCCAATGGGGCCTGGAGGTCTATAGACCAGGTATATTGTGAGAGTCTGGGTGTTATTTATGTTTAGTTTGGCTGTCATGAGCTCACATGAGTTGATGACTGGGGATGGTACTAGTCTGCAAGGTAGATTGTTTCTCGTTATGAGTGCAATGCCTCCACCCCGAGTATCGGTTCTGTCTGATCGCAATATGGTATATCCCTTTGGCATGCCCAGTGAGAGGGCGGGTCCTGCTGCGGCGTGTAGCCAAGATTGAGTGACTGCTAGGAGGTCTAGCTGTTCAGAGTGGATGATGTGTGCTATCTCTGTAGCGTGTGCAACTAGCGATCTAGAGTTTATTAGGCCGCCCTTGAGGCAGGGTGTGTTTATTTTAGGCAAGGTGGGGCTAGCTGTAGTTTGGGTCTTGGAGGGGGGGCTGTTGGTGGTGGTTGGAGTGGGCCAGTGTTTAGTTGTTAGTTTGTTAGAGGATGCCAGGGTTCTAGCTAGTGGTTCATAGAGTTTTGCAAGTCTTGAACGGAGTCTGCCGTTCCTCTCGAGGGTATTGCAAGGTAGAGTGTTATGTGTCTGGCCTTGCAGGTGGCAGTCAGTTGCCCAGGGTTTGTTAACGTGATTGGGAGGTAGTGACATGGTGTTGTAGTGAGTGGTGTGGTATTGGTACGTTGCTAGTACTAGGAGCAGGATGTGCATGCATGATACATGTTGGGTGTGAGGTGGGGAGCAGAATGCGCAGGGGTGTGTGCATTGTTGGTATGGGTGCTGTAGGCGGGGGAGCCTGTATCAAATTCTGTATTGGTGTGCTCTCTAGGTCTGGTCTAAGCTGTGTGGCTGAGTGCAGAATTCAAAATGCAAATACGGGAGTAGTCTAGATGCAGTATTTGTAAAGGGCGCAACATTGACTAAGTAAAGAATTAAAAAATGCATATACAGATACTGCTACAGTAATTCAGATACGCGGACAATGGATCCACCTAGATTCAATTTTGCAGTGGGAGCCTAAATGCAGAAATTCAATTACACGGACAATGGATCACCTAGATTCAGTTTTGCAGTTGGAGCCTAAAATGCAGCAATTCAATTACACGGACAGTGGATCACCTAGATTCAGTTTTGCAGTGGGTGCCTAAAATGCAGCAATTCAAATAGACGGACAATGGATCACCTAGATTCAGTTTTGCAGTGGGAGCCTAAAATGCAGCAATTCAAATAGATGGACAATGGATCACCTAGATTCAATTTTGTAGTGGGAGCCTAAATGCAGCAATTCAAATGCACGGACAATGGAACACCTATATTCAATTTTGCAGTGGAAGCCTAAAATGCAGCAATTCAAATAGACGGACAATGGATCACCTAGATTCAATTTTGAGGTGGCAGCCTAAATGCAGCAATTCAAATACACGGATAATGGATCACCTAGATTCAGTTTTGCAGTGGGAGCCAGTCTAAATGTAGCTTTGCAAATAAGGGTGCAATCAACACAGTAAAATGTAGTATTTCTGGTGGAGTTCAAGGCAGAAGCAGTCTAAATTCAGCTTTGCAAATAAGGGTGCAATCAACACAATACAATGCAGTATTTCTGGTGGAGTTCAAGGCAGAAGCAGTTGAAATGCAGCTTTGCAAATAAGGGTGCAATCAACACAATAAAATGCAGTATTTCTGGTGGAGTTCAAGGCAGAAGCAGTCGAAATGCAGCTTTGCAAATAAGGGTGCAATCAACACAATAAAATGCAGTATTTCTGGTGGAGTTCAAGGCAGAAGCAGTCGAAATGCAGCTTTGCAAATAAGGGTGCAATCAACACAATAAAATGCAGTATTTCTGGTGGAGTTCAAGGCAGAAGCAGTTGAAATGCAGCTTTGCAAATAAGGGTGCAATCAACACAATAAAATGCAGTATTTCTGGTGGAGTTAAAGGTATAGCAGGTTCTCAGACAGATTGAGTACAATTTTACTGATAGGGTGTAGAGTGTTGTGCATTAACAGGGCGAAGCCGTGGCAGTAGAGGAGGCATAAGTCACACGGACGGACTCACTAGCATAACGTGCATTAAACCGTTTTGGACACAATAGTTTGTGGATGTTACCTTGTGTGGAGGTAGGGTGTAACAGCCTTTGTATGTTTGATTTCCCTGCACATGTAAAAATGCTAGCAGTTTTAAAATCACACAGGCCCTCATTACGACCCTGGCGGAAATCGGAAAACGATGGCGGAAATGCAATACCGCCATCGAATAGCGCTCGGTGCGACTATGACCCGTCACCGCAAAGTACAAAGCCATTAGCGACACCGTAGTGAACGCCAACGCTAACTGCACCAAGCACGCGCGCGCGCCATGCCAAACCGTAAATACCACCATGGCGCAAGGGTACGCTAATTCCGACCCTAGCGGACATGTACCTAACGCCATCAAGCATGGCAGAATGTACCATTCCGCCATGGTGAGAAGTACGGCATCGCGAATCACCCGTAAACGGCCCCACTGAGTGCCTGTACACCGCTCCCTGCCCACAAAGTACAACTCCCCGTAGGTGCAATGAAGTCACAACAACCAGTGAAATGTACAAGTCACCCATGCATGCCAACGAACAAAAGAAACACAAGAGGGGCCAATGGGAGCAGCAGGGCACAGATGGCACGAATACAGAAGCCAATCCAATGGACATGACCACAGCCCCCCTCCTCCCCCGAAACGCACGCAAACACAGGCACCTGTGACCAGCAATATTCCGAAAATCACATCATTCCACCAGTCCACCTGGCTGACCGGCATCTGATACACAAAACCCAATCCCCCGCCCCTGAGCATGACAACATCCAAACAGTCATATTGGCAGCCCCCATCCCTGACCTCACTGGGCTTCGTAGGCAAACGCGCCCAGTACAGTACCACGCAACTAGACTCCGAAGCTGGAACCCAATGCAGATCTACTCCCAATACATCGCTCCCCAAATAGGAACATGCCACATCACTTGCAAAGAAGAACGCTACACGGGCCAAATCAGAATAGAAATTTAATGCACAACAAAATCACCAAGCCCATACAGCCATTAGGCCATGAACTCCAAAACACATTTCACCATTGTGGGCTGCATCCGCAAGAAATGACCAGCCACTACTTGTGTGACGCCCTGTTCCATCATGGTACACAGAGCCACATTCACGTACGAAAAGGCAACATGGAAGCGCACAGAACCGCAGGGCCTTCCCAATGGGGAGGCACTAGTCCAGCTGAAAGGCCGAAATGTTGCTCCGAGCCACCAGTACTGCGTAAGGGCATGTGGCCCATATGCGATCGTCCCATAAGATCGTAATGCTGCTCCACTGATTAACACGAAGCAGCAGGTGTCGGGAGTAAAAGCGATCTGCAGGAGTGGCATACAGATGGCAGTGGCAAAAGGGGAGGAGATACCTGTCAACCAAAAGAAAAGAAAAAGAACAGAATGGCAATCAGAACTACATCCGAACAACTCACTTCAATGATCACACTAAATCCACAGCCATATGCATGCTAGCCCACTCCAAAGGATCATCACCACCCCAAAACCACTTGCGACTCATAACCATCTATATCGAGGTGTAAACACCATCACAAACGAGTGTACCTGTGCATGCGTCTGTCAAAACAGAATCCATCAGATGGGATTGGTAACGTGCATGAACACAAGTGTCTGAGGGCGCGTCGAGACAGGGAGGGCTCAACAAGGCCAGATAGACGATGGTCCCACTATGGCAGCCCTGCATCACATAGCGCAGGGGAGGCGGATAGATTCCAAGAAGCCCTGTACATGGCAAACTCTGTATCAAATCATCTGCCCATGCATCCATTCATCATTCCCTCATCCCGGTATAAAAACGCCTGAATATTTACTCACATAACATTAGAAATATCCATTGAGTCTGTGCGTTATGCAGCCTGCAAAATCCACTGTGCCCCAGCCCGTAATTCCAGTGTTGTGAAGTAACATGTATTTGGGAACGTCCGGCCTCATCGCCCACGTCGCTATTGCGCATCCCAAACTATTCATATCAATCATTGCACCCTCGCCATGGCCCCTGTCTCAAGGACATTGAACAATAGAACGTTATATTTGCAGTCAGACCTGTGGGCATCTCCTCGCCGCTAGCTGAAAACCGAAAGCGCCGCCCTTCGAATTCCTCATTTGCAACATCACGTCGAAGAGTAATCTGTGGCCGTTTGAAATCACTAATTAATCCATCTAGTGCGGCTGTGTGTGAAAATGGCAACTGCCTTCACCCACAAATGGGACGCCCCGCCCGTCGTTGCAACTCGGTACAGTGATGCATGAGGGCCCACCGTTACTCGAGTACTACGTTCCACTGACCCTTCACAAGTCTGTTCGCGACTGCACAGATAGTATGTGAAACAATGGGACCACAGCAGAATGAACATATCAACCAATGTTACACGGCCGTCGGGTACAAATACATGATTGCAATAGCAAGATGCCATTCCTCGAATTGCAGCGTTGTGTGCGGGACGTGCTCGGCCAAAGGGGAGAGCAGTTTGCACAGGTGGAATGAATCACCACAGGTGGAGGCCATACAGCCTGAAAACACATAAATTGCACACCCAGTCTCCTCCCACAACCACACCCACTCCGAAATGCTACCGGCAGGACTCGCGATGTTGGCCCTGGGGGACCTGATAGCACTGCAAGTACTCCAACTCCAAGAAGAAGACGAACACCAACTACAACCGGCCGCACGGAGGAGACGCAGGAGGAGGATGAGGCCAAGGCAGGGCCAGCAAGGGCCGCCAGCACAGCCACTACCACCACGCAGGCAGCCTGCAATCCCACGCCTCCGAGCACATCCGTTCAACCTCACTGATGAGCAGATCCACACCCTCTACCGTTTGGACCGGGACACCATAACCACCATTGTGGACATGACACAGGCTGACCTTGTCAGCATGATAGATAGCCCAACCGCCATCCCACCCCTACTGAAGGTGGTGTCTGTAATCCACTTCCTGGCCACAGGCACCTACCAGCACACAGTCGGACAGTTGCATGGCATTTCTCAGCCACTGTTCTCACGGACACTATTGCAAGTGCTCGATGCCCTCCTGAAGCACGCAGACGACTACATCTCTCTACCACGCTCGGAGCAGGAAATTACCAACACAAAAGTGGGATTCCATGCACTTGCCGGCATACCGGGTTGCATTGGTGCCATCGACTGCACCCATGTGGAATTGGTCGTCCCACATGCCATGGAGGCCCAGTACCGCAACCGAAAACAATTTCATTCTCTGAATGTACAAATGGTGTGTGACTCCAACAGGATCATTACACATTGTTGTGCCAGATTCCCTGGATCAACCCATGATTCCATGGTCTTGAGGAACTCTACTATACCACGCTACATGGAGCGACACGCAGGGAACAGATCCTGGCTACTCGGTGAGTCTCATTTCATGCATGATGATGTGGGGTATGTGATGCGGCAATGACCTGGCAGGAAGGGGGGGGGTGCGTACGTAGCAATGGCATTCCACATCATACGTTTCTCTTCCACATACAGGTGATGCTGGGTATCCACTGAAGAGATGGCTCCTCACACCAGTCCGGAACCCACGGGACCAGCATGAGGAGGACTACAACCATGCCCACTCACGTACCCGTGTAGTCATTGAACAGGCATTCGGCCTACTGAAGACCCGTTTCCGCTGCCTCAGCAGGTCTGGCGGGGCACTCCTGTACCGCCATGAGAAGGTTGCAAAGATGGTCATGGCATGTGTCATGCTCCACAACATGTGCGTACGTAGAAATGTGCCCATGCCCCCTGACGCAGAACTGCAAGCACCTGATGATGGTCATGATGAGGGTGGGGATGTGGCAGCACCTCAAGGAGTCTGCGAGGCACCGGAGGCCCGTGACATTCGTCAGCATCTCATTGATGCATGCTTCTAGCACTCACGCCTGGTGGCTGATACATGGACACGGGACTCGTGGCACTGTGTGTGTCTGGGACATGCACAATATGGACTGTACGCCTATGATGGCCTAGTACACAAAGATCAATGTCCACACATCTCATTGGTTGATCGTGCACTGTTTATGGCATATGTGATATCATGTTGAACACCCTATCGACCCGCCACCCAAGTGAGCCCAACACACCCCCTCCACCCTCCTACCTCCCCCCCGAACACCAGTGTCCAAAGATGCTCATTGTCAGTGGGCTGTCGCTATTGCAAGCCCCCTCTGCGGGTATCAGGGGCACCCCTGCCTGTGGAGCGCAGGTTCCTCCCAGATCTACGTTGGGGGCTGCCCTGGACGGAACTTGCAACGGATGATGTCTCTGCCTGCTCATGTCCATGCATGTCCCTAAGGGTTTGCGAGAGCTCAGTGAGCACACGGCGCACTGCGGCAAGTTCGGCACATACGTCTTTGGACGTCGCATGCAGTTCCCCCCTCAGGCTCTCGGTGCTTCTCTCCATTTGGACTCTCAGGCTCTCGGTGCTACTCTCCATTTGGACTCTCAGGCTCTCGGTGCTACTCTCCATATGGACTCTCAGGCTCTCGGTGCTACTCTCCATTTGTGCCCTTAGTGTCTCTGTACCTCTCTCCATTTCTGCCCTAAGTGTCTCAGTTGATGTTTCTATGTCTGCCTTAGTGCCCCCACATTCATCGGCATGGTCCTTGAGGAGCGTGGCCAGTCGCTGCTGTTGCACGATTAACTGGTCGAGGGACTGTTGCCTCTGCTGGGCCATGGCCATTTGCGGGGGTGTCACAGAGGGGCTGTTGACCTCATGTTGCCTTGCCACGGGGCTTGTGGGGGATGGCCAGTCGTCGTCTTGTGGGTGCCCCTGCGTGGTATCCTCATGTTGTACGGGATGGGACAGACAGGGGGATTGGGACAGGTCATGGATGGATCTGACTTCGACATCCCCGTTTTCTGTGTCCGAGCATGCTGCCATCAATGGGGTGTCACCTATGGTGCTGCTGCCACCAGAGGCAGTGCCTTCTGTGGCATCCATTGGGGGGACCTGTGGTGGTGGTGGTGTGGGCATGCTGGCTGCTGGGGTGCCTGTTGATGTTCCCTCCTCTGTGCTGCCACCTGATTTGTGCTGCTGCCGTGTCTTGATGCGTGCAGCTGAGGTGGAGGGTCTTTGGCCGTTGGTCTTGGCCCTCTTTGCAGGTGTGCTGGTAGGGGTGTCGTGGAGCTCGTCGTTTGGATCGGACCCTGTGGTGGAGTAAAGGAGGGCGAGGGTTATTTATGGGTCTGTGGAAATTGGAATGGCATTGTATCACATGCATTGGGGTGGTACCTGAGGGTGATTTGGGTCGGGGCCTTGGAGGTGCTTTCATTTGTGTGTGGAGTGAGGGTGCAGTTGTTTGGCAGCCTGCAGTTAGGGTGTGCCTGCTGCACGTGTAGTGGGTGTTTTAGGGGTTTTTAATTATTTATGTATTTATTGTGAGTTTTAAAGTGCGCTATCAGGCCGATGTGTGTGGACGTTCTCCTGGACATGTGTTTATGTTGCACTATGTGGACACATGGTACTTCACATGATTGGACATTGTGGATTTAGCATTGTTTTATCTGGCCCACCTACCTGAATCTTCGGATGTCTGCACTCCTTTCTCCATCCCTCCGACTCCCTCAATGCTCTCCATTCCGATGGTGGAGGCACAGATTTCTTCCCAGGGGGTCAACTTGATGGGTGATTCAGGACCTCCCCCGGTGGCTGTGGCAATGTTGCGGTTGGCAGAGAGTATGCTGCGGACGCGTATCCGCAGGTCGTCCCATCGCTTTCTGCATTGCTGTGGGTTGCGGGGTGCGGTCCCCACCGCACTTACCCGCTGTGCCACCAGAGCCCATATGGCCTTCTTGTTCGCAAGTGCCGTCCTGGTCATTTGCGTGGAGAAGACGATGGCTGCATTCTCCTGGAGGGTCTCTGTTAGCACGGTGAGTTCCTCACGGGAGAAGTGGACCTGCCGCTTGCGGTCGCACGCTTTCTTCGCTGCTTTTCCCATTTTTCTTGGTTTCGCTAGGGTGGATGACGGGTTGGGGTGTGTCTCAGGGTAGTGTTTTTGGTGGTTGTGTGGTTTTAGTGGTTTTATGGGTGTACGGCGGGATGTTTCCCGTTCCGGGCCCATGTTTTTACTTCCGTTTCCGTATATTTCCGGTCACCGTACTTTCCGGTAGGCGCACACTGCGGTGACCGCTAAGAGGGGTGGCGGTATTGCACCTAGGGCGCCGTACGGCGGCGGTGTGGGCCGTTTTGGGGTCATTTCCGCCATCGCGGACTTTGCACTTCTGCCATGCCGTGGTGCTCGTGCCCGATGGGTCGGAATGGGCCGCACTTTGCTCCTTCGTGCAATGGCGGAAACGCTATTTACGCTCTGGCGGTCCGGTCAGTCACTTTCCGCCAGGGTCGTAATGAGGGCCACAGACTTTTGAGAATATGTTCCATTGATAGAACCCTCCTTCCTTCTTCACCCCAAAGCAATACAAATCTTTCTTCTATCAGGGTCACTTATTCACTCTCAGGAGAGAGTGTGTATTTTTCTATTAGAAATTACAATTGGTTTCATTTAACACAGCACTTCTCTACCCAGCACTAAAAACCCAGGCTTCAGTTATATTAAGCCCCCTCTGTTTAAAGGGCAATTCTGGGGAGTGGTGACAGGAATTTTGTTTTTGGACAGGGACACCCCTTTCTTTAGGGAGGTCTGGGGTTGACATGGTAAATAGGTGCATCCAATTACTTTACATGACTATAACTTGAATGACTGCAAGGAAAGAGGGTGGAAGTTTGAAACTCCCCCACGCTCTCCCTTCATCAATTTATATGGGTTTTAATTCAATTAATATTCAGTAAAATATGCTATGGGCCTACTCAATTTGAACCTCCCACTATTAAGGGGAAAATATCAAGGCAAGCAGATCTCCCACACACTTGGTTTCGTTGGATAAGCTACTTACATTGTTAGTCTTTGTTTTTGGTGCTCAGGAAAGTCAGTAGGGCTCCTCTTTTGGGAAAGCACAGAGATCTGATCAGGCACTTCAGACAAAGATAGCCACCAGCATCCAGCCTTCTGTTCCCACTCGCCTAAATCATAGGGCCCAGTCATCTTTTAAGCTTTCCCAATTGCTGTCTCCCAGGTAAAAATAATCATGCAACAATCTTTTGTCCTTTCCAACCAAGGTAGTATCAGGCAGTAGTCTCAGGATTCACCAAAGGTGGTTTTTGGGCAAGTCTCCAAGAAGATTTATTTATCCATTTGGGCAGCTGTCCTGGAAAGGTTAAATTCTGCCCCCTTCCTTCCGTTTTTCACCCAGATTATGTTTAGGCAGTCTTCCACACCCAGCGAGGTGGAGAGGGCAGGAGCCCCCAACCAACTCCAGCTTCAGCACAGAGGAGCACAGGACGCAACACATTGCTGGATCCAGACCCTCTACAGCAGCTGATCCCATCCTGGTGAGGGCTGCACTGCACACCTGCCCATTGCCGCCCTAATCCACTACTTTGTTCCCCCTTACCTGCTTCTCCAACCATCAGGAGCCACAAGCAGTTGAATCCCGTTTTTTTGTTTCATTTTCATCAAAACAAAATGTCGGGCGCTTCACGGCCCCAGACGGAGACTTGGATGCGCACGCGTTGCTAAGCAACGCACTGATTATTTGATCCACAACATCCGCCGGCAGACAGAAAGCCAGCGGCCCGACACGCCTGGGTGCGCGGCCAATGCCCCACCGCCCCCCTGGTGAGACTGGCACATTGGTAAGCAACTTTCCAACGCTCAAACTGCAGAACTACTAACTCCCTCATAGCTGTGCTTGTCCCATGATCCCTGCACTCTGTAGATCGCCCGACGACAAAAAAGTAACACTAATGGTCACCGAAATTCATGATCAGTCAGTAGACTCACACAAAGCTCTATGCCAACGCTCAATGCTATTTACTGCCAAAGGTAACCGTGCAGTACTATGGGCCTCATCACAAGTTGGGCGGTAGCCCCAGTGCTATTACCGCCAGGGCTATTAGCGCTACCGCCAAACCCCCGGCGCTATTATCGCCGGATCACGGGTTGAGCAGAACGGTTGGTTCCCATTCCCCATTGGGCCCATTTGGGAAATTCCTCATTCCCCATTGGGCCCAATGGGGAATTTTCACTCTATTGCCGCCAGTGGATTTCCCACCGCTGGTAATAGCGCCGAAAATACGCAAATTTGCTGCAGATTTGCCCCTAGCTAAGAGCTTGCATCACTTGACACCATTGCACCATTGAAGGTCAGAAAGAGCAAACCTCGACAACACTTAAACTCGTGGTTCGCACCCCACCTGAAAGCCATAAGACAAGAAAAACGTCTAATTGAAAAAATCTGGCGATCAGACCCTTCAGACCTTAAGAAAAACAACTTGACCAAACTCTCCACCCTATACAAGAAGGAAAATATCCTAGCCAAACAAACCTCCTACAACACCCGCATCTCCCAAGCCAAATCCAACACCAAAGAATTATTCGCTATCCTAAAAGAAGTAGAATCCCCTATTCAAGCTCCCGACTCCTGTCTGAAGGATAAAAACTGGTGCACGAATATACAGAATGCTCTGGCCAACAAGATATCAATGCTCTAGGTGAAAATTAATAATAAAAAAGACACCATTAGTACTACGAAGACCAACATCCATGAGAATACTACCAAGACTGACTCTAACCCCACATTTCCACTGCAACCCACCCCTACCCCACGACTCTACATACTTTCAGCTTTCACTTCCGCAAAGTATCCACCAAAGAAGTGGAGAAAGTTATTCTCTCCATCAAACCGTCCAATTGCCACGGTGACCCATGTCCAGCCCAACTTATAAAAGACGCTGCCCGTGAACTCTCCCCGTTCATTACCAAACTTATAAACGCATTCACCATACCCTGCAGCTTGAAACACTCCTGGGTCCTCCCCCCCTCAACCTTAAGACACAAATAGATACTCTAAGAGATAAAGGCAGCACAACACTTCTACTACTCCTTGACCTGTCGGCCGCAGTCGACTTGGTAGACCACACAATACTCTGCAACCATCTAGTCTCCGCAGCCTGCTTCTCCAAGGAAGCAGTTGCATGGATCCAGTCCTTCCTAGATAATAGGACAATGCGAGTCTTCTCGCCTATAGCAGCGGCTGACCCTACACCTATCTCATGCGGTGTACCCCAAGGCTCCTGCATTTCCCCTACTCTGTACAATATTTTGACAAAGCCCCTTTTCGATGATCTAGATGATCTAGGTATCACCTACACTAATTATGCTGATGATACACAGATCCTCATCCCGTTGACGGGAGATTATGACAAGGATTTGGCCTTTGTAAACAGAGTCTACCTCATCATCCAGGCATGGATGGCCTCCCACGGTCTATGCCTGAATGATGACAAAACAGAACTCCTTATCCTTGGTACACCATCCAACATTAAATAACTAGGCCCTAACTACACCTCATTCGCAATCGACAACAATAATATCACTATGGCCAAGGTAGTCAAAGCACTTGGCTTCCACCTAGACTCCATGCTCTCCTTTGGCAAACAAGTTAATACTTTGGCCTCAGCCACCTCCTATACTTGAAAGCTAATCAGAGAAGCCAAGCCCTTCCTCTCGCCTAATAACTGTATCACACTAGCGCAAGCCTTAATCTTATCTAAACTGGATTATTGCAATGCCTTATATATTGGCAGCAATAAACACATCATCTCCAAAATTCAAACTCTCCAAAACAATGCTTTAAGAGCTGCGTTAAGGCTTCCTAAAAAGGCCCATATATCTGACCTTAGGAGATCATTCAACTGGCTTTCTACTAAAGACAAAATCCTCCTCAAAACTGCATCCCTGACACACAAATGCCTCAACCACGCAGCCCCAAAATACTGCTCAGACAGATTTAATAGACAAACAGCCTCCTGCCCACTAAGAAAGGTCAATTCCAACCTCCTATTAGTACCTATATTTAGGCTAACCATGTCCGGTGGGAGCAGCTTCCCTGTTAAAGCAGCTCAATATTGGAAATCTCTCCCCCCTGCATCAAGGGAAGATCTACCCTACCTACAATTCTGAGCTAGCCTGATCCACTGGCTAAAGGAACAGGACTTCTGACCAGACTATACATGTATCCAGCCTGTACCCATTGTATATAAGTAACTATACTGCCTTACTATTTTTAGGTGTGTCTTACTGATCTATGCCACATTTTGTACACTTTCTTTCTGCCTGCCCATTGTGGCAGCTATACAGCACTGTAATACAGCTGTACCTATCCTTGTATACTTGCAACTGCCTTAACATGTGTATGTATGTCACACACATTCCCTCTGCCTATCTACGTTGTCTATTGTGTCGTGCATACAGCATTGTAATCTCAGCTGTACCTATCCTTGTACATATGTAACCTAAGCCTAACAAAATTCTTATGCTATCGCGCCCGAATACCCCTGGGTCTGGTGCGCAATATAAATAATAAAAACAAACAAACTTGTGCCCACAACTTGATTATTGATGCTCAGTATTGCCCACAATTGAATATTGCTGCTTAGAATTGCCCACAATTGATTATTGTTGCTCAGCACTGCCCACAATTAATTATTGCTGCTCAGTATTGCCCACAATTGAATATTGCCGTTCCTTGTGCCCACAACTTGATTACTGATGCTCAGTATTGCCCACAATTGAATATTGCTGCACAGCACTGCCCACAATTGATTATTGCTGCTTAGTATTGCCCACAATTGAATATTGCTACTCCCTGTGCCTGATTTGTGCTTGCAATATGGCCAACATTGCACGCCCGCCATCGTATATCCCTCCCACTCTCTTCCTACCATCCTACCCCCCACAAACCCTACTTCCAAGCTCCCCACACTAAATCCACCATCCACATGACACGTCCAAGAACCACTAGCTCCAGAAACCAACTACTGGGCCTCCGCTCCATACACCCACCTAAAACCTCTCAAGTCAGCAACTATAACTCACAGACCATAGGCAATCCAAACCTTGTGACTAACCTTACCCTACACAGCATGCCCAAGGCTCCACCTACCTCTACCACAAAGGAAGCAACCATAAGGATAAACAAAGAAAAGCCGACCCCATGAAACCTTCTAACCTGCAATGTGCACTGATCAATGCCAGATCCCTTCCTGCCCACGCCATTGAAAGCCATGACCTCCTAACCAACCTTGACCTCGACATCCTAGCCATCACTGAAACTTGGCAACACAATGCAGCTGTCCCTGCCCTGCCACTAACCATTCCACTAGGATACACCATCATTAGACAGGACAGACCTCTAACCACAGGCGGGGGAGTAGCCCTCATAGTAAAGGACCACTTAGAGATAAGACAATCCTCTTCCAATCTCGGAGAGAATATCGACTCCCTCGCAGCCCCGATCTCACTATCCTCCAATACTACCATCACCATCATTCTAGCTTACCGCCCACCAGGCCCTATATCTGACTTCCATGACAACCTTATACAGCCCCTAGCTGGAAACCTAAAAACAACCACTAAAACCATCCTCCTATGCGATCTCAATTTGGGATTCAATGACCAGAAGGACAGACCACCCATAGCCTTAGCACAAGCTCTCCAAGAACTATGCTTCGATCAAAAAAATCATGCACCTACACACTGCAAAGGACGCACACTTAACTGGGTTGCCAACCACAACTGTGACATCGACATCAGCTCCATCACACCCACCCCATGGTCCGACCACTCACTTATACATTTCCTCATCCATACACTTGCAACCCACAGCTAAAAAACTCAGCCCAACACCACCAGCCTTGGCTAGAAGCACAAGGATTCTCCCCTATCAATACACACTCACCATCAACCTCAACCCCGCCCCAGACTGAGAGGTACAGGCGGACATCTACAAATCCACAATCACTACTGCGATAGACATCATCACCCCTCTCCAAAAGAAAAAAGTCAAAAACTTCAAACACTCCAATACTTGGTTGTCATCAGAACTAAAGGAACTGCGCGCCAAAAAACGCAAAGCGCTGAACAAATGGCAAAGCTCCCCAATGCCTCTTCACTATCCCTGTACAAATCACTGGCTACACAATACAAAAAAGCAATTATTACAGCCAAATCTACATCATACAATGATAAATTATCCAATGCTAGATCTGAATCAAAAGAGCTCTTCACCATTTTCAAAGAACTATACAGAGCAGTCACCAAGACCTAAGAGATCGTTGAAGATCAAACTTGGTACAATACCATACAGTCCGCCCTTCTAAACAAAATTGAACTCCTGCAGAAGAAAATTCTGGACCACCACAAAAACCTCACTCAGCACATCAAATCAGCCTCCCATGCTGAGACTGAGAAAGAGGCCACAAAAGACCCAATTACACCCTTCAAATTCAGAGAAACCTCCGAACTAGAAGTAATAGAAATTGTGAACAAAATCAAGCCCTCCAATTTCAAAGGTGATGCCTGCCCCGCCAAAACTAGTGAAAGATTGCGTAGAAACACTTGCACCGTTTCTCAAGTCTTTTATCAATGCCTCCTTTAACTCTAACTCAGTCCCAGATAGCCTAGAAGAAGCCAGGGTGCGCCCACTTCTCAAAAAAACAACTGTAGAGTCAGAAAATGCCAACAACTACAGACCCATCACCACCGTCCCCTTCCTGCTCAAGATTTTGGACAAAGTGGCTTACACACAAATCCAGCAATACCTGGAAAAAAATACCATCCTAGGAAAAAGACAATCAGGCTTCCATCCAGGACAGGGAACTGAGTCTACCTTACTGGAGCTCAAAATACAACTCAGCGACATCATGGACAAAGGTAAACCAGCACTTCTGCTCCTGCTGGATCTGTCTGCCACCTTTGACCTGGTCAACCACGACATCCTAGGCATGCAACTAAAAAACGAAGCGCACTTCTCTCCTCAAGCCATCGCCTGGGTTACCTCCTTCCTCAAGGGTCGACTCATGAAAGTCTTCTCAGACTCCGCCTGTGCCACCTTGACCATTATCTACTGTGGAGTCCCACAGAGCTCATGTAGAGCCCCCACACTGTACAATATATTCACCCTCCCACTCTTCGATGATCTGGATCGTCGTGGCATAGCATACACCAACTATGCCGACGACACCCAAGTCCTACTCCCCCTCAAAGGCATCTATGAACAAGACGCTGCGGTGCTAACCAAGATTTACACAGCCATCCAAACTTGGATGGCAACCAACGGCCTCTGTTTAAATGGAGACAAAACAGAGATCCTCATAGTAGGCACCAAGGAAACCTTGAACAAACTCCCACCTCAATACAAAACCTTTGAAATTGACAACTCCACCTTTACAGTCTCCTCAGCAGTAAAAACCTTAGGAGTATACCTTGACTCAACTCTGTCAATGTCACATCAGGTCAATGCTATAGCCTCCTCCGCCGCGCTCACCACTATCAATGCGGTTAAACCTTTTCTTCTCTACTAAAAACTGCCTATCAATAGCGAGAGCAACAGAAGGCACCGAACTGGACTACTGCAATGCCCTTTTCCTGGGCACCTCTGAAAAAAATCTAAACAAAATGCAAATCACTCAGAACAATGCCCTGAGAGGAGCACTGAGTATTCCCAAAAGGGACCACATCTCTCAGGCCAGGAAAGAGGCCCATTGGCTACCAGTAAAAGAATGCATCCATTTCAAAACCATGGCCGTCACACATAGATGCCTCTCGGCTGACGCCCCTCCCTACTTATCTGAAAGGAGCACCCTCAACTCGTCCACCAGACCCACTAGATCCCATCTGACCAACCAGATCTACGTACCCACCTTCAAAAAAAGCAAAGTCAGTAGGTCCAACTTTCAACACCTAGCACCGAAAAGCTGGAACGCACTACCCACTGCACTAAGAAACGAAAATCCTACACCGCATTCCGCAAACAGCTGAAAACCACACTGTTCAGCTAACCCATCTCTTCACCTTTCCTTTACATATTGACTGTTTGTAACGTAACGATTGTACTTTCCTGCTGTAATGTATTCCTGTACCAAGTACTTACCTGCAGTAATGTATTCCTGTACCAAGTGAGCATACTGTAACAGCGCCACGATGCTCCCGGGCTGATGTGCGCTATACAAATCCAAATAAAATAAATAAATACATAAATAAATAAATGAATAAATAAATTCCCTCTGGCTAGTGCAGCTACTTTTTAACCTCTAAGACCCACCCCAGAAATGTTTAGATCAGGAGGGTTTAACTTATTAGCACTGAATTTCCATTGGACCATTACAGTCCTCTCCACCTCCAAGTTTCACCCCTCTCTGCGGATAGGCCCTTGGAGTTCTGAAATTGAAATCCTGGGAAGAACAAATACATCCACCAGAGTTACTATTCACACTTTTTAGATTTTTCACCTAAAAATTCACTATATGACCAAACTTTGCAATGTGCAAATAGGCATTATAACCTGCATTATTCAGGTTCAGCTAATCATGGCAGATTTATCAAAATGACTCCCATATCGGCAAAATATTGCATGTGCAAACTGTTTTTTCACTATTTACATACAATTAATAAATGTTAGTGTCACCAAACTCAGACAGTTACATGATTCCCAAATTGACTACCTCTCTGAGTTTCGGTCTCATGACATTTTCTCAGAAGATACCACCACATGTTCGATTGTAACTTGAATCCCGAAATTCAGATTTTGATGAAAATTGTAGCAACAGAACCACCTTGCAATACACTTTATATTGACACTGGAATGGCCTTAGTGCAACTTATCATTGCTGAGAAAATACACATTTATGATAGTCCATTTAAACTAATGGGAATCTTCAACATGTTTGCAGATCTTAACTTTCATTTCACAGTTTTCCTAAGTGTCAGTTTGTATTTCTTGTTCGAGGCATCTGTTCCAGTCAGCTGTTCCAGTGGTGACGTTGCCTGTAATTATCCAATCAGCTTTTGTTCTCTCACAGCTAAAGGTCATGCTGCTGTTTATCTCAGAGACCAGACCCCTGAGTCTTCTTCATCGCAACTGACTTCTGAGGAAATGTACAGTCCTGCCTCTAGCAACAACCACTTATATTGGTGAGGTTATAGGTCAAAGTTTCGAAAACAAAAGACACAAATGCCTTTTTTTCGACAGTAAAAGGATCGAAAAAAAGGATCAAAATGTTTTTTTTCTTTTTTTTATGGGGGGTTCCCCCCCAACCCCCTGTTTTTTCTTTATAAAAAAGTTTTTTATACATGGTACACTAAAACAATATATAAATAAATAAATATTAAAAAATGTTGATCCTTTTTTTCGGTTCTTTTGTTTTCGATCAAAAGGTCATTCGACCCTTTGCAGTCTAACCTTTGACTGGACACTTATTGGTGAATGTACATTTTCCCTGGGTCCATAAAGCCTATTTAATGGTTCATCTGAAAGAAAATACAGCCTTTTCAAACTGTTGCATTTATTCTTCATGTGAAGCCTTTGATTTATTTTTAACAACTTGCATCTCTCCATCACTGTTCAAGGCCCTTCTCATAATATGTTCATTTTGGCAAGGGAACATTTTTCTCCACGTCTTTATCTTCATCTGCAAAATACACATGCACAGCCCATTTTGAATGAGTGCATTTCTCTTGCACACATCATTTCTTTTTATGGGGCAAACAGAAAGTGAAACGCTGCGGTTCATTTTGTCATTCACAAAGGGCATCTTCAATTCCCTTGTGCAGTCTGATTTGATTTTTCACATATTCCTTGTTTCAACTGCAGAAAACACAGTATCTGCATTCACTAGGCACCTTGGCTGTGTTAAGGCAGGCTTTTCATTCTGCCAGTGCGCTTTTCCATGACAAAAGATATTTCTGCACATGTTGAGCTCATGTGGCCTTTCTGTTCATTTTCCTGGTTGTCATTAACCCCCACAGTTCAAACCTTTATGCCCCACCATTTTATAAAGTCACTAGTGCTAATATGCAGAGAGTAGTAGGCAGCCAGGATTAACTTAAGAGAGAAAGAAAGTTGCAAAGGAGGATGCATATTTAGGAGATAATAGGAGTGACAGAAAGGGATGTGTGGCACTGAGACAGGGGACACAAAGATAAAGAGAAGTGCCAGGGTGCATAGCGAGAGAAAGTGGACACAGACAGATTGTGGTAGAGACATACATGCATCATAGAAACAGAGGGGAGGGAGAGATGAGCTATCAAGAAAGCAGGTGAACCGAGAGAGAGTGCACAAAGACGAAGGGGGCTGACATGAGGAGGATGGAGGGAGATATTACATGTCCAACGCTAGCAGGCGTGTAGTTATGGTTAAGTTGCTAAACTCATAGGAAGACCACTTTTTGGGTGGCTTATAACTTCGCTCCCCCTGGAGGAATCCTCACCAAACTTTGCAAAAAAAGTATATGGCCCGCTCCGAATTTTATTGGCAAGTTTGATGAGGTTTTGTGCAAGGGGGCAACATTATAGGGGGTCCAAATGTTTTTCTTTCTCCATAGACTGAATGGGGAAAAAATGTGCGCACGGCTACAGCCTAAACGGCTGGATAGATTTTAACCAAATTGCGGCAGGAGCGGGGGCTTGGTTCCAAAAGCAGGCTTCTGTGTGTTTAGTGGAAATCCGACCAGTAATTTTGTTGCAAAGAACTGAAATTTACATCTAAAAACATTTTTGATATCTGGCTCCACTCGGCGGACCCATTTCCCTGTTTGCTCTGCGACAAAAGTCTCATTGGCTTGCAGTTCGCCGTGATTTTGGCAAACATTGGACGCAGCCGGTGGTTGGCTGGAGGGAAGCGTGCTGTGCATCAACATTTTTGGGAAATGCCACCATAGTGTGTCGGTGGATAGTGCCGCGCCGGAATGGGTTGCAAAACATGGTTTGCAGGATCAGGTGGGTGAAAGAGGGGATGAATAGTTTGGGGGAGTAAAAAGCAGAAAATATGATATATTTGTTTAGGGCGTAGAAGACGGTGGTGTGTGAGTGCTGTACCCGAACACTGCAGCAATTTTCCTGAGCCGGAAGGGGTTTCAAAACATGGTTTCAAGGATCAGGTGGGTGAAAGAGGGGATGAAAAGTTTGGGGGAGTGAAAAGTGGAAAATATGATATATTTGTTTAGGTCAAAGAAGATGGTGCTGTGCGAGGGGGGACAGGTGCAATGCAGCAATTTGTGGGTAGCTCTTCATGCGACAACCTTCTGTGGCGACTGCATGGACGCTCCATTGGGAATGGTGACTGCATTGCAGCTGATGCGAAAAAATTGACAATGTGTTGTGCTATTGGCTAGGGGTGTTGGTGCTTATGTTGTCTTTGTGGGTTTCCATTGTGTTGTGGCGGTGGTTAGGGGTGTCGGTGGCAGTGGTACGTTTGTCAAGTATGGTACATGGCCAAATGTTCCCATGCATGCCTCCATTGCCTTCTAGTGGTTGTGGGCAAGGCCTAGGCTTTTGGGTGCATGGGCGGAGGTCTAGGGTTTGGGCACCACCCACGCAATGCAGTGCTGCCATGCATGGGAGAGCAGTGAGGAAATTTTTAGGCAGCTCATCAGGTGACTACCATCTGTGGCTATTGCATGGATGCTCCATTGGGAATTGAGACTGCATGCAGATGGTGCAAAGAAATGGATAATGTGTTGTGCTGGTGGCTAGGGGTGCCAGTGGTTATGTTGACTTTGTGGCCGTAGGCCTCTGCATGTACCCAATAGGCTAGGATTTGGGCACAGCCTTGCTTCAGGAAGGGCAGTAAGACATTGCCACATAAAATAATTTATTTTCCATCACACATTTGCGATATGGACCATTTATGCAGCTACTGACATATACTATAGTGGCGGGTAGCTGCACAGGCGACTATCATCATTTTTTGGTGAGTACAGGCAGACTCCATTCGGGATAGGGAGTGCATTGGAGACAATATGAGGATATTTGCAGTCGGTGTACTATGTTGTGTTGTGCCTGCAAAGCCCCCACTGCCTTGTGTGCATGGTTAAGGTCTGTGGAACAAAAATTCTGGCCACTGGTTGAAAGTAGGTTTCAGAATGTTGCCTTGTTTGGGTCTGTTACTATACCCATACGTACCTGTAATCAGGAAAGCTACATGGCCACATGTTCCCATGCATGGCTCTATTGCCTTGTAGTGGGTGTGCCCAAGGACTAGGCTTTTGGGTGCATGGGCTGAGGCCGTAGGCCTCCGCATGCACTCAAGAGCCTAGGCCTTGGGCACAACCCCCGCAATGCAATGGGGCCATGTATGGGACCACATTGGTATGTGCATTGCACACATATGTATAAAGAGGGCATTCCCTTTGCCTTAGCTCATTTGGATAAGTTATTATAACCTTACCTTCTTACATCCCACAGACTTTTAAATATGTAAGTGTCCTAAGGTACTCAAGTTTGCAGAATCATAGTGGAGGAGATGTTAGACTTCCTACAGCAGCAGTGGTGAGACCTGCCACTATTTGCCTTTGGAATGGTGTGGCTGTGAACAGAGCCTTGCTTCATGGAGAGTAGTAAGACATTGGGACATGAAAGGATTGTTTTACCATCACACTTTTGCGATATGGACCATTTACGCAGCTACTCCCGTATCATTCATTGTTGGGTATCTGCACAGTCGGCTACCTTCAGAGCCCATTGGGGATGGGGAGAATAGTACAGATGATATCGGGATATTTCCATTTGGTGTACCATGTTGTGTTGGAAGAGGCAAGCCCCTACTGCCTTGTGTGCGTGGCTAGGGCCATTGGAACTAACAGTCTGGCCGCTGGTCGGAAGTAGGTTTCAGAATGTTGCCTTCTTTGGGTCTGTTCCTATACTGATATGTAACTCTAGCGTAAACTCTTGGAAGTATGCATCTCTCATGTGGTTGGTCACCATTACAGAATGGTTGTGGAGGACATTTTGCAGTTGGTACACCACCAGAGGTGGCATGCAGTGCCTGCCCTTGCATATGGTGCACATCATTGGACTTGTTGCCGTTCATGGATTGACATGCCACCATTTCTGTTTGGTATGGTGTGCCCCTGGTAATACCTTGTGCTTTGAGAGTGAAGAAAGATATTGCCACATTACACACATTACTAAGCATCACACATTTAAAGTATGGATAATGTACAGACTGACCCACTTATATTTGCACCAGACAAAACCATCTATGCCGTTAAGTCCCACTATATACAGGACGGCAGGCCATCTGACTGTTAGCTTTCTTTTGCATACTTTTTGAAATGGCCTATGAATGCGGTTGGCGTTCCTATTGTGTGCAATTCTAATGTGTGCATCCCTTCCATTACATATATGTGTGGGTGGGATACAGCTTCGCAACAGTCACTTGCATAGCTGACTTTAGTTGTGGAGAGTCATTGCTCAAGGCGTGCACTCCAGGTACTTTCATAATGTGCGTGCCTAGCGTAGCACACTCTTTCTGATGAGTACCTCGCTCCAGAAAGGAACAACATAACCAAAAGCGAAAGCACACATGCACACACAGAGCATACAGTTCCAGAAGATTCCCATACTTTCCGAACAACACTGTGAATTGTTACAAGAGCTTTATTTTGCTATAGAATGATCACGAGAACGTGTAAGGTGGCTGCAATCACTGCTCTTTTATTTCACAAACAAAATCCAGTGTGCACTGCTGTCTGTGCACTTCTATACTTCTTTTGTTGTCTGGCAAAGTGGAAAAGGGATTAATTTATGGTCCTTGGTGGGCCGGGTGGAAGAAGGCATTTTATTAGCAAGGTAGACAAGGTGGCAGCTGTTGCCTCTGTGATGCCTTACATCATAAGCGTTTGCGGTTGGTTCGTATTGCCGGAACCACAAATGGACATACAGGCCCATATCGGTCGGCCCAGATAACAACGACGGAAAACACATTGATTATGGTAATCTTGCTATGCTTGGTCCACCACCCGTCTGTTGGAAAGTGGAAGGGGTGGCACTCGCATTAAGGTGCAAGGTATCTGAGAAGAAACACGAATAAGAATAGATGTAAATAGCCGTTATTAGTGGCAGCGTACAGGACACAAGAGTTTGCGGGAAGGATGTCGTAATAGGTGGCTGCCTCATGGACCCTGTTCTGTGTGTTATTGAGTAGCGTCATATGTTAACCCACTGTCTTGCTCTCTGCTTTGTAGGTGATACTGTCCTTGTACGGCTCGACACAAGCGAACTGTCTTTGAAACGTTGCCACCAGGCTCTCCTTTCATGTGTTTCCTTTTTATAAAAATGACAGTGCTAGCAAGTGTTTTTAGACCCACGGCACAATGTGTCTTTGTGTGTCAAAAGGAAAAAAGTAAATAAAGAACCCTCATGGGGCACCCTTCAGATTGCAGGAGAATGCAGTAGCTGTTTTGCTAAAAAATACAACATTTAAATGTGACCTGTCAATGTTTAGGTGCCGGTTATCTGCTGCGTGCAATTCTGCCCATTATTACTTTCAATACAATGAGGGTGCGTAGAACTGGTAATTGTTTGAAAGGGCATAGTAAGGACAAAACAGGGAATGTAGCACTGCACGAGTAAGCATAAGGTGTGCTGTCGCACTGCATGAATTGCGTTACCTTTTCGTCTTGTCCTTTATGTCTGGATTTGCTGGGGATGAATGGCAAGAAAACGAAGTACAATCACAGTTGCAATGTACGGGGAATGGTGGAGACATGACACTGTAACGGCGCATGATTACTGCTGTCATAAACCTCCGTTCAATTCACACAGAGAAAGTGTGCAGTAAAGTAAATTCATAATTATGCTTACAGAAGTGTAGCCTAATACATTTTATTCCTTATACACATCTGATGTAAAGTTGTACTTACATAACTTCAGCAAATTCCATGCTTGTATTGGGTGGACGACAAATTGCAGTGTACAGCATATTGAATCGTTGCAGACTACCTTTGGGGCACATGGGCAGAGCAACTGCACTGTAAGTTATCTTTCCTTTTTTTCTACAATTACATAGAATGTCTGCCCTTGGAGCTAATCATCCTTCCCACTCAAGGCTGTTTTACAATGAGCATTTGTCCTGTTGAAGGAGAGGTATGTTAGGTTTCGCTTTCCGGAGATGATGCTGGAAAAAAAAGGGATCCAGGTGCCAACGTGTTTCGATTGTAGCATGTATTTCCGAATGTTGGTAGGGTTGTTACGGTGAAGTTAGTAGGATGTATAAGGAGAGATGATGGTGCCATACACATGCTGCATTGAATGAACAGATGGCAACATACATAAAATGTGCATTTACAGTCCCTAAGGAACATTTATATGTGCAGTGTGTTACGAGGCAACGGTGGACGATGGCAGATTGTGTGTGCGCTGGATCAGAAAAATAATTACTTTGTACCTCCTTCAAACATTGTAATGTTCAAATGGTGTTTCCATTACACAATAAGAAAAGGAATTAGGAGTTTGAAAGTTTAAGTAGTAACGCAGTGTTTGCAATATGGCTTCCGAGCTATGTACCATGTGCTCCAGTACAATCCTTGTTGTATACCTTTTTTTTAATTGGTGTACATAACAATGAAGATGACCTAATGCCCTAAACGGTGCTAGTGGAATGTGAGGAGGCAAATGTTGCAGCACTTAGGACAGTTATGTAAGGCATATGGATGCATTGTTCAGTTTGCATTGTTGTGATTGTGAAGGTTATCGGGTAGGTTACTGTACTGTTGTGTATTCAGTGTGTCCACTTATTATAAGCTTAGGTGAACAGTGTACATAGGAAACAGGTTATCTATTGTGTGGAAGAAATGCAAGGCAATGTCAACTGCAGTCGCTAAGGGGTAGGTGGCTGTGTTATGTGTGGGGGTTCTGGTACGTGGCTAGATGTTTGTATGCATAGTTGTACAGTGCAGCAGCAGTTGTGGGCAGGGTCTACAATATTGAGTGCATTCCTGGAGCCCGTACACTGTACTGGGTGTAGTGAAGCATGTAGGGTGTAGGCACAAGCTGCGTAGTGTATTATAGGTCTACATTGCAAATTCTGGCATTGCTATCTACATTGCAGAAATGAGTGCACACATTGCACTGTGGACATTGTAGAGAAGTATGATACCAATAATGTCATACTTACTGTTTGGATTGGGGAAGGTCCGTGGGGAGGCTCTGTGTTGTTTTTTGTCTATGGAATGTGAAATGTTGTAGTAGTTGCTGCATTATCTGTGGGAAAAGAGAACAGAACATGTTAGAGCAGGTATTTTGTTACTTTGCAGTCCACAACATTGCATATATTTATTTACTTTGTGGACCCTCATAACTAGTACTTCCTAAATACTATGCTCTGAACCAGTGTACCGTGCAATGTGCAAAGTTCCTGTGTTTCTTTGCATGATCATTGGGTCTGTGGGGAAAAAAATCCATAATGGATTAAAAAAACTTCAAAATGTCTTTACTGCTATGGTGCACAATGAATTACAGTAACATGCAGTGGTTATAGCAATTTTTTAAGGTGTGCTCTTCAAGTAGGAGGAAATGTAATGGTTTCTTGCCTATACATGTTGATAGGATGGGTGGTGTTGTATAGCAGTTGGTGTTTTGTAAATGTTTACCTGCTTTGTTTTTGTAGCACTATTTCTTTATGCGTTTGATTGCTGCTGGAGTTTTCCAAGTATTGTGGCATTGTACTTTGCTACTGTAGAATTGTGACGGTAGTTATGTACCTGTTGGCGTACTGTAACTGCTCATACCTCGGAAGAATTTGAGTATATGTTTGAAGCACAGTGGTTGATGAAGATTGAGTTGGGTTGTTGTAATGCTGGTAATAACATTGTAGTATTCTGGTTGCAGTTAGATACCAGATGGCATGTTCTAACTGTTTACAGTGTCCCATTCCTATAGGTTACGTTAACAAGCTTGTGCATTCCTGTTGCCACTTTCACATCTGTGTACATTCAGAAGTGGTGGTATACCACCATGGGTTTATGCAGTGATAGTTCCATGTGTATAGAATTTGTATGCATATTCTTAGAGAGGTGGTGACTCATTTGCGTACTTGGTGGTTTCAAAGGTTACTGAGGATAGTTTTGAACCCTCATACTTAGTACTTTCCCTTTTAAGTATCATGTGGAAAATACTGCTACTGTCATTTGTGTACACGTATTGGTTGTCTGAGTGTACTCCTTGGGTTAATTGGGGATAAAATTGTCCAACACACACTGTAATGCATTTCTTGAATACTTGCTGTATGCTAAGTTGCTTTAGGTCGACAGTGTGGAAGGTAATTATTTTTTGTGCAATTACGAAGGTACTGGTGGGTGCTGGGGAGTAGGGTATTGCAGGTTTGTACATCAATGACTAAAGTTTGGCTTCAAGAAGATTAAGTAGGCATTTGCAAGATTTGCAGGTAATCTCTGCTTTGGAATGATGGCAGTATCATTGTATTCCCACATGACCATTGCTTTCTAATGTATGTGGTGTAGTGGCCTGCACTGGTTGTGTTGCCTGTGTGGTAGATTATGGCTACTGTTGTGAAGGTTTTCTTGCCAAGTTATACCTGCCCATGTGTGAAGGCAGTCAGTTTTCAGTTGTTTTTGGTTCCATCTGCATTATATCTTAAGAGCATTACAATTACATATTGACTATGTGAGTGTATATGTAGCGTCAAACGATTATCAGAATTGCACGACGTACACAATATGCTATGGTTGGCATTTTGCACCAGTTGCTGAAATGGAATGCAGTCACAGTTAGGTATTGATACATACACACAGCATTCGTTGGGGACTTGTTTCTGAATAGCATGGTTGCAGAGAGTGCATGTATGTTTCCACATGTAGGAAATATGAAAGATTTCATTTATGAGTATGTTTTTCCTTTCCAGTATTTGTAGTAAGTACACTAGAAATTCCTGTGGATCTTCTTGTTTGTTTAACATGAATGTCACCGTTCCAGCACAGTAGTCCAATTCTTGCCTTATTCCTGAGACACTGTAAATGTTTTCAGGATTACTTACTGCATTTCTGTGAAGGACGAGCATTTGTAAACACAACTGGTCTGCGCAATTTAAATAAATGTTTTCAACAATTGCTGGCATTTGGAATAGAACATTCATTGATACATTTGCATAGCAATTAACACCTGTTGTATTAGAAAATTTGAATGGACCATGTATTTCTGTGTCTGAGTACTTTGACGGAAGGGCACGTGCTTTCGTTTGAAGAGGCACTTTTCATTGTGTGTGGAGTTGGGTATATCGTGTCTTGTTTAGTCCTTTTGTCTGTTCTTTTGGTAGTTTATGGAGTATGAGCTGATTTCAATGTCTTTGGTGGTTCTGTTGGCAAATCATTTCGAACTTCTGATTGAATGAGCTTTCTTTTGAAACCTTTGGGTTTCTGAGGAACAGGGTACATGTTCAGATGGGGTGTGTGGAGTTCACGTAGTCTATTGTACTCTATGATGCAAGGAATGTCTGCGCTGACTGCAGTTGCATCAAAATTCACTAGATACAGTCCTTCCAGTGTACGTAGCCATGACAGTGCTATGTAACTCATGCCTTCTTTAAAGACTGTGCTGCCAATATCAATCAATACTTGATCTAAGGTTAGACCTTGCAATTTATGAATAGTTACTGCTAGCGACAGAGAAAACTGGTCTCTGCGTACATACATGTCTTTGAAAAGACGGAATCATGCCGTTGTGTGTCCTATTTTTTTTTAAATTCTGAAAGTTTGTCAAAGTGGATGTTGACAAACTGAATTCTGTTGTCCTATGGGTATGTCTGGAAGCCAACAACTGTACCAAGTTCTCTATTAACTAAATCTTGCTATATGTCAAGGTTACGCTTTAGCATTACTCTACATTTCACACATAATGTTAACATTTTCTCCAAAACTGCTGTGTTGGAGATAGAGTTTTCTATGGAATTTAGCCGTGCTATGGCTTGTTGACACATAGGTTTTGTTATACTGTGTACGTCCAGTTGTTTGTCTGTGGCGTGAATTTCCACTAGTGGTTGTTTTTCCTTTTTCAGCATTGTTGCATTGAATTGTGCACAGCTTGCTAGAGTTGGCATTAAGGACATACAGGTAACATTTTTGTGAGATAATTGTTCCGTGACATCAGCAGCACATGTGTTACACCCGTACAGCACATGGATGCATCTAGTATTGAGGGTAGACTGCGCCTCCTTTGATAGTACACCAATCTGTATGTTTTTTTAAATGTTGGCGTAGGTGAGGTCTGTAGACTGACGCATGTTTTGAGTTAGTTCTCTGTATTGGAAATGTTGCCAGAGATTTACATTCCCAATGCTTCCAAGACTTTTACGGCACACTTTGTGTCCTAAGGTTTTGAAGATATGTTCACCTTTCACTGCATGCTCACTTCATCCATTAGGAGCATTTTCATTTGTTTCAAAACTCTGCTTAGCTCCATAATAGCTTCTGCTGAAAGTTTATAGTAGTCTAATTTGTTTTGGTGTTCTACTGGAAGGAGTAGCAATCGGTGTAGAGTGGACTCCACCTATGTTGTAGGCAGCTAAACCTGTGGAGGCAGTTACAACAGTTGTAAGGTTGTTGTTTTCTAATTGTTGGAGGTATTTACTGATCATTTTTATTAAGAATGTTTTCCCTGACCCAGCTTCTCCACTTACATACAGCAGTATAGGTTTGTAGTTGTCACAGGTACAAGTTTTACTTTCGTGCTGTATACCATGTTCAATTTTTCCACTTACTTCTCAAAAAATGGTACGCTGCTCATTGTTTAGTTGCGATTTCAGTACAGCCACCTCTTCTACAGATTGCTCCTACTGAAACATGATGGTGGTTACTTCCGTCATGGCTAATTCTGCCTCACTTGCTATGAGTGGCTGTCCAAGTGGTTCTTGGCTGCCTGTTACAGAAGGTTCACTGCTCTCAGAAGTGTCTACATTTAGTTATGCTTGAAGTTCTTCTTCTTCTTGGCGTTCATTGTCCAATATCGTTTTGTAGCGTGTAAAGTTTTGATCTGTAATTGTACTTTCACTTGCACTGAAAGCATCTTCATGGGAGGCGTGGGTGCCTAATACATCTTCTTTTATCCATGGTTTGAAAAGTTGCAGTAGGGCCATGTAGTACAGTTTTTTGTGTTGAGGACATTTTAATGACAATTTCATATGATTAATTAGGCTGCGTTTGGTAAGTTTCACTAGGCTGCCTTCACAACCTTCCACTCTGTATCTACCTTTTTTCTCATCTGGTTTAATGTTATTTGTGTATGAGAAGTTTTGGGCTATTTTGTACAGATACATGGCTTCTAAAGTAATATTCCTGTTTCGGATAGTATGTGTGCAATAAGTTGTTCTTCAAAATGTCCTGGCTGTTGGGATCATTTTTGGCTATTGTTTGTATGTCTTTGTATGATTTCAGTACTCTTTTTCTGGATGCAGCAGGACCAAGGCTTAGCCACACTATGTTGTCAGATTTGCCATATGAGGCGATGCCGGTTAAACAGTCTGCAACTTCGTAGCAGCCACATTTTCTATGGGACAGCATTTCTATGCCAAAGATGTACAATTTTTGTGCATATGTTTTTTTCAGATAATATGTGATCCCAGAGGTCTTTGAGCTCTGTTTACTCTGCTTTGGTTAAGTAGGCTATGGCATACCGTGCAACTGCAGTTGAATTGTCTGCAATGTACTGTACATCAAGATTAGCATTCCATAGGAGGGCAATTATTGCATTTTAATCATTGATGTACTTTGATGCTTCTCTCCTTTTTATGCATTATGTGTTCTTAGGGGATTTCCCTTTCAGACTGTGTCGAACCAAAGACATGAAGCTGTTTACTTGCCCTGTTGCTGAAACTGGTCTAGCGAAACCAAAGCAACATTTGGTGTAGTATTTGCCTCTGTTCTTAAATGTGTGCCGACAATACTTGCTACACTTGTGTCTTTGGAATTGCAAAACTTGTGTGTTTAGGTCACTATGTGTACTTTCTGAAGGGATTTCGCAAGTGACATATTTGTGAATGAACTGCAACACAGTTCATCACCCTTCTCACCAAATTTAGGAGCATTTTTAATCCACAAAAGCATGTGAATGTGTGGTGCTCCTCTGGCTTGATATTATTTTCTCCAAAAGAAGTGTTCCACTTTTCCGAGGGGAGGAAGTGCTTTATTGCAAATGAAGTGCAGCATGGCAAGGAAGTGAAGATGGAAGTACCGTGAAACATTTACATGATCAAGAGAGCAAAGTTCTCCTGGTGCTTTCATGTCTACACCTGTTTTGTTTTTGTTTGCTATGCGTAGGAATGTGTGCAAGTCTTCCCACTCATACTCTGCACAACTTAAAGTGACAAACCATGTGGGTGGACAAAGGTTGTGTAGCATACACCATTCATCTTTGTGCCATCAGAACCAGTACTCTTTTGTACCATGCATGTTTGCCTAGAGATTTGTAATATTTGACTGTAAAACTTTGTCCTTGTCTTATACCTTTTGAAGTAGCTCTGCAGCAGACATGTTTTGAAAATGGGAACCTGTTTTCAATGTGTGTGCAACTCCATAACATAGCGTTGCCAGTTCACTTTCAAAGAGGAGGTGGAATATGTACTGTGCATTCTGTCTAAATCTAGGGTCTTCAGAATTCATTCGTAAACAGCGGTATTCTGATGCTGTTATTTGTGTGCATCGTTCATTATATCTTCCACCTTTTCCAGTCGGGAAGAGTAGATGAAAGGCTTGTGCTTCCACACTTTTTTCCCATACACTGATTGGCGCTCCTTTGGCTTGCCGCATTTGATATGTTTCTAGTGCATCGTCTATAGTGTCTTTGGAGTGCAGTGGATGAATTGTATAGTGATCTAAAATATTGGATGCTGTAGTAGGATCTAGACGTTCAGTTTGGCCTGTTGTTGTGGAGTCCTGAATTATTGCAGTGGTTTCTCTCAGGTTTTCTTCAATGTTTATTTCCTTGTAGCATTCATTGTTTTTTTTAAGGTATTCCAAGGCTTCCCTAACTTTGTTTAAGTCCACTAGTTGCTGCCAAATGTTTTTTTTCTTTTGTAGGTACACCATTTACAAGAATAATCAAAGATTCTTGCATTGGCCTTTGCACTCGTAGAGTGTCTACATTTTCTTTGAGATCTAATGGTAAATTGATCACTTTTCCACAAATGCCTCTCAGTATTTCGGTGCGAGGCAATTTTGCAGTTTTTGGTTGATGTTGTATTAATGCTTGAAATGGGTGCACTGTTTATAATGCTCTCATACAAATTAAGCTGCTGCCTTTCGTTTGGCAGTGGAAATACTTTCAAATTATTACTGATCGCCTGTGAAGGCATTTGATTACTGTCAAGTTTTCCAGTGCAGTATGTGCACAGTATGTGCACATTATGGAGGTGTTAGTAATTTCGTATGTGTTTTCAGCTATAAGGTACAGAGCTAATTGAAACCATGGGGATTCCTTGTTGTCTTCTATTTTCTTCATTATATCTATAGTTTTGGTGCTCTTTCTATAGAAAGTTCTACGACAACACACACATACTTGGTTTGGGATTTCAGCAGATGTGCTTTTGAAATTTTTTATTTCTGTTTTGTATGTGTGACATAAAAAGTTGACATCTGCAATGTTGTCAGTACTGTTGTCTGAAAATGCTGGAGTTTGTAAGTGCTCTTCCTTTGGGTGTGCTCTATGTCTTCGAGCACTTGTTTGGCTGTACCTTGTAGGAGAATGTCATCTAACTGTTGCAGTGCTAAAGCTGGACTTTTTGCATAGTACAGTTTGTAAACTAGATTTCTGACAGTTGAATGGTGGGTTGCTAACATTTTTATATGGTGGAAGGTGCTTTTGCAAGCAGGACCAGCAATACAGGCTAAGGAATGTCATTGTATTCCTGTGTAGTTGAGCACTGGACAGGAGTCCATAGTTTATAGTATTTTCATTTTTCTTTTTTGTTGCCTTTCACATAGTGATTGAGGAACTGTTGCAAAGATTTGATTAAGCATAGGCGAACGTTACACATTGATGTGCAAGGCCATTTGTAGGTGAGGCGTGTTGGTTTGGTGGAATGGAGAGTGACATCTAAGTTTGATGCGGATATTTCTGAAAGCAGTGTTTCTTCTTCCATCATGGTATTGTGTATCTTTTCATACCCTCGTCCTCTCCGTTGTAAGGCAATTTGGTCTGTTTGCTCTTGTTTGTATGATTCTTCATTGAAGTGTGGCTCTGTGTTGGTGGTTTGACTCCACTTACCTGTACAGATGTGGCCAAAGGTATCTATGCTGATATTGCATTTGTTTTGAAGTATTGATTGTAGTTTACCAATTAATGCTGTTAGCGGTTTCATTCTGTTTAAAATTACTTTAAACAATAGCCCGTTTCACGATAATTGCACTGTCTACAAGAGCTTCCAGGATTACTTTTCTGCAGTAAGTTTTGAGGGTTGAGCGTGTTTCTCCCCTCTATTTATAAGGTTCTGAAGCTGTGGTGGAAAGTTTTTTGTAAAAGTATTTTTTTATATGCTTGCTTGTGGTTACATTAGCATGTGTACATGGTCTGTTAGTAGTAGTGGAAGTTGCACTCTTTTTAGTGCTTTTCTTTTCATTGTCGCATTTTGACAGACGAATTACACTTTCTAGGTGCATCTAATTTGGTTAATGACTGTATTAGCTCTTCTCTTTCAACTTTCTGTAGAAGTTCTGCTTGCAGTGGATGGCTACTTTCTATGCTTTTAGGTTGTGTGGCTCTATTTCTGCATTGCTTTCTACGGAGTTGCAGTTTGGTAGGCATTGTGTAGTAGCTGTTGGAGAAGAAAGGGAAGTGTGGGTGTGCATATGTCCACATGCATATGTGTGCAATGTGCATGAGTGGTTGAATATGAGGGTATGCATATAAATGGCAGTGTGTCACTGTGTAGTGACCCCTAACGCTCAGTTGGGGACAGTTTCTTACTATGTGGGGATTAGTCTAATGGTGGCCAAATGGTGGTGACATAATAAACACTGAGCACCTGTTGAGGTGGCATGAGTAAAAATGAAGTACACACTGGTGGGTTGCTGCAAATCTATATTCTACAATACAAGAATGGTGCACTCTCCCAGTAAGACGTAAAACACTATAATGGTATTGTACTTACTTCGTTGCTTGGTGCGAGTTGGTTTATTGCAGGTTGTATTTTGAAGTGCAAACGCTAGTGGCTTTTAGGAGAGAGGTGGGTACTGCACTTGTATAAGAAGATGGTAAGAAAATATGTTGGCTAATGGCATAGTCATTGCATTTGTACAATATATTCTTTAAAAATGTAGGGGGGTGTCTTGGCATGTGTGTGTGTGTATAATGGATGGCTTACTATATGAAAGGGGACATGGGAGCATAAGCATGTTTGTTGAAGGGGTATGTGGGTTATTTGCAAGTATATTGTATGACGTCCTATTTAGCAAGTGTGTGTATTAGTGTAAGACTAATCACTTTGAGAATGGAGTACTTCTCATTGTGGAAGGATGACAAAAAGGTTCGTAAAGATGTACAGACTGCAAAGCAGAATATTTTGTGTGTGCATTTGCATGTACTTTTGTACATGTATATGCTATATGCTTGCTACATGAGTGGAGCCATTGTTTCCGTTCTTTAATTTCATTATGTGCACTTATGAATGTGACTGTTGTCAATGCACACATAAAAATTTATTTTTTCAAGAAATGTTGCAAACTATAAAGTGTGAAAGGTAAGTAGCAGGAAACTGTTGTTAAGCATGCAATGTATGTACTTGGCTTAGTTTGGAGAAATACGCTGACTGATCATTTTCTGTGCGATTTTTACACATTTTATAGGAGGTGCGTTAATGGGGCCAAGCATCGTAAAATTGACGGTACGAAAGAACAGAGTAACCGTTACCATATAATGGCTGCAATGGGCAAATGCCAACTTTGCCAGCACCTACCACTGCAGGAGCCATTTCATGTTAGGTGATGGGAGAAATAACAGTATGCATTTTCAGTACGTTATGGTGATTCAGTGCCAGGTACCGTGTTGCGACGGACGTATAACACAGTTGCAAATGTACTGTACAAAAAGTAGTGATACCTGCAGGGCGTGCTGCTGGGTGGCAATGCCGATGAATGTGGATGCACCACACGTAGATCGTTTTACAATACTTTCCAGTGCAGGTGCTTTTGATTCACCGGACACTTAAACTCTGCGTGTTTAACGGTTAGTATGGACTGTTCCACAGAGATAATAGCATTAGATGCAGAAATCTTGGATGTAATTGGTGGATGCGTCTATGACCGTTTAACAGTAGCCAATGAGGGTGTGCTGGAAACACAGTACTGGAAAGGGAAGAAGGGTTGCCCTGCTTTACTGGCACACGGCCCTCGCGGTAGTTGGGAAAGAGCACATACCACATGCTGTGCTTCTTATTATGCTTGCCATGGAAATGGGACTACGAATTATCCAATCAGGTGTATGTCTGCTTTTCTGTTGCATGCTGGGATATTCTTCTGTGCCCATGAGAACCTTAGTGCTTCTAATGTGACGTTTGTCATTGGAGGTGATAATTTTTTTCTACATATTGAAAATAGTCTTCGATTCACAATGTAAAGTGTCGTTTGCTTGGGTAATACTGCAAGCAGAAAAAGCAGAGACCAATCCCCAACAAATACCAAACAACAAAGTGGTTCTTTACAAGTCACTTTACAAAAAAAAACACTACCAACAAAGAGGTGAATATCTATCCTGCCTCAAATGTGCTTGCACACATCCCTCACCTCCACACAGGACAATATGTCTGCGAAAGCCGCGGCATTTGGAGATACGCACGTGCTACAGCCAGGTCTTTTCAGGGTGGCTGGCATGGTAATGGGACTGTGCAGGAGTTGGGATTGGTCAATTAGATTTCCTGGCCGTGGTGTGTAACAACAGATCATGCCAGAAGGTGTGTTTGAAAGTAGGAGAGCACATGTTTACGGGTATGGGTGTGCTGTTTCGTACGCAGATTATATGGGTTTTGGGCGACTCCTGGATACATTTGTTAAAGCTTTACGCCAAACGCTGTGAATTGGCTCCACACCTTGGGTTCCATAATGTCGATGTCCACTGGTACGGAATACGTGGGATGAAGTGGCTGCATGTGGGTCCTCTGTGTGCCGGTTTAGTGATGCTCGATCATCCAGGCCTTATTATTGATAATTGTGGAGGGAACAGTTTAGGACGTGTTAGCGGCATCTCACTGCAGTTTGCGATGAAGGAGACATTTCAGCAACTGATGGCCATGTTCCCAAACTCACACATTATTTTTTCTTGCATTGCCCAGAGAGAGATGTGACTGCATTCTTCCTCGTGTGGCCCACAATTGGAGAAAGCGCAGTGCAATGTGAACAAGGCCTTTTTGCAAGACTTTGGCATGTTCTCCATCCACAATGACAACATTACGTTTCATAGTAGCACATTTTTTCAATCTGATGGAGTTCATATGACTAATGCTGGCAATGAGCTGTTTCTGCGTAATATCCAAAATGCAGTGCAGCACTTCCTGCAAGTTTAGCAAGCATTTCCCCAGTGGGTGTTCAACACTTCCAACCTTACACACACAAAAAGCACAAAAAGGCTCTTTTCAGAGCCACCCCTTCGTTTTGGGAATGCGTACAATGTTTTTGACAGAGCCGCGCCACCCATTGTTCACCATCCTCTACGCGATGCGTATAGGGTGTGGCACAGCCTGCATGCTTTCATTGAAAATCTATTTTTGAACAGTACAATGTGGCTCTAAAAAGAGCCTTTTTGGCTCCATCCATTCTGGTTGTATTGATATTGATATTGATATTGTATTTCTATCACGCTCATACACAAGTGCTTGAGAGCGCGACAAGGCAAGGGAGGGGAACAGGGGAGAACAAAACAGCAATCTTACTAGGCCCAGTGACATTGAGAACATATGGGAGAAGGAGAGGAGAAAAGTGCATGGAAGGGGGGAGAAGTGGAAAGTGTGAAGCAAAGGAGAAACAGATACATCATAATAAATAAATAAAAAATAAAGGCAACAAACAGTGGTAGTGCAGCGAGTAATTTGCAAGTGCTAGGTTTAAGGCAGCAGACAGGGTAGGTCTGATAAGTGCAGGAAGAAAAAAGGGGGGCTGTATGGGTACAGATACAGACCCTAGTGCAAGGGGTGGCCCGGAGGCAGTGCGGGAGGGTGGCAGGGTGAGCAGGTACCTGGGCCCGGAGGACAGAGGGTGGCCAGGTGCACGATTCTCCTCAAGTTTTAGACTAGCAGGGAGGCTTTTCCAGCGGGAGGCACCAGCCAAAGACAGAGATCTACCCCAAGCTTGTTTCTTTGAAAAACAACTGACCCTGAGGGAGTCAGAGATAGAGGAGCGAAGAGCTCGAGAGAGGAGGTATTTGCGGAGGGATAGCTGAAGGTATTTTGGACCCAGGCCCCAGAAAGCCTTGTGATATCATCAATGAAATTTGTGTTGCCAGCTTTGATGCCATGGCTGTTAGTCCTTGCAGTGCACAGTGGTAGCGCAAGTTATGGTTGCTTAGCTACCATAACTGGTGCATTTCTGGGGGTTTTCAGTTTTACCTGTAACTATAACGTCCCTGTAACAACATTTGTCCATTGAATTGCATAGATTTTTACTAGTGCAACTTAACCATAATGTCCCTTTAACAACATTTTTTGTCAGTGATGCATGTATTCAATGAAAAAACTTTGTTAAGGGGACATTATGGTTAAGTTGTGCTACTAAAACCTATGAAATTCAGTAAAAGAAACGTTAAAAGGACGTTTTGGTTACAATTAAAACTGAAAAAACCCTGAAATTCGCCAAACCCTGAAATTCGCCAGTCATGGTAAGCTAAGCAACCATAACTCGCGCCACCTCCATGCACTGCTAAGACTAACACCCAGGACATCAAAGACGACATCACAAATATCATTGATGACATCACTGATGACATCACATGCCTAGCCCCTTCTTTTTTGTTCAGTGACATATCTAGGCCAAGTGGTTTTATTTAATGACAGTCAGAAACTTAACATTCAAAAGGTATGACATTTATAGATGTCCGCCTTTCCATAATTTACCAAAATGGGGGTGTTCTAAGGACACTACACATTTATTCGTATTGTTGGCAATCAAAAAAGAGGTGTTCTTAGGACACACAAGATGTCCACCTGTCCATAATTTACCCAAATGGGGGTGTCCTAAGGACACTATACCTGTTCAAATTGGCGGTAGTCAAAATGGGGGTGTCCGCAGAACACTAAATATGTCCGCATGTTCGTAGCTATGCAAAATAAAGTGTCCTAAGAACATTTCCCCTGTTCACATTGTCCGTAACCAGAATGAATATTTCCGTAGAACACATAGCCCATCACCCTGTCCGCAAAGTTCTGATGCACATTTGATCAGGGACCTGAACACTGTCCGTAGAACACCCACGTGCATGCGTAGCACATCCATGCCCCTACGAACATCGTTCCTGTCCGCAACTGTCCGCCGCACGTGTGTCGCACTTTTAATTGGTTTGGGGACTGGAACACTGTCCGTAGAACACCCGCACGCATGTGTAGATCTGACCCCATGCATTTGGTGTCCTATGGACATCGTTCCCATTCAGCAACATGTCCTCGATGTCATCATGTGACCATACCGCGCTAAGCGTAACAAACACTGTCCGGGACCCCGGACACCTAAAAGGTGATTTTCTCAGCAATCCAAGGTATTTTCCTGAGAAAGTTCACCCTTGCACATGTCCCACACTATGTCCCTGGTGATCTACATAATTTTTGGAGTCTTTTGAGCCCTTTCTTGGTGTTCGAAATGTTCGGGGACAGCACGGATGTCCGCGGACCTCTAAATTCTTTGTGGTGCTGCCCTGTCACAACCATTGCACTTTTCGCTGTGAGGAAGTGGTGGCTCTGAAAAGAGCCTTTTTGTGGTGTTTTTTTGTGTTTCGAAAACTTCAAATGGTCTGCACCTACTGCAAAATGAATTGCTGTGATTCCAAAAAAGGTTGCAATACATTTTGTATATTTCACAGAAAAATCTGATTGTCGGCATAAGTAAAATGTACTCCATCTCTGCGAAAAATGTTTGTACTACGAAATATAATGTTTTCATTGTGAAAAGAGGACTTACCAATTTCTCTCAAAAAGGCACAGTCAGCCTTGTTAACATTGCACCTTGCTTTCTCGCTTTGTGGACCAAATGAAGAAGAAGGAAGCCACATTTGTCTCTGCCCAATACGGCAAAAAAAGACTCTGGAGTTTGGATATATGTCCATGACTTTCCCAAGTGCTTCTTTCATTGCAAATTGCAAACAGATTCCAGACACATGTCCTAAACTGTTCCCTCCACAATGAATAATAATAATGTCTGGATGACACTGTCACCAAAGTAGCACAAAGAGGTACCAAATCCAGCCACTCCATTCCACGCACTCCATGGCAGTGCACTTCCACATGAGGGAATCCAAGATGTACAGCCACTCCGCAGCGATCTGCATGCACCTCCAACCAATTTATCTACGAATCTCCCAAAATCCAGACAATCTGCTTTCTGAAACAGACAGCCATAGCTATCTCCTCTCCTCTCAGGAAAAATAATTTCTAACAAACTCTCAGCTCACACATAACACCCAGTGAACTCTATTGACCAATCCCTTGCTGTGCTACGTCTCATTTGCATCCCTCTCAACCTCAAAAATCCTGTATGAAATACGCGCTGCCCGAGGACAACCGTGGTGTTTGCGGACAAATTGAAAAATCTGAGCATGGAGAATTAAAATTTAAATGGTGTGCGCTATTTCCTATTTGAGGTTGGCTCTGAAAAGAGCCTTTTTTTGGTTGTTTTGCAGTTGCGTCAGAAACACCTTTTATTTTGTTTTTTTTGGGGGGTTTTCTAAGTTTGCTCCACAAATCGTCACATTACCTTCTCCAAAGCAACCCTTATGTTTCAAAACAGCATGGCATTTCCCATAAAAGATAAAGACATGCCATCTTCTTTAAAGTAATCAACATTAACAGAGTCAATGTTCTCATTGTTGCAAAAGAACATGCCAGCTCTAGTCATAAAAGCAAACATGCCTCGGTTGATTAAGCACCTACCAACATTTTGCTGAGGACAAAAACCAGAACTATTTTCCCATATTGGCCTACGTATCAAACTAGAAAAAATAATCTTGACATTTGGAAGTAGTTTCATTACTGCCTGAACCAAGTTTTGGAAATCTTGCAACAAAGTAGGGGCACTGACATAGCCCAAATGCAAAGCATCACAGTGCAGAACAACCACATGTAAACTATTATACCTAGCCATATCCTTGCAAACCTCTACAATTGCCTGCAAATTAAAACCAGGCACAGTGCACCACACCACCTCCACTCCTTTTGTGTCAAAATGGTTAGCCACATTCCTAGATTTAGCATACTGCTCCAAACCATTCACAAACATATCTCCAAGCACCACCACCCTGATTTTCTCCACCTCTGCCATCTTCACTACACACAGCCTCTTTCAATACGAAGCAGAACCTCAACACCTCATTGGCTAATCCTCAAAATACACTCCCATTTCATGCTCAGAAGACCCAGATGTGGCATGTCCTGTCTGCGAACAGCAGTGCTGTCCGTGGAGTGTGTAAGTAACACTGGAGCAGCCCTTCTACCCTTTCCACTTCACTCTCTGCACCATTACCTCATTGGCTACTGTTAAGCAGTCACACAACCATCCACCAATCACATGCAAGACCTCTACATCTAACTCCATCATCACAATTCAGCACTTTAGATGTACTGTTGATCACTCCGAGTACAATTGCGCTGTGACTACAGAGCACCTACACCAACTACTAGTAAACTCTCCAACATATCTACTTGCAGGTTCATGCACATCCACATGCATGAACACAAAGTACAGGTATGAATATTTTTTGCACATTACATCATACATGCCAACATTTCGACCCACCTGGGAGGGACATTTCCTCTGAAAAATCGGGAGACAACATTTGTGTCATAAGAATGCATTGGGCAAAGATGTATTTTCGGCAGGAGAACGTGAAAAATAACAATATTTTTCACAGAAAAATCAGGAGTCTCCCGCCAAAATTGGGAGGATTGGCATGTATGGTACATGTACATCTCTTGTATAAATGCATATAAACAGACTAACTACCACTTACCCTGTGTAACCTGTAAAACAAACTTTCTGTCATTTCTCCCATCTACTATGATCAAGTGTCCCTTGCAAAGTTGTCTACTCTCCACATTTTTATTTACCCATATTATTAACTGCAGTGTGCAAACTGTTATTTTCTTCATTCATTCTATCATTTCTGTAACCACTGCCACGTATTTAACCAACTTTCAACCAACGATAGTATTTAACGCATTATAGTGCATAAGATGTACATACAATTTCCTTTCTATAAATTCTGCATATTTCACATACATTCTATCATTTCAACTTCCTTTATAAATGACTATATTAGTAATCAGACACAACACACACAGCTATCTAGCAAAGTGTCATTTCATTTTAAAAGATGGGAGAAATAACAGTATAATTATGGAAAAAGGCTTTCTAGTGTGTTATAAAATTACACGCAGCCAGGATGAGTACATGCATCTTTATTTATGCACACAGATAACCAATATACTTTGAAAGGCTCCCAGTTAAAACAACACCACTGCCTCTACAACTGTTCTTCCAATCTACACAGCTCTCATTCCAGCTGGTTGCCCATTCCGTTCTAGATTTCACAACAGCATTCAACTATGCACAGGTGCAGTCATATCTATCACATCATCTACAACTATGCACAGTGTTGTAAAGCAAGACATACAACATCTCCCCCCTTCTCTTCAGTCTGCAACACATGCACCAGGTCCTTCCTTGCACCCCTTACTTTATTTCAGACTCTCCCATCTCCAAGCTCCACTGAAATCAGTACTCACGTTTTTGAAAACATATCCCTTAAGCACCCCACATGCCACAAGCAAAATGTTTGGTAGCATTGAAGAGTTATGCTGCGTTGGTTGTGGCCAGGGCCTAGAGTCTAGGTTGCATGGGCTGCGGTCTATGGCCTCCGGCCATGCACCCAAGACTCTAGGCCCTGGCCACAACCACTGCAGCATAACACACCCATAGAAACAAACACCTACCAAATGACTACAACCCAAAAAGAATATATGCACCTCAAAACTATCCACTTCAATTAACATTCTAAAAAATAATTACAACCAACGTACAAACTCTTCAATACATACCCTCTTCACCCAATGCTCTTCTAACGACCCAAAACCAACATCATACTAAACTAAAATAGCCAGTAGTAGGCCCACACAATCCAACAAACAAACAAACACATATCAACGCACTATCCTATAAACACTATTAAACTACTACCAATCAGTACTCACATTTTTGAAAACATATCCCCTAAGCTGCCCATATACCACAAACAAAATGTTTGGTATCATTGTAGAGTTATGCTGTGGTGGTTGTGGCCAGGGCCTAGAGACTAGGGTGCATGGCCTACGGTCTATGGCCTCCGGCCATGCACCCAAGACTCTAGGCCCTGGCCACAACCACTGCAGCATAACACACCCATAGAAACAAACATCTACCAAATGACCACAACCCAAAAAAATAATACATGCACCTCAAAACTATCCACTTCAATTAACATTCTAAAAAATAATTACAACCAATGTACAAACTCTTCAATACATACCCTCTTCACCCAATGCTCTTCTAACGACCCAAAACCAACATCATACTAAACTAAAATAACCAGTAGTAGGCCCACACAATCCAACAAACAAACAAACACACGTCATCTCACTATCCTATAAACACTATTACACTACTACCAATCAGTACTCACATTTTTGAAAACATATCCCCTAAGCTGCCCAAATACCGTGAACAAAATGTTTGGTAGCATTGTAGAGTTATTCTGCGGTGGTTGTGGCCAGGGCCTAGAGTCTTGGGTGCATGGCCTACAGCCTACGGACTTCTTCACCCAATGCTCTTCCAACAACCCTAAACCAACATCATACTAAACTAAAATAGCCAGTAGTGCGCTCAGTGTCTAGTATGTCCACGGACAACCGCGGTGACCGCGGACACCGCAAACACATCACAGCCTTCTCCCACCTAAACAAATACAGCATTTGACCCATCTCTTACTCCCCACCCTCTCCAAGCACTCATACAACCACACACTCCCCAGAATTGAATTTATGCTCACTTCTAGCGCATGGCCGCGCATCCAATATGGCGGGTGCATCGAAACAATTTGATGCGGCTCACGCCAGATCCCAGTCAATCAGATAACACGTCACTTGTCCGCGGACATGACGCAAGCCGATTGTCCAATCGGTGTCCTGTCCGCGGAGCGAACAGGGAAGTGTGTCCGCAGAGCAGACATAGATATCATTAATTTCTCTGCCTTATGTTTTGTTTGTTTAAAAAAAAATACTGGACATATTTACACCAAATTAACAAAAGCATGCTTTCGGGACCAAGCCACCGCTCCTGTGGCAAATTTGGTGAAAATCCATCCAGCGGTTTGGGCTCTAGGCACAACAGACATTTCTTCCCATTATGTCTATGGGAAAAAAAATAATTTTGGTACCCCCGCTATAACTTTGCCCCACCTTGACCAAACCTCACTGAACTTTAAAAAATAATTCAGAGTGGGCCATATTCTTTTTTTGCAAAGTTTGGTGAAGATTCGTCCAGGGGGAGCAAAGTTATAAGCCATCCAAAAAGTGCTCTTCCTATGGGTTTAGCAACTTAACCATAACTAAACGGCCACTACGTGGGCTGTGTAACATATATATATATATATATATATATATATATATATATATATATATATATATATATATATATATATATATATATATATATACATATATATATTACACAGCCACGCTAGTGGCTGTGTAGTTATGGTTAAGTTGCTGTTTCCATAGGAAGAGCCTTTTTTGGGTGGCTTATAACCTCGCTCTCCCTGGACGGATCCTCACCAAACTTTGCAAAAAAGGTATATGGGTCACTCTGAATCCCTTTGCAAGGTTTGGTGAGGTTTGGTCCAGGGGGGGCAAAGTTATAAGGGGGGTCCCAAAACTTCTTTTTTTGCCATAGACTGAATGGGGAAAAAACTTTGCTCACGCCTACAGCCCAAACCGCTGGACGGATTTTCACCAAATTTTGGACCAGGAGTAGCGGCTTGGTCCCGAAAGCATGCTTTTGCAGATTTGGTGAAAATCCGTCCAGTAGTTTTTTATGAAATGAGCAAAAAATAGGTTAAAAAAAATTAGTGATATCTACGATCGCTCCGCGGACAGTGTCCTGATTGGCCAACCGGCTTGCGTCATGTGCGGACATGCAACGTGTTCGCTGATTGGACGGCAAAGAGCGTGAAGTACGTCAGATTTTCGGGAACGCCCGACATCTTGAATTCGCGGATGTCCGCGGACAGCGCGGTGAAACTTGGTGGAGAAATGCCATTTAGTAGAGTGTGTTGGTGTGTAAGACTGTTTGGGGAGGGTGGGGGAGTAAGGGATGGGTTAAATGTTGTATTTATTTAGGTGGTAGATCTCCTTGTTGTGTTCGATTTGTCCGCGGACAACACAGATGTCCTGAAATGTTCTAAATAAATGAAATGGGGGTGTTCTGAGGACAGTACGTCCGAACGTATGGTTCGTAGGCAAGTTGAAACTGTTCTAAGAACACACGCGGTGTACTGATATGTTCAATAATAAATGAAATGGGTGTGTATTGAGGACGGTATGTCTGTCCGTACTGTTCGCAAGCAAGTTGAAACTGTTCTAAGAGCACATGAAGTGTCCTGGGATGTTCGTTCATAAACAAAATGGGGGTGTCCTGAGGACGGGATGACTGTCCGTACTGTTCGCAAGCAAGTTGAAACTGTTCTAAGAACACATGAAGTGTCCTGGGATGTTCATCAATAAAGAAAATGGGAGTGTTCTGAGGATGGTATTTCTGTTCGGTTCGCTGGCAAGTTAAAATTATTCTAATACTAGATGATGTGTCCTAGGATGTTCGTAAATAAATACAATGGGGGTGTCCTGAGGACGGTATGTCTGTTCGTTTCATTCGCAAACAAGTTGAAACTGTTCTAAGAATACATCATGTGTCCTGGGATGTTCGTCAATAAACAAAATGGGGGTGTCCGGAGGACGGTATGACTGTTTGTACTGTTCGCAATCCAGTTGAAACTGTTCTAAGAACACATGAAGTGTCCTGGGATGTTCGTCAATAAACAAAATGGGAGTGTTCTGATGACGCTACATCTGTCCGTATTGTTCGCTAGCAAGTTGAAATTGTTCTAATAACATATGATGTGTCCTGGGATGTTCGCAAGCAAGTTGAAACTGTTCTAAGAACACATGAAGTGTCCTGGGATGTTCGCAAGCAAGTTGAAACTGTTCTAAGAACACATGAATTGTCCTGGGATGTTCGTCAATAAACAAAATGGGAGTGTTCTGAGGACGGTACATCTGTCCGTATTGTTCGCAATCAAGCTGAATCTGTCCTAAGAACACTTGTGGTGTCCTGAAATGTTCGTAAATAAACGAAATGGGAGTGTCCTGAGGATGCTGTCCGTATTGTTCACTGGCAAGTTGAATCTGTTCTAAGAATACTCATCATGTTCGCGGACATTAAAAGTGCCCATATGGCATAGTCAAAATGTTTGACTCTATGGGTGTGATATGCTGCGGTGGTTGTGGCCAGGGCATAGAGTCTTGGGTGCATGGACAAGACCAAATTTATAAGCACTATGGGTGTGATTGGCTGTGATGGTTGACCTTATTATAATATACTTACTGTTTGGTTTAGTAACTGGAGTACATGTATTTCTTGTTCATTTCTGTGATAAAAGGAAAAGGTCATGTTAGTATTGGTATTTTGTAACGACTTATAACATTGAATAATCAACATTTTTTTTTTTTACCGTCATATTTAGTAGATTACAAACCAGTGTACTGTGCAATTTGCTCAGTTACTGTGTTTGTTGCTAAAATCATTGGGTCTGTGGGAGAAAAAAAATCCATGTTGGATTAAAATAAAAAACTTTTTTGTTCTGCTACAGTCTATTTGTTTGTTTGTTTTCAGTGTTCACTTGTTGTTTCTGGCTAATGCTCTATATATTGGCTTGTTGCAGATTTTTGGAGCAGTTAGATACTTGTTGACATATTCTAACAGTCTATTTTTTGTTATAATGAAGTGGTGTTGATTTATCTGTTTGGATATTTAAAAATTTTGCAGTTAGATACCAGTTGGCATATTCTAACTGTCTATTTTTTGTTATAATGTAGTGGTATTGATTTATTTGTTTGGTTATTGAAAATCTTGGGGTAGTTAGATACCAGTTGGCGTATTCTAACCGTTTATTGTTTAATATAATTTAGTGGTATTCATTTATCTGTTTAGTTGTTGTAGAATCTTGGGGGAGCTAGATACCAGGTGGTGTATTCTAACTATCTATTTTTAGATATAATTTAGTAGTATTCATTTATCTGTTTAGTTGTTGTAGAATCTTGGGACAGTTATATAGCTGTTGGCATATTGTAACAGTTTATGGTTTTTTAATAGAAGTTTATTAATGTTTAAGTACAGTTTAGTTAATAAATTATGGTTTTAAGAAGATTAAATAAGCGTTTGTAAGATTTGCAGGTAATCTCTGCTTTAGAATAATGGTACTATCATTACATTCGAACCATCCACATTTTTTTATATATATGCAGTATAGTGACCTGCATTGGTAGTGGCTCCTGTGTGGTAGATTATACCTATTGTTGTGAAGGTTTTCTTACCAAAAGATACTTGACCATGTGTGAATCCAGTCAGCTTGCAGTTGTTTTTGGTACCATCTGCATTGTAACGTAGAAGCATTAGTATTACATATTTACTATGTGTTTGTATTAGTAAGGTGGAGCGATTATCCGAATTGCAGGTAGTACATAATCTACCATGGTTTGCATTTTGTACAAGTTGCTGAAATGGAACAGATTTACAATTAGGTATTGATAAATACACAAAGCGCTCATTGGGGATTTGTTCTTGTGTCACATTGTTGCAGAGAGTGCATGTATGTTTCCACATGTATGAAATCTGGAAGATTTCATGTATAGGTATGTTTTTGTTTTCCAGTACTTGTAGTAAGTACATTAGGATCTTCCTGTGAGTTTATAGTGAATTTCACCATTCCAGCAGAGTAGTCCAATTGTTGTCTTATTCCATAAACACTATGAGGCCGATTCATGGAAATAATGTGCGCGGAAAAACCGGCGCACGCGTGCGAAAACGTGCGATTCGCAGTGGCACAGAAAAAATCACAGAAAATCGCACAGAAAACAGCGCACATCCATTCATGGAAGCACGGGCACGCGCGAAATGTGGGATGTGCGCTGAGAAAGTGCGCGGCGTATGCTGGCGCACGCTGGCGCACAGGCCATCGAATGCCGTGCGATAAGGCCACAGCGAATTCGCACATAGCGCGGCGCACAGAACAAAAGTAGGCGTAACACGGGGCATCACACGCAGAATGGGGAACAACTCGTGAGAATGTGGGCGTCACGGGGGAAGTACAGGAGGCAAGTGCGCAGAACGCCCACACGCTCGCCTACAACACGTATTCATGGAATCGAATAGGGAAAAACAGCGCACGACCAAAGACGCGCACAGGCCCATACATGTCCGCCACACGAAAGCAGGCGGTAGCGTCCCTGCGCAGGAAAAAAATGTGCGCCAAAGTCCTACACGAGCGAGAAGGCCCACACGCGATCGGGCCTGGGGGAGCGTGTGCGTGTCTTTCAGGGGTGCGCGTGAAGTTCCACACGCGATTGGCCTGGGCGCGTGTATTTCAGGGGCACGCGGGTGTTATCACACGCGATTGTCCTGGGCGCGTGTATTTCAGGGGTGCGCGAGAAGATTCACACGCGTTTTGGCTGGGTGCGTGTACATCAGGGGTGCGCGAGAAGTTACACACGCGTTTTGGCTGGGTGCGTGTATATCAGGGTTGCGCGAGAAGTTTCACACGCGTTTTGGCTTGGTGCGTGTATATCAGGGGTGCGCAAGAAGTTTCACACGCGATGGGGCCTGGGGGAGCGGGGTGCGTGTATTTCAGGGGCCTGCGGGTGGTTTCACACGCGATGGGGCCTGGGGGAGCGGGTGCGTGTATTTCAGGGGCCTGCGGGTGGTTTCACACGCGATGGGGCCTGGGGGAGCGGGGCGTGTGTATTCCAGGGGCCTGCGGGTGGTTTCACACGCGATGGGGCCTGGGAGAGCGGGGTGCGTGTATTTCAGGGGCTTGCGTGTGGTTCCACATGCGATGGGGCCTGGGGGAGCGGGTGCGTGTATTTCAGGGGCCTGCGGGTGGTTTCACACGCGATGGGGCCTGGGGGAGCGGGTGCGTGTATTTCAGGGGCCTGCGGGTGGTTTCACACGCGATGGGGCCTGGGGGAGCGGGTGCGTGTATTTCAGGGGCTCGCGTGTGGTTCCACACGCGATCGGGCCCGGGCCTGGGGGAGCGGGGTACCACTACCCGTCTGCCTTAAGAACGCGTAGCCAACACCCACCCGCTGTGAAGCAATAGCGTGCGAACCCCAACGGCTGGAAAACACACGCACCGCACCCCCCGAAAGGCACGTACAGAGAAATGGAAATCCACGTGGGATCTCCAAGCCCTGCCAGGGCAACGCCCGTGCGCGATACGTCACAGACGCGCTTACGCTGTAAGGGCCTTTGGTCCAATTAAATCGCGTACGTGTGCTGACGCGCTTACGCGCTAGGGCCCTTTCCTCGAATTTCACGCTGACGTGCAGGATTTTCACGTGCCAAATCACTCCGTATCAAGCTGGCCACGCGAAAACACACGGAAGACCACGCTCCTGCCCAGAAGGCCGAATCACTGCCCCCCAGTGCCCCGAGCAGCCTCCCACGTGCCACCTGCTGCTGCCTGCCTGCCTGCCTGCCTGCCTGCTGCCACCGTGCCCTGCCATTTGGTGCCTGCACATCAGCCATCTGCAGGGGTCCAGTTGCTGTGTCCACCCCTGCTGGTACAGAAGACTCCCGACTCGAATAACATCGCTCCACAGCCCAGCCCCAGGACCCAGTTGCCCACCCACTCCTGCCCCTGGGGTTGCCATGTCGGGCACATCTACATCTGACACCAGTGGCAACCCCCGGCCAGAGGGGCAGAGGGGCACCAGCTTCACTGCCACCGAAGTTGGTGTCCTGGTGGAGCAAGTCCTGGGGCAGTATGATGCCCTCTTCGGATCGTCCCGCGCCAACTGGGAAGGACGGGAGAGGATCTGGGCCGACTGTGTGGTTGCCATCAACGCAGAAGGGGTGGCAACCCGCACCATCCAGAAGGTCAAGAAGCGCTGGGAGGACTTGAGGTCCAGGACCCTCATGAAGGCCCGGCACCTCGTGGATGGGAGCCGGGGCCGCATGAGTTCCATCCAGTTGAGGGTCCTGGAACGCGTACACCCAGCGCTCCACGCCCAGGTCCTTGAGAGGGAGACCCGTCTGGAGTTGAGCGGTAAGTGGCCAAGCATTGCTGTGTGAGACAGGGCATGTTGCAGTGTGCTGGTAGTCTGATACCTGCCTGCATGTGTGACATAGGCCATGTACGCATGTATGTGTGCAGGGACATCATGGGAATGCATGTGCGACCTGTAATGTGTGAACCGCACGGTTGTTGCATGTGTTTGAATGCAACATGGGGAGCCCTGTGCAGATTGCACACATGAGAGCATGGCAGTCTCTGTTCCTGGACATGGGTGGGGGCGAGGGATGGATGCCGATGCCAGATACATATGTGGTATCCATGTCTGTGTGCCTGACCTGCGTGTCTGTGACTTGTGAGTGCCATGGATGCATGACACATGTCTGTGACAATGTACAGATTCACTGATGCAGCCTAGTCATCCTTGTATGCACTGTGATTGGGGTGTACGGGGCCAGATGGATGTGACTGAGGTGAAGTGTGTGCATGTGATAGGCATGACCCATGATGCATGTGAGTCCCATTACATTGTATGATCCGAGAGTCCATTGGACATGTATTTAAATGTCCATGGCACGCACCATGACTGTCACTGTGTGTGTTTTGCCTGGACTGACACATGTGTTGTGGCGTGACATGATGGAAGTGTACTTTGACAGTGGCACTCATCTGCTATTGCTTCCTGTCTAGGGGACCATTGTACAGTACCCTGATGCTTGTGTTCTATGTCTCCCTCTACGCAGCGGCTAGTGAAGGAGAGGGCGGAGACGGCGCTGTGGAGCAAGGCGGCGGGGATGCCCCCACGGCTGCAGCGGAAGGGGTGGGTGAGCCCCCACAGGGGCCTGCTACGGCGGTAGACGGCAAGGAGCCATCCAGGTTGGTGGCTTCCACAGAGGAGGAGGAGGCCGCCACTGAGGCGCACATGGGGCCTGGTGGGGGCATCCCTGCTGGTGCAAGTGGTGCAGTCCAGGGGCAGGGGCAGGAGGCAGCACAGGTCACCGTGGAGGGGCCTGTGCATGTCGCTGTCCCTGAACCTGTGGGTGCACCACCTTGCACCAGCAGGGATGCCCCGTCCCAGGCCCGTCCGCAGGTAGAGGGGATGTCCATGTCATCTGACTCCCCTCCACCTGCGGACGAGGGGACCCCTGGCCGTGTGGAGAAGGTCCTGATTGGGGTCGCGATGCGCACGGCTGTGATTCGTGATGCCGTGCGTGCTTTCCAGGAGGAGCACGCACGTCATCACGAAGAGCACCGTGCCGACGTGGCCCAATTGGGATCGGCCATGTTCGGGGGTATCCTGCATGTGTCGGCCAATCTGGCGGCCCTCTCCTCCTCTGTGGAGACTATACGCCAGTCGTTCTCCTTGCCGTCTTCCGGCCCAGATGCCACCAGGGCCCCCTGTGGACCTGCCCTGACCAATGCAGCCAGCTCGGTGGGGATCCCATCCCTGCCACAGTCGGGAGTCAGAGGTCCAGCAGGGGTGGACAACACAGCAACTGGACCCCAGCAGATGGAGGATGTGATGGCATCATCAGGCAGGGCACGTGCACGACGGCGTCGGTGGTTTCCATCAGCCTGGATGCCGTCGTGCTGGCAGAGGCAGTGGCGTCGGAGGCAGCAGCAGGCTCGACGTGGGAGGCATCATGGCTCGGGGCCATCAAGATCAGAGGGGCAGGCATCGGCCGGAGGGCAGGAGAACCCTGGGATGGTGGTGTCTTCCGTGTGGGAGCAGTTGGTCCAGCGGATAGGTGCGGAGCGGCAGTGGGCGGAAGAGGAGCGGCTCACCATGGTCAGGGCGGAGTTCTCCATGCGTCGGGCGTTGAGGCGGGCTGAGTGCCTCGAGGAAGCTCGCAGGGAGTTTGAGGTGAACATGGGGTTATCCCTGCGAGACCTCGGGGCCAGGACAGAGTCCCGCCTCCAGGACATCGACATGGAGTTCGATGATGCCCTGGCCGGCAACATCACAGAGTGAGCCGCAGGACTTGCCCGCTGCCATTGTATATAGTTCTTTAGTTAGTTAGTGTTAGGTTTCCTTTATTTTTTGAGATTTTTTTGGACCGCTCGGACAATGGCCACTTTTCTGTATATAGTTTTATTATTAGGTAGTAGTAGGTTTCATTTATGGTGTTGGGCTCATGGACCCTGGAATATTCTTGTGTATAGTTGGATTTTTTAAAATACATTTTTATGATTTATATTTGTGTTCACCATGAGGCAATGGTTTTTCCTTATTTTTTTTCACTATGATTTTGCTTTGGACAACATTAGTTTTTGGATTCCTTTGTTTTTTGGATTTTTACATTACTTTACGGACATGGACAATTTATTTTGTTATCCCCATTGTTGTATGTTTGATTAGTTTACTTCATTTTCTTCGAGAATACATGTTTTTATAACTTTCTTTTGTGGTATTTTCTCATTGGTTTCATGCATGTCATGATATGGGTTTTGACATTCACTTGCACCCATTGTGTATGTGTGTGTGACGGACATGTGTTCATTTACATACTTGCCATTGGGGTTGTATCATGTAATTGCATTTGCTATGTGGGTGGATGCAATCCTTGGCTGGGTGTTTGTGCTGGGTATGCTGCCCATTACTGCCATGATTGTGTATCGTCAGGACCTGGGGGCAGGGGGACATGGTTGGGGGCCTGCTGGCAGGTGCCCCACAGTGCTGGGGGGTGGGGGTGGTGGGGAACATGAGTTGGACATGGGTGGGGGCCTGCTGGCAGGTGCCCCACAGTGCTGGGGGGTGGGGGTGGTGGGGAACATGGGTGGGGGCCTGGTGGTGGGTGCCCCTGCACTGCTGGGGGGTGGGGGTGGTGGGGAACATGAGTTGGACATGGGTGGGGGCCTGCTGGCAGGTGCCCCACAGTGCTGGGGGGTGGGGGTGGTGGGGAACATGAGTTGGACATGGGTGGGGGCCTGCTGGCAGGTGCCCCACAGTGCTGGGGGGTGGGGGTGGTGGGGAACATGGGTGGGGGCCTTGTGGTGGGTGCCCCTGCACTGCTGGGGGGTGGGGGTGGTGGGGAACATGAGTTGGACATGGGTGGGGGCCTGCTGGCAGGTGCCCCACAGTGCTGGGGGGTGGGAGGGGTGGGGAACATGAGTTGGACATGGGTGGGGGCCTGCTGGCAGGTGCCCCACAGTGCTGGGGGGTGGGGGTGGTGGGGAACATGAGTTGGACATGGGTGGGGGCCTGTTGGCAGGTGCCCCACAGTGCTGGGGGGTGGGGGTGGTGGGGAACATGAGTTGGACATGGGTGGGGGCCTGCTGGCAGGTGCCCCACAGTGCTGGGGGGTGGGGGTGGTGGGGAACATGAGTTGGTGATTATTTGTGCAAGGAGACATGTGCCTTTGCTGGGGGGCATGCCCATGTTGGGTGGGCTGCCTGCGGGACATGACCAGGGATGCAGGGTAGTCCCATGTGGTGTGGGCTGCCTGCAGGGGCCGTGGAGGGTGTACAGGGAACACCTGGGAGGACCCACACTGGCAAATCACATGTAGGACTCCCCGGCACCCCTGAAATACACGCACGCAGCCCAATTGCGTGTGGAACTTCCCGCGCACCCCTGAATTACACGCACGCAGCCCAATCACGTGTGGAACTTCCCGCGCACACCTGAAATACACGCACGCAGCCCAATCGCGTGTGAATCCACCCGCGAGCCCCTGGAATACACGCGCCCAAGCCAATCGCGTGTGGAACTTCCCGCGCACCCCTGAATTACACGCACGCAGCCCAATCGCATGTGGAACTTCCCGCGCACCCCTGAAATACACGCACACAGCCCAATCGCGTGTGAATCCACCCGCGAGCCCCTGGAATACACGCGCCCAGGCCAATCGCGTGTGGAACTTCCCGCGCACCCCTGAAATACACGCACGCAGCCTAATCGCGTGTGAATCCACCAGCGAGCCCCTGGAATACACGCGCCCAGGCCAATCGCGTGTGAAACCACCCGCGAGCCCCTGGAATACACGCGCCCAGGCCAATCGCGTGTAGGACTTCTCGCGCTCCCCTGTAATACACGCACCCAGCCCATTTGCGTGTAGTATTACTCGCGATCCCCTGTAATACACGCACCCAGCCCTAACGCGTGTAACACTTCTTGCGCACCCCTGCAATACACGCACCCAGCCCTAACGCGTGTAAAACTCCTCACGCACCCCTGGAATACACGCACACGCTCCCCCCAGGCCCGATCGCGTGTGGAAGCACCTGCGAGCCCCTGAAATACACGCGCCCAGGCCAATCACGTGTGGAACTTCTCGCGCACCCCTGAATTACACGCACACGCTCCCCCCAGGCCCGATCGCGTGTGGAAGCACCCGCGAGCCCCTGAAATACACGCGCCCAGGCCAATCACGTGTGGAACTTCTCGCGCACCCCTGAATTGCACGCACAAGCTCCCCCAGGTCGCGTGTGTTGCTTCTTGCACTGGTACAGGGTTGGCGCAGCCCTTTGCGATGGTTTTGCGATCTTGATGGCTTTTCCTTGCGCGAGGGCGTTCTTGGGGGCGTAACTGGCGCTGCTGCAGGGTCGCTGCGATACTCTGCGCCACGGCTTGTTTTGGAGGATTAATCCATGAATACGATATGCGCTGAAATGGATTTTATCGCACGCGGCTGCCGCAGACATTCACACGGGTACACTCTGCGCCAGCCGCGTGCGATACTTTTGACTGTATTTCCATGAATCGGCCTGTATATGTGTTGTCAGGATTGTTTGTTGCATTTCTATGAAGTACTAACATTTGCAAACACAATTGGTCTGTACTGTGTAAGTAAATGTTGTTAACAATTGGTGGTAATTGAAATAAAATATTCATTGCTACATTTGCATAGCAACTTACACCAATTACATTTGAAAGTTTAAATGGACCAGGTAGTTCTGTATCTGAGTGCGTTTTTTTGGAGTTTGTCTTCCTTCTTTGAAGAAGTACCTGGTTTACTTTCCCTAATAGGTTCTTTTTTGCTTGTGGTACTTGATGAAGTATTAGTTTCTTTTACTCTCTTTGGAGGATTTGCAGTGACATCCTGTTGCATTTCTGTTTGATTTAGTTTTCTTTAAGAACATTTTACTTTTTGAGGAACAGGATATGTTTTTAGATGGGGGGTGTATAGTGAACAAAGTCCATTGTATTCTAAAATGCAAGGAATAGCAACGTTTACTTTACTTGTATCAAAGTTGATTAGAAATAGACCGTCAAGTGTACGTAAGCGTGATAGTGCTACATAGCTCATGCCTTCTTTAAAGACTGTGTTACCAATGTCTAGCAATGCTCTGTCTAGGGTAAGACCTTGTGATTTATGAATGGTGACTGTGTATGCAAGAGTTAGAGAAAATTGTTCTCTGCGTACATACATGTCTTTGAAGAGAAGGAATCGAGCTGTTGAGCATCCTATCCTTTTCACTTCTGAAAGTTTGTCAAAGATAATATTGACAAACTGAATGTTGTTGTCACGTGGGTATGTTTGAAAGCCAACAACTGTACCCAGTGCTCCATTAACTAGTCCTTGATTCATGTCAAAGTTACATTTAAGCATTACTCTGCAATTTAAGGATAATTTTAATATTTTTTCCAATCCAGCTGTGTTGGAGATTGAATTTTCTAAATTATTTAGTCTTGTTGTGGCTTGTTCACACATGGGTAGTGTCATACCATGTATGTCTAGTTTGTCTGTGGCCCTGATTCCAATTATTGGTTGCATTTCTTTTTTTAACATTGTTTCATTGAATTTGAAACAGCTTGCAAGAGTTGGCATTGAGGCCATACAATTGACATTTTTGTGGGCTAATTGTTCCATAACATCTGTAGCACAGTGCATTATCACCATAAAGTGCATGAATGTGCCGGGTTTTCAATACTGCTTGTGCTTCTTGAGATAGTATACCAACTCTAATACTTTTTAAGATGTTGGCATAAGTGAGATCTGCAGATTGCCGCATGTTTTCTGTTAATTCTCTGTATTGGAAATGTTGCCAAAGGTTGACATTTTCAATGCTGCCAACAGTTTTACGGCAGAGTTTGTGTCCTAAGGTTTTAAAAATAGGCTCACCTTTCACTGGTGTCAATTGAAGAAGATCTCCGAAAACAATAATGTGTTTTCCTCCAAAGAGCTCTACACAGTTTGTTTTGAGTACTTCTTGTAATCTGAGGTGAATCAAAGCCAACATTAGGTTGGAAACCATGGTCACTTCATCTATTAGTAGCATTTTCATTTGTTTTAATACTCTGTGTAGTTCCGTTGCAGCTTCTGTAGAAAGTTTGTAATAGTCTAATTTGATTTGGTGTTCTACTGGCAGGAGTAGTAATCGGTGTAAAGTAACACCGCCTATGTTGTAGGCAGCTAAACCTGTGGGGGCAGTGACAACAGCTGACAGTTTGTTGTTTGTCAATTGTTGAAGGAATTTACTGATGATTTTGATTAAGAATGTTTTGCCAGAACTAGCTTCACCACTGACGTACAGTAGCACAGGTTTGTAATTTTGGCAGGTGCATTCTTTGTTTTCATGTTGTACACCATGTGCAATTTCTTTTGTTACTTCTTGAAAAATGCTACGTTGCTCATTGTTTTTGATTGTAGTATAGTTAAGTCTTCTTTATCTTCATACTGGCACATGGTGTTTTCTACTTCTGTCATAGCTAATTCTGCCTCATTTGTTATTAGTGGCTCTTGGCTTCCTGTTACAGAATGTTGACTACTGTCAGGAGTGTCCTTATCTAGTTGGGCCTGGTGTTCTTCTTCGTGTTGCTGTTCATTGTGCAACATTGTTTTGCACTGTGTAAAGTTTACATCAGTTATAGTGCTTTCATTTGCTTTGAAAGCGTCTTCATAGGAGTCATAGTTATCTAGTATTTCTTCTTCTTTTCTCCATGGTTTAAAGAGTTTTAATAGGGACATGTAATATAGTCCTTTATGTTGAGGAGTCTTTAATGACAATTTGATATGATTAATTAAATTTGGTTTGGTGAGTTTTACTAAGCTGCCTTCACAATTTGTCACTCTGTATTTACCTTTTTTTCATCAGGTTTTTTATTATTTTTTTATGTGAAGTTTTGGGCTATGTTGTATAGACACATGGTTTCCAAAGTGTTACTTCTGTTTGGGTAGTATGTGTCCAGTAAATAGTTTTTTTTAAATGTCTTGGCTGTTTGTATCATGTTTGGCTATTGTTTCTATATCTTTGTATGATTTTAGAACTCTTTTTCTAGATTTAGCAGGACCAAGACTTAGCCATACTATATTTTCATATTTTCCATACAAAGCAGTACCAGTTAAATGATCTGCTACTTCATAGGAGCCACATTCTCTATGGGAGAGCATTTTTATGCCCAAGCTGTATTTTTTCTATGACAGTGTTTTGTCTGATGACAGATCATTCCAGAGGTCTTGGAGCTCTGTTTTTTTCTGCTTTGGTTAAGTATGCTGTAACATATCGTGCAACTGCAGTGGAATTGTCTGCAATGTACTGCACATCTATGTTTGCATTCCATAAGTGGGCAATGATTGCATTGTAATCACTGATATATTTTTCTTCATCTGTTCTTTTTATGCAATATGTATTTTTAGGTGATTTATCTTTAACACTATGGGCCTCATTACACGGATGGCGGTGGACCAAGGTGCTATTAGCACCTTGGTCCATGCCGGTAAAATACCGGCACCGCCTTGATGGAAAGGGGAATTACTGCCCTATTCCAAGGTTGGCGGGGCGGTAATTCCCCTTTCCCCCATTGCCCTTCCCCATTCCCATTTTTGCCCCATAGGGCTCTATGAGAATGGGGAAGGCGCTAATTACGGTGCTGCAATTGCTGTAATTAGCTCCCTGGTCCCTTTGCGGGTTGGTTTTTAACGCCTGCAAAAAGCAGGCGTTAAATTCACCAACCCGCAAAGGGACCTCGTAGTAAGGCGGTAAGGGTTTACCGGTACCGGTAAAATACCGGTACCGGTAAACCCTTACCGCCTAACGTGTAATGAGGCCCTATGTCTAACTGAAGACATGAAGTTGTTCACTTGACCTGTTTTTGTTACCGGTCTAGGGAAACCAAAGCAGCATTTGGTGTGGTATTTCCCTTTGTTTTTGTATTTGCGACGACAATATTTGCCACATTTGTATCTTTTGAAATTGTACAATTTTTGCATGAAGATCACTATTTGTTGCTTCTGATGGAATTTGACAAGTGACATATTTTTCAATTACCTGTAAAACAGTGGCATCACTGCCTTGACCAAATTTAGGAGCATCTTTAATCCATAAAAGCATGTGGACATGCGGTGCTCCTCTGGCTTGGTATTCTTTTCTCCAAAAGAAGTGTTGCACTTCTCCGAGGGGAAGAACAGTTTTATTACAAATAAAGTGTAGCAAAGCAATGAAGCATTGGTGAAAATATCTTGAATCATTAACAGGATCTAGAGAACAAAGTTCTCCAGGTGTTAGTATATCTATGTTTGTTTTGTTTTTGTTTGATATGCATAGGAAATCATGTAAATCTTCCCATGCATATCCTGCACAACTTAATGTAACAAACCAAGTGGGTGGGCCAAGGTTTCTTATCAAACAACGTACATCTCCATGACGTCAAAACCAGTACTCATAGTATCACGCATATTTGCTAAAAGATTTGTAATATTTGATTGTAAAACCTCATCTTTTTGTTGCACTTTTTGTAATAATTGTGTAGCTGACATATTTTGAAAGTGGGATCCTGATTTTAATGTGTGTGCAAGTCCGTAACATAAAGTTGCTAAATCACTTTCAAAGAGTAGGTGGAATATGTATTCCACATTTTGTCTAAATCTGGGATCTTCAGAATACATCCGTAATGAGCGGTATTCTGATGCTGTTATTTGAATAGGTCTATCATCGTACCTTCCTCCTTTGCCAGTAGGAAACAGTAGAGGAAAAGCACATGCTTCTATACTTTTTCCCATATGCTGATTGGTGATCCTTTTGTTTGACACATTTGGTACGTTTCTAGTGCATCTTCTACGGTGTCATTAGAGTGCAATGGGTGAATTGTATAATGGTCTAAAGTATTGGATATTGTAGCAGGATCTAGGAGCTCAAATTGACCAGCTTCTTGTGTCTCTTGAATTATTTCAGTCGTATCCTTCAAGTTTTCTTCAATATTAATTTCTTTGTAGTATTTTAGATATTGCAAGGCTTGTCTAACTTTATGTAAATCTACTAGTTGTTGCCAATTTTTTTTGTCTTTTGTAGGTACACCATTTACTAAGATAATTAAAGATTGCTCCATTGGACGTTGCACCCACAGAGTGTGCACATTTTCTTTTAGATCTAATGGTAAATACACTACTTTTCACCGAATACCTTTCACTAATTCAGAGGGAGGTAATGTTGCTGTTTTTGGTTGAAGGCGTATTATTGCTTGAAATGGGTCTACTGTTTGAATTATGATGCTCTCATAGAAATTGAGTTGTTGTAGGAGTTTTGGTAGTGGAAATAATTCCAAATTATTTGTGATAGCACGTGAAGGAGTTTGGTTGTTGTCAAGTTTTGTAGTGCAGTAACTGCAAAGTATTAAGGGGTCAGTTACTTCATATTTGTTTTCTGCTATAAGGTAGAGAGCTAATTCAAAACATTTAGAATCTTCATTGTCTTCTATTTTGTATGTTAGGTCTACCGTTTTTGTGGTACTTTTGTAAAAACTTCTACGGCAACATACACACACATGGTTTGGTATTTCAGCAGATGTACTTTTAGTTTCAGTATTTCTTTTTTGTATGTGTGTAGTAGAAGGTTGCCATGCATAGAATTATTGCTAATTTGCTTTAAAGCTATTTCATTCTGTGAGTGGCTTTCACTTCCAAAATATTTTTTCTGGATATAGTCGATTTCTTCAAGTAGGTCTTTTGCTGTACCATGTAGAAGAATGTTATTTAAGTGGCTAGTGCTAAAGCAGGACTTTTAGCATAGTACAGTTTATAGACTAGATTTCTTATAGTTGAATGATGTGTTGATATCATTTTGATATAATGGAAGGTGGTTTTGCAAGTAGGTCCTGAAATTCAGGCCAATGAATGTCCTTGTAGTCCGGTGTACTTGCGCACTGGACAGGTATCCATATTTTGCAGTAGTTTAATTTTGATTTTGCTTTGCCTTTCACATATTGATTGATGAATTGGTGTAAAGACTTGAAAGATTTTTTGGGAATGTTACACATTGATGTGCATGGCCATTTGTATACTAGACGTTCTGATTCAATTGAATGGAGAGGTAATTCTAAGTTTTCTGGGGATATTTTTGTAAGCAGTATTTCTTGTTCCATTATGGTATTATTAACTTTTTCATAACCTCGTCCACTGCTCTGTTGCAAAGCTGTTATTTATCCTATGTATATGTATCACATGATGTGAATGGACCCTAAGGAAAGTAGTGTGAGTACAATGTATACAAATATGAACATATACTGGGAAAGTATAGTATAGTAATAAAAAAAAACAACAGAACTATCAGAAAGTGCTGATAACTCTACCGATTATTTTCATGCACAGAAAGGATTGCTGTCTTGCAAGCTTGTATCTTCCCCTATGTTTATGTTTCATATGATATGAGTGGACCCTAAGAGAATTACTGTAAGAACATACTTGAAGGATAAGTCTACAAATATGGTACGTTAACAATGTTTAGTTCCTGACTGTTACTAAAGAAAACCATGTGGCCTAGATGTGTCAGTAAAGGAAAAAAGAGGGAGACAGACATGTGATGTCATCAGTGATATCATCAATGACATTTGTGATGTCATCTTTGATGTTGTGGGTGTTAGTCTTAGCAGTGCACGGTGGTGGCGCGAGTTATGGTTGCTTAGCTTACCATAACTGGCGAATTTCAGGGGGGTTTCGGTTTTACTTTGAACCATAACGTCCCTTTAACAAAGTTTTTTTCACTGAATTTCATAGGTTTTTAGTAGCGCAACTTAACCATAACGTCCCTTTAACAACGTTTTTTCACTGAATTTCATATTTTTTCAGTAGCGCAACTTAACCATAACGTCCCTTTAACAAAACAAAGTTTTTTAACTGAATATATATATATATATATATATTCAATGCTAAAACTTAGTTAAGGGGACGTTATGGTTAAGTTGCACTAATAAAAATCTATGAAATTCAATTGAAAAAACGTTACAGGGACGTTATGGTTACAGGTAAAACCGCAAACCTCAGAAATTCACCAGTTATGGTAGCTAAGGAACCATAACTCTCACCACTACCGTGCACTGCTAAGACTAACACCCAGGACATAAAAGATGACATCACAAATGTCATTGATGACATCACTGATGACATCACATGTGAAATTAATTTTGATGAAAAGTCCCAACAAGGGGTTGTGTTTATAATGTTGGTAACAAGATGTCAGGGGTGATTGTGTAATGTTCAACATGTAATAACTAGCTAACAAGTCAAGACTTACTACACACTTGTGCTAGTACAAACAATACATATGAAGACCCACAATGCATACAAATCAGAGGCACATACAGGGAAACTAAACTAAGGAAGAATGAAACAGCATTATCAGAAAATGTTAATAGCATTAAAGTTTATCTTCATGTATACAAATGAATTGCGTGTTTGAGGCCTGCTATTGCCCCATGTATGTGTACCATGACCTGAGACCAAACCGTAACGAAAGTTCTTTAAGAACATATGACAAGGTTAACATCTAGATATACAGCACCTTTTGAATTTTAATACTCTGACTGTCAGTGAACAAAACCACCTGGCCTAGATATTTCAGTGTTTAAAAATAAATGGGCCAGATATGTGATGTCATCAGTGATGTCATCAATTACATTTGTGATGTCATCTTTGATGTCCTGGGTGTTAGTCTTAGCAGTGCATGGTAGTGGTGCGAGTTATGGTTCCTTAGCTTACCATAACTGACGAATTTCTGAGGTTTTTCGATTTTACCTGTAATCCTAATGCCCCTGTAACAATGTTTTTCCATTGAATTTCATAGGTTTTTATTAGTGCAACTTAACCATAAAGTGCCTTTAACAAAGTTTTTTCATTGAATTGTATAGGTTTTTATTGCTGCAACTTAACCATAACGTCTCTTTAACAATGTTTTTTCAGAGAATTCCATGGGTTTTTACCAGTGCGTGCTATTTTCCTACAACTTACTAATATCATACTTACCCCAATATAGCAATGTTTGTGTCCAATTTACAATTTTTCACCTTAAACCTCTGCCATTTCCCATCTTCTAGCATCATTTTTAACACTTCTATACTTTTTCCACTGTTTTTGTTTCCGTCGACGTCCGTGAACATCTAACGACACTGTGGACCTTCCAGACAGTGCTACGTGACCATACATAGACTCAATAAATTTTTCCAACATTTCCTTTAGCATTTTGTGTTATGCTAATGGGAATAATGTGGCCTGCAGAAGGCGAAGTCAGAACCCTATGACTATATCACCACAAGCACATTTTATTCCCTTTAAACCTATCCTACTTTCGAATAACTTTATCGCATAGGTGGACATGGCCACTTTAACACCATTTTTCACCCCTCACAGTTAAGGCCAGTAACCAGATTGTCTGGGTCGTGACCTTATACCGTGACCCGGACAATCTGGCCACTGCCCATGGCCACAGGCTATACCTCAATTACCAAAGGTATATCACTGTTTTTTGTACCAACATTATGACACTTGTCAAAAATTAAAACACAGGCATATTTGCAAAACCATGCTTTCAGGTGCTTGCCAATGCTCCTTACATGAGTTTGCTTGAATCCGCCCATGTTTTTTTTTTCTCAAAAGTGTCAAAATGTATGTACATACAATAGTCATATAACTTAGCCCCCAACTTGACAAAATCCATTCAGACTTTACACAAACATTCATGGTTGGGTCTATAATCTTTCTGTAAACCTTTGATTACATTCGTCAAACGGCCACAAAATTATAAGCCATCTAAACATGTTGAGACACCTTCTAATTTAGCCCCCTCTTGAGAATATCCCACCAAACTTTGCAAGAACGTTTATATCTAGAAGTAAAATGGTCTTGCAAGGTTTTGTGCAGATTCGTCAAATGGCTCAACATTTATAAGCCTTAAACTATTTTGGGACCCCACCTTAATTTCGCCCACACTTAACAGAATCCCACCAAACTTTATAAAGCCTTTCAGTACCAGGTCTAGAATAGAATTTCGAAATTTCATGCAGTTTCATTGAGTGGTGCCAAAGTTAGAAGCCATCCAAGAACTGCTCCCGAACATCTGAAGTATACCCGAACTTCACAGGACTGTTTGCAGACATCTGGACCATTTGCTGACTTTTATGGTGAAAAACACCAGTATTTTGGCTTCTTATGGCCATATCCCATCCCATTCTCATCACCCCTCACTTCCCCAGAGATTGTTTGATAAGTTTGACTAGTGCAATGTTGTGTTTGTTTATATGTTTTTACCGTGATGTCGTCGGACACCGGCGGAGGTCAGCGGATCCAACATGGCGGGTGTTTCCTAAAATCTGACGCACTTCACGCTTTTCATCATCCAATCAATGGCGCATCCAATGTGCGTGGACATCACATCATCCTCTAGGCCAATCGGATACTCTTTGAACAGGGAAGTGGGTCCGTGGACTGAATCTAGATATCACCAATTTTTTGGGACCTACTTTTTGGTCATTTAAAAGAAACTACTGTATGGATATCCAGCAAATTTACAAAAGCATGCTTTCGGGACCAAGCCGCCACTCCTGCCACAAATTTGTTGAAAATCCGTCCAGCGGTTTGGGCTGTAGGCGTGAGCAAAGTATTTTTCCATTCACTCTATGGAAAGACATTTTTGTGGCCCCCTCTATAACTTTGCCCCCCCTTGACGAAACCTCACCAAACTTAATTTAGAGCGGGTCATAAACTTTTTTTGCAAAGTTTGATGAAGATTCGTCCAGGGGGATCGAAGTTATCAGCCGCCCAAAAAGTGCTCTTCCTATGAGTTGAGCAACTTAACCATAACTACACGGCTGCTACCGCAGGCCGTGTAATATATACATATATATATACAATCCTGACCCTGTTATTCTTTCTGCCCCTGTCTATCTCCCTCTCACATTTCCCATATATAAATATGGTGTGATGAATTGTAAATCAGTTTGCTATTTGCACGTGTTATAAGTGCCATATCATATCATATCATATATCACAAGCATAGGACCAGGTCTGGACCTTATATCATCCATGAATATGTGCAGTTTACATTTGGCATCTGCGGATAGTACCAGTACATTGCACCTTACTGTAATCAATATGGTTTTACATCAAATACTTATACAAAACATTTGAATAACCCATACCGTGAAAAAGGTCCATCGCCATAAAATGTATTCCAATGAGAATGGATTATAATACTTTTTTGACCAGGAGTCTGCGTGCATACGTTTTTACATCTGACCAGAGTGTTTTATAACAAACGCAGGTCTGTGCCATATGAGTATAAAAAATTGGACCGTATAATTCAAGGATACACTCTAAAATGGGCGATATAATTTTGGACCCTTCACGAAAGTCAGCTCATGGTGCATTTTAATCCAACACAAAGGACAGACTAAGCACTATGCATCCATGTGTATCTATGACTGTTGGTTCTTCCTGTCATGTGACACCCAATATTCCCATATTTTAATATATTTTCACTGAGGATTGGGTAATGTGAACAAGCAACAGGTTTTATAAAATAAATATTATATGTTTATTCTGTGATCTGGACTCTGGCTGATTTATGTGCATGAAAGCCCCGGGGGAGTGCAACTCAATTGCTGATATATATATATATATATATATATATATATATATATATATATATATATATATATATATATATTCAAAAAGAACCAATTCCCAGATCCGTGAAGGAACCGGGAGAAAGTTTTGCCGGGCTGCACTCCCAAGAACAGTAGGGAAAGCCAAGGTGACTCTCTACAAAGAGACAAAAACTCCAAAGTTCATCCAGACTGACAATCCTTTATTTTTTTTAAGTCAGCATGGCAAGGAAAAAGCACAGAAAACAATGTGTTTCGCGGTACACAGACCGCTTGGTCATGTTGAAAGTGCAAACATAGACAAGGTGACTATTAAAAGGCTCCTTAGTTTCTATCCCCTTCAATCCAGTGTATTTTTGGCCTATATGCACTTCCAAAGGAACAAAATTAGAAAATGAAATCGTACAAAAAACAATGTGCCACAATTCTAAAAGCTTAACATGATAATAACCTCTGATATGTCGGGGGTATAACAATAATATCAATATAAAATGATCATTGTGAATCAACCTGAAATATAAATTATAAAGGTTACCCCTATTCATAAACAATGCAACCTCAAGCAAAACACCAGACCGAAAGAAACCTATGTGACCCAGGACATTTAGAAACTCAGCCACAGAAAGAAAGAAAATAGTAAAAGGAAAAAGGAAGAGAAAATGAAAGTGAGAAGTAAAAGTGAAAAATAACCTGACAATGTAACAACAAAACCTCTCAGTAAAAACTTCAACCAGAGTTAGTGTGTGCATCAAGGCATTAAGCTATACACTAAACCTTATTGGCTGGAAAGCACCTAGAAAATATAATAATGAAGAGGGGGGAAAAGGAACAGCAAGAGACAGGGCATCGACAAAATTGCATTTCATGGGAAGAAGAACATCTATATTACTAAAAAAGATCTTATTGCTAAAAGAGTTCATCATAATCAAGTCCATAAAAAAGTATAGAGTTCTTCATCTAAATTGTGACCTCTTGGTTTCTTTGTTTCTAAATCCAGGATGCATTTAGTTTCCAATTGTCTCAATGCCAATTCTCTATTACCACCCCTTGGGTGTTTGGCTATGGTATGGATGCTGACATATGTAAAACCATCCAGCTTTCCATTGTGTACTTCTTTAAAATGCACTGCCATAGGATATGTTGCATCCACATTTTTAATGGCTCTAATATGCTGAACCATACACAACTTAAGTCTTCCTATAGTACTGCCAATACCACTTGTCAGAGGGACACACAAGCACGTAAACCGCGTACTCGAAGTCAAAAGTGATTTGTGATGCGATGGAAATACTCTTTGTCAAAATAGGATGTTCATAATTGTAGACATCTTTGGCATACTGGCAGGCCTTGCATTTCCTGCACTTGTGGAAGCCTGAAATCGGTGTGTGGAGCCAAGTAGAGACAATAGATGGAGTGGATGGACTCATAAAGTTGGAGACAAGATTATCTTTGAGGGAGACAGAACTGTCTGCCCCCAAGTGTTCATCCAGCTGTAGGACATGCAAATGTTTACGCATGATCTGTCATATATGCTGGGAATTCGTGCCATAAGTGAGAATAAGTCTAGTCTCACTATTGCACTTATATGGTGGTGGGAACACTTTAGTTATTAAAAGTGAGGAGCGATCCTGGTCTCTAGCTTTGTGGTAGGCTCGTTCAAGTATTCTTTTTGGATATCCACGCTGTTTGATTTTCTGGGCCATACACGCACATTCAGCGTCAAATGTCTCCAACTTAGAGCAGTTCCTTCTAATACGAATAAATTCGCCATATGGTATAGACCATTTTAGGGAGGTGGGATGATTGCTTTTCGCGTGTAGCGGTATATTCGAGCTAGTCGGTTTCCTATAAAGTTCTGTGACTAGTTCTTCCTGAGCCACCTTAACAAGAATATCCAAATACACGATAGCAGTCTTGTTATGGCTCTCTGTAAACTGGAGATTTAATTCATTGGTATTAAGTTTCTTAACAAATTCTAACCACTCTGCACTTGTGCAGTCCCAGATAATGAATAAATCATCTATATACCGCAACCAGAGTATGATTTTGGCTGTATAGCAATTGTTCTCTGTGCCCCAAACAACAAACTTTTCCCACCAACCCATGAACAAATTGGCATAAGGAGGAGCAAATGTGGTCCCCATGGCTGTGCCCTGAAGCTGCACATAATATTCTCTGTTGAATAAAAAGCAGTTTGTCAGACAAAGATGAATCATGTCTAGTATCATTCGACTGTGTGATAAAAGGTTCATAGACCTTGTGTGAAGAAAATGTTCACACGCCCGCAAGCCATCATTGTGCCTTATGGAGGTATACAGGGCTACCACATCCAGGGTAGTGAGCAAGTATGTAGGTTCACAAGTAATGCCATCAATTTTATTCAAAAAATCTTTGGTGTCTCTCAAATAAGATGGAAGTGTGGTCACAAAGGACACCAAAGTCTCATCTACAAATTTAGAAGTATTTTCATACAATGCCCCACAAAGTGTCACAATGGGACATCCTGGAGGTTTCCTCATGCTCTTGTGCACTTTGGACAAAAAGTAGATGGTAGGCATAATATGGAATTTCAGGTGTAAATACTTGCACATATCATCCTCTAATAGCCCCTTGTTTTGTATGTATTGAGCAAGTCAAAGAGTTTCATATTCATACCTGCATTGGGATGTTCTTCCAATTTAGAATAGCAGGAATGATCATTAAGTTGTCTTGCCATCCCCTTGATGTAATCCGCTTGGTTCATCATGACAATATTCGTACCCTTGTCTGAAGATTTAATGATACAGTCAGGCAATGTACTGAGATCTTTCAGAACACTCTGTTCATGGCGGGTAAGTTTACCTCTATGGCCCCATTTGGTCTTTCTGATTTTCCTCAGGTCGTTAATCACTAAGTCCTGGAATGCTTCAATATATCCTCCTGGATTAAACATGGGATTAAATCTCTCCCTCTCTCTATATATATATATATATATATATATATATATATATATATATATATATATATATATATATATATGTATATATATATATATATATATTTATATATATATGTATATTTATATATATATATATATATACACCAACAAAAAACATTGTTAAAGGGACATCATGGTTATATGTTGCACTACTAAAAAACTCTATGAAATTCTATGGAAAAATGTTGCTACAGGGATGTTATGGTTACAGGTAAAACCAAATAAAAACAGAAATTTGCCATTCATGGTAAGGTATGCAACCATAACTTGCGCTACCACTGTGCACTGCAAGGACTAACACCCATGACCTCAAATATGACATCACAAATTATGAGCACAGTAACCACAAACTGTACGTCTGTGCGCATATAGCGGCTAGCATTCAAACTGCTGGAAACAGCATGAGTTCTCTTACATACTGCTACCACCAAAGTGAATAAACATGTACAAATAGCACCATGTATGTGCATTGCAAGGAGAATTAAGTAAGTTAAGTGTGCAAACTCTGTACTTGTGAAACAAACAGACCAAAGGCATGGAGTATGCACCATATTGTAATGCACCAGCACACAAACAATATTAGCACTCTGCCGCTGTACATGGAAACGAAGAAGGAAAAATCAGAGTAGGGAATGCAAAGTATTGAGAGCAGAATGGAACTGCAACGTGGTAACTACACTGAAGTCTGTCCTATGATTGCAGAATTTCTGCACTGTACAACAATAGCAAACCATGGGATTAGTTTTTATTACGCAACAATGCCAAGCACCCTAGAATGGCTGGAAGAGATCGTCCCTCTTCACTAAGTGAGTAACGATAGTAACTGCATTGGCAAGCAGCACAGTCTAAAAAGTTATGTAGTTAATATGTATTGCTTTATGTACACTTCACACATATGTTTGTGTGCAACAGGACATACTTTACATTGAAGGAATGCATCAGAAGCAGCACCTCTTCCGCAACAGCATATAGCCACATGAAATCAATGATACGCTGTAAAAAGCAACATACACAGCCTCTATGTAACAATGGAACTATTTATAAACAATTAGTATTACCCCTACCCTGTCCTAATACTGGCAATGTTTCTTACAAATTAAACGTGTACATGTAAACTGTTTGTCAGTGTGTGCGTAGTTGTTGCTTTGGTGCTGTAAATGCATTGTGACTCTGTAGCGCACAGGGCTGTGAGATATGCCTGCAGGTAAGCAAAATGGAGGTTTCCTACTGAGAGTGCACCCGCCCTGCGTATGTCCAATCACAATGGAAGTTTCCATAGACTACAGTACTGGCCTCATGTCCGCATCTTCTCATTCACTTTTAATTAGTCGTGGCAGCGGACGTCTGTCAGTTGCACAGCTATATGCTTATGTCATCCTCTGTCTCCTGGTAATGCTGCCCCTGTCGCCAACTCTACCGATTCATGTGACATGCTACAGCATTTCAAACAGTCCTGCCGCCTACGGATTTCATGTTGCAAAGCTACCGATTTACGGCTGCGTCACGCCTGGCTGCCTGAGGCCCATTTTGAGCACGGAGCAAGATGCTCCAGTGTACAGTGGGGGTGTTAAATGTCCCATTGTTTTGATTGATAAATTGCTTACCCTTCCATGACACTGAAACTGACACACCATCTCTGCACTTGGCACCGTGAGGTTACGTAGCAAGTTTTTCACTGCAGTTTTTACAGGTGTATAAAAGATTGCACTGCACATATGACAGTCCGTAGTGAGTCTGGAAAATATGAATGCTGTTGCTGCTTGCTAAATCACAGACAGTTAAATGTAAGCACAGCTAAGTAAATAACAAAATCTTCGGATCTCAAAGATGATACGTGCTGGTTGCAAAGGTACTGTGGCCATGTGCAGCTGCCTGAACAACTGTCTTGTTGCTCTGCCTAATGAAACTGCGTGTCTCCTGATAAAAAGAATTCCTATTTGGAAAAATGTACTCATCTCCATGAATGCTACAGATACGGCTAATGTTGTGCCATCAAGTTACGGTACTATTGCTTCGATGCACAGATTGCTATATTTGAAGACGTACAAATAGCAGTTTTGTGGCGTAATACATGTCATACAAAATGCTGCAGATCAATATCTGCGAGAACACTTTACCCGTGGTGAGACGTTCAGACATACGGCAGCGCCACTGCACAAGCTGTTTGGGACTAGTGCATCAGAGGATGTATATATACATTCATTGTAGTATTGTACTGTTCATAGCAACCTGTACAGTGGCCCTTTGTTCACAGGCAAGATGAAAGGAACACAGTGGGTATTGGGAGCGAGTTGCAGTCGACGGCTTTCATTCGCAATGCATGTCCAAATCCCTGCCCACCCTTTGCAGTAGCTATTGCAATTAACTGCTAGCAAGATTATATACAGTGCTATAATATTTCATTGGTGACTATTTTGCAAACGTTACGCTTCCAACACATTCTTGCTCACACCACACCCATAAGCCTTATTGCACAATCTCTTAGCTTCCACAGGCCCATTTCAATGCGCGCCGTTCTGCAAATGGACCAGATGTGGCACGTGGACACCCGGAAGTAAAGCAGTGTCCGCATACTTTTTGTGCTGTCTGCGGGCATGGCGGTATAAATTTCAAAAAGGACAGCAGATTTCATGTGTTGTCGTGGCTCTAAAAATAGTCTTTTGTGGATTTGATTTTTTAGATGCTTTTTTTAAGGAAACACTCTTTTTGTGGATTTTATAGAGATTTATATTTTTCTGCACTCTGCCCATTCTTACTGTAAGCTCTTTAACGCATCTTGTAGATGGAACAACAAAATAACATTGCCAATGTTGGACAAAGAAATGCCATTGTCATGGAATAAGTCAGCATTTTGAGAATCAATGATGTCACTATTGCAGAAGAACATTGCAGATTTGCACAAAAAAATAGCCATGCTTCCTTCGATGATACACCTTACACCCTATGGCTGTGAACAAACTGCATTAGAACGGCCCCACCCTCTTCTTGGTGGTATAGATGAGAATAGAATTTTTGCAGTGGGAAAAAAAAACCTTCACTGCTTTCATCAATCAACCCAAATGCTGAATCCGTACTGGACCATGACAACATGAAAAGGCACGAAAGTGACCGCTTCTAAGTGACCACTTCTTTGCAAAGGTCAAGGACAATGCCGAAATTGCAGACATCGGCAGCGCACCACAATGCCTCCACTCCTTCCAATCCAAAATTGCCATGCAAGTCGCTTTCCTGGGCATACCTGTGCAAATTTACCACAAAGGCATCACCCAGTAACAGCACTCTGTGTCTCTCCATTTCTGCCAGTCTGCGTGCACAAAGTAATGTAAGAAAATGTTACTGCCCCTTCCTGTGAAGCGAAACCTAAGCAGCTAATTGGATAATCCCCACAGTCACATTCCCATTAGCGAAAATGCTTAGAAGGGCAGAATGTGGTACGTGTGCTTTCCGAACTAGAGCAAGGTCCGCACCCCAGTGAAGCAGGAGGAGTCCTTCTTCCTATTGGTGCGCTTTCCTGTGACGCACACCCTGAGCACCTGATAGGACAATCCCTACTTACCCATTTCCATAGGCCAGCATGGTGAGAAGTGCAGAATGTGCTTCCCCAAGTACGGCGAGGGCCGGGCCCAAGTGAAGGAGGAGTCCTTCTTGCTATTGCCGCACAACCTAATCACCTGATTGGACAATCCATACAGTTCCATGTCAATTGGGCAACATGGTGGGAAGGGCAGATTGTGGCACGCACACCTCCCAAAGTACTGCAAGGGCTGCACCCCTGTAAAACTGGAGCAGTCCTTCTTCCCTTTCCACTATCTTCTCTGCAGCACTACCTCATTGGGTTATGCGTAAATAGGCACACACGCATCCACCAATCGCTTAGAAGCCGCCATCATCAAACACTGTCACTCCCGTACATCACTTCAAATGTACCGTTACACATTTACAGCACACGTGTCGTGCCATTCCAAAGCACATCCACTGCAAACTTCAATAAAAGTATGCCTGATTTCTCCGTCCGCATACTTCCACGTGGCCATCCAGGATGTGGCACGTGTAATCCTGAAAATACTGTGGAATCCGCTACCTTTTCGTGATAGTGAGGCAGGGATGCAGGGGGTGTCGGTGGAAGCAATATCAAGCCGGGTAAGGGATTGAGTTTACCATCGTAGATTTATAAAATGTATTTATTTTCTTTTTTTCTACATGCAAACAACTTTTTTGTTTTTTTCTCTTTATATGCGTTTCTGTTTGCCTCTCCTCACACTTTTACCACATTCTGATCAATGCTTCTTGCACAGTGTAAAAGAAAACAGCATTGCCAATGGCGCTCAAATAAATGCCACTTCTATGGAACCACTGCATATTTTGCCACCTCATGATCTCATAGTGGGTGGAGAACATGCCAGCAGTCTGCATAAATTCACACATGCTTCTGTTTGTAACACACCTTGCTACCTCTGGCTGGGGTTAAATTCCACCGCCATGGGCCCATACTCCATTTGGTGTTATGCATGAGAAAACAACCTTGGTAGTAGGAAAGATATGCATCACTGCGTTCAGCAACCTCTTCAGGTGACGGGTTAAACGTCCACATGGCATGTAACCCAAATGTAGACCTCCATAGTGCACCACAACAAAGTCTACATTCGTGACGAAGGCCACATATATGCAAAGCCGAACCATCCCGCCGAAACTGCAGTCACCCTGACAGCCCCAGAAAGCGTCCATCCTTCCAACCCAAAATTACCAGCAATGCCTCTTTGCACACAACACCTGTGCAGATGGCGCACAAAGGTATCACCGACGATAAGCACTGTGTGTCTCTCCATCTCGACCAACCTCACGACACAGTATTGGGAAGATATGGTACTGCCCCTTCCTGTCCACCACACCCTAAACACCACCCTTGCCTATATCCCACAATTCCATTTCCATGGCCAGCATGCTCATAATGGCAGGATGTGTCACATGTGCTTTCCCATCTACAGTGAGGGCCATGGCACAGTAAAGCAGACACAATACTTCGTCCCTTTGCAGTGGCATTTTTGCAGTGTTGCCTCATTGGGTGCTGTCAAATTATCAAACACGCATGCAGCAATCACATACAAAACCTTTGCATTGCACACTATTTCTGTACACCACTGCATATTTATCGTTAAACACTGTCAGTGCACGTTCAGACGCTTCTGCTAACGAATGCACGATTGCAGCATCACCAAAGATCCTGCGGCGCACCCAGCACACCTTTGGCCATGCACACAACAGTGCAGCCCTTGCCCACACCCACCACAACACTATGGATACATGCATGCGACCATGTGGGCAGCTAACATTATGCACAAAGGTAACATATGTACTGGCACTTCTACCCAACTCCCCCACACCATAGAACATCCATTCACAAAAATGTCAAAATTAGCAGAATCCCCAAACATACCAGAGCCTGCACCACCCCTACCCACTGCCATTCACAAAGTCTTGTGTCACTGGCAACCTAAGCACAACAGCTTCACAACATTGGGCCTACTTCAATAAATCTGCACACAGCACACTAACCAAGCACATATAAGCTGCACTTCAACCATACCCCCCTCCACACTCACATTATATAAACACTGCACCCTGTGGCCACACTGCACACCTTTTCACTGCACCATCTCCTGCCGGACACCAAATACTGTAGCATGTTGCAACTATCAACACAACCATTGAACGCACAATACACACTTTTCAACTCTCTTGTGCTGCTGTAGCACGTCTACAATGTGCTCCACACCCATTCTCCAAAGATCACCACCCTGTGCCTGATGCACTGTCAAACCTGCCTTGCTGCAGTGGGTGTGCTCTTTGCAAACATTCCCTGCACCGTAATACATCCATGCATGTCAGCATGTCACCAACTACCACTGTGCACATATGCACCAGTGGCACCAGCACTCCTACCCAACCCCTGCACTGCAATGGAGCTATACAGCGTTAAATGCAACAGTTACCATATTCTACAAACATTACACTGTCTCCGGCACCCCTACACCCTTTCATTCACATGCTATGGTCTTACCCACTTCCACTCAGAAAGTATTGTGTCACTGCCAACCTAACTTTTCACAACATTGCCCCTACTCCAAGCAATCTGCGCACAACACACTATCCAAGCACATATAAGCTACACTTCAACCATACCCTCTTCCATAATGGCAATATGCAAACACTGCGCCCAGTGCCCACACTGCGTGACATTTCACTGCACCATCTCCAACCATGCATGAAAAAGTTTACCATGTTCTAACAGTGACCTCACCTGCAAAATCAAACGCACACATGGCAGCTCACTTCTGCTGCTTTATTGCGTCTGAAATGTGCTCCACAACCATTCCGTACAAGTCACCACCCTATAACTGATGCAGAGTCACAAATGCATCACTGCTATGGGTGTGCTCAAGCCCTAGGCTCTTGAGTGCATGGCCTGCGGCCTATAGCATTTGGCCATGCACCCAAGAGTCTAGGCCCTAAGCACACCCACCGCAACTTAGTGCCACCATGCATGTCACCATGCCACCAAACATTTCACAATTAGTAGAATCCACAAACATACCACCGCCTGCACCACCCCTACCCACTGCCATCCACAAACTATTGTGTCACTGGCAACCTAACCACAACAGCTTCACAACATTGGGCAACTTCAATAAATCTGCACACAGCACACTAACATTAGCTGCACTTCAACCATACCCTCTTCCATACTCACATTACATAAACACTGCACCCCGTGTCCACACTGCACAACTTCTCACTGCACCATCTCCTGCTGCACACCAAATACTGTAGCATGTTGCATCTATCACCACAATCATGGAACGCACAATAAACACTTTTCAACTCACTTTCCTGCTGCAGTACTGTCTACAATATGCTCCACACCCATTCTCCAAAGCTCACCACCCTGTGCCTGATGCACTGTCAAACCTGCATTGCTGCAGTGGGTGTGCTCCTTGCATACATTCCCTGCACCATAATGCAACCATACATGTCAATGGAGCTATACTGCCTTAAATGCAACAGTTACCATATTCTACAAACATTACACTGTCTCCGGCACACCTACACCCTTTCATTCACATAGTATAGTCTTACACACTTCCACTCAGAAAGTATTGTGTCACTGCCAACCTAACAACAAAATATTCACAACATTGCCCCTACTCCAAGCAATCTGCACACAGCACACTATCCAAGCACATATCAGCTGCACTTCAACCAAACCCTCTTCCATAATGACAGTATGCAAACACTGCACCATCTCCAACCACACATGAAAAACTTTACCATGTTCTAAAAATGATCTCACCTGCGAAACCAAACGAACATGCATGGCAGCTCACTTCTGCTGCTGTATTGCGTCTGAAATGTGCTCCACACCCATTCTGTACATGTCACCACCCTCTAACTGATGCAGAGTCACAAATGCATTACTACTGTGAGTGTGCTCAAGCCCTAGGTTCTTGAGTGCATGGCCTATGGCCTACGACCTTCTACTGCAGAGTCACAAATTCATTACTGCCATGAGTGTGCTCAAGCCCTTGGCTCTTCAGTAAACAGTCTAGGCCTTGAACACACCCACTTCAACGTAATGCCACCATGCATGTCACCAAGTACGACAATGCACATACACACCACTGTCACCAGCACTCATACCCAACCTGTGCACCGTAATGGAGCTATGCAGCAAAAAACTGGAACCGTTACCATAATGTAGAAAGAAAACACTGTCTCCTGCCCCCCTGTGCACTTTCATTCACATACTATGGCCGTATCCACTTCCATTCACAAAGTATTCTGTCACTGCCAACCTACCCACATACTGTTCGCAACATTGGCCCTACTCCAACCAATCTGCACACCGCACACTATGGGAGCACCACCTTCTACCGAATGCAGAGTCAGACATGAATTGCTGCAGTGGGTGTGCTGAAGACCTAGGCTCTTGACTGCATGCCCTGCAGCCTGTGGCCTTGGGCCATGAACCCAATAGTCTAATCCTTCATCAGACCCACTGCAACTTCATGCACAGCACAGCCAACCACGCTCCCACCCAACCTATGTCATGTGCAAATCACTCCCCTTTTAAAAATCACCTGCCACCACTCAAGACGGAAAGAGGTCGGCGCAAACAGGTCGCAGAACAAGCTGTCACGCCGTTATGAAGCTGCCCCCAATCACCACACAAAGTAGTCGCCTGTCTAGGTACCAGCGATTTGGTGGAATACGCACAAATACTGCAGCCACTCCTCCGTCTTCTTCCACATATTCACATATCTCACATGAACCACTACTCACTCCCCAATGCTTTCCCTCCCTTCTTGCCGCCAACACATGGCGTACAGTATATTTTCCAGACACTTCCGCTGGCGCACTCTCCTCCAATACATCATGGCAGCGTTTCCCAAAAATGTTGACGCAGACCATGCTACCCTCCAGCCAACCACCGGACGCGTCCAAACTTCTCTGACTGCACACCGTACCGCAAGCCAATAACTATTCTGTCTGCGGAGCAAACAGGGAAATGGGTCTGCAGAGCAGACCCAGATATCACTCATTTTTAGAGATGTACATTTCAGTCGTTTGCAACAAAAGTACTGATTGGATTCCCACCAAACACACAAAAGCACACTTTTTGACCCAAGCCCACGCTCCTGCCGTTCGGGCTGTTGCTGTGCGTAAAGTTTTTGCCTGTTCAGTCTTTTGGGACCCCCTATAACTCCCCCCACCCCTGCATGAAACCTCACTCAACTTGGCAAAAAGATTCAGAGCCAGCCATATACTTTTTTTGGCAAAGTTTGGTGAGGGTTCCTCCAGGGAGAGCGAAGTTATAAGCAGCTGAAAATAAAGTGCTCTTCCTATATGTTTAGCAACTTAACCATAACTACACAGCCGCTACTGTGGACCGTGTAATATATTATTATATATGTATCCCTACATAGGGAATACTATTATTTAGCTGCTAATTGCACATGGCACTTTACCAACATTAGGTTGTATATTGCGTATTTGCACAGACAGTATCAATAGGCATTTGCACTTTAAGGAGGTAATTCTTGCCATTGGAACCCTAACACACCATTGCTATATGCACTATGCACTTTAGCTAAAGCACCATATTACCTTGGGTGAATTACATCTCACGCAAGATACACTTTTCCCCCTAAGACCTCACTGGCCAGTAAGCACAGAAAAATGCAGCATGTATCTCTGTAAGGCACACAGATAGACACAGACCTCGTACTGAAAAGGTAACTTAGAACCCGGATTTGCTGGGGAAAATATAAGGGTCATTTTGATCGTCCATCAGTCCGATCCACGCATCTATTTCATTTAACTCTGCACAGTAACACAAGCCTAAATTGCTGTTTGCTCTTCCACATTTAGAACGTTAACAGCAATTTGGCAGCACACACGGAGATACGACATCTAGCATGCACCATATGCAAGCTGCAGTCCTGATGCTATGCAACCCATATGCTCTAACATTCATTTGGGATATAATCCTACTGATGTGCAGTTTTAAACATTGTTGAGAAATGAGGAACATTGCCCATGTTAATGCTTTTTTGAATACATTTACGTGAATTTACAATGACTTACCATGTTGCGCGTAATGTTAAAAAATGGTGGATTTTGTCAACAGGCAGTCTGTATGTGTACGTTGCTCTATACACTAGAACCATAGAGAGCATGCCAGTTTAAAAGTCCTTTTTCTGTGTTCACACCCTAAACGTGATCAAGCGGTGTGTTTGCCGCGAAACGCGTAGTTTTCATGCTAACCTTATTTTTGTCCATGACATTTAATTAATTAAAGAAATACTTCTAATTCCTGGAAACCACTGGTTTCTTGACTCAATGTTCAGCGTGGACTATTCTCTCTGGACTGCTTTTTGGAGTACACTCCGTTCACTTTATACCGAGGTATAAAGTTTTCTTCAAATATATATATATATATTACACAGCTCACGGTAGTGGCTGTGTAGTTATGGTTAAGTTGCTAATCCCATAGGAAGAGCACTTTTTGGGCGGCTTATAACTTCGCTCTCCCTGGACGAATCCTCACCAAACTTTGCAGAAAAAGTATATGTCCCACTCTGAATTCTTTTTTCCCATAGACATAATAGGAAAAAACTTTGCGCACGCCTACAGCTCAAAACAGCTGGACGGATTTCCACCAAATTTGTGGGAGGAGTGGCGGCTTAGTCCCGAAAGCGTGCTTTTGTTAATTTCGTGTAAATCCGTCCAGTAGTTTTTTTTATGGCCAAAATGTAAGTCAAAATAATTTGTGTAATCTATGTCCGCTCCACGGACACACTTCCATGTTCGCTCCGCAGACAGGACACAGATTGGCTAATCGGCATACATCATGTCCGCGAACATGCAACGTGTTCTCTGATTGGCTGGGATGAGGCTTGAGGTGCGTCACATTGTTTCATTTGTAGAGTCTGTATGTGAAGTTTTGGCTAGGTTATGCAATTAAGATTGTGGAGTTTGTAACAAGAAGTGCAGTGTTTCTGAGTGTATTTATTGTATACTTACTGGTTGAGTTTTTTGTGGTTGTATGCAGTTTTTTCATGACATAGGTAACTGGACCAGGTATACTTTTTTGATCTTTGTGATAAAATAAAAGATCATATGTTAGAGCAGGTAGTTCATAATGAGTTATTGCATTGCATAATAGACATTGCTGTATTTTTTTACACTCATATTTAGTACTTTACAAGTACTATAGTTGAAACCAGTGTGCTGTGCAATTTGCTCGGTTTCTGTGTTTGTTTTCTAAATCATTGGGTCTGTGGGAAAACAAATCCCTGCTGGATTTTAAAAAAAAAATCTATGTTGTGGTACAATATATTTCTTTCATTGTTTTACTGTTTATTTCGTGTTTCTTGCTAATCTTCTATCTTTGGCTTGTTGCAGTTTTTTGGGGCAATTAGATACCTGTTGGCGTATTCTAATTGTTTATTTCTACTTTTATGCTATTCATCTATCTGTTGGGTTGTTGCAGATTTTTTGGGGCAGTTAGGTACCTATTGGCATATTCTAACTCTATATTTCTTGTTTGATTTTAGTAGTATTTGTTTATCTGTTTGCTTGTTGTAGATTTTTTAGGGCAGTTAGATACCTGTAGGCGTATTCTAATTGTATATTCCTTGTTTGATTTTAGTGGTATTTATTTATGTGTTTGCTTGTTGCAGAATCTTGGGGCAGTTAGATACCTGTTGGCATATTCTAACTGTGCACATTTTTGAAGTTGAAGTTTTGCTTATGTTCATACACAGATTACGTCTTCAATTTTGGTTTTAAGAATATTAAGTACGTGTTTACAAGATTTGCTGGCAATCTTTGCTTTAGAGTAATGGTACTATCATTACATTCGAACCATGCACAATTCTTTTTTATATATGCAGTGTAGTGACCTGCATTGGTTGTGGCTCCTGCGTGGTAGATTATACCTATTGTTGTGAAGGTTTTCTTACCAAGTGATACTTGTACATGTGTGAATCCAGTCAGCTTACAGTTGTTTATGGTACCATCTGCATTGTAACGTAAAAGCATTACTATTACGTATTTACTATGTGTCTGTATTTGTTAGGTGGAGCGATTATCTGAATTGCAGGTAGTAAATATTCTGCCATGGTTTGCATTTTGTACAAGTTGCTGAAATGGAATGGATTCACAATTAGGTATGGATACATACACAAAGCGTTCATTAGGGACTTCTTCCTGTGCCACATGGTTGCAGCGAGTGCATGTATGTTTCCACATGTATGAAATCTGAACGATTTCATTTATAGGTATGTTTTTGTTTTCCAGTACTTGCAGGTAAGTACATTAGAAATTACTGTGGATCTTCTTGTGAGTTTATAGTGAATTTGACAATTCGAGCACAGTAGTCCAATTCTTGTCTTATTCCATGAACACAGTAAGTGTTGTCAGGATAATTGGTTGCATTTCTATGAAGGACTAACATTTGCAAACACAATTGGTCTGTACTGGGTAGGAAAATGTTCTCAATAATTGGTGGCAATTGGAATAAAATATTTATTGCTACATTTGCATAGCAATTTACAGTAGTTATATTTGAAAATTTGAATGGACCTGACCGTTCTGTGTCGAAGTCATTTGTTCGAAGTGTGTGTTGCTTCTTTGAAGAAGTAGTTAAGTTACCATTATATTCTTCTTTGGTTGTGGTACTTGATGACGTATTCATTTCTTTTTTTTTCTTTGGAGAAATTGTAGTGATATTTTGTATCGTTTCAGTTTTCTTTTACAACGTTTTGCTTTTTGTGGAACAGGATAGGCTTTTAGATGGGGGTGTGGAGTGAATGCAGCCTATTGTATTCTAGAATGCAAGGAATGTCTGCATTTACTTTACTTGCATCAAAGTTGATTAGAAATTGCTCATCACGTGTACGTAAGCGTGATAGTGCTACATATCTCATGCCTTCTTTAAAGACTGTGCTACCAATATCTATTCATGCTTTATCTAGGGTAAGAGCTTGTGATTTGTGAATGGTAACTGCGTATGCTAGAGTTAGTGAAAATTGTTCTCTGGGTATATACATGTCTTTGAAAAGAAGGAAGCGGGCTGTTGAGCATCCTATCCTTTTAACTTCTGATAGTTTGTCAAAGAGAATATTGACAAAGTGAATGTTTTTGTCACGTGGGTATGTTTGAAAGCCAACAACTGTACCAAGTGCTCCATTAACTAGTCCTTGCTCCATGTCAAGGTTACGTGTAAGCACTACAGTTTAAAGATAATTTTAATATTTTCTCCAAACCAGTTGTGTTGGAGATAGAGTTTTTTTATAGGGTATTTAGTCTTGTTGTGGCTTCTTGACACATGGGTAGTGTCATACCATGTACGTCCAGTTTATCTGTGGAGCAAATTTAAATTATTGGTTGTATTTCTTTTTCCAACATCGTTTCATTGAATTTTGAACAGCTTGCAAGAGTTGGCATCAAGGACATTCAATTGACATTTTTGTGTGATAATTGTTCCATGACATCAGTAGCACATGAGTTATGGCCATAGAGTGCATGGATGTGCCTGGTTTTTTAATATTGCTTGTGCTTCGTGAGATAGTACACCAACTCTAATACTTTTTAAAATGATGCCGTATGTGAGGTCTGCAGACTGGTGCATATTTTCTGTTAATTCTCTGTATTGGAAATGTTTCCAAAGGTTGACATTTCCTATGCTGCCAAGAGTTTTATGGCACAGTTTGTGCCCTAAGGTTTTAGAAATAGGTTCAGCTTTCACTGGTGTCAATTGAAGAAGATCTGCGAGAACAATAATGTGTTTTCCTCCAAAGAGCTGTTTGTAGTTTGTTTTGAGGACCTCTTGTAATCTGAGGTGAATCAAAGCCAAAATTAGGTTGGAGACCATGCTCATCTCATCTATTAACAGCATTTTCATTTTTTTGAAAACTCTGCGTAGTTCCATTGCAGCTTCTGTGGAAAGTTTGTAATAGTCTAATTTGTTTTGGTGTTCTACTGGAAGGAGTAGCAATCGGTGTAAAGTGATACCGCCTATGTTGTAGGCAGCTAAACCTGTGGGGGCAGTTACAACAGCTGACAGTTTGTTGTTTGTCAGTTGTTGAAGGAACTTGTGGATGATTTTGATTAAGAATGTTTTGCCTGAACCAGCTTCACCACTCACATATAGCAGTATAGGTTTGTAGTCTTGGCAGGTACAGTTTTTATTTTCATGTTGCACACCATGTTCAATTTGTTTTATTATTTCTTGGAAAATGCTACGCTGCTCATTGTTCAGTTGTGAATTTAGTACAGCAAAGTCTTCTGTAGCTTGTTCATACTGACACATGGGCCCTCATTAAAATACTGGTGCTAAACCATGGCGCTATTAGCACCATGGTTGGTGCCGGTATCGTAACGAGTCCGCCCATGTTCAATGGGGAATTACCACCCCATTCCAAGGTTGGTGGGGCGGTAATTCCGCATGGAACATTTGCCTTTCCCCATTCCCATTTTTGCCCCATAGGGCTCAATGGGACTGGGGAAGACGCTAAGTACGGTACTGCAAATTGCGGTACCGTACTTAGCACCAAGGTCCCGTTCAGGTCGGGTCCCGCAAAGGGACCTCGTAGTAAGGCGCCAAGTGTTTAACGGCACCGCAGCCTTTTACGGCACCGTTAAACACTTAGCGCCAGGGTCCTAATGAGGGCCATGGTGTTTTCTACTTCAATCATGGTTAATTCTGCCTCATTTGCTATTAGTGGCTGTCCAAGTGGTTCTTGGCTTCCTGTTACAGAAGGTTGACTACTGTTGGGCGTGTCCACTTATATTTGGGCTTGGAGTTCTTCTTCTTGTTGCTGTTCAATGTGCAACATTGTTTGGTACTGTGTAAAGTTTACATCTGTTATAGTGCTTTCATTTGCTTTGAAAGCATCTTCATAGGAGTCATATGTATCCAGTAACTCTTCCTCTTTTCTCCATGGTTTAAAAAGTTGTAGCATGGACATGTAATACAGTTCTTTATGTTAATGAGTTTTTAATGACAATTTGATATGATTAATTAAGCAACGTTTGGTAAGTTTCATTAAGCTGCCTTCACAACTTACCACTCTGTATCTACCTTTCTTTTCATCTGGTTTAACATAGTTTTGAGCTATGTGGTAGAGACACATGGTTTCCAAAGTGGTACTCCTGTTTGGGTAGTATGTGTCCAGTAAATTGTTTTTCAAAATGTCTTGGCTGTTGGGATAATTTTTGGCTATTGCTTCTATGTCATCATATGATTTGAGAACTATTTTTCTAGAATTTAGCAGGACCAAGACTTAGCCATACTATATTGTCAGATTTTCCATACAAGGCAGTACTGGTTAAATGACCTGCAGCTTCATAGCAGTCATATTCTCTATGAGAGAGCATTTTTATGCCTAAGCTGTACAATTTCTGTGATAGTGTTTTGTCAGATGATATGTCATCCCAAAGGTCCTGAAGCTCTGTTTTCTCTGCTTTGGTTAAGTAGGTTGTGCAACTGCAGTGGAATTGTGTGCAATGCACTGCACATCTAGGTTTGCATTCCATACAAGGGCAATGATTGCATTGTAATCATTGATGTATTTTGATTCTTCTGTTCTTTTTATGTAATATGTGTTCGTAGGTGCTTTACCTTTGACACCATGTCTAACTGAAGACATGAAGTTGCTTACTTGACCTGTTGCTGAAACTTGTCTAGGGAAACCAAAGCAGCATTTGGTGTAGTATTTTTCTTTTTTTTTGTTTTCATATTTGTGACAACAATATTTCCCACATTTGTGTATTTGAAATTGTAAAATGTGTGCATAAAGGTCACTATGTGTTGTTTGTGAAGGAATTTCATAAGTGACATATTTTTGGATGAACTGCAAAACAGTGGCATCACTGTCCTGACCAAATTTAGGAGCATCTTTAATCCATAATAGCATGTGGATGTGTGGTGCTCCTCTGGCTTGATATTCTTTTTTCCAAAAGAAGTGTTGAACTTCTCAGAGGGGAGGAATAATATTATTATAAATAAAGTGTAGCATAGCAATGAAGCGATGATGGAAATACCTTGATACATTTACAGGATCTAGAGAGCAAAGTTATTCTGGTATATTTATATCTATATTTGTTTTATTTTTGTTTGCTATGCGTAGGAAATCCTGTAAATCTTCCCATGCATATTCTGCACAACTTAATGTTACAAACCAAGTGGGTGGGCCAAGGTTTCTTATCATACAGCGTACATCTCTGTGACATTGGAACCAGTATTATTTTGTACCACGCATGTTTGCTAAAAGATTTGTAATACTTGACTGTAAAACCTCATCTTTTTCTTGCACTTTTTGTAATAATTGCATAGCTGACATTTTTTGAAAATGGGTACCTGATTTTAATGGTTGTGCAACTCCGTAGCATAGAGTTGCTAGTTCACTTTCAAAGAGAAGGAGGAATATGTATTATATCGCCCTCATTACGATACCGGCGCTAAACCATGGCGCTATTAGCACCATGGTTGGTGCCGGTATAGTAACGAGTCCGCAAATGTTCAATGGGGAAGTACCCCGATTCCAAGGTTGACGGGATGGTAATTCCCCATTGAACATTGGCCCTTCCCCATTGCCATTTTTGCCCCATAGGGCTCAATGGGACTGGGGAAGGCGTTAAGTACAGTACTGCAAATTGCGGTACCGTACTTACATCGAGAGCCCCTTTGCGGGTCCCAACTTTAATGGCTGGTCTAGACCAGCCGTTCAGGTTGGGTCCTGCAAAGGAACCCCTGTAGTAAGGCGCTAAGTGTTTGACAGCGCCGCAGCCTTTTACGGCGCCGTTAAACACTTAGCGCCAGGGTCCTAATGAGGGCCTATGTTTTGTTTGAATCTGGGATCGTCAGAATACATTTGTAGAGAGGTGATATTCTGATGCTGTTATCTGTATGGGTCTATCATCGTACCTTCCTCCTTTTCCAGTAGGAAAGAGTAGAGGAAAGGCCCGTGCTATACTTTTTTCCCATATGCTGATTGGAGATTGGATGAATTGTATAATGGTCTAAAATATTGGATTCTGTAGCAGGATTTAGAAGTTCAAATTTACCATTTTCTGGTGACTCTTGAATTATTTCAATGGTTTCTCTCAGGTTTTCATCAATATTAACTTTTTTGTAGTATTCAATGTTGTTTTTTAGATATTGCAGGGCTTGTCTAACTTTATGTAAGTCCACGAGTTGTTGCCACATTTTTTTGTCTTTTGTAGGTACACCATTTACTAAGACAATTAAAGATTGATCTATTGGCCGTTTCACTCCTAGAGTGTGTATATTTTCTTTGAGATGTAATGGTAAATAAACTACTTTGCCACAAATGCCTTTGACTAATTCATAGGAAGGTAATTTTGCTGTTTTTTGTTGAGGCATATTATTGCATGAAATGGGTGCACTGTTTGAATTATGATGCTCTCAAATAAATGTAGTTGTTGCAGGGGTTTTGGTAGTGGGAATAATTCCAAGTTATTTGTGATAGTTTTGCAGTGCAGTAATTGCAAAGTATTAAGGGATCAGTAATGTTGCATTTGTTTTCTGCTATAAGGTAGAGAGCTAATTGGAACCATTTTTAATCTTCTTTGTCTTCTATTTTGTATAGTTTTTGTGGTACTTTTATAAGAAGTCCTGTGGGAACACACACACACATGGTTTGTTACTTCAGCAGAGGTACTTTTAAACGTTAGTATTTCTTTTTTGTATGTGTTTAATAGAAGGTTGCTACTTGTACAGTAGTTGCTAGTTTGTTGTACATCTATTTCATTTTGTAAGTGGCTTTCAATTCCAAAATGTTTTCTCTGGATATGCTCTATTTCTTCGAGTAGTTGTTTGTTTGTACCATGTAGAAGATTGTTATTTAAATTGGCTAGTGCTAAAGCAGGATTTTTAGCATAGTAGAGTTTGTGGACTAGATTACTTATAGTTGAATTATGTGTTGATATCATTTTGATATGATGGAAGGTGCTTTTGCAAATAGGTCCTGAAATGCAGGCTAATGAATGTTCTTGTAGTCCTGTGTATTTGCGCACTGGACAGGCATCCATATTTTGTAGTAGTTTCATTTTGATTTTGTCTTTGCTTATACATACTGATTGAGGAACTGGCGTAAAGATTTGAAAGATTCTTTGGCAATGTTACACATTGATGTGCACACACGCCATTTGTAGACTGGATGTTTTGGTTGAGTAAAATGGGGAGGTGATACTGAGTTTTCTGGGGATGTTTTTGTGAGCAGAGTTTCTTGTTCCATAATGGTGTTATTAGGTTTTTCATACCCTTGTCCACTGCTATGTATGGCAATTGGGTTTGTTTGCTTTTGATTATATGCTTCTTCATTAAAATATGTTTCTGTGGTCGTGGTGTGACTCCATTCACCTCCACAGATGTTTAAAAAGCTATTTTTGGTGATATTCCGTTTATTGAGAAGTCTTTTTTGTAGTTTAGTAGTTAGTTTTGTTAGTGGTTTCATTCTGTTTAAAACTAAAATAAATAACTTCCTTTTGAGAAGGATTGCACTGTTTACGAGAGCTTCTAGGATACATTTTCTACAGTAGGTTTTAAGGGCTGTGCATGATTTCTCTCCTGTTTTTAAAAGGTTCTGAAGGACTCTGTGGAGGAAAATGTTTGTAAAACATTTATTTTGGTATGCTTACTTGCCACTACATCAAGATTTATAGGTGCACCGTTAGCAGTAATGGTAGCTGAAGTCTTGTTAATCACTTTCTGTTTGGTTTTACATTTTGATAGAGGAGGGAAAGTTTCTGTACTGGAAGCTTGTTTTGTTTCGTTTAATGACTGTATTATCTGTTTTGTTTGAACTTTTTGTACAAAATCTGCTAGAGATGGATGCTTATTTTGGACAGTTATTTTGATTTGCTCTACTTCTGTGTTGCTTTCTACAGAGTTGCTTTTTGGTAGGCATTCTTTGGGGTCTGTTGGAGAAAAAAAGAAAGTGTGGGTTGGGATGTTGTGCAGTGTATGCATGCTTTGTGCATGAGTCTGTGAGTATGATGGTAGTAAGTATGATTGTGGACGTGTGTGATTGTGCAATGGGCAGCTAAATCAAGTTGGGAAGGCTATTCTTGTATTTGTGTGTTACTATACTGGGCTTCAGATGACTATATAAAGTATGCAACTGGTAAGGGGAAGCATGAATACTACATCTAATGGTGAAGGGTTAATATATTTGTTTCTTCTACAATACTAAAATGCTAGTGTTTTTGAGCACCAGTTAGACCATTATGTTAGTTTTGTACGTACCTTTCTGTATGGAAAGAGTAGGTGTCTTCTAAGTCCTTGTTCGTACTTCAGACACTACTGCTTTTCAGGAGAGTGGTCTTCACTGAAATTGTAAAAGAAAGAGGTTAGTGAATATGTGTGTTTATAGCATTTTTGTTAATGTTGACATTGTTTTGCACTTTCCTTCGCCTATGTGCATCTTGTATATTTTATTTAGAATCTGTTAGTTGAATATGTTTTTCAAATGAGTATAATAGTAAACGTATAGGGCACACTTGTTTTTTTAATGTTATGTTAATGGATGTTAATAGATAGAAGAAATAATCATATGCATTTATTGCTATTTTTACAGGGTAAATGGCTGAGATTGTACATAAAAGCATTCAATGTATGGATTTGTGAAGGTGTGGGAAATAAAGCAGAAGGATTTCATATAGAGGCAGTGGTGTTGTTTGATCTGGGAGCCCTTCTAATGATATTGTCTGCGTTTGTGCTTGAATGAAGATGTATGTACTCATCCTGGCTGCATGTAATTTTATAAAACACTGGACAGTCTTTTTCATAATGATACTGTTATTTATATCTTATAATATGAAACAATATTTTTTTAGATAGGTGTGCGTGTAAACAAAAATTTGGAGAGCTGAAAGGTTTGCAATTGGCACTTCATTAGAGCAGATGGGAGAAATGACAGTAAGTTCATTTTACAGTTTACACAGGATAAGTGGCAGTTACACTGTTCATATTTTTATTTATTTTATTTTACATTTTTAAAGCGCTTACACAGCCCATGGGCATCAGGGCACTGTTACCGGAATTATTTGTTTTTTAGTTGCGTAATTATTTTGTCTTAGTTGCGTATTTATAACGCGGTTAAACACCCAGGCCCTCATTACGACCCTGGCGGAAAGTAACTGACCTGACCGCCATAGCGTAAATAGCGTTTCCGCCATTGCACGACGGAGTAAAGTGCGGCTAATTCCGACCCATCGGGCACGAGCACTACGCCATGGCGGAAGTGCAAAGTCCGCAATGGCGGAAATGTCCCCAAAACGCCCCTCACCGCCGTCGTACGGCGCCCTAGGTGCAATTCCGCCACCCATCATAGCGGTCACCGTAATGAGCGGCAATCGGAAAATACGGTGACCGTAAATATACGGAAACGGAAGTAAAAACATGGTCCCGGAACGGGAAACAGCACGCCGTACACCTATAAAATCAGAATTCCCACACAACCATTAAAAATACTACCCTGAGACACATCCCAACCCGTCATCCACCCTAGTAAAAAACAATAAAAATGGGAAAAGTAGCGAAAAAAGCGTGCGACCGCAAGCGGCAGGTCCACTTCTCCCGTGAGGAACTCACCGTGCTCACAGAGAACCTCCAGGAGAATGCTGGCGTCGTCTTCTCGACGCAAATGACCAGGACGGCACTTGCGAACAAGAAGGCCATATGGGCCCTGGTGGCACAGCGGGTAAGTGCGGTGGGGACCGCACCCCGCAACCCACAGCAATGCAGAAAGCGATGGGACGACTTGCGGATACGCATACGGAGCATACTATCCGCCAACCGTAACATTGCCACAGCTACCGGGGGAGGATCGGAATCACCCATCAAGTTGACCCCCTGGGAAGAAATCTGTGCCTCCACCATTGGAATGGAGAGTATAGAGGGAGTCGGAGGGATGGAGAAAGGAGTGCAGACATCCGAAGAATCAGGTAGGTGGCCCAAATAAAACAATGCTAAATCCACAATGTCCAATCATGTGAAGTACCATGTGTCCACATAGTGCAACAGAAACACATGGCCAGGAGAACGTCCACATACATTGGCCTGATAGCGCACTTTAAAACTCACATTAACTACATAAATAATTAAAAATCCTAAAAACACCCTCTACACGTGCAGCAGGCACACCCTAACTGCAGGCTGCAAAACAACTGCATCCTCATTCCACACAAAAATGAAACCACCTCGAAGGCCCTGACCCAAATCACCCTCAGGTACCACCCCAATGCATGTGATACATTGCCATTCCAATTTCCACAGACCCATTAATAACGCTCGCCCTCCTTTACTCCACCACAGGGTCCGATTCAAACGACGAGCTCCAGGACACCCCTACCAGCACACCTGCAAAGAGGGCCAAGACCAACGGCCAAAGACCCTCCACCTCAGCTGCACGGATCAAGACACGGCAGCAGCACAAATCAAGTGGCAGCACACAGGAGGGGACTTCAACAGGCACCCCAGCAGCCAGCATGCCCACAACAGCACCACCACAGGTCCCCCCAATGGATGCCACAGAAGGCACTGCTTCTGGTGGCAGCAGCACCATAGGTGACACTGCATTAATGGCAGCATGCTCCGACACAGAAAACGGTGATGTCGATGTAGGATCCATCCATGACCTGTCTCAATCCCCCTGTTTGTTTCATCCCGTACACCATGAGGATACCACGCAGGGGCACCCACAAGACGACGACTGGCCATCCCCCACAAGCCCTGTGGCAAGGCAACATGAGGTGATCAGCCCCTCTGTGATACCACCGCAAATGGCCATGGCACAGCAGAGGCAACAGTCCCTCGACCAGGTGATCGTGCAACAGCAGCAACTGGCCACGCTCCTCAAGGACCATGCTGATGAATGTGGGGGTACTAAGGCAGCCATAGAAACATCAACTGAGACACTTAGGGCAGAAATGGAGAGAAGTACAGAGACACTAAGGGCACAAATGAAGAGAAGCACCGAGAGCCTGAGAGTACAAATGGAGAGAAGCACCGAGAGCCTGAGGGGGGAACTGCATGCGACGTCCAAAGACGTATGTGCTGAACTTGCCGCTGTGCGCCGTGTGCTCACTGAGCTCTCACAAACCCTTAGGGACATGCATGGACGTGAGCAGGTAGAGACATCATCCGTTGCAAGTTCCGTCCAGGGCAGCCCCCAACGTAGATCTGGGAGGAACCTGCGCTCCACAGGCAGGGGTGCCCCTGATACCCGGAGAGGGGGCTTGCAATAGCGTCTGCCCACTGACAATGAGCATCTTTGGACACTGGTGTTCGGGGGGGAGGTAGGAGGGTGGAGGGGGTGTGTTGGGCTCACTTGGGTGGCGGGTCGATGGGGTGTGTAACATAATTTCACATATGCTATAAACATTGCACAATCATCCAATGAGATGTGTGGACATTGATCTTTGTGTACGAGGCCTTTATAGGCGTACAGTCCATATTGTGCATGTTCCAGACACACACAGTGCCACAAGTCCCGTGTCCATGTATCAGCCACCAGGCGTGAGTGCTAGAAGCATGAATCTATGAGAATCTGACGAATTTCACGGCCCTCCTGTGCCTCGCGGACTCCTTGAGGTGCTGCCACATCCCCACCCTCATCATGACCATCTTCAGGTGCTTGCAGTTCTGCGTCAGGGGGCATGGGCACATTTCTACGTACGCACATGTTGTGTAGCATGACACATGCCATGACCATCTTTGCAACCTTCTCATGGCGGTACAGGAGTGCCCCGCCAGACCTGCTGAGGCAGCGGAAACGAGTCTTCAGTAGGCCGAATGCCTGTTCTATGACTACACGGGTACGTGAGTGGGCATGGTTGTAGTCCTCCTCATGCTGGTTCTGTGGGTTCCGGAGTGGTGTAAGGAGCCATCTCTTCAGTGGATACCCGGCATCACCTGTATGTTTACAATAAAGGATGTTTGTGGAATGACATTGCTTCGTACGCACCCCCCCCTTCCTGCCAGGTCATTGCCGCATCACATACCCCACATTATCATGCATGAAATGAGACTCACCGAGTAGCCAGGATCTGTTCCCTGCGTGTCGCTCCATGTAGCGTGGTATTGTAGAGTTCCTCAAGACCATAGAATCATGGGTTGATCCAGGAAATCGGGCACAACAATGTGTAATGATCCTGTTGGAGTCACACACCATTTGTACATTAAGAGAATGATATTGTTTTCGGTTGCGGTACTGGGCCTCCATGGCATGTGGGACGACCAATTCCACATGGGTGCAGTCGATGGCACCAATGCAACCCGGTATGCCGCCAAGTGCATGGAATCCCACTTTTGTGTTCGTAATTTCCTGCTCCGAGCGTGGTAGAGAGATGTAGTCGTCTGCGTGCTTCAGGAGGGCATCGAGCACTTGCAATAGTGTCCGTGAGAACAGTGGCTGTGAAATGCCATGCAACTGTCCGACTGTGTGCTGGTAGGTGCCTGTGGCCAGGAAGTGGAGTACAGACACCACCTTCAGTAGGGGTGGGATGGCGGTTGGGCTATCTATCATGCTGACAAGGTCAGCGTGTGTCATGTCCACAATGGCGGTTATGGTGTCCCGGTCCAAACGGTAGAGGGTGTGGATCTGCTCATCAGTGAGGTTGAACGGATGTGCTCGGAGGCGTGGGATTGCGGGCTGCCTGCGTTTTGGTAGTGGCTGTGCTGGTGGGCCTTGCTGGCCCTGCCTTGCCCTCCTCCTCCTCCTGCGTCTCCTCTGTGCGGCCGGTTGTTGTAGTAGTTGGTGTTCGTCTTCTTCTTGTAGTTGGAGTACTTGCAGTGCTATCAGGTCCCCCAGGGCCAACATCGCTAGTCCTGCCGGTAGCATTTTGGAGTGGGTGTGGTTGTGGGAGGGGGTTGGGTGTGCAATTTATGTGTTTTCAGGCTGTATAGCCTCCACCTGTGGTGATTCATTCCACCTGTGCAAGCTGCAATCCCCTTTGGGCGAGCACGTCCCGCACACAACGCTGCAATTCGACGCATGGCATCTTGCTATTACAATCATGTATTTAATCCCGATGGCAGTGAAATATTGGTTCATATGTTCATTCTGCTATGGTCCCATTGTTTCACATACTATCTTTGCAGTCGCGAACAAACTTGTGAAGGGTCAGTGGAATGTAGTACTCGATTGACGGTGGACCCTCATGCAGCACTGTACCGAGGTTCACCGACGGGCGGGGCGTCCCATTTGTGAGTGAAGCCAGTTGCCATTTTCACACACTGCCGCACTACATGGATGGATTTGTGATTTCAAGCGGTCACAGATGCCTTTTCGACGTGATGTTGCAAATGAGGAATTCGAAGGACAGCGCTTTCGGTTTTCAGCTAGCGGCGAGGAGACGCCCACAGGTCTGACTGCAGATATGAAGTTCTATTGTTTAATGTCCTTCGGACAGGGGCCATGGCGAGAATGCAATGATTGATATGAATAGTATGGGCTGCGCAATAGCGTAGTGGACGATAAGGCAGGACGTTCCCAAATACATGTTACTTCACAACACTGGAATTCCGGGCTGAAGCACAGTGGATTTTGCAGACTGCATTACGCACAGACTCAATGGAAATTTCACATGTTATGTGAGTAAATAATCAGGCGTTTTCATACCGGGATGAGGGAATGATGTATGGATGCATGGACAGATGATTTAATGGAGAGTTTGCCATGTACAGGGCTTTTTGGAATCTATCCACTTCCCCTGCGCTATGTGATGCAGGGCTGCCATAGTGGGACCATCGTCTATCTGCCCTTGTTGAACCCTCCCTGTCTCGACGCGCCTTCAAACACTTGTGTCTATGCACGTTACTAATCCCATCTAATGGATTCTGTTTTAACAGACGCATGCACACAAACACTCGTTTGTAATAGTGTTTTCACCTCGATTTATATAGTTATGATTCGCAAGTGAATTTTGGGTGGGAATAATCCTTTTGAGTGGGCTAGCATGCATATGGCTGTGGATTTAGTGTGATCGTTGAAGTGAGTAATTCAAATGAAGTTCTGATGCCCATACTATTCTTTTTCATTTCATTTGGGTGACAGGTATCTCCTCCCCTTTTGCCGCTGCCATCTGTATGCCACTCCTGCAGATGGCTTTTACTCCCGACACCTGCTGCTTCGTGTTAATCAGTGGAGCACCATTACGATCTTATGGGACGATCGCCAATGGGCCACATGCCCTTACGCAGTACTAGTGGCTAGGAGCAACATATCGACCTTTCAGCTGGACTAGTGCCTACCTAATGGGACGCCCCTGCGGCTCTAGGCGCTTCCATGTTGCCTTTTTGAACGTGAATGTAGCCCCTGTGTACCATGAAGGAACAGGGCGTCACACAAGCAGAAGCTGGTCATTTATTGCGGATGCAGCCCACAATAATGAAATATATTTTGGAGTTCATGACCTAATAGCTGTATGGGCTTGGTGATTTTGTTGTGCATTAAATTTTGATTATGATATTGACCGTGTAGCGTTATTCTTTGCAAGTAATGTAGCATATTCCTTTTTGTGGAGCGATGTATTGTGAGAAGATCTGCATTGGGTTCCGGCTTCTGAGTATAGTTGCGTGGTACTGTACTGGGCACGTTTGCCTACGAAGCCCAGTGAGGTCAGGGATAGGGGCTGCCATTATGACTGTTTTAATGATGTCATGCTCAGGGGCGGGGGATTAGCTTTTGTGTAACAGATGCCGGTCAGCCAGGTGGATTGGTGGAATGATGTGATTATCAGAATATGGCTGGTCACAGGTGCCTGTGTTTGCGTGCGTTTCTTGGAGGGAGACTGAGGTCATGTCCATTGGAATAGTTTCTGTATTCGTGCCATCTGTGCCCTGCAGCTCCCATTGGCCCCTCTTGAGATGAGCCTGGCTGCTCAGTCACTCTGCCAACTTGTGTGGTACATGCTTATGCTGATGGTTGGTTTGTTTACTGGCAGGAGTACAGGGCTGGTGCAGTCTCACTCAGGATACTGCTTTGAATGTTGCCTTACACTGGTGTCAAGCGATGGGGGGATTGTTTTTGTTTGTCTCATATTTCAGTTCATGTTGCTGGACTTGAACCTTCACATGCCTGTGCTGCATCAGTACGGCAATGGTGCCATGGCAAATATGGATGGCCACTCACAAGGCACTTGGAGCCCCTAGATTCATTTGTTCGTTGGCATGCATGGGTGACTTGTACATTTCACTGGTTGCATTGTGACTTCATTGCACCTACGAGGAGTTGTGCAATGTGGCCAGGGAGTGGTGTACAGGCCCTCAGTAGGGCCTTTTACGGTTGGTTCGCGATGCCGTACTTCTCACCATGGCGGAATGGTGCTTTCCGCCATGCTTGATGGCGTTAGGTATATGTCTGCTAGGGTCAGAATTCGCGTACCGTTGCGCCATGGTGGTAATTACGGTTTGGCATGGCGCGCGTGCGCGTACTTGGTGCAGTTAGCGTTGGCGTTCACTACGGTGTCGCTAATGGCATCGTACTTTACGGTGACGGGTCATAATCGCACCGAGCGCTATTCGATGGCGGTATTGCATTTCCGCCATCGTTTTTCGATTTCCGCCAGGGTCGTAATGAGGGCCCCAGTGTTTTCTAATCGCGGACCCGCGGATCAAATCTGTGTTGCTTCGTGTCATTTTGCTTTCAGGGTACTCCTGTTGCTGCTGAGCTATGCTCCCGGGATGTATTGTATTACTAGAAGAGTTGTACATTAACTGTGTAGAAAATATTCATACCTGTAGTCTGTGTTCATGCATGTGCATGAATCTGCAAGTAGAAATCTTGGGGAATTTTATAGTAGTTGTTGCTGTAGGTACTTTGCTGTCACAGCCGAATTGTACATTTAGGTACATCTAAAGTGCTGATCTGTGATGACAGAGTTAGATGTAGAGTTCTTGGATGTGATTGGTGGATGATTGTGTGACTGCTTAACAGTAGCCAATGAGGAAGTGGTGCAGAGAGTGCAGTGGAAAGGATAGAAGGGCTGCCCCAGTGTTACTTACACGCTCCGTGGACAGCTTGGTATTTCATAGACAGGACATGCCACATCCGGGGTTTCCGAGCATTAAGTGGGAGTGTATTTTGAGGATTAGCCAATCAGGTGTTGAGGTTCTGCTTCATATTAAGAGGGGCTGTGTGTAATGTAGATGGTGGAGGTGCAGAAAGTCAGGGTGTTGGTGGTTGGAGATATGTTTGTGAATGGTTTGGAGCAGTATGCTAAATCTAGGAATGTGGCTAACTATTTTGACACAAAAGGAGTGGATGTGGTGTGGAGCACTGTGCCTGATTTGAATTTGCAGGCAATTCTAGTAGTTTGTCAGGATATGGCTAGGTTTCATAGTTCACATGTAGTTGTCCTACACTGTGGTACTGTGCTTTTGGGCTAGGTCAGTGCCCCTACTTAGTTGCAAGATCTGAAAAACTTGGTTCAGGCAATCATGAAAGTCCTTCCAAATGCCAAGGTTATTTTTTCTGCTTTGTTACCTAGAGCAGTATTTATTTTTATTTATTTATTTATTACATTTGTTATACACCCAGACCCGGGGGTATCACAGCGTAGTTACAGACAATGGAGGAATGCAATCTTAGAAAGTACACAGAGGAAAACACAGGAATAACAGTCAGTAATATACAATAATATGCGAGGCAGTCAAGAATAAACAGCAAAGTATGGGACAATAATTGTGTTTTTTGTCCTCAGCATAATATTGCTAGGTGTGCAATCAACCGAGGCATGTTTGCTTTCATGCTTAGAGCTGGTTTGTTCTTTTGTAATAATGAGAACATTGATTCTGGTAATGTTGTTTATTTTAAAGGAGATGGCAATTCTTGATCTTTTATGGGAAATGCCATGCTGTTTTGGAACATAAGGGTTGCTTTGGAGAAGCTAATGTGAAGATTTTTGGAGGAAAATAAGAAAAAGAAGAGAAAAAAATAGAAAATAAAAGGTGTTTCTGAAGCATCTGCAAAAAAAATAAAAACATAAAAGCTTGTTTCAGAGCCAACCTCACAGGGGAAATGGGGCACACTATTAAAATGTTCATCCCCCACGCTCAGAATTTTCAATTTGTCTGTGGACAGCGCAGTTGTCCGCGGACAGCGTATATTACATACGGGGATTTTTGAGTTGAGAGGCATTCAAATGAGACTGAGCAGAGCAAGGGATTGGTCAATAAGGTTTACTGGGTGTGTTTTGTAAAGAGAGAGTTTGTCAGTAGGTCTTTTTCATGAGAGAAGAGCAGATAGCTATGGCTGTGTGTTTCAGAAAGCGGATTGTTGAATTTTGGGAGATTCGTGGATAAATTGGTTGGAGGTGCATGCAGATCGCTGTGGAGTGGCTGCACATCTTGGATTCTCTCATGTGGAAGTGCACTGCATGGAGTGCGTGGAATGAAGTGGGTGATTTGGTACCTCTCTGTGCTTCTTTGGTGACACTGCATCATCCAGACATTATTATTATTCATTGTGGAGGGAACAGTTTAGGACATGTGTCTGGAATCTCTTTGCAATTTGCAATGAAAGAAGGACTTGGGAAAGTCATGGACATGTATCCAAACTCCAGAGTAATCTTTTCCCATATTGCGCATAGACAAATGTGGCTGCGTTCTTTTTCATTTGGTCCACAAATGGAGTAAGCAAGGCGCAATGTTAACAAGGCTGTTTGTGCATTTTTGAGAGATGTTGGTATGTCCTCTTTTCAGAATGAAAACATTGTAGCACACACATTTTTCGCAGAGATGGAGTACATCTTACTTATGCCGGCAATCAGATTTTTTCTACGAAATATACAAAATGCATTGCAACCTTTTTTGGAATTACAGCAATCAATTTTGCAGTAGGTGTTGACCATTTGAAGTTTTTTTGAAACACAAAAACACACCACAAATAGGCTCTTTTCAGAGCCACCACTTCCTCCCATATAAAAGTGCAATGGTTCTGATAGGGCAGCACTCACAAAAAATAAATGACAGCGGACTTCTAAAAAATGCACAAGGCCCTGCACTATTTATTTGCCACTTCTATTTTTAAACTGTGAAAGGCGGCTCTGAAAAGAGCCTTTGTTTTTTTTTTATTTTTTTGTTTTATATTTTTTGTTTTTTTTTAAACACGACACACAAGGAAAGGAGGGAAAAGGAGGGTAAGGAAGGGACACCAACCACGGGGATAAGGAAGGGCAGGTGGAGAGAGGAAGATGGTGGGCCTTATTCAGGTAAATCACAGATGTTCTCATGCTCCTTGACCGCAGTCTCGAAAGCAGTCCGAAGGTTCTCCCCCCTGCAGAGTACTGCGTCGCAGTACATGCACAATATTGTGACCCTCGGAAGGTAAGGGTCAACAGCATCATGAATGGCCTGTGAGGCAGCTGGAGGGATACACTGTCCCCCATGAGTGTCTTTTGTGGTGACAGGAGTAGAAACAGAGGATGCTGCAAAGGAACTCAACCTACTACATTTATTGCAAGGTACAACCTTACGAATAGCCCCACCGTGGAATTACTTTAGGTGTCACTTTATTGATGTAGTACCAAAGCTACACAAACCAGGCTTGCCACAACTCAGCACCATGTGGCACTGAGTGCAAATCACCTAGTTCGCATTAGCTTTTTTCCATCAACGGTGGTAAATAAGTGCCACACCCAAGACTCACGATGAGTGCTAGTAGTAGGGACTTCCACTACCTCATCCTCTTCATCCGTCTCCTCTGCATCCTCACACCTGTTCCCCTCTTCAGGCCCTTGGGGACATGGTGGTGGAGGAGGGGTTGAGGGTGCTGATGCGGAGGCAGTAGCAGCAGAAGCAATTTGGGATGCCATCTGGGAGGTTAATAACCAGGAACTAGGAACCAGGAACAAAGAACAGCAACCTCCACAATTGTTCTGTTGTAAATCTTGGAAATCCAAAAGCAGAATGAGGATCAGCTCTGGGGTGTGGCCTTTTATAGGGGTGCTTGGCCGCACTTCGCGGACAACTGCGCTATCCCTGAACACTTCGAACACCAAGAACGGGCTCAAAAAGTTCTAAAAAGTATGTAGATCTGCAGGGACATTGTCTGGGATTGATTGATTGATTGATATTTTATTTCTATCATGCTCGTACATAAGTGTTTCAGAGCGCGACAAGGCAAAGGAGGGGAACAGGGGAGAACAAAACAGCGATCTTACTAGGCCCAGTGACATTGAGAACGCGCAGGTTCATGGGAGAGGGGGAGGGGAAAAGTGCATGGAAGGGGGAGAAGTGGAAAGTGCGAAGCAGAAGAGAAACAGATAAATAATAAATAAATAATAAAGGCAACAAACAGTGGTAGTGCAGCCAGCAATTTGCAAGTGCTAGGTTTAAGGCAGCAGACAGGGTAGGTCTGATAAGTGCAGGAAGAAAAAGGGGCGGCTGTATGGGACATGTGCAATGGTGAACTTGTACTGTAAAATACCTTGGATTGCTCAAAAAAGCACTTTTTTAATGTTCGGGGCCCGGACAGTGTCCTCAAATAAGGACACACGCTCAGCTTGGGTGTGGTCACATGATGACTTTGCGGACACGTTCGCAAATGGGGCGGCTGTCAGCAGGAGACCAAATGCGCAGTGACGGTTGTGCGCATGCGCGCAGGTGTTCTACGGACAGTGTTCGGGTCCCCAAATTAATTAAAAGTGTGATACACCTGTGGCAGACAGTTGCAGAGAGGCGCGATGTTCGTAGGACCCAAGTGTGTGATGCGCATTTGCGCGGGTGTTCTACGAACAATGTTGAAGGCCCCGAAAGAAATAAATATGCATCAAAACTTTGCGGAAAGGCGGACAGGAAATGTGTTCTACGAATATATTCATTGTGGTTGTGGACATTACAAACAGTGGGGGTGTTATTAGGACACTCCCATTTTGGGTGATTGTGGAGAGGCGGACATCTTGTGTGTTCTAAGTACACCTCCATTTTAATTACTAACAGTACAAACAGGTATATTGTCCTTAGGGCATCCTCATTTGGGTTAATTGCAGACTATCGGACATCTTGTGTGTTCAATGCATTGATATAAATAGCATTCTATTGTGAAGTTCTTTCCAGTATACTAAGCTACTCATGTAGAACCGTAGGCATTGTGTGCAGCATACATGATGGAGGTGTAAAATTAATAATCTTGCCATGTGGACCAGTGAAATGATTAAAGCTTTCTTATTAGAGTTTAGCGTACTGTGAAACATTTAATAAGTACCTAATAAAACCCACTTACTACATAATTGCATTATTGCAAACAAAACACAAACAGACAACAACACATACAAATATACGCATATACAGGGAGAATGAAGTAAACAAAAAAATAGCAGTATTACCAGACAATCTTCATAACCTAACTGATTATCTTCATGCACAGAAATGATTGCTCTGCTTCAAAACTACTACTTCCCTGTGTATAACAATCACATAATGTGAGTAGACCCTAAGGAAACTAGAGTGAGTACAATGTATACAAGTATGACCATATCCAGGGAAAGTACAGTGATAAAAAAAAAACAGCAAAACTATAAGAAAAACTGTTGATAGCCTTACTGATCAACCTCATACATAGAAAGCATTTCTGTCTTCCAAGTCTGTGATTTCCCCTATGTATATGTTTCATATGCTGTCAGTGAACCCCAAGTGAATTACTGTAAGAACTTACAAATGTAGTACTTTTTTGAATTTTTAGTTCCTGACTGTTACTGGCCTACATATGTCAGTAAAGGAAAAAAGAGGGAGCCAGACATGTGATGTTATCAGTGATGTCATCAATGACATTTGTGATGTCATCTTTGATGTCCTGGGTGTTAGTCTTAGCAGTGCACGGTGGTAGCACGAGTTATGGTTGCCTAGCCTACCATAACTGCGAATTTCAAGGGTTTTTCGGTTTTACTTGGAACCATAATGTCCCTTTAACAACATTTTTTCACTGAATTTCATAGGTTTTTAGTAGCGCAACTTAAGCATAACGTCCCTTTAACAATAAAAATGTAACTGAATATATATCAATGACATTTGTGATGTCATCTTTGTTGTCCTGGGTGTTAGTGTTAGCAGTGCACGGTGGCGCGAGTTATGGTTGCTTATCTTACCATAACTGCCGAATTTCAGGGTTTTTTCGGTTTTACTTTGAACCATAACGTCCCTTTAACAAAGTCTTTTTACTGAATATATATATATATATATATATATATATATATATATATATATATATATATATATTACAGGGTCTACGGCAGTGACGCTGTAGTTCTGGTTAAGTTGGCTTACCCATAGCCATAGGAGGAACAGTTTTTTCGGGAAGGTATACCTTTGGCACCATTTGACGAATCATCACAAAACATTGCAAAAATGTCATAGACCTGACCCTGAAATATTTTGCAAAGTTTGGTGCGGTTTCATCAAGGGAAGGCAAAGTTGTAGCAGGGTCCCAAACTTTTTTGGAATCCAGATAGACTTGAATGCGAAAATGTTTTGCTTATGGCTGCAACCCGAGGCACTGTACGGATTTTCATCAAAGTTGCACAAGGAGCAGCAGCCTGGTCTTAAAGGTTTGCTTTTGCACATTTGGTCAATGCTAGTTGCCGGGGAGCTAGCCACTTTCCCCACTAGCTGCTTCACTTTATCCGAGATGTCTCCTCCTCTGTAGCTCTTACCATAGACCCTTACATACACAACACGGCCTATTGGTGGACTCTGATGACGTCCCTTGCTCTCCTGTATAGGGGAATGTGACCACTCAGGCTGCTGCAGCCATGTAATCAGTGCTTTGCCCACTTGCCCTCATGTGCAAAGTAAAGTGGACTTTCCCACCTTCTTACTTGTTCAAGGTCTTTCCCAATTAATCCCAAATGTGAATTTCTCAACAAAGGCATATAGCAGAAGGTCTACTGTCAGCTGTATCACCAATTTAGCATTGAGCAGCTGTTCTAGTGGATGATCATGGTGATATTTCGACTGCACTAAAAAGCTGCTGCATAGACATTGTTCCAGTGATTGTTCCTGTGATGAACTGTTGTGCTGGATTACAGGAACGACTATTGGCAAAAGTGCTGTATTAGCCCCAGACGATTACTAAGTCATCAGTAATATTAATGAAAGAGGTCAAACAGGCCCTGGCCAACAGGTGCACCTCCTTCGCCTCTTTTTGGTAACTTAGGTCAAGCCAAGCTATATTTTTCCAGAGGGGTGAAATCTGGCACAGATGCAACGCAAAGAACAATAATATGGTGGAGAAAAAATAAAACAATGTCCAACCAAGGTTCTGAGTCCCTGCAGTCAGCGCAATCCCTGGGAGCCCTTGACAATCCCTCTATTCTGGATATGCAGGAGGAGGTGGAGCCTGCATGCTAACACCATGCATGTCCCATAGCAGAGTGTGACGGAGTCCTGGTCGAGTCCCTGCAGTCAACGCAGTCCCTGGGATCCCTTGACAGTCTCTCTATTCTGTCTATGTAGGAGGAGGCGGAGCCTGCACACGAGCACCATCGCCCATAGCAGAGCGTGACAGAGTCCTGGTCGAGTCCCTGCAGTCAGCGCAGTCCCTGGGATCCCTTGACAGTCTCTGTATTTTGTCTATGTAGGAGGAGGCAGAGCCTGCAAGCTAACACCATCTTCCGTAGTGGAGCATGGCAGAGTCCTGGTCAAGTCCCTGCAGTCAGCGCAGTCTGAGCAGGCTGCAGGATCAGGATTGAGGCAACACTGCCTGGAATATTGTTGCTCAGTTTCCTCTGATATAAAACAGGAGGGATAATAGGTATCAGAGAGGAGGGAGTAAACCTGATATGAAGATATCTAACTTAAGGAAAACAGACTCCCTGTCTCATAAGGTCAGGTAAGGTAAGGTAACTTACTAGACTTATAGGGGATAAGTCACTTGCGCTCACTTAACATCGTGTACACTTGTGTGCGTGGAGAATTCAACCAGGGCACACTTAAATTGATCATAGGCATTCATTCCTTTAATACACAATTATAAAAAACTATTTTAGTAAAACTTCATAAAAAACCATTTAAAATCTCCTAAAGTGACATGTGCATAAACAAGCATATAATGGTAGAAGCCTCCAAGGGGTCTACCTATCCGAAGTGCGAAGTGCAGAGGTAATGCAAATAGAAAAGCAAAATAAAAAGCACCTATTTACAACACACTCAAGGTACACATAATTTTGTACAACAATATTGTTTGTTGGATCAAAATCATAGTAACCACATGTAAAAACCACATACAAGAAAAAAATCAAAAGGAAACCAAATTATAGAGTACTAAAAATTCAAGTGACTCTATGGTTGGTACTTCTGTTTTGTACTGCTCTATTGACAACGTGTAAAGGTATTAGTCCCATTCCAAATACTTCATATTAATGTTGACATGAACCCTACATGTTTCGTTCCTACAATTAGTAGTTTTGCTACAGGAACTTCTTCAGGGGTATAGTGTTTCCAAAGTATGAACCCAACGAGGGTCACTAGATTAGTGGTTTCAAATCAACCCATTTAAGGGTATCGGAGTGTCAGATGTTTAAAAGGCGAGTGACATAGAAGGTGTATCTCCCCAGCGGAACCGTTGCAATGTAACTTGTTCCAAGTGCTCTTCTCTAATCAGTAGAGTATGAGCGTCTAGACCAGACCAATATATAAAAACACAAGAAAGGGACCTAATTAGTAATGGTCACAATCTCATTACCCAAAAAAGTAAATAGTCGTGGTGTAACATTGGCGCTTACCGTAACGCTGTTTAGGTGAAGCGTCCTAGGTGGCTGATAAGGATCACTACATAACAGTCACCACAATCCCTGCAAACACAAGAAGGTGGACATAGGGTGATCCTGTCATCAAAAATTGCGAAATTCTAGCAGTTATAAAAGGTTCATTTACACTAGGCGGTGGAACAATCCACTTCGTGGTGATAAAGTTATAGAACTTACTGTAATTCTGTATAGCGTCATGTTCGGAAGTGGGTTAAGTAACTTTGAAGGTATTAGGTGCACCTGTGGTAAACAGACACACATTCATTAGTACAATATGGAATAGATATCCATAGAAAATATATCACAGTGCCATGAGTCACGTATTATCAACGTGTAACCAGTGCTGTGATAGTTAAATTTAAATCACTGCTGGATTGTAAATGGGCACGAATGGGGGGAAGAGTCTGCATCATACAGCATTCACATGAACGTACGCACGGAGGGCGTGTCAGAACTGATGTACTATTTGACACGGTCGTAGTGAAGACATAGCCAGAGTAAAGTGAGGTACGATCGAGATCTCTCAAGCGAAAAATCGCATGTTAGTCAAATGTGGGTTGTGGAGATACAGAGGATAGAAGCACCGCAACAGAACAGGGCTGTTAGATGTTCATTTTCATATAAAGGTTACAAATGTGCGTAACAGCAATATCGTCGAAGGCATTTGATAAGGTGATAAAAGGTAGAGTAATTATCAGTTTCCTCACCTGCATCCGGAAAGGCGAGTTTGACTCTGACCCCAGGAACTTGGAATACCTCGGAAAGCATTTCCCGACTGGTGAGAGCCTGAAACCTGTGATCCTCCCAGCTGCCGCAAAATCATCTGTGCAGCTCGTAGCCCAGAAGGTGGGAGCGAGGTGGGGGAGTCTGACTTTGGAGGGCCCTACAGCAATCAGGCATTCCTCGCTCTGCCAGCCGTCATGTACAGGCACTACCGCAACTACATTTGCACAGGTGAGGAGGCTTTGCCCCTTCTTATTTTCCCTCACCACCGTTACTGCCAAAGCAGAAAACCTATTTTGCTGGAAGCCTCCACCCCAGTCAACGCTGCTAAATGTTCTATTCCCTTAGAAAAGAAAAAAAAAAGGAATATTGATCTCTACTGATTCCTCCTGACTCCTACTGATTTTAAGTGTTGTTAGGAAAGATTTCTTAATTGTCTTAATTGTGGGTAATTTTCCTTCCATGTGGCAACCCCTAAACTTTTTGCTGTTGTTTTCACCATGATCTAGACTTTGCCAGAGAAGTGCAGCCTTCTGCCGCACTCCTCTGGGCTTTCGCTCCATTCTTACGGGGAAACTGACATGCCCTTAAGACAGTCAGTACCGGGAAACGTTGTTTTCCGTAGTTTCTTTATCATGTTGCAGCTTTCGCGCAATATGGCACAAGAGGACACTGTAAGCTAAGTTACTGCTCTCTTGAGTCTCTAGTCTTCTACAGGCCCTAGATACTCTCTTTGGATTGTTAATGAACGGTGCAAGTGAATCACGGACGGGACTGTTGGCAGCGATCGTTTCTTTTGTTTTTGAGCTCCTTTTGGCGTTTAAGCGCGTTTAAGCGCTTAGCCCAAAATGTTGGCCTGGCTCCCAAAATGGCCAGACCACGAGGCACTTCGTCTTACCCCCTTCACCTCCCCAGGTTGAGCCGACCCGGGGTCTTCCTTATTTGGGCATGTACTTTCCTGCGAAACACAGATGCTTTCGCGGGCTTCTACAGGCCTGTGTGTGCCTCCAGGATGGGGGCTGGGATGTCTGGTCCAAATACACATCCTCGGCGCCAGAGAGTCTAGGGTGGTGTGAATGCCTGGGACCCCCGTGGTCCGTGATAAGGTCCACAGATGGTGTGAGTGTTTTATGAGCGGATCTCCCATTGGGTCCCCTCCGTTTTGGCACGAAGGGAACCGTGGATAAGAGGGGGCTGGAAACACCACTACCAGGTCGATCTCCTGAGTTCTCACGAACAAAGGAATAAAGGAGCCAAGTATCCTGCAACCACGAGGCTGAACCGAGGAATCGCTGGTGACCCGCTGAAGGACTGTTCCTCTGCACTGCTGTCGCTTTGTGAAACCCTTTCTACCTCAGATCGAACGAGAAGGCCTGTACTGGTACTTCGACCCTTGGAATAGTGGGAACAACTATTCTCGGCATCTTCACCATCTCCTGCACGTAAGCCTTCGGAATTGTCTCTGGGCCATCCAGCAGACTGACCAGCCTACCCAGGAGTCTTGCTCTGTAACCGCCATCAGGTTGTGTTGTATTACGAGTCCTTGTCACTCTCACATGATTCGTACATTTGGCATTCCCAGGTCTGAAGTGAGGAGTGTACATTTGGCTGGAATACACACGGCTGCTCCGTTGCACTGCTGTGGTAACAAACTGTGCAGGTTCACTGCGTTTGGGACGCCCCCAACTCAACTTTTGCTGCCGCGGAATCTACAGGACGATGAGACAACCCCGGCTCCTATCTGAACCTGCCAGCACTGAAACGGACGCGGAGAAGCCTGGGTCTGCTTGCATCGGGGACCGGTGAGTAGCATAGCTAGGAACTGGTCGCCCTCCTGCAGGAGCCCATAGCTTTTCCCCACTGTGTCAAACAGCACGCCTTTCCGTACTCCCGCTCTGCTTCTGCCCACAGTGGAGGCTGCGCTTGAGTTGCGGAGCTCTGTTCATCTTCATCTGTTCACCGAACTAAACTGCCTGATTCCCTCAAAGAGACTCCCCTTTTTTCCCGTTGGCACCAGCGTGTGCAGGTACTTTTGAGCACAAGGCTCCACTCTTCGTAGGGCTTGTACTTCCTTTTAGTTAGGTGCCTCTGAAGGCGAACTGGGTCTAATTATTATTTGCAGTGCCTGTTTTCCTCCCCATCTAGGTGGTCTACACATTTCGTGCGTCTAACTCGTTAGACTGGTTTGTATTTGTATATATATTGTATTGGTTTGGTATGTGTTGGTTTATTGGAGTTTTATTGTGATTTCTCGCTACGGTCAATGTTACAAAGGCCTTGTAATAAATTTGTATATATTTTGAATATAACACCTGCGTGGAGTAATTTGTGAGTGTCCTTGCTTTGTGTGCTCATTGCGGGCTTTCCGTCACCCTCACCCCTCTTGAGACCTAGTCTTGACCGCCGCGATCGCTACCTTGATTGGTCTGGCTTGTCCAGAGGTTACCCTGTTCCAAGAAACTAGGCTGTCCTTCTGAACCTCTGCGCCTCCAGGACAGAGTTCAGAAATCCGTCTTAACAAATTGGTGTACAGCGGTGGGATACGACTGAAGGTATCCAGTTTTGCGCACGAGAGAAGGCATTTCAAGTTATTCCTACCAGGACACGTAGTGAATTGTCGTAGTATAGCTTTTAAAAGGCCATAGTCCTATCTAACAGTATGGAAACAAAAACCTTGTTAACTTTAAATGCTTCTAAATCCGAAACATTGAAAAAGATGTGTGCGGAGAGAGGTGTCTCCTCTCAAGGCACCAAATTGGATATGAACCAAAGAATCCTGGCGTGGCAAGAAGCGCAGCTTGATGCTATAACTTCTGAGGAGGTGGAGCTGCTCTCACTGGTAGAACCGACGGTTCTGCCGCTGCACTGATCCACCGCGACCACGAGGAAAGGGAGGATGAGATGTCTAATGTTTCCTCTGCCAGTGTCGATGGGGAGGCCATGCTTGAATTCAAGAAGCAAGAGCTGCGGTTTAGGCAGAAGGAGCTTGAGTTCAACATAACCAAACTAAGAATCGAACAGGCCGAAAAACAGAAAGACAGGGATCAGCAGTTGGAACTGGCCAAGCTTCAGGTTGCAAATGGATACAAGGGTCCTGGACATGGGTCTGGGGCCTCCTCTCATCCACGGTTTCCAAAACATCTGCTCAGTGTGTATGAAGAAAAGAATGACATTATGGACTGGCTGAATACGTTTGAGTATGCATGTGAAGTTCAACAAGTTGATAATGCTAAAAAGATTGCCTGGTTACTCAGCAGACTGTCCCATTCTGGCTGTAGTGCCATTATGGAAATGTCGAAGGCTGAGCGAGCGGATTTCGCAATGTTAAAGCAAACTCTCATTTTAAAGTTTGGAAAGACTCCTGCCCAATATTTAAAACGATTCCGAGTATAAGAAAAAAGAAGGTGGTACTTGGGTATCTTATGTAACCGAATCCTTAAAAAACTTGACTGGCTAGGTCGAAGGTTATAAGGTTTCGACCTTTGAAGGCATGATAAGTAGTGTCATGCTGGAACATATTTTTGCAGCTTAAGCAGCATTTGGCCGATTCGAAGGAGATAGATCCTAAGAAGCTAGCCATTGCCGCAGATTTATGGGTGTCACATCGAGTGTCCCATAAGGACAAAACTGATCCTGGTAAGCAGGAGGAAGGGAAAAGGTCCAAAGATAAGGAGGGTGGAGAATCTGATAAATCTTCTTCTCAAAAGGGCCACAAAAAGAAAAATAAGGGTAAGACACAAGAGAACTCACAGGGTAGTGGAGGTCAGCCTCCGAAACAGAACTCTGGTTACAATAAGCCTCCCTATGTAAACAGACCCAATGGATCTTGTTTTGCTTGTGGAGCAACTGACCACGTGAAGGGGGATCCCCGGTGTAAGGTTAAACCTTTGGGGGTCCAGTTTGCTAATCTGGCCTTCTCCTCCTACGAGGAAGAAGAGATTACAGGAGCATCCTTCTCCACAGACTCCTTCCCCAGCGGGATAGAAGCTGAGGTAGTTTTAGTTTCCCTGGGTTCCTGGGAGCCTAAAGTCGCAGAGGATTATGCTAGGATTCCAGATAATACCAAGCACTACTTTAAAGACAGTGTGCTGATCAATGGAGTGGATACTCCAGCTCTTAGGGATAGTGGGTGCAGTCGAACTGTAGTGGATTCTACCTTGGTAGACTCAGAGGAAGTTGCCAGACCTACTCTGATGCCCACTAAGTTGGCTGACGGCCCACTTCGCATGTTCCCAGTAATACCTGTAAATCTTACTTTAAATGGTACAGCAGTCAGGATTCCAGTGAGCATTCAGAGAAACGTCCCAGGAAAGGTCTTGTTAGGCAATGATCTCAGGGCTTTAGGGCTCGTAGGAGACACTGCCGACCGACCCTGCACACGGTCTCAAACACGGGCAGCATTGGCCAAGACCAATACGCCGCCCCAGCCGAAGGGGAAACCCAAGGCGAAAGGAGAAGCAAGTCAAGACGAGGGAAAGAGAGCATTCCCCCGAACTCGCCTACCACTGCGATGGAGGAAGTTGGTCAATCACCCGGGCCTGACGAGGAGGTGGCGATGCCTGAAGTATTTGACCCCAACGACCATCCGGAACTAAAAGACTTGTTAGTAGAAGGTGGTCCTGACCAGGAAGAATTCAGTAAAGGCCAACGTGAGTGCCCATCTCCGGAAGGCCTAAGGAGACAGGCCTGCTCCCAGCTTGAGGGTGAACCTCCTGGGACGCATCGGATTTATTGGGAAGGTGGACTCCTGTATAGTGAGCCCACAGAGTCTACAGAAGGAGACCATAGGAGGTTGGTGGTTCCTCTTGCTGTAAGACCCTTCCTCCTGCAGTTGGCGCATGAAGTGCCCCTTGCTGGTCACCTTGGTATTAAGAGGACCAAGCAAAGGTTATCCATGCACTTCTACTGGCCCAAGATGGGGGTGCAAGTAGAAAGTCACTGCAGGAGTTGTGCCTCCTGCCAGTTATCTGGTAAGAGTGGCTCAACAATCCAAGCTCCATTGGTACCACTCCCAGTTGTGGGAATACCATTCGAAAGGGTAGGGATTGACATCGTTGGTCCCCTTGACCCGCAGACATCCTCAGGCAATAGGTTTATCTTGGTGCTAGTCGACTATGCTACCAGATATCCTGAGGCCATCCCATTGAAAACTGTAACTGCCAAGTCAGTTGCAAAAGCGTTACTTGGAATCTTTACTAGTGTTGGCTTCCCTAAAGAAGTTGTGTCTGACAGAGGCAGCAACTTTATGTCAAAGTATATGCAGGCTATGTGGAAAGAATGTGGGGTCACCTACAAGTTCTCTTCTGCATACCACCCCCAGACCAATGGTCTGGTGGAACGTTTCAACAGAACGTTAAAGAGCATGATTGGGGCTTTGGAAGAACCTCAGAGAAGAAAATGGGATCTTCTTTTAACATGCTTACTGTTTGCCTACCGAGAGGGACCACAGGAGGGTGTTGGCTTCAGCCCCTTCGAACTTCTGTTCGGTCATCCTGTACGGGGACCCTTAGCCATAGTCAAAGAGGGATGGGAGATGCCCACACCCCCTATTACTACCAACGTAGTAGATTATGTGCTGGGGCTCAGAAAACGGATGGTACTCCTGATGGGCTTGACTAGTGATAAATTGAAGGCAGGACAAGCACTGGTGAAACATTGGTATGACCAGAAAGCTTCCCTCATCAACTTTACACCTGGTCAGCAAGTCCTGATCATGAATCCCATAAGGCCTCGAGCTTTACAGGACAAATGGTCAGGCCCTTGCACAGTGGTGGAGCCCCTGGGTGAGGTTAACTATTTAGTGGACCTTGGAAGGCCTGGACAGGCTCCAAAAGTGGTCCACGTAAATAGGCTGAAGGCTTTCGTCCCAAGAGTCGAAATCGCAGCACTGCTACTGGCTTCAGATGTTGAGGAAGAGGAGTCTGAACCTCTCCCCGACCTGTTCCAAAGCGGTCCTTCAGATAGCTCCTTTAAGGGTGTCCGAGTGGCCCCTCACCTGACTTCTAATCAGCAGGCTGAGGTGAAAAGTTTGCTTAGGCAGTTTTCCCCCCTGTTTTCACGGTCGCCTGGTTTGGCACCTTGATGCAAACATAACATAGACACAGGAGACAGTGTACCTACCAAAAGTAGGGGATACAGGATGTCAGACAAAGTACGGTCTTACATTAAGACCGAGGTCAACAAGATGTTAGACCTTGGGGTGATTGAACCCTCTAGTAGTCCTTGGTCCAGCCCTGTGGTTTCGGTTCCAAAAGCAGGCACTTCTGAATTGAGGTTCTGCATGGATTACAGGGCTCTGAATGCTGTCACCAAGACAGATGCACACCCCTTGCCTCGAACAGATGAGCTGGTGGATACTTTGGGTGCCTCCAAGTACCTCAGCACATTTGACCTCACTGCTGGCTATTGGCAAATAGCTTTAGCAGAACATGCCAAGGAGAAGACAGCGTTTTCTACTCCAGACGGCCTTTACCAATTCAGGGTAATGCCGTTCGGGATGAAAAATGCACCTGCCACTTTCCAGAGGCTTGTGAATCATGTGTTGAATGGGTTGGACGAATTCTGTCTTGCATATCTGGCGATATAGCAGTTTTCAGTGCCGACTGGGAAGACCATTTGAAACACCTCGGGATTGTGCTCCAGGATCTTCAGAAAGCACACTTGACCATAAAGGCTAGTAAATGCCAGATTGGACAAGACTCAGTGGTTTACCTTGGACATGAAGTAGGTGGAGGGAGGATACAGCCTCTTCCCAGTAAAGTACAAGCAGTACAAGACTGGCCTACCCCCACTACACAGACCCAAGTGAGAGCATTCTTAGGACTCACGGGGTATTACCGCAACTTCGTGGCAGACTATGGCACCATAGCTGCCCCTTTGACTGCCCTCATCACTCCGAAGAAACCCAAGAAGGTAACTCGGACCGACGAGTGTGAGAAGGCCTTCAATGGCTTAAAAGACTCCTTGTGCCAGGCCCCTGTCCTCAGGGCCCCTGATTATCAAAGACCTTTTATTGTGCAGACGGACGCCTCTGACACTGGGATAGGAGCTGTACTGTCGCAAGTAGATGAGAAGGGTAAGGAACACCCTATTGGTTTTTATTAGTCGCCAGCTTAAGGACAGAGAGCTCAGATGGTCCACAGTGGAGAAAGAATGTTTCTCTGTTATGTGGGCCCTACGGAAGCTGAGGCCCTACCTCTATGGGACCCACTTCACTGTGTAAACTGACCATAAGCCCTTAAAGTGGCTAATGAACATGAAGGGAGAGAATCCAAAGTTGCTTAGATGGTCCATAAGTCTACAAGGCTTCGACTTCACTATTGAGCATAGGCCAGGTGTCCAACATAGCAATGCTGATGGGTTGTCCAGAATGTTTAACCGACCTGAACACGAGACTCATCCAGGGGTGGATTAGTTCCCCCTGTCCATAGTCTGGGAGGGGCGAGTGTTAGGAAAGATTTCTTAATTGTGGGTAATTTTCCTTCCATGTGGCAACCCCTAAACTTTTTGCTGTTGTTTTCACCATGATCTAGACTTTGCCAGAGAAGTGCAGCCTTCTGCCGCACTCCTCTGGGCTTTCACTCCATTCTTACGGGGAAACTGACATGCCCTTAAGACAGTCAGTACCGGGAAACGTTTTCCGTAGTTTCTTTATCATGTTGCAGCTTTTGCGCAACATGGCACAAGAGGGCACTGTAAGCTAAGTTACTGCTCTCTTGGGTCTCTAGTCTTCTACAGGCCCTAGATACTCTCTTTGGATTGTAAATGAACGGTGCAAGTGAATCACGGACGGGATTGGTGGCAGCGATCGTTTCTTGTGTTTTTGTACTGTGTCCAACATAAATCCTAGAAATTCCTTTGACTGGGCTGGAATCAGCTCTGATTTCTTGCAATTCTCTAGAGACCCCAATTGTGGTAACAAGCACATGGTGCTCTTCACCTGCTCTGAAAGCAACTCTCTCTCCTGGCACATAATGGATATATTGTCCAGGTATATGATCAGTCTGAAACTGACTGAGCCTTGATCAGTATATGGCACATGCCAAACTGAAAATGTCACCTCTGTGTTCAGTTCCTTAAGGTGAGTGCATACACAGTACTGACAATTGTTTTTACCACTCCTAATAAAGGATTATTGAAGGTGCTCAGTACAGTTCAATGATTACCTTTGATTTCAAATTATGTATGGTTTTTGAAAGAATCCTATGTGATGCTATTGAACGTCGATACTTAGAAAAATAGGATGTGCGCTCCGGTTTCAAGGTATGGTGCTGTGCGTACATGAGTGAGACCACAGTCATATGGTTCACAGAAAAATCCAGTTTGGATATCAGTAATTAAATCCAGACGTTTTTGTTTATCTTCACAAGCATCAGCCAATTACAAGTATTTCTTGAAATTTAGGGATTTGCTTTATTGAAGGTATTTCTGTAGCCTCCAGAATCATGCTCATGAAAGTGTTATATATGTTTTGTGGAAGTTTTTTTTAAAAAGAAGTCTCATATTTCATTTGAAAAAAGAAGTGTTTCGTTTTGTATATAACAAATGATATTTTCTGTATCATGTGTATAACATGACTAATTAATACATGATCCTTCAGCTCATCCTGGGGTGGCTGCAGGTGTCTACTCACTTTCATGGTTGATTAAGTCTTGCAATGTGCCAATCATGGGTGATTCCAGGTTCAAAAATGTGGTTCTCTTGGTTGCGCATACCCTGTATCAAATTTTCACCAGGGTCTGAGTCGCTTGGATGTGAGACCGCCAGGGTATGTTAAGGGGAACCCCTGACATGACATGTGGTCCTGGCAGGTTGAAGTCATCAAAACTCTGTGCAGATGTGGACCTGCAAGAAAACATATTTTCAATACATTCATAATAGAAAGTCATGATTCTATTAAAGACACAGAGGTGAAGGATTATGCTCAACTCTTTACTTCTCGAGCAGCCAAAACCAATTAACATCACTTTAAGCACACTGTCAAATACTACAACATCCATGAAAACATGTGAAATTTGAAGGGTGACCAATTGGTTAAAGATTTAATGTGATCCAAACAGTCCAATCATGTTGCTCAAGTCCATTATAAACACCCTGGCTTCCTTCCTTCTTCCTCTTTCTGAAGCTTATCCACAACTGAAAACCTGCATCCCAACCGGTAAACGCTTGAACTCTCCAAACTAATTCTATCATTCTTCAGGAACCCGAAGGTTTCGAGTCTGCACCTGTCAAAAAATAAACAGTATTACTGAACCAATACTCACAAGACAGGTGGGAAATCACAGAAAGAATAATCACATATGAATTATTACATAATAAACACTCAATTCTCAGTCATGTCAAACTGCCTTCACGATTGACAGGGTGGGATAATACTTCACCTCCATGTCTTTAATAGAATAATGAGTTTCTATAACAAATGTATACACAATCTGTATTCTATTTCAAGACCCATAGGCTCAGATTATGCTTGTTTAAAGCTTATTTACCACCAACGTAGCTACCTGTTGCATTGGTCTAAAATAGAAATTCTTGAAGGACGACTCACTTGACCAGTCTGCCCCTTTCATAATGTCTTATAAGTGAGCTCCCATTGTGAACGCTGTGGACACCATGGCCCCTCTAGTGGAATGTTCCCCCAAAATGATCAACATCAACGCCTGACTGGCTCATGCACCATTTCACCCATCTCGCTAATGTAGCTGATGATACTGCCCTGAATGGCTTCTTTACTGCTATCAATAATTGAGATTCACCTGCTGGCCTATGCAGAGCTGCAACGTTCTCATAAACCGTAAGGCATCTGATCGGACATAACCTAGTCTGGTCTGGAAATGATGCATACTCTACAGTCTTGATTCGTGTTTTAGTCCTTTTCTCTATACAGAACGGTACCCCGTAGGTGAAAAAGACTTCCTGTGTACTTCCAAAGCTTTGATGTCAGAAACCCTCTTGCATGAAATTAAACATAGCAATGTAGCGTGTTTTGCCCAAAGAGGCTTTCTGGATAGCTCTTCCTTGTCTGGCCATGACTCAAACATTCACAGAATTACACTCATGTCCCAAAGAAGAGAATATTTAGGAGTTGGATGTCTCAAACCTTTAATCCCTTTCATTAATCTACATATCAAAGGATGTTCACCTACTGTGTTACCCTTGACATATTCAAGCCCGGCTGAGATCGTCAACCTATAAAGTGTTAATCATTCTGTAAGCCTTGTTCTGAACCCCTTGATTAGCTGGAAATTTCACCACATGAACTATATCTGTTTGAACAGGATGTACCTCCCTCTCCATGCACCAATGACACCACCTGTGCCATGCACTTTTGTATGCCTTCTTGGTTCCGGGGGCCCAGGATTCTCTGATGAATTATTGAGCCTCTCTCAAAATCCCCAGCTTGGACCTGGTTGTCGCAAAATTAGCCACACTATCAGGCTCAGACCCCTGCCTGAACTAGAGGATGCCTTTTCCCTGTTGATCTCCAACAGATCTGGAAACCAAGCCTGGCCTCTCCAAATGAGAGTCACGAGTATCACTGTCGCTCCCTGTCTTCAGATTTGTGCCAGCTTTCACATTATCGTGGCAAACAGCGGGAACGCATACTTTGTTGCTGTTCCCCATACCTGAATAAAGGCATCTGTTGCTGTTGCTACCGGGTCTGGCCTCCAACTGTAGAACCAAGACAATTTCCTGTTCAGCCTCGAAGCAAACAGATCTGTCTGACAGGGACCCTTGCATCGCACGAGCTCCTGAAACACTGACTCCTCCAGTTGCCAATCGCAGGAGTCCCTCAGGTGTCTCGAATTCCAGTCCACTATCTGGTTCTGTGCACCTGGCAGATGTTGTGCCCTTACACTGACTCCTCTCTGGAGACACAAATGGCAAAAGTCCTTTGCTAGCTCTGCCAGCATCTTGAATCGTGTCCCACCCAGTCAGTTGATGTACCTGACTTCGGACACATTGTCCATCTTGAGAAGAATGGAGCCATTTAAACTTTTTTGTGTCCAGCATAGTATTGTGAAAAATCCTGCCAACAACTCGAGGCAATTCATTTTGAGGGCTTGCTCCTCCATTGACTATCTCCCCCCGGTTGTCAAATTCCCACATCCGACTCTATAATCAGGTCTGGGGACGAGCCAAATATCGCCCTGCCATTCCAGGCTTCCATGTGGTAATACCACCACTCTAGTTCCATCCTCGCCTCTTGTGAAATATGGACTCTCTGTTCATATGATAGGCCCTGTCTGATGTGTTTTATCTTTGGACGTTGTAAAGCATGATAATGAAGGGACCCTGGGAAAATGGCCAGTCCTCTTGATCATTTGTCCTCCTTTCAACATCATGATCTTTATATCTCTCATGATAGAGTTCAATTTCTCTAGAGGTAAACTGAGAGTTCCCTGTACTGTGTCCAACATAAATCCTAGAAATTCCTTTAACTGGGCTGGAATCAGCTCTGATTTCTTGCAATTCACTAGAGACCCCAATTGTGGTAACAAGCACGTGGTGCTCTTCACCTGCTCTGAAAGCAACTCTCTCTCCTGGCACATAATGCATATATTGTCCAGGTATATGATCAGTCTGAAACCTTGCTGTCTGAAGTGTCCTACTACTGGCTCCATCAGTTGTTTAAAGCACTGCGGTGCTGATGCTAGGCCGAACGAGAGACATGAAAACTCCCATCTCTGACCTTGCCAAAATAATTGAAGAAACTGCCATTGGCTCTGATGTATGGGGACCGTCAGGTATGTGTCTCTAAGGTCTATCCGAGCCAGCCAGTCTCCTTTCCGGAGTATGTGCCTCAGTAGATGGATGCCTCCATCTTGAAGTGCCTGTATACCAGAAACGTATTCAGTTCCCTGAGGTCGATCACTGGCCTGGTCTTGTGCTTGCCCTTCCTCATGAACATGTTATTTATTAAAACTCCTTGTTCTCTGACAGCTGGTCTGATGGATTTCTTTAGTCGCAACTTCTCTATATCACCATCTAGCAATAATTTGTCTTCCCAGCAGAGCCTGATCGGTCTTGGAAGGTATTCCTGTACTGGTACTTGCAAAAATAAGAGGAAACCTTCTACCGTCTGTGAAACCCAGGCGTGTGAAGATATCTCTCTCCAGTTTTGTATATTTTGTGACACCTTCTCCCCCACTGGAGGGATGAGCATGTTTTGTGTGTACTTTAGTGATAATTGATCTCTCACCTGTGGTGTTTTGTTGCTGATGCTTGGCGTTGCCTCTCCATCTCCTGCCTCTGCCCCATCTGCTGGATGGGAAGAAGGGGTTGGCTCACCCGTCATCCCGCTTTCTCCAGTATGTTCTGTCGCCAGAGGGCCTGTAGTGAGAATAACGGCTGGCCGAGCAGCCACTGCCTCTGCCAGCCCTGTCAAAAACCTTCCTCCCGAAGATCTTCTTTAGTGAAGCTCGGGCTTTATCTAGTGTGGCATATGTGCTAGCCAACTTTGCCATGTCCTTGATGAATGGCTCATCAAGCAATTTACCCTTGACAGCAGCTGTTGCTTCTGATGGGCCTAGTTCTCCCAACATGGAGTCGATCTTCATGAGGATCAAACGTCTTCTCTCCATTGCGATGGAACTATTCACATTACCCAAAAGGCAAATTGGCCTCTGCGCACAGCCTGAGATGACTACTAGGTCGATAGGTTCCTTTCTCTGCTTGGCTTCCTCCGCCAGCTGCCATATATTTGTGATTGGCACTACTACATTGAGCATCTTATCCTGGCACGTCTTCCAGGACTGGTCAATGCCTTTTTTAATGTCTTTACTGTACCATCCCATGAAGGTCAACATGCGGTCATCAATCTCGAGGGCCCAACCACTCCTTTCCGGCAAGCTGGGTCTGGCGCATTCACCTCTTTGCTCAGTGGTGCCCTCAGCCTTCTCTTTAGATATGCTGTAATATTGTCTGGTGGTTGTAGGGATATATTCATGAATGACATATTTGTGCAAACAACAACATATGTGTGCAGAGTAAAATGGAAGCAAAAGTGGGGTTTCGTTGTTTAGTATGCAAATACAGTTAGTTTGAAATGGGTGCTATGGGCAGCTTTTTAGCAACAGACCAGTGTTGGGTGTCTTGATCCACGTTCAAGTTATTAGGCTACAACATTTGGTGCTGTGGGCTTAGGAAATCCAAGAGGGCGGAAAAACCCACATTTGTGCCAGAATCCTGGAGAACCGTGCAGTTTTGCGCACAGCAAAATTGTCCTGACCTGCCACCCACCAGTGCGAGCGTGATGGGCCAGGAGTGCCATGGGTGAAATGTGTGCCAAAGGAAAAACAGCAGTGCCGGTTGGCTCAAAAAGCGCTTTGCAATCACCTTTGTTTCTTTGAAATGCAAGCTAAAAATGCCTATTTTAAACATTGCAAGATATTCAAAAATCTCAATGAACACCAGCAGACATTTGGCAGAAGGTAGACTTGTGTGCATACAAAATCTGGGAAAAGAAAGAGCCCAAAACAATGTTTATAACAAAACTGGCTGAGCTGTGGATGTCAGCAGCTGAAGTGAAATTGGACTGAAAGACGCTAAAATCTAAATGTTTCAAATAAATGAGTGACCTACTGTTGAGTGTCACATAGTTTGCAACTGTTGAAATGTCATAGTTTTGAACTTAGAATCAGCGTTCTAGCTGCATGTGTAAAAATTGTCAGTTTGATTTGAATGTAGAAACCTGGGTACCATTGACATTTAGCTGAAGCCTGGCTTAAAGAGATTGAATTCTGCCTGACAACCACCCCCGACAGGAGTTGTAACTTGATCAGCAGCTGTGTTCCCAGGCCTGGCCTGCCTTCTGCTGCCCCTGCCAAAATGAGATGACACCTCTCTGATTGAATTAGGGGAGGAGCACCTGGGGACTACAGGAAACTTAACAAAGCACTGTCCTTGGCCCAGGCAAATGTTAAATTAGGGGGGTCGTAAATGGCTTCCTCTTGGAAGGAATCAGGGAGGGGCACTGCATCTGTGAGCCAGCTGAGCTTGGGGGAAGTGGATAAACCAGAAATTCTGTGCACATTTTAAGAGGTGTTAGGACCCTGTGGTGTGTTCTTGGGGCTAGTAGCGGAAAAAAGGTTGTTACTCCAAATGTATGCATGTTAAAAATCTGACACTTTATCATCTGAAACCCATATCCCTGGTGCACATTTGTGTAAAATCTGGAAATGTTTAGAGGTCGTTATCTGGATGAAAAGGGGAGAATTCTGTCATAAGTGGACACGACATCTTACAAAGACAGGGATCGGATGGTTTGGTGCTACAGAAAATATGTTAACTGGACGTATAGTATTAGAAAAATGGTACATAGATAAATATGTATTTGGATCAGAAATAGATTTGTGTGCAATTTGACAAGGGGAGGATCCTCTGACCATAAACCTACCTCATCACTCTGACTCACAACCCAGTACCCCCAATCAAGGGAGAGAGGAGGAACTGGCCAATGATAAGTTGAGAGGGTTGGGCATGCAGAATGAGCCGATCCACCCACTTTCTAAACACATAAAAAGAGCCACTGGAAGCCAGACAGGACATTCACTTCCCACTTAAAGCCGATTTCTTGCAGAGCGTTTTGCCAGAAGACACCAGATCCAGCACTTAGACTTCAAATCCAGACAGAGACCAGAACTTTGAATTCAGACTTCAGAATTTGTCAGCAGGCCTCAAAATCTTTTGCAAACTGATTCACCCCAGACTTCCAAGGGGGACATCAGAGTAAAACAGCCGGGCTGAGCTGTTTGATTCTGGCCTAAAACCCTGTGCCAGAAACACCCAGAAAGCAGAGCTGTACCCGGAACCAGAGACCAGACCACCGTGCAGTGCCAAGAACTTTTGCCAGAACCAGAGATCCAGACCGCTGTGCAGTGCCGCTAGCAGAGCTGATCTAGATCGCTGTGAGCAGAACCAGGCAGACACCGTCCGTGGCGAGGGAACCGCAGTCCAATCCTGACCTGATCCGTGGCGAAGTCGCATTCCTGTGCAAAATATAGTGTGAGTACCGCCAGAACTGTGCAAAACCCAATCTCTTTGTTTAAAATAATCTAATTCAAACTATTTTAACCTATTGAGAACTGCATCCTAGAAATCTTGTGTTCCTTCTGTGATCTCAAACCTGGAAACTGTCATCTGTCATTCTGAGCTTGACTTTTCTTTTGAGAATCTACCTTCACGAAATCGTCCGTATCTCCGGAACCGTTTGTCCTTAACTTTCATCTTAACCCTTTAAGTGCCAAGGACGAGGTATCTCGTCCTTGGAAGTGCACACGCAGTGCCAAGGACGAGATAGCTCGTCCTTTTCGGCACCTTGTTTTGAGCGATCCCTGCAAAGCAGGGATCGCTCAAAACTGTAATCCAACCCCAGGGCTATGTGAGGGGGAGGTCCCCCCTCACTGCCCGGGGGTTGGATTTCCTTCAGTTTCACGCCGACGTGCGTCACGCACGTCGGCGTGAAACGGAAAGTAATTCCACCGCAGCAGCCATTTTCGGCTGCTGCGTTGGAGAGAGAAGGTGAGTGCCCTTCTTGTTCCGCCTCGATCTCCGGCTGTATTTCAAGCCGGAGATCGAGGCGGGTATCGTTGGAAAGGGGAGATCTTCCCCTTTCCAACGATACCCATTGTGTGGCTTTGCTGCCCGCGGATCGGGCACAGGTCGCCTCGATCCGCGGGCAGCAACGTCACGGATCAAACGAAGATCCTTTTGTGACGCGTGGGGGAGGGGGGGCTGCTTACTAGGTAAGCGGCCCCCTTCCCCCGTGGCCCCAAAGCATGGGGCCACAGCGCCAGGGACCCCTGGGGGCAGATGATCACTGCCCCCAGGGGTGGGGGGAAAAAAAAAAAATGTCAATGGAAGGAGGGAGGTGGGAGGGGGTTTAGGGCCCTGGGGCCCACTGGGCCACCAGGGATTGACCTAAAAGTGGTGTCCCTGGAAAGGGGACTTTCTCCCCTTTCCAGGGACACCACTCATATGCCGCATTGCTGGTCACGGATCAGCGCAGAGCGCTGATCCGTGACCAGCAACCCACTGAACCACCATGGATCTGTTTGTGAGTTGGGGGGGAGGGGGGCCGCTTCAGGTAAGCAGCCCTCTCCCCCCCCGGCCCCCAAAGCATGGGGACACATGAAAATGAACCCTGGGGCAGATGGCTGACCATCTGCCCCCAGGAAAATATATAAAAGAAAAAAAAATAATAATCCGAGGGATGGGGGGAGGTGGGGGGGGGGGTTTGGGGTTCTGGGGCCCACTAGGCCACCAGGGATTGAGCAGAAAGCGGTGTCCCTGGAAAGGGGACTTTCTCCCCTTTCCAAGGACACCACATATGAGGCATTGCTGGTCACGGATCGGCGCAGAGCGCTCGATCCGTGACCAGCAACCCACTAGACCACCATGGATCTCTTTGTGAGGTGGGGGGGGGGAGGGGGCTGCTTCAAGTAAGCAGCCCTCTCCCCCCTCCCGACCCCAAAGCATGGGGGCACGTGCATGTGAACCCTGGGGCAGATGGCTGACCATCTGCCCCAAGGGAATGTAAAATAAAAAATAAAAATGAAATGATGGGAAACAGGGTTGGGGGAAGGGGTGGGGACCACTAGCCACCATGGATTTTTTACTGAATCAAAGGGGGGGTGTCCCCCCATGGGGGGGTGCCCCCCCAACCGAAGTAGAAAGGGGGCACCCCTTGTAACCCTCCCTGAGGGCAGATATCTGTTCCTAGGAAGGGGCATCTGACCCCAGGGAGGGATGCATGAGGTGGGGCCCCCCCTATCTGCCCCCAGGGAGGGTTGCCCTCCATTTGGGGTGGGGGGGGTTGAGGGCCACCCCCCGTTGCGGTACATCATGCGCTGCCAATTTAGGGTGGCCCTCAGCCCCCCCTAAAAAGCAGCCTGTGATTTTGTATATTTTGTTTTGTTTACCCAACTTGGCTTGGTGCAGATGGGCCCATTAGTGTGGATATCTGCTCCTAGGAAGGGGCATCTGACCCCAGGGAGGGATGCATGAGGTGAGGCCCCCCCTATCTGCCCCCAGGGAGGGTTGCATGAGGTGGGGCCCTCCATTTAGGGTGGGGGGGTTGAGGGCCACCCCCCGTTGCGGTACATCATGCGCTGCCAATTTAGGGTGGCCCTCAGCCCCCCCTAAAAAGCAGCCTGTGATTTTGTATATTTTTTTTTGTTTACCCAACTTGGCTTGGTGCAGATGGGCCCATTAGTGTGGCTATCTGCCCCCAGGGTGCCCAAACCCTACTGCCCCACCTTTTGGGGTGGCCCTCTCCCCCCTCACCCCAAATGGAGGTGGGGTGTACCTCACGCAGCCGTTTGGAGGAGGCCCAGGGAGGCCTGCATGAGGTGTGTCCCCCAGCCATTGGGGGTGGGGTGGGGGGGGCACCCCAAAAGCTGGGGCAGGACCCCCAATAGATGGGGCAGTAGGGTTTGGGCACCCTGGGGGCAGATAGCCACACTAATGGGCCCATCTGCACCAAGCAAAGTTGGGTAACCAAAAAAAAATATACAAAACCACAGGCTGCTTTTTAGGGGGGGCTGAGGGCCACCCTAAATTGGCAGCGCATGATGTACCGCAACGGGGGGTGGCCCTCAACCCCCCCCAGCCCAAATGGAGGGCCCTACCTCATGCAACCCTCCCTGGGGGCAGATATCTGCTCCTAGGAAGGGGCATCTGACCCCAGGGAGGGATGCATGAGGTGAGGCCCCCCTATCTGCGCCCAGGGAGGGTTGCATGAGGTGGGGCCCTCCATTTGGGGTGGGGGGGGTTGAGGACCACCCCCCGTTGCAGTACATCATGCGCTGCCAATTTAGGGTGGCCCTCAGCCCCCCTAAAAAGCAGCCTGTGGTTTTGTATATTTTTTTTTGTTTACCCAACTTTGCTTGGTGCAGATGGCCACATTAGTGTGGCTATCTGCCCCCAGGGTGCCCAAACCCTACTGCCCCATCTATTGGGGGTCCCGCCCCACCTTTTGGGGTGGCCCTCTCCCCCCTCACCCCAAATGGAGGTGGGGTGTACCTCACGCAGCAGTTTGGAGGAGGCCCAGGGAGGCCTGCATGAGGTGTGTCCCCCAGCCGTTGGGGGTGGGGTGAGGGGGGGGCACCCCAAAAGGTGTGGCAGGACCCCCAATAGATGGGGCAGTAGGGTTTGGGCACCCTGGGGGCAGATAGACACACTAATGGGCCCATCTGCACCAAGCCAAGTTGGGTAAACAAAAAAAAATTTACAAAACCACAGGCTGCTTTTTAGGGGGGCTGAGGGCCACCCTAAATTGGCAGCGCATGATGTACCGCAACGGGGGGTGGCCCTCAACCCCCCCACCCCAAATGGAGGGCCCCACCTCATGCAACCCTCCCTGGACGCAGATAGGGGGGGCCTCACCTCATGCATCCCTTCCTGGGGTCAGATGCCCCTTCCTAGGAGCAGATATCTGCCCCCAGGGAGGGTTGCATGAGGTGGGGCCCTCCATTTGGGGTGGGGGGGGGGTTGAGGGCCACCCCCCATTGCGGTACATCATGCGCTGCCAATTTAGGGTGGCCCTCAGCCCCCCCTAAAAAGCAGCCTGTGATTTTGTATATTTTTTTTTTGTTTACCCAACTGTGCTTGGTGCAGATGGCCACATTAGTGTGGCTATCTGCCCCCAGGGTGCCCAAACCCTACTGCCCCATCTATTAGGGGTCCTGCCCCACCTTTTGGGGTGGCCCTCTCCCCCCTCACCCCAAATGGAGGTGGGGTGTACCTCACGTAGCCGTTTGGAGGAGGCCCAGGGAGGCCTGCATGAGGTGTGTCCCCCAGCCATTGGGGGTGGGGTGGGGGGGCACCCCAAAAGGTGGGGCAGGACCCCCAATAGACGGGGCAGTAGGGTTTGGGCACCCTGGGGGCAGATAGCCACACTAATGGGCCCATCTGCACCAAGCCAAGTTGGGTAAACAAAAAAAAATATACAAAATCACAGGCTGCTTTTTAGGGGGGGCTGAGGGCCACCCTAAATTGGCAGCGCATGATGTACTGCAACGGGGCGTGGCCCTCAACCCCCCCCACCCCAAATGGAGGGCCCCACCTCATGCAACCCTCCCTGGGGGCAGATATCTGCTCCTAGGAAGGGGCATCTGACCCCAGGGAGGGATGCATGAGGTGGGCCCCCCCCTATCTGCCACCAGGGAGGGTTGCATGAGGTGGGGCCCTCTATTTGGGGTGGGGGGGGTTGAGGGCCACCCCCCGTTGCGGTACATCATGCGCTGCCAATTTAGGGTGGCCCTCAGCCCCCCCTAAAAAGCAGCCTGTGGTTTTGTATATTTTTTTTTGTTTACCCAACTTTGCTTGGTGCAGATGGCCACATTAGTGTGGCTATCTGCACCCAGGGTGCCCAAACCCTACTGCCCCATCTATTGGGGATCCTGCCCCACCTTTTGGGGTGGCCCTCTCCCCCCTCACCCCAAATGGAGGTGGGGTGTACCTCACGCAGCCGTTTGGAGGAGGCCCAGGGAGGCCTGCATGAGGTGTGTCCCCCAGCCATTGGGGGTGGGGTGGGGGGGGCACCCCAAAAGGTGGGGCAGGACCCCCAATAGACGGGGCAGTAGGGTTTGGGCACCCTGGGGGCAGATAGCCACACTAATGGGCCCATCTGCACCAAGCCAAGTTGGGTAAACAAAAAAAAATATACAAAATCACAGGCTGCTTTTTAGGGGGGGCTGAGGGCCACCCTAAATTGGCAGCGCATGATGTACCGCAACGATGGGTGGCCCTCAAACCCCCCCCACCCCAAATGGAGGGCCCCACCTCATGCAACCCTCCCTGGGGGCAGATATCTGCTCCTAGGAAGGGGCATCTGACCCCAGGGAGGGATGCATGAGGTGGGCCCCCCTATCTGCCCCCAGGGAGGGTTGCATGAGGTGGGGCCCTCCATTTGGGGTGGGGGGGGTTGAGGGCCACCCCCCGTTGTGGTACATCATGCGCTGCCAATTTAGGGTGGCCCTCAGCCCCCCCTAAAAAGCAGCCTGTGGTTTTGTATATTTTTTTTTGTTTACCCAACTTTGCTTGGTGCAGATGGCCACATTAGTGTGGCTATCTGCCCCCGGGGTGCCCAAACCCTACTGCCCCATCTATTGGGGATCCTGCCCCACCTTTTGGGGTGGCCCTCTCCCCCCTCACCCCAAATGGAGGTGGGGTGTACCTCACGCAGCCGTTTGGAGGAGGCCCAGGGAGGCCTGCATGAGGTGTGTCCCCCAGCCATTGGGGGTGGGGTGGGGGGGGCACCCCAAAAGGTGGGGCAGGACCCCCAATAGATGGGGCAGTAGGGTTTGGGCACCCTGGGGGCAGATAGCCACACTAATGGGCCCATCTGCACCAAGCAAAGTTGGGTAAACAAAAAAAAATATACAAAACCACAGGCTGCTTTTTAGGGGGGGCTGAGGGCCACCCTAAATTGGCAGCGCATGATGTACCGCAACGGGGGGTGGCCCTCAACCCCCCCCCACCCCAAATGGAGGGCCCCACCTCATGCAACCCTCCCTGGGCGCAGATAGGGGGGGGCTCACCTCATGCATCCCTCCCTGGGGTCAGATGCCCCTTCCTAGGAGCAGATATCTGCCCCCAGGGAGGGTTGCATGAGGTGGGGCCCTCCATTTGGGGTGGGGGGGGGATTGAGGGCCACCCCCCATTGCGGTACATCATGCACTGCCAATTTAGGGTGGCCCTCAGCCCCCCCTAAAAAGCAGCCTGTGAATTTGCATTTTGTTTTTTGTTTACCCAACTTTGCTTGGTGCAGATGGCCACATTAGTGTGGCTATCTGCCCCCAGGGTGCCCAAACCCTACTGCCCCATCTATTGGGGGTCCTGCCCCACCTTTTGGGGTGGCCCTCTCCCCCCTCACCCCAAATGGAGGTGGGGTGTACCTCACGCAGCCGTTTGGAGGAGGCCCAGGGAGGCCTGCATGAGGTGTGTCCCCCAGCCATTTGGGGTGAGGGGGGAGAGGGCCCCCAAAAATGGTGGGACAGGCCCCCCCAGTGGGTGGGGCAGTAAGGTTTGGGCACCCCAGTGCCAGATTGGCACACCAATGTGACCCTCTGCACCAAGGGGAGTTGGGTTACCAAAGGAAAAAAATGAAAATGGTGGAACGCTTTTTAAGGGGGGCGTTGGGGCACCCCAAAGGGTCAGGGAATTTTCTAATGGGATGGGGCGCTGACCCCCTCCCCCCCACCCGCAATGGAGTGGGTGCCAAGTCATGCAGCCCTTCCTGGGACCAGATATCTGCTCCTAGGAACGGACGCCTGAGCCCAGGGAGGAGTGCAGGACAACCCCCCCCCTATCTGCCCCCGGGGAGGGCTACATTTTGCTGGTGTGACCGTAGGTAACACATGTTCTTTGTTTTGTTTACAGCTTCTTCTACCCGAGCAGCTGCAACGTTATGTGAGTACTGTTTTTTATTATTCTATGGTTAGGGCCCACTGTCAGTGGGGTGGGTGAGACTGGGGCTGGATTGTTGGTGGTGTGGGTGGGAATGGCCCGTCTGGGCAGATAACCTCCAACTGTCCTGGAGTTGCGGCTGGGCTGCATTACAGCTTTTCCCTTCGGGGAGGTATTGGCACACTGCCGAGACTCCTTGGTGGGGAGAAGCTGTAACGCAGGGCAGCCAGGGCTCCAGCAAAGTCGGCGGTAATATCCCTGGCCTTGGGCACCCTTCTCCCATGTGGGTCTTTGCTGGTGGTTCTGGGTATTACATTCTGGGCCGATTTGCGTAAGTCAGACCTCTGTGGATTCCCACGGGTGTCCTCTTTTGGGAAATGCATGGGGTTCCCTGTTTCCCTTGCTGGCTGCGACACCCTAGGCCCAAATCTGTAGGTTGCCCACATGAACAAAATGGGCAGTGGCGAATGGCTTGGGGTTCCCAGTCGGTTACCCTTTTCCTTTTGCGCCCCCGGTAGGTGCACCCACACATGTGAGGTACCGTTTTCATCGGGACACGTGTGGGGACACGGGAAGGTAGGCCACGTGTTGTTGGCAGTGTGTTTCGGTGGGTGGCCAGAGCGAAATGTCTGAGAATTGTCTTAATTTCCGGCCAATTTCAGAGACATTTCCCTGTGTCCACTCACCGAAACACGTCGCCAACAGCAGATGTCAAACCTTCTTGTGTTCCCACAGGTGTCCCGACGAAAAAGGTACCTCGCATGTGTGGGTGCACCTACCAGGGGCGCAAAAGGAAAAGGGTAACCCGCTGGTAACCCCAAGCCTTTCGCCACAGCACAATTTGTTCATGTGGGCAACCTACAGATTTGGGCCTAGGGTGTCCAAGCCAGCAAGGAAAACGGCGATCCCCATGCATTTCCCAAAAGAGGACACCCGTGGGAAAGCACAAAGGTCTGATTTGCGTGAAGCGGGCCAGAATTTATTACCCAGAACCCCAGACAAAGTGAACATTGTGTTTTTTCCCCACCAAATATCACACTTTGTCGGGGATTGTGGCTAATACAAACTGGGGCAATTTGCGCAAGGCAGACCTCTGTGGATTCCCACGGGTGTCCTCTTTTGGGAAATGCATGGGGTTCCCTGTTTCCCTTGCTGGCTGCGACACCCTAGGCCCAAATCTGTAGGTTGCCCACATGAACAAAATGGGCAGTGGCGAATGGCTTGGGGTTCCCAGTCGGTTACCCTTTTCCTTTTGCGCCCCCGGTAGGTGCACCCACACATGTGAGGTACCGTTTTCATCGGGACATGTGTGGGGACACGGGAAGGTAGGCCACGTGTTGTTGGCGGTGTGTTTCGGTGGGTGGCCAGAGCGAAATGTCTGAGAATTGTCTTCATTTCCGGCCAATTTCAGAGACATTTCCCTGTGTCCACTCACCGAAACACGTCGCCAACAGCAGATGTCATACCTTCTTGTGTTCCCACAGGTGTCCCGACGAAAAAGGTACCTCGCATGTGTGGGTGCACCTACCGGGGGCGCAAAAGGAAAAGGGTAACCCGCTGGTAACCCCAAGCCTTTCGCCACAGCACAATTTGTTCATGTGGGCAACCTACAGATTTGGGCCTAGGGTGTCCAAGCCAGCAAGGAAAACGGGGAACGCTATGCATTTCCCAAAAGAGGACACCCGTGGGAAAGCACAGAGGTCTGATTTGCGCGAAGCGGGCCAGAATTTATTACCCAGAACCCCAGACAAAGTGAACATTGTGTTTTTTCCCCACCAAATATCACACTTTGTCTGGGATTGTGGCTAATAAAAACTGGGGCAATTTGCGCAAGGCAGACCTCTGTGGATTCCCACGGGTGTCCTCTTTTGGGAAATGCATGGGGTTCCCTGTTTCCCTTGCTGGCTGCGACACCCTAGGCCCAAATCTGTAGGTTGCCCACATGAACAAAATGGGCAGTGGCGAATGGCTTGGGGTTCCCAGTCGGTTACCCTTTTCCTTTTGCGCCCCCGGTAGGTGCAACCACACATGTGAGGTACCGTTTTCATCGGGACACGTGTGGGGACACGGGAAGGTAGGCCACGTGTTGTTGGCGGTGTGTTTCGGTGGGTGGCCAGAGCGAAATGTCTGAGAATTGTCTTCATTTCTGGCCAATTTCAGAGACATTTCCCTGTGTCCACTCACCGAAACACGTCGCCAACAGCAGATGTCATACCTTCTTGTGTTCCCACAGGTGTCCCGACGAAAAAGGTACCTTGCATGTGTGGGTGCACCTACCGGGGGCGCAAAAGGAAAAGGGTAACCCGCTGGTAACCCCAAGCCTTTCGCCACAGCACAATTTGTTCATGTGGGCAACCTACAGATTTGGGCCTAGGGTGTCCAAGCCAGCAAGGAAAACGGGGAACCCCATGCATTTCCCAAAAGAGGACACCCGTGGGAAAGCACAGAGGTCTGATTTGCGCGAAGCGGGCCAGAATTTATTACCCAGAACCCCAGACAAAGTGAACATTGTGTTTTTTCCCCACCAAATATCACACTTTGTCGGGGATTGTGGCTAATAAAAACTGGGGCAATTTGCGCAAGGCAGACCTCTGTGGATTCCCACGGGTGTCCTCTTTTGGGAAATGCATGGGGTTCCCTGTTTCCCTTGCTGGCTGCGACACCCTAGGCCCAAATCTGTAGGTTGCCCACATGAACAAAATGGGCAGTGGCGAATGGCTTGGGGTTCCCAGTCGGTTACCTTTTCCCTTTTGCGCCCCCGGTAGGTGCACCCACACATGTGAGGTACCGTTTTCATCGGGACACGTGTGGGGACACGGGAAGGTAGGCCACGTGTTGTTGGCGGTGTGTTTCGGTGGGTGGCCAGAGCGAAATGTCTGAGAATTGTCTTCATTTCCGGCCAATTTCAGAGACATTTCCCTGTGTCCACTCACCGAAACACATCGCCAACAGCAGATGTCATACCTTCTCGTGTTCCCACAGGTGTCCCGATGAAAACGGTACCTCACATGCGTGGGTGCACCTACCTGGCCGGCAAGGGGCAAGCCGAAAACGCAAGCAACCCCCAGTCTGTTTGCACAGGGGAATCTCAGCCATTCTGCCGACCGGCACAACATACAGATATGGGCCTCGGGTGTCCAAGCCACCAAGGAAAACAGGGAGCCCCATGCATTTCTGAAAAGAGTACACCAGTGGGAATCCGCAGAGGTGTGATTTGCGCACATCGCCCCAGATTTTTTTACCCAGACACCCCTGCAAAGTCCGAAATGTGGGGGAAAAAACGCTTTTTCCGCACATTTCGCTCGACGGACCCATCGAAACACGCCCCCAACAACACATGGCCTACCGTCCCGCGTTCCCACAGGTGTCCCGATGAAAACGGTACCTCACATGCGTGGGTGCACCTACCTGGCCGGCAAGGGGCAAGCCGAAAACGCAAGCAACCCCAAGTCTGTTTGCAGAGGGGAATCTCAGCCATTCTGCCGACCGGCACAACATACAGATATTGGCCTCGGGTGTCCAAGCCACCAAGGAAAACAGGGAGCCCCATGCATTTCCTAAAAGAGGACACCCGTGGGAATCCGCAGAGGTATGATTTGCACACATCGCCCCAGAATTTATTACCCAGACACCCCCGCAAAGTCCGAAATGTGCCCCGGACTTTGCAGGGGTTTCTGGGTAATAAATTCTGGGGCGATGTGCGCAAATCACACCTCTGCGGATTCCCACGGGTGTCCTCTTTTCGGAAATGCATGGGGCTCCCTGTTTTCCTTGGTGGCTTGGACACCCGAGGCCCATATCTGTATGTTGTGCCGGTCGGCAGAATGGCTGAGATTCCCCTCTGCAAACAGACTGGGGGTTGCTTGCGTTTTCGGCTTGCCCCTTGCCGGCCAGGTAGGTGCACCCACGCATGTGAGGTACCGTTTTCATCGGGACACCTGTGGGAACGCGGGACGGTAGGCCATGTGTTGTTGGGGGCGTGTTTCGATGGGTGCGTCGAGCGAAATGTGCGGAAAAAGCGTTTTTCCCCCACATTTCGGACTTTGCAGGGGTGTCTGGGTAAAAAAATCTGGGGCGATGTGCGCAAATCACACCTCTGCGGATTCCCACGGGTGTCCTCTTTTCGGAAATGCATGGGGCTCCCTGTTTTCCTTGGTGGCTTGGACACCCGAGGCCCATATCTGTATATTGTGCCGGTCGGCAGAATGGCTGAGATTCCCCTCTGCAAACAGACTGGGGGTTGCTTGCGTTTTCGGCTTGCCCCTTGCCGGCCAGGTAGGTGCACCCACGCATGTGAGGTACTGTTTTCATCGGGACACCTGTGGGAACACGGGACGGTAGGCCATGTGTTGTTGGGGGCGTGTTTCGATGGGTGCGTCGAGCGAAATGTGCGGAAAAAGCGTTTTTTCCCCCACATTTCGGACTTTGCAGGGGTGTCTGGGTAAAAAAATCTGGGGCGATGTGCGCAAATCACACCTCTGCGGATTCCCACGGGTGTCCTCTTTTCGGAAATGCATGGGGCTCCCTGTTTTCCTTGGTGGCTTGGACACCCGAGGCCCATATCTGTATGTTGTGCCGGTCGGCAGAATGGCTGAGATTCCCCTCTGCAAACAGACTGGGGGTTGCTTGCGTTTTCGGCTTGCCCCTTGCCGGCCAGGTAGGTGCACCCACGCATGTGAGGTACCGTTTTCATCGGGACACCTGTGGGAACGCGGGACGGTAGGCCATGTGTTGTTGGGGGCGTGTTTCGATGGGTGCGTCGAGCGAAATGTGCGGAAAAAGCGTTTTTCCCCCACATTTCGGACTTTGCAGGGGTGTCTGGGTAAAAAAATCTGGGGCGATGTGCGCAAATCACACCTCTGCGGATTCCCACGGGTGTCCTCTTTTCGGAAATGCATGGGGCTCCCTGTTTTGCTTGGTGGCTTGGACACCCGAGGCCCATATCTGTATGTTGTGCCGGTCGGCAGAATGGCTGAGATTCCCCTCTGCAAACAGACTGGGGGTTGCTTGCGTTTTCGGCTTGCCCCTTGCCGGCCAGGTAGGTGCACCCACGCATGTGAGGTACCGTTTTCATCGGGACAGCTGTGGGAACGCGGGACGGTAGGCCATGTGTTGTTGGGGGCGTGTTTCGATGGGTGCGTCGAGCGAAATGTGCGGAAAAAGCGTTTCTTCAACCACATTTCGGACTTTGCAGGGGTGTCTGGGTAAAAAAATCTGGGGCGATGTGCGCAAATCACACCTCTGCGGATTCCCACGGGTGTCCTCTTTTCGGAAATGCATGGGGCTCCCTGTTTTCCTTGGTGGCATGGACACCCGAGGCCCATATCTGTATGTTGTGCCGGTCGGCAGAATGGCTGAGATTCCCCTCTGCAAACAGACTGGGGGTTGCTTGCGTTTTCGGCTTGCCCCTTGCCGGTCAGTTAGGTGCACCCACGCATGTGAGGTACCGTTTTCATCGGGACACCTGTGGGAACGCGGGACGGTAGGCCATGTGTTGTTGGGTGCGTGTTTCGATGGGTGCGTCGAGCGAAATGTGCGGAAAAAGCGTTTTTTTCCCCCACATTTCGGACTTTGCAGGGGTGTCTGGGTAAAAAAATCTGGGGCGATGTGCGCAAATCACACCTCTGCGGATTCCCACGGGTGTCCTCTTTTCGGAAATGCATGGGGCTCCCTGTTTTCCTTGGTGGCTTGGACACCCGAGGCCCATATCTGTATGTTGTGCCGGTCGGCAGAATGGCTGAGATTCCCCTCTGCAAACAGACTGGGGGTTGCTTGCGTTTTCGGATTGCCCCTTGCCGGCCAGGTAGGTGCACCCACGCATGTGAGGTACCGTTTTCATCGGGACACCTGTGGGAACGTGGGACGGTAGGCCATGTGTTGTTGGGGGCGTGTTTCGATGGGTGCGTCGAGCGAAATGTGCGGAAAAAGCGTTTTTTCCCCCACATTTCGGACTTTGCAGGGGTGTCTGGGTAAAAAAATCTGGGGCGATGTGCGCAAATCACACCTCTGCGGATTCCCACGGGTGTCCTCTTTTCGGAAATGCATGGGGCTCCCTGTTTTCCTTGGTGGCTTGGACACCCGAGGCCCATATCTGTATGTTGTGCCGGTCGGCAGAATGGCTGAGATTCCCCTCTGCAAACAGACTGGGGGTTGCTTGCGTTTTCGGATTGCCCCTTGCCGGCCAGGTAGGTGCACCCACGCATGTGAGGTACCGTTTTCATCGGGACACCTGTGGGAACGTGGGACGGTAGGCCATGTGTTGTTGGGGGCGTGTTTCGATGGGTGCGTCGAGCGAAATGTGCGGAAAAAGCGTTTTTTCCCCCACATTTCGGACTTTGCAGGGGTGTCTGGGTAAAAAAATCTGGGGCGATGTGCGCAAATCACACCTCTGCGGATTCCCACGGGTGTCCTCTTTTCGGAAATGCATGGGGCTCCCTGTTTTCCTTGGTGGCTTGGACACCCGAGGCCCATATCTGTATGTTGTGCCGGTCGGCAGAATGGCTGAGATTCCCCTCTGCAAACAGACTGGGGGTTGCTTGCGTTTTCGGCTTGCCCCTTGCCGGCCAGGTAGGTGCAGCCACGCATGTGAGGTACCGTTTTCATCGGGACACCTGTGGGAACGTGGGACGGTAGGCCATGTGTTGTTGGGGGCGTGTTTCGATGGGTGCGTCGAGCGAAATGTGCGGAAAAAGCGTTTTTTCCCCCACATTTCGGACTTTGCAGGGGTGTCTGGGTAAAAAAATCTGCGGCGATGTGCGCAAATCACACCTCTGCGGATTCCCACGGGTGTCCTCTTTTCGGAAATGCATGGGGCTCCCTGTTTTCCTTGGTGGCTTGGACACCCGAGGCCCATATCTGTATGTTGTGCCGGTCGGCAGAATGGCTGAGATTCCCCTCTGCAAACAGACTGGGGGTTGCTTGCGTTTTCGGCTTGCCCCTTGCCGGCCAGGTAGGTACACCCACGCATGTGAGGTACCGTTTTCATCGGGACACCTGTGGGAACGCAGGACGGTAGGCCATGTGTTGTTGGGGGCGTGTTTCGATGGGTGCGTCGAGCGAAATGTGCGGAAAAAGCGTTTTTTCCCCCACATTTCGGACTTTGCAGGGGTGTCTGGGTAAAAAAATCTGGGGCGATGTGCGCAAATCACACCTCTGCGGATTCCCACGGGTGTCCTCTTTTTGGAAATGCATGGGGCTCCCTGTTTTCCTTGGTGGCTTGGACACCCGAGGCCCATATCTGTATGTTGTGCCGGTCGGCAGAATGGCTGAGATTCCCCTCTGCAAACGACAGACTGGGGGTTGCTTGCGTTTTCGGCTTGCCCCTTGCCGGCGAGGTAGGTACACCCACGCATGTGAGGTACCGTTTTCATCGGGACACCTGTGGGAACGCGGGACGGTAGGCCATGTGTTGTTGGGGGCGTGTTTCGATGGGTGCGTCGAGCGAAATGTGCGGAAAAAGCGTTTCTTCCCCCACATTTCGGACTTTGCAGGGGTGTCTGGGTAAAAAAATCTGGGGCGATGTGCGCAAATCACACCTCTGCGGATTCCCACGGGTGTCCTCTTTTCGGAAATGCATGGGGCTCCCTGTTTTCCTTGGTGGCTTGGACACCCGAGGCCCATATCTGTATGTTGTGCCGGTCGGCAGAATGGCTGAGATTCCCCTCTGCAAACAGACTGGGGGTTGCTTGCGTTTTCGGCTTGCCGGCAAGGTAGGTGCACCCACGCATGTGAGGTACCGTTTTCATCGGGACACCTGTGGGAACGCGGGACGGTAAGCCACGTGTTGTTGGGGGCGTGTTTCGATGGGTGCGTCGAGCGAAATGTGCGGTAAAAGCGTTTTTTCCCCCACATTTCGGACTTTGCAGGGGTGTCTGGGTAAAAAAATCTGGGGCGATGTGCGCAAATAACACCTCTGCGGATTCCCACGGGTGTCCTCTTTTCGGAAATGCATGGGGCTCCCTGTTTTCCTTGGTGGCTTGGACACCCGAGGCCCATATCTGTATGTTGTGCCGGTCGGCAGAATGGCTGAGATTCCCCTCTGCAAACAGACTGGGGGTTGCTTGCGTTTTCGGATTGCCCCTTGCCGGCCAGGTAGGTGCACCCACGCATGTGAGGTACCGTTTTCATCGGGACACCTGTGGGAACGTGGGACGGTAGGCCATGTGTTGTTGGGGGCGTGTTTCGATGGGTGCGTCGAGCGAAATGTGCGGAAAAAGCGTTTTTTCCCCCACATTTCGGACTTTGCAGGGGTGTCTGGGTAAAAAAATCTGGGGCGATGTGCGCAAATCACACCTCTGCGGATTCCCACGGGTGTCCTCTTTTCGGAAATGCATGGGGCTCCCTGTTTTCCTTGGTGGCTTGGACACCCGAGGCCCATATCTGTATGTTGTGCCGGTCGGCAGAATGGCTGAGATTCCCCTCTGCAAACAGACTGGGGGTTGCTTGCGTTTTCGGCTTGCCCCTTGCCGGCCAGGTAGGTGCACCCACGCATGTGAGGTACCGTTTTCATCGGGACACCTGTGGGAACGCGGGACGGTAGGCCATGTGTTGTTGGGGGCGTGTTTCGATGGGTGCGTCGAGCGAAATGTGCGGAAAAAGCGTTTTTTCCCCCACATTTCGGACTTTGCAGGGGTGTCTGGGTAAAAAAATCTGGGGCGATGTGCGCAAATCACACCTCTGCGGATTCCCACGGGTGTCCTCTTTTCGGAAATGCATGGGGCTCCCTGTTTTCCTTGGTGGCTTGGACACCCGAGGCCCATATCTGTATGTTGTGCCGGTCGGCAGAATGGCTGAGATTCCCCTCTGCAAACAGACTGGGGGTTGCTTGCGTTTTCGGCTTGCCCCTTGCCGGCCAGGTAGGTACACCCACGCATGTGAGGTACCGTTTTCATCGGGACACCTGTGGGAACGCGGGACGGTAGGCCATGTGTTGTTGGGGGCGTATTTCGATGGGTGCGTCGAGCGAAATGTGCGGAAAAAGCGTTTTTTCCCCCACATTTCGGACTTTGCAGGGGTGTCTGGGTAAAAAAATCTGGGGCGATGTGCGCAAATCACACCTCTGCGGATTCCCACGGGTGTCCTCTTTTCGGAAATGCATGGGGCTCCCTGTTTTCCTTGGTGGCTTGGACACCCGAGGCCCATATCTGTATGTTGTGCCCGTCGGCAGAATGGCTGAGATTCCCCTCTGCAAACGACAGACTTGGGGTTGCTTGCGTTTTCGGCTTGCCCCTTGCCGGCCAGGTAGGTACACCCACGCATGTGAGGTACCGTTTTCATCGGGACACCTGTGGGAACGCGGGACGGTAGGCCATGTGTTGTTGGGGGCGTGTTTCGATGGGTGCGTCGAGCGAAATGTGCGGAAAAAGCGTTTCTTCCCCCACATTTCGGACTTTGCAGGGGTGTCTGGGTAAAAAAATCTGGGGCGATGTGCGCAAATCACACCTCTGCGGATTCCCACGGGTGTCCTCTTTTCGGAAATGCATGGGGCTCCCTGTTTTCCTTGGTGGCTTGGACACCCGAGGCCCATATCTGTATGTTGTGCCGGTCGGCAGAATGGCTCAGATTCCCCTCTGCAAACAGACTGGGGGTTGCTTGCGTTTTCGGCTTGCCCCTTGCCGGCCAGGTAGGTGCACCCACGCATGCGAGGTACCGTTTTCATTGGGACACCTGTGGGAACGCGGGACGGTAGGCCATGTGTTTTGGGGGCGTGTTTCGATGGGTGCGTCGAGCGAAATGTGCGTAAAAAGTGTTTTTTCCCCCACATTTTGGACTTTACAGGGGTGTCTGGGTAAAAAAATCTGGGGCGATGTGCGCAAATCACACCTCTGCGGATTCCCACGGGTGTCCTCTTTTCGGAAATGCATGGGGCTCCCTGTTTTCCTTGGTGGCTCGGACACCCGAGGCCCATATCTGTATGCTGTGCCGGTCGGCAGAATGGCTGAGATTCCCCTCTGCAAACAGACTGGGGGTTGCTTGCGTTTTTGGCTTGCCCCTTGCCAGCCAGGTAGGTGCACCCACGCATGTGAGGTACCGTTTTCATCGGGACACCTGTGGGAACGCGGGACGGTAGGCCATGTGTTGTTGGGGGCGTGTTTCGATGGGTGCGTCGAGCGAAATGTGCGGAAAAAGCGTTTCTTCCCCCACATTTCGGACTTTGCAGGGGTGTCTGGGTAAAAAAATCTGGGGCGATGTGCGCAAATCACACCTCTGCGGATTCCCACGGGTGTCCTCTTTTCGGAAATGCATGGGGCTCCCTGTTTTCCTTGGTGGCTCGGACACCCGAGGCCCATATCTGTATGTTGTGCCGGTCGGCAGAATGGCTGAGATTCCCCTCTGCAAACAGACTGGGGGTTGCTTGCGTTTTCGGCTTGCCCCTTGCCGGCCAGGTAGGTGCACCCACGCATGTGAGGTACCGTTTTCATCGGGACACCTGTGGGAACGCGGGACGGTAGGCCATGTGTTGTTGGGGGCGTGTTTCGATGGGTGCGTCGAGCGAAATGTGCGGAAAAAGCGTTTTTTCCCCCACATTTCGGACTTTGCAGGGGTGTCTGGGTAAAAAAATCTGGGGCGATGTGCGCAAATCACACCTCTGCGGATTCCCACGGGTGTCCTCTTTTCGGAAATGCATGGGGCTCCCTGTTTTCCTTGGTGGCTTGGACACCCGAGGCCCATATCTGTATGTTGTGCCGGTCGGCAGAATGGCTGAGATTCCCCTCTGCAAACAGACTGGGGGTTGCTTGCGTTTTCGGATTGCCCCTTGCCGGCCAGGTAGGTGCACCCACGCATGTGAGGTACCGTTTTCATCGGGACACCTGTGGGAACGTGGGACGGTAGGCCATGTGTTGTTGGGGGCGTGTTTCGATGGGTGCGTCGAGCGAAATGTGCGGAAAAAGCGTTTTTTCCCCCACATTTCGGACTTTGCAGGGGTGTCTGGGTAAAAAAATCTGGGGCGATGTGCGCAAATCACACCTCTGCGGATTCCCACGGGTGTCCTCTTTTCGGAAATGCATGGGGCTCCCTGTTTTCCTTGGTGGCTTGGACACCCGAGGCCCATATCTGTATGTTGTGCCGGTCGGCAGAATGGCTGAGATTCCCCTCTGCAAACAGACTGGGGGTTGCTTGCGTTTTCGGATTGCCCCTTGCCGGCCAGGTAGGTGCACCCACGCATGTGAGGTACCGTTTTCATCGGGACACCTGTGGGAACGTGGGACGGTAGGCCATGTGTTGTTGGGGGCGTGTTTCGATGGGTGCGTCGAGCGAAATGTGCGGAAAAAGCGTTTTTTCCCCCACATTTCGGACTTTGCAGGGGTGTCTGGGTAAAAAAATCTGGGGCGATGTGCGCAAATCACACCTCTGCGGATTCCCACGGGTGTCCTCTTTTCGGAAATGCATGGGGCTCCCTGTTTTCCTTGGTGGCTTGGACACCCGAGGCCCATATCTGTATGTTGTGCCGGTCGGCAGAATGGCTGAGATTCCCCTCTGCAAACAGACTGGGGGTTGCTTGCGTTTTCGGCTTGCCCCTTGCCGGCCAGGTAGGTGCACCCACGCATGTGAGGTACCGTTTTCATCGGGACACCTGTGGGAACGCGGGACGGTAGGCCATGTGTTGTTGGGGGCGTGTTTCGATGGGTGCGTCGAGCGAAATGTGCGGAAAAAGCGTTTTTTCCCCCACATTTCGGACTTTGCAGGGGTGTCTGGGTAAAAAAATCTGCGGCGATGTGCGCAAATCACACCTCTGCAGATTCCCACGGGTGTCCTCTTTTCGGAAATGCATGGGGCTCCCTGTTTTCCTTGGTGGCTTGGACACCCGAGGCCCATATCTGTATGTTGTGCCGGTCGGCAGAATGGCTCAGATTCCCCTCTGCAAACAGACTGGGGGTTGCTTGCGTTTTCGGCTTGCCCCTTGCCGGCCAGGTAGGTGCACCCACGCATGCGAGGTACCGTTTTCATCGGGACACCTGTGGGAACGCGGGACGGTAGGCCATGTGTTTTGGGGGCGTGTTTCGATGGGTGCGTCGAGCGAAATGTGCGTAAAAAGCGTTTTTTCCCCCACATTTTGGACTTTACAGGGGTGTCTGGGTAAAAAAATCTGGGGCGATGTGCGCAAATCACACCTCTGCGGATTCCCACGGGTGTCCTCTTTTCGGAAATGCATGGGGCTCCCTGTTTTCCTTGGTGGCTTGGACACCCGAGGCCCATATCTGTATGCTGTGCCGGTCGGCAGAATGGCTGAGATTCCCCTCTGCAAACAGACTGGGGGTTGCTTGCGTTTTTGGCTTGCCCCTTGTCAGCCAGGTAGGTGCACCCACGCATGTGAGGTACCGTTTTCATCGGGACACCTGTGGGAACGCGGGACGGTAGGCCATGTGTTGTTGGGGGCGTGTTTCGATGGGTGCGTCGAGCGAAATGTGCGGAAAAAGCGTTTCTTCCCCCACATTTCGGACTTTGCAGGGGTGTCTGGGTAAAAAAATCTGGGGCGATGTGCGCAAATCACACCTCTGCGGATTCCCACGGGTGTCCTCTTTTCGGAAATGCATGGGGCTCCCTGTTTTCCTTGGTGGCTCGGACACCCGAGGCCCATATCTGTATGTTGTGCCGGTCGGCAGAATGGCTGAGATTCCCCTCTGCAAACAGACTGGGGGTTGCTTGCGTTTTCGGCTTGCCCCTTGCCGGCCAGGTAGGTGCACCCACGCATGTGAGGTACCGTTTTCATCGGGACACCTGTGGGAACGCGGGACGGTAGGCCATGTGTTGTTGGGGGCGTGTTTCGATGGGTGCGTCGAGCGAAATGTGCGGAAAAAGCGTTTTTTCCCCCACATTTCGGACTTTGCAGGGGTGTCTGGGTAAAAAAATCTGGGGCGATGTGCGCAAATCACACCTCTGCGGATTCCCACGGGTGTCCTCTTTTCGGAAATGCATGGGGCTCCCTGTTTTCCTTGGTGGCTTGGACACCCGAGGCCCATATCTGTATGTTGTGCCGGTCGGCAGAATGGCTGAGATTCCCCTCTGCAAACAGACTGGGGGTTGCTTGCGTTTTCGGATTGCCCCTTGCCGGCCAGGTAGGTGCACCCACGCATGTGAGGTACCGTTTTCATCGGGACACCTGTGGGAACGTGGGACGGTAGGCCATGTGTTGTTGGGGGCGTGTTTCGATGGGTGGGTCGAGCGAAATGTGCGGAAAAAGCGTTTTTTCCCCCACATTTCGGACTTTGCAGGGGTGTCTGGGTAAAAAAATCTGGGGCGATGTGCGCAAATCACACCTCTGCGGATTCCCACGGGTGTCCTCTTTTTGGAAATGCATGGGGCTCCCTGTTTTCCTTGGTGGCTTGGACACCCGAGGCCCATATCTGTATGTTGTGCCGGTCGGCAGAATGGCTGAGATTCCCCTCTGCAAACAGACTGGGGGTTGCTTGCGTTTTCGGATTGCCCCTTGCCGGCCAGGTAGGTGCACCCACGCATGTGAGGTACCGTTTTCATCGGGACACCTGTGGGAACGTGGGACGGTAGGCCATGTGTTGTTGGGGGCGTGTTTCGATGGGTGCGTCGAGCGAAATGTGCGGAAAAAGCGTTTTTTCCCCCACATTTCGGACTTTGCAGGGGTGTCTGGGTAAAAAAATCTGGGGCGATGTGCGCAAATCACACCTCTGCGGATTCCCACGGGTGTCCTCTTTTCGGAAATGCATGGGGCTCCCTGTTTTCCTTGGTGGCTTGGACACCCGAGGCCCATATCTGTATGTTGTGCCGGTCGGCAGAATGGCTGAGATTCCCCTCTGCAAACAGACTGGGGGTTGCTTGCGTTTTCGGCTTGCCCCTTGCCGGCCAGGTAGGTGCACCCACGCATGTGAGGTACCGTTTTCATCGGGACACCTGTGGGAACGCGGGACGGTAGGCCATGTGTTGTTGGGGGCGTGTTTCGATGGGTGCGTCGAGCGAAATGTGCGGAAAAAGCGTTTTTTCCCCCACATTTCGGACTTTGCAGGGGTGTCTGGGTAAAAAAATCTGCGGCGATGTGCGCAAATCACACCTCTGCAGATTCCCACGGGTGTCCTCTTTTCGGAAATGCATGGGGCTCCCTGTTTTCCTTGGTGGCTTGGACACCCGAGGCCCATATCTGTATGTTGTGCCGGTCGGCAGAATGGCTGAGATTCCCCTCTGCAAACAGACTGGGGGTTGCTTGCGTTTTCGGCTTGCCCCTTGCCGGCCAGGTAGGTACACCCACGCATGTGAGGTACCGTTTTCATCGGGACACCTGTGGGAACGCAGGACGGTAGGCCATGTGTTGTTGGGGGCGTGTTTCGATGGGTGCGTCGAGCGAAATGTGCGGAAAAAGCGTTTTTTCCCCCACATTTCGGACTTTGCAGGGGTGTCTGGGTAAAAAAATCTGGGGCGATGTGCGCAAATCACACCTCTGCGGATTCCCACGGGTGTCCTCTTTTCGGAAATGCATGGGGCTCCCTGTTTTCCTTGGTGGCTTGGACACCCGAGGCCCATATCTGTATGTTGTGCCGGTCGGCAGAATGGCTGAGATTCCCCTCTGCAAACGACAGACTGGGGGTTGCTTGCGTTTTCGGCTTGCCCCTTGCCGGCGAGGTAGGTACACCCACGCATGTGAGGTACCGTTTTCATCGGGACACCTGTGGGAACGCGGGACGGTAGGCCATGTGTTGTTGGGGGCGTGTTTCGATGGGTGCGTCGAGCGAAATGTGCGGAAAAAGCGTTTCTTCCCCCACATTTCGGACTTTGCAGGGGTGTCTGGGTAAAAAAATCTGGGGCGATGTGCGCAAATCACACCTCTGCGGATTCCCACGGGTGTCCTCTTTTCGGAAATGCATGGGGCTCCCTGTTTTCCTTGGTGGCTTGGACACCCGAGGCCCATATCTGTATGTTGTGCCGGTCGGCAGAATGGCTGAGATTCCCCTCTGCAAACGACAGACTGGGGGTTGCTTGCGTTTTCGGCTTGCCCCTTGCCGGCCAGGTAGGTACACCCACGCATGTGAGGTACCGTTTTCATCGGGACACCTGTGGGAACGCGGGACGGTAGGCCATGTGTTGTTGGGGGCGTGTTTTGATGGGTGCGTCGAGCGAAATGTGCGTAAAAAGCGTTTTTTCCCCCACATTTCGGACTTTACAGGGGTGTCTGGGTAAAAAAATCTGGGGCGATGTGCGCAAATCACACCTCTGCGGATTCCCACGGGTGTCCTCTTTTCGGAAATGCATGGGGCTCCCTGTTTTCCTTGGTGGCTTGGACACCCGAGGCCCATATCTGTATGCTGTGCCAGTCGGCAGAATGGCTGAGATTCCCCTCTGCAAACAGACTGGGGGTTGCTTGCGTTTTCGGCTTGCCCCTTGCCGGCCAGGTAGGTGCACCCACGCATGTGAGGTACCGTTTTCATCGGGACACCTGTGGGAACGCGGGACGGTAGGCCATGTGTTGTTGGGGGCGTGTTTCGATGGGTGCGTCGAGCGAAATGAGCGGAAAAAGCGTTTCTTCCCCCACATTTCGGACTTTGCAGGGGTGTCTGGGTAAAAAAATCTGGGGCGATGTGCGCAAATCACACCTCTGCGGATTCCCACGGGTGTCCTCTTTTCGGAAATGCATGGGGCTCCCTGTTTTCCTTGGTGGCTTGGACACCCGAGGCCCATATCTGTATGTTGTGCCGGTCGGCAGAATGGCTGAGATTCCCCTCTGCAAACAGACTGGGGGTTGCTTGCGTTTTCGGCTTGCCGGCAAGGTAGGTGCACCCACGCATGTGAGGTACCGTTTTCATCGGGACACCTGTGGGAACGCGGGACGGTAAGCCACGTGTTGTTGGGGGCGTGTTTCGATGGGTGCGTCGAGCGAAATGTGCGGTAAAAGTGTTTTTTCCCCCACATTTCGGACTTTGCAGGGGTGTCTGGGTAAAAAAACTGGGGCGATGTGCGCAAATCACACCTCTGCGGATTCCCACGGGTGTCCTCTTTTCGGAAATGCATGGGGCTCCCTGTTTTCCTTGGTGGCTTGGACACCCGAGGCCCATATCTGTATGTTGTGCCGGTCGGCAGAATGGCTGAGATTCCCCTCTGCAAACAGACTGGGGCTTGCTTGCGTTTTCGGATTGCCCCTTGCCGGCCAGGTAGGTGCACCCACGCATGTGAGGTACCGTTTTCATCGGGACACCTGTGGGAACGTGGGACGGTAGGCCATGTGTTGTTGGGGGCGTGTTTCGATGGGTGCGTCGAGCGAAATGTGCGGAAAAAGCGTTTTTTCCCCCACATTTCGGACTTTGCAGGGGTGTCTGGGTAAAAAAATCTGGGGCGATGTGCGCAAATCACACCTCTGCGGATTCCCACGGGTGTCCTCTTTTCGGAAATGCATGGGGCTCCCTGTTTTCCTTGGTGGCTTGGACACCCGAGGCCCATATCTGTATGTTGTGCCGGTCGGCAGAATGGCTGAGATTCCCCTCTGCAAACAGACTGGGGGTTGCTTGCGTTTTCGGCTTGCCCCTTGCCGGCCAGGTAGGTGCACCCACGCATGTGAGGTACCGTTTTCGTCGGGACACCTGTGGGAACGCGGGACGGTAGGCCATGTGTTGTTGGGGGCGTGTTTCGATGGGTGCGTCGAGCGAAATGTGCGGAAAAAGCGTTTTTTCCCCCACATTTCGGACTTTGCAGGGGTGTCTGGGTAAAAAAATCTGGGGCGATGTGCGCAAATCACACCTCTGCGGATTCCCACGGGTGTCCTCTTTTCGGAAATGCATGGGGCTCCCTGTTTTCCTTGGTGGCTTGGACACCCGAGGCCCATATCTGTATGTTGTGCCGGTCGGCAGAATGGCTGAGATTCCCCTCTGCAAACAGACTGGGGGTTGCTTGCGTTTTCGGCTTGCCCCTTGCCGGCCAGGTAGGTACACCCACGCATGTGAGGTACCGTTTTCATCGGGACACCTGTGGGAACGCGGGACGGTAGGCCATGTGTTGTTGGGGGCGTATTTCGATGGGTGCGTCGAGCGAAATGTGCGGAAAAAGCGTTTTTTCCCCCACATTTCGGACTTTGCAGGGGTGTCTGGGTAAAAAAATCTGGGGCGATGTGCGCAAATCACACCTCTGCGGATTCCCACGGGTGTCCTCTTTTCGGAAATGCATGGGGCTCCCTGTTTTCCTTGGTGGCTTGGACACCCGAGGCCCATATCTGTATGTTGTGCCCGTCGGCAGAATGTCTGAGATTCCCCTCTGCAAACGACAGACTGGGGGTTGCTTGCGTTTTCGGCTTGCCCCTTGCCGGCCAGGTAGGTACACCCACGCATGTGAGGTACCGTTTTCATCGGGACACCTGTGGGAACGCGGGACGGTAGGCCATGTGTTGTTGGGGGCGTGTTTCGATGGGTGCGTCGAGCGAAATGTGCGGAAAAAGCGTTTCTTCCCCCACATTTCGGACTTTGCAGGGGTGTCTGGGTAAAAAAATCTGGGGCGATGTGCGCAAATCACACCTCTGCGGATTCCCACGGGTGTCCTCTTTTCGGAAATGCATGGGGCTCCCTGTTTTCCTTGGTGGCTTGGACACCCGAGGCCCATATCTGTATGTTGTGCCGGTCGGCAGAATGGCTCAGATTCCCCTCTGCAAACAGACTGGGGGTTGCTTGCGTTTTCGGCTTGCCCCTTGCCGGCCAGGTAGGTGCACCCACGCATGCGAGGTACCGTTTTCATCGGGACACCTGTGGGAACGCGGGACGGTAGGCCATGTGTTTTGGGGGCGTGTTTCGATGGGTGCGTCGAGCGAAATGTGCGTAAAAAGCGTTTTTTCCCCCACATTTTGGACTTTACAGGGGTTTCTGGGTAAAAAAATCTGGGGCGATGTGCGCAAATCACACCTCTGCGGATTCCCACGGGTGTCCTCTTTTCGGAAATGCATGGGGCTCCCTGTTTTCCTTGGTGGCTTGGACACGCGAGGCCCATATCTGTATGCTGTGCCGGTCGGCAGAATGGCTGAGATTCCCCTCTGCAAACAGACTGGGGGTTGCTTGCGTTTTCGGCTTGCCCCTTGCCGGCCAGGTAGGTGCACCCACGCATGTGAGGTACCGTTTTCATCGGGACACCTGTGGGAACGCGGGACGGTAGGCCATGTGTTGTTGGGGGCGTGTTTCGATGGGTGCGTCGAGCGAAATGTGCGGAAAAAGCGTTTCTTCCCCCACATTTCGGACTTTGCAGGGGTGTCTGGGTAAAAAAATCTGGGGCGATGTGCGCAAATCACACCTCTGCGGATTCCCACGGGTGTCCTCTTTTCGGAAATGCATGGGGCTCCCTGTTTTCCTTGGTGGCTTGGACACCCGAGGCCCATATCTGTATGTTGTGCCGGTCGGCAGAATGGCTGAGATTCCCCTCTGCAAACAGACTGGGGGTTGCTTGCGTTTTCGGCTTGCCCCTTGCCGGCCAGGTAGGTGCACCCACGCATGTGAGGTACCGTTTTCATCGGGACACCTGTGGGAACGCGGGACGGTAGGCCATGTGTTGTTGGGGGCGTGTTTCGATGGGTGCGTCGAGCGAAATGTGCGGAAAAAGCGTTTTTTCCCCCACATTTCGGACTTTGCAGGGGTGTCTGGGTAAAAAAATCTGGGGCGATGTGCGCAAATCACACCTCTGCGGATTCCCACGGGTGTCCTCTTTTCGGAAATGCATGGGGCTCCCTGTTTTCCTTGGTGGCTTGGACACCCGAGGCCCATATCTGTATGTTGTGCCGGTCGGCAGAATGGCTGAGATTCCCCTCTGCAAACAGACTGGGGGTTGCTTGCGTTTTCGGATTGCCCCTTGCCGGCCAGGTAGGTGCACCCACGCATGTGAGGTACCGTTTTCATCGGGACACCTGTGGGAACGTGGGACGGTAGGCCATGTGTTGTTGGGGGTGTGTTTCGATGGGTGCGTCGAGCGAAATGTGCGGAAAAAGCGTTTTTTCCCCCACATTTCGGACTTTGCAGGGGTGTCTGGGTAAAAAAATCTGGGGCGATGTGCGCAAATCACACCTCTGTGGATTCCCACGGGTGTCCTCTTTTCGGAAATGCATGGGGCTCCCTGTTTTCCTTGGTGGCTTGGACACCCGAGGCCCATATCTGTATGTTGTGCCGGTCGGCAGAATGGCTGAGATTCCCCTCTGCAAACAGACTGGGGGTTGCTTGCGTTTTCGGCTTGCCCCTTGCCGGCCAGGTAGGTGCACCCACGCATGTGAGGTACCGTTTTCATCAGGACACCTGTGGGAACGCGGGACGGTAGGCCATGTGTTGTTGGGGGCGTGTTTCGATGGGTGCGTCGAGCGAAATGTGCGGAAAAAGCGTTTTTTCCCCCACATTTCGGATTTGGAGGGGTGTCTGGGTAAAAAAATCTGGGGCGATGTGCACAAATCACACCTCTGCGGATTTCCACGGGTGTCCTCTTTTCGGAAATGCATGGGGCTCCCTGTTTTCCTTGGTGGCTTGGACACCCGAGGCCCATATCTGTATGTTGTGCCGGTCGGCAGAATGGCTGAGATTCCCCTCTGCAAACAGACTGGGGGTTGCTTGCGTTTTCGGCTTGCCCCTTGCCGGCCAGGTAGGTGCACCCACGCATGTGAGGTACCGTTTTCATCGGGACACCTGTGGGAACGCGGGACGGTAGGCCATGTGTTGTTGGGGGCGTGTTTCGATGGGTGCGTCGAGCGAAATGTGCGGAAAAAGTGTTTTTTCCCCCACATTTCGGACTTTGCAGGGGTGTCTGGGTAAAAAAATCTGGGGCGATGTGCGCAAATCACACCTCTGCGGATACCCACGGGTGTCCTCTTTTCGGAAATGCATGGGGCTCCCTGTTTTCCTTGGTGGCTTGGACACCCGAGGCCCATATCTGTATGTTGTGCCGGTCGGCAGAATGGCTGAGATTCCCCTCTGCAAACAGACTGGGGGTTGCTTGCGTTTTCGGCTTGCCCCTTGCCGGCCAGGTAGGTGCACCCACGCATGTGAGGTACCGTTTTCATCGGGACACCTGTGGGAACGCGGGACGGTAGGCCATGTGTTGTTGGGGGCGTGTTTCGATGGGTGCGTTGAGCGAAATATGCGGAAAAAGCGTTTCTTCCCCCACATTTCGGACTTTGCAGGGGTGTCTGGGTAAAAAAATCTGGGGCGATGTGCGCAAATCACACCTCTGCGGATTCCCACGGGTGTCCTCTTTTCGGAAATGCATGGGGCTCCCTGTTTTCCTTGGTGGCTTGGACACCCGAGGCCCATATCTGTATGTTGTGCCGGTCGGCAGAATGGCTGAGATTCCCCTCTGCAAACAGACTGGGGGTTGCTTGCGTTTTCGGCTTGCCCCTTGCCGGCCAGGTAGGTGCACCCACGCATGCGAGGTACCGTTTTCATCGGGACACCTGTGGGAACGCGGGACGGTAGGCCATGTGTTTTGGGGGCGTATTTCGATGGGTGCGTCGAGCGAAATGTGCGGAAAAAGCGTTTTTCCCCCACATTTCGGACTTTGCAGGGGTGTCTGGGTAAAAAAATCTGGGGCGATGTGCGCAAATCACACCTCTGCAGATTCCCACGGGTGTCCTCTTTTCGGAAATGCATGGGGCTCCCTGTTTTCCTTGGTGGCTTGGACACCCGAGGCCCATATCTGTATGTTGTGCCGGTCGGCAGAATGGCTGAGATTCCCCTCTGCAAACAGACTGGGGGTTGCTTGCGTTTTCGGCTTGCCCCTTGCCGGCCAGGTAGGTGCACCCACGCATGTGAGGTACCATTTTCATCATGACACCTGTGGGAACGCGGGACGGTAGGCCATGTTTTGTTGGGGGCGTGTTTCGATGGGTGCGTCGAGCGAAATGTGCGTAAAAAGCGTTTTTTCCCCCACATTTCGGACTTTACAGGGGTGTCTGGGTAAAAAAATCTGGGGCGATGTGCGCAAATCACACCTCTGCGGATTCCCACGGGTGTCCTCTTTTCGGAAATGCATGGGGCTCCCTGTTTTCCTTGGTGGCTTGGACACCCGAGGCCCATATCTGTATGCTGTGCCGGTCGGCAGAATGGCTGAGATTCCCCTCTGCAAACAGACTGGGGGTTGCTTGCGTTTTCGGCTTGCCCCTTGCCGGCCAGGTAGGTGCACCCACGCATGTGAGGTACCGTTTTCATCGGGACACCTGTGGGAACGCGGGACGGTAGGCCATGTGTTGTTGGGGGCATGTTTCGATGGGTGCGTCGAGCGAAATGTGCGGAAAAAGCGTTTCTTCCCCCACATTTCGGACTTTGCAGGGGTGTCTGGGTAAAAAAATCTGGGGCGATGTGCGCAAATCACACCTCTGCGGATTCCCACGGGTGTCCTCTTTTCGGAAATGCATGGGGCTCCCTGTTTTCCTTGGTGGCTTGGACACCCGAGGCCCATATCTGTATGTTGTGCCGGTCGGCAGAATGGCTGAGATTCCCCTCTGAAAACAGACTGGGGGTTGCTTGCGTTTTCGGCTTGCCCCTTGCCGGCCAGGTAGGTGCACCCACGCATGTGAGGTACCGTTTTCATCGGGACACCTGTGGGAACGCGGGACGGTAAGCCACGTGTTGTTGGGGGCGTGTTTCGATGGGTGCGTCGAGCGAAATGTGCGGTAAAAGCGTTTTTTCCCCCACATTTCGGACTTTGCAGGGGTGTCTGGGTAAAAAAATCTGGGGCGATGTGCGCAAATCACACCTCTGCGGATTCCCACGGGTGTCCTCTTTTCGGAAATGCATGGGGCTCCCTGTTTTCCTTGGTGGCTTGGACACCCGAGGCCCATATCTGTATGTTGTGCCGGTCGGCAGAATGGCTGAGATTCCCCTCTGCAAACAGACTGGGGGTTGCTTGCGTTTTCGGATTGCCCCTTGCCGGCCAGGTAGGTGCACCCACGCATGTGAGGTACCGTTTTCATCGGGACACCTGTGGGAACGTGGGACGGTAGGCCATGTGTTGTTGGGGGCGTGTTTCGATGGGTGCGTCGAGCGAAATGTGCGGAAAAAGCGTTTTTTCCCCCACATTTCGGACTTTGCAGGGGTGTCTGGGTAAAAAAATCTGGGGCGATGTGCGCAAATCACACCTCTGCGGATTCCCACGGGTGTCCTCTTTTCGGAAATGCATGGGGCTCCCTGTTTTCCTTGGTGGCTTGGACACCCGAGGCCCATATCTGTATGTTGTGCCGGTCGGCAGAATGGCTGAGATTCCCCTCTGCAAACAGACTGGGGGTTGCTTGCGTTTTCGGCTTGCCCCTTGCCGGCCAGGTAGGTGCACCCACGCATGTGAGGTACCGTTTTCATTGGGACACCTGTGGGAATGCGGGACGGTAGGCCATGTGTTGTTGGGGGCGTGTTTCGATGGGTGCGTCGAGCGAAATGTGCGGAAAAAGCATTTTTTCCCCCACATTTCGGACTTTGCAGGGGTGTCTGGGTAAAAAAATCTGGGGCGATGTGCGCAAATCACACCTCTGCGGATTCCCACGGGTGTCCTCTTTTCGGAAATGCATGGGGCTCCCTGTTTTCCTTGGTGGCTTGGACACCCGAGGCCCATATCTGTATGTTGTGCCGGTCGGCAGAATGGCTGAGATTCCCCTCTGCAAACAGACTGGGGGTTGCTTGCGTTTTCGGCTTGCCCCTTGCCGGCCAGGTAGGTACACCCACGCATGTGAGGTACCGTTTTCATCGGGACACCTGTGGGAACGCGGGACGGTAGGCCATGTGTTGTTGGGGGCGTGTTTCGATGGGTGCGTCGAGCGAAATGTGCGGAAAAAGCGTTTTTTCCCCCACATTTCGGACTTTGCAGGGGTGTCTGGGTAAAAAAATCTGGGGCGATGTGCGCAAATCACACCTCTGCGGATTCCCACGGGTGTCCTCTTTTCGGAAATGCATGGGGCTCCCTGTTTTCCTTGGTGGCTTGGACACCCGAGGCCCATATCTGTATGTTGTGCCGGTCGGCAGAATGGCTGAGATTCCCCTCTGCAAACGACAGACTGGGGGTTGCTTGCGTTTTCGGCTTGCCCCTTGCCGGCCAGGTAGGTACACCCACGCATGCGAGGTACCGTTTTCATCGGGACACCTGTGGGAACGCGGGACGGTAGGCCATGTGTTGTTGGGGGCGTGTTTCGATGGGTGCGTCGAGCGAAATGTGCGGAAAAAGCGTTTCTTCCCCCACATTTCGGACTTTGCAGGGGTGTCTGGGTAAAAAAATCTGGGGCGATGTGCGCAAATCACACCTCTGCGGATTCCCACAGGTGTCCTCTTTTCGGAAATGCATGGGGCTCCCTGTTTTCCTTGGTGGCTTGGACACCCGAGGCCCATATCTGTATGTTGTGCCGGTCGGCAGAATGGCTCAGATTCCCCTCTGCAAACAGACTGGGGGTTGCTTGCGTTTTCGGCTTGCCCCTTGCTGGCCAGGTAGGTGCACCCACGCATGTGAGGTACCGTTTTCATCGGGACACCTGTGGGAACGCGGGACGGTAGGCCATGTGTTGTTGGGGGCGTGTTTCGATGGGTGCGTCGAGTGAAATGTGCGGAAAAAGCGTTTTTTCCCCCACATTTCGGACTTTGCAGGGGTGTCTGGGTAAAAAAATCTGGGGCGATGTGCGCAAATCACACCTCTGCGGATTCCCACAGGTGTCCTCTTTTCGGAAATGCATGGGGCTCCCTGTTTTCCTTGGTGGCTTGGACACCCGAGGCCCATATCTGTATGTTGTGCCGGTCGGCAGAATGGCTGAGATTCCCCTCTGCAAACAGACTGGGGGTTGCTTGCGTTTTCGGCTTGCCCCTTGCCGGCCAGGTAGGTGCACCCACGCATGCGAGGTACTGTTTTCATCGGGACACCTGTGGGAACGCGGGACGGTAGGCCATGTGTTTTGGGGGCGTGTTTGGATGGGTGCGTCGAGCGAAATGTGCGTAAAAAGCGTTTTTTCCCCCACATTTTGGACTTTACAGGGGTGTCTGGGTAAAAAAATCTGGGGCGATGTGCGCAAATCACACCTCTGCGGATTCCCACGGGTGTCCTCTTTTCGGAAATGCATGGGGCTCCCTGTTTTCCTTGGTGGCTTGGACACCCGAGGCCCATATCTGTATGCTGTGCCGGTCGGCAGAATGGCTGAGATTCCCCTCTGCAAACAGACTGGGGGTTGCTTGCGTTTTCGGCTTGCCCCTTGCCGGCCAGGTAGGTGCACCCACGCATGTGAGGTACCGTTTTCATCGGGACACCTGTGGGAACGCGGGACAGTAGGCCATGTGTTGTTGGGGGCGTGTTTCGATGGGTGCGTCGAGCGAAATGTGCGGAAAAAGCATTTTTTCCCCCACATTTCGGACTTTGCAGGGGTGTCTGGGTAAAAAAATCTGGGGCGATGTGCGCAAATCACACCTCTGCGGATTCCCACGGGTGTCCTCTTTTCGGAAATGCATGGGGCTCCCTGTTTTCCTTGGTGGCTTGGACACCCGAGGCCCATATCTGTATGTTGTGCCGGTCGGCAGAATGGCTGAGATTCCCCTCTGCAAACAGACTGGGGGTTGCTTGCGTTTTCGGATTGCCCCTTGCCGGCCAGGTATGTGCACCCACGCATGTGAGGTACCGTTTTCATCGGGACACCTGTGGGAACGTGGGACGGTAGGCCATGTGTTGTTGGGGGCGTGTTTCGATGGGTGCGTCGAGCGAAATGTGCGGAAAAAGCGTTTTTTCCCCCACATTTCGGACTTTGCAGGGGTGTCTGGGTAAAAAAATATGGGGCGATGTGCGCAAATCACACCTCTGCGGATTCCCACGGGTGTCCTCTTTTCAGAAATGCATGGGGCTCCCTGTTTTCCTTGGTGGCTTGGACACCCGAGGCCCATATCTGTATGTTGTGCCGGTCGGCAGAATGGCTGAGATTCCCCTCTGCAAACAGACTGGGGGTTGCTTGCGTTTTCGGCTTGCCCCTTGCCGGCCAGGTAGGTGCACCCACGCATGTGAGGTACCGTTTTCATCGGGACACCTGTGGGAACGCGGGACGGTAGGCCATGTGTTGTTGGGGGCGTGTTTTGATGGGTGCGTCGAGCGAAATGTGCGGAAAAAGCGTTTTTTCCCCCACATTTCGGATTTGCAGGGGTGTCTGGGTAAAAAAATCTGGGGCGATGTGCACAAATCACACCTCTGCGGATTTCCACGGGTGTCCTCTTTTCGGAAATGCATGGGGCTCCCTGTTTTCCTTGGTGGCTTGGACACCCGAGGCCCATATCTGTATGTTGTGCCGGTCGGCAGAATGGCTGAGATTCCCCTCTGCAAACAGACTGGGGGTTGCTTGCGTTTTCGGCTTGCCCCTTGCCGGCCAGGTAGGTGCACCCACGCATGTGAAGTACCATTTTCATCGGGACACCTGTGGGAACGCGGGACGGTAGGCCATGTGTTGTTGGGGGCGTGTTTCGATGGGTGCGTCGAGCGAAATGTGCGGAAAAAGCGTTTTTTCCCCCACATTTCGGACTTTGCAGGGGTGTCTGGGTAAAAAAATCTGGGGCGATGTGCGCAAATCACACCTCTGCGGATTCCCACGGGTGTCCTCTTTTCGGAAATGCATGGGGCTCCCTGTTTTCCTTGGTGGCTTGGACACCCGAGGCCCATATCTGTATGTTGTGCCGGTCGGCAGAATGGCTGAGATTCCCCTCTGCAAACAGACTGGGGGTTGCTTGCGTTTTCGGCTTGCCCCTTGCCGGCCAGGTAGGTGCACCCACGCATGTGAGGTACCGTTTTCATCGGGACACCTGTGGGAACGCGGGACGGTAGGCCATGTGTTGTTGGGGGCGTGTTTCGATGGGTGCGTTGAGCGAAATGTGCGGAAAAAGCGTTTCTTCCCCCACATTTCGGACTTTGCAGGGGTGTCTGGGTAAAAAAATCTGGGGCGATGTGCGCAAATCACACCTCTGCGGATTCCCACGGGTGTCCTCTTTTCGGAAATGCATGGGGCTCCCTGTTTTCCTTGGTGGCTTGGACACCCGAGGCCCATATCTGTATGTTGTGCCGGTCGGCAGAATGGCTGAGATTCCCCTCTGCAAACAGACTGGGGGTTGCTTGCGTTTTCGGCTTGCCCCTTGCCGGCCAGGTAGGTGCACCCACGCATGCGAGGTACCGTTTTCATCGGGACACCTGTGGGAACGCGGGACGGTAGGCCATGTGTTTTGGGGGCGTATTTCGATGGGTGCGTCGAGCGAAATGTGCGGAAAAAGCGTTTTTTCCCCCACATTTCGGACATTGCAGGGGTGTCTGGGTAAAAAAATCTGGGGCGATGTGCGCAAATCACACCTCTGCAGATTCCCACGGGTGTCCTCTTTTCGGAAATGCATGGGGCTCCCTGTTTTCCTTGGTGGCTTGGACACCCGAGGCCCATATCTGTATGTTGTGCCGGTCGGCAGAATGGCTGAGATTCCCCTCTGCAAACAGACTGGGGGTTGCTTGCGTTTTCGGCTTGCCCCTTGCCGGCCAGGTAGGTGCACCCACGCATGTGAGGTACCATTTTCATCGGGACACCTGTGGGAACGCGGGACGGTAGGCTATGTTTTGTTGGGGGCGTGTTTCGATGGGTGCGTCGAGCGAAATGTGCGTAAAAAGCGTTTTTTCCCCCACATTTCGGACTTTACAGGTGTGTCTGGGTAAAAAAATCTGGGGCGATGTGCGCAAATCACACCTCTGCGGATTCCCACGGGTGTCCTCTTTTCGGAAATGCATGGGGCTCCCTGTTTTCCTTGGTGGCTTGGACACCCGAGGCCCATATCTGTATGCTGTGCCGGTCGGCAGAATGGCTGAGATTCCCCTCTGCAAACAGACTGGGGGTTGCTTGCGTTTTCGGCTTGCCCCTTGCCGGCCAGGTAGGTGCACCCACGCATGTGAGGTACCGTTTTCATCGGGACACCTGTGGGAACGCGGGACGGTAGGCCATGTGTTGTTGGGGGCATGTTTCGATGGGTGCGTCGAGCGAAATGTGCGGAAAAAGCGTTTCTTCCCCCACATTTCGGACTTTGCAGGGGTGTCTGGGTAAAAAAATCTGGGGCGATGTGCGCAAATCACACCTCTGCGGATTCCCACGGGTGTCCTCTTTTCGGAAATGCATGGGGCTCCCTGTTTTCCTTGGTGGCTTGGACACCCGAGGCCCATATCTGTATGTTGTGCCGGTCGGCAGAATGGCTGAGATTCCCCTCTGCAAACAGACTGGGGTTTGCTTGCGTTTTCGGCTTGCCCCTTGCCGGCCAGGTAGGTGCACCCACGCATGTGAGGTACCGTTTTCATCGGGACACCTGTGGGAACGCGGGACGGTAAGCCACGTGTTGTTGGGGGCGTGTTTCGATGGGTGCGTCGAGCGAAATGTGCGGTAAAAGCGTTTTTTCCCCCACATTTCGGACTTTGCAGGGGTGTCTGGGTAAAAAAATCTGGGGCGATGTGCGCAAATCACACCTCTGCGGATTCCCACGGGTGTCCTCTTTTCGGAAATGCATGGGGCTCCCTGTTTTCCTTGGTGGCTTGGACACCCGAGGCCCATATCTGTATGTTGTGCCGGTCGGCAGAATGGCTGAGATTCCCCTCTGCAAACAGACTGGGGGTTGCTTGCGTTTTCGGATTGCCCCTTGCCGGCCAGGTAGGTGCACCCACGCATGTGAGGTACCATTTTCATCGGGACACCTGTGGGAACGTGGGACGGTAGGCCATGTGTTGTTGGGGGCGTGTTTCGATGGGTGCGTCGAGCGAAATGTGCGGAAAAAGCGTTTTTTCCCCCACATTTCGGACTTTGCAGGGGTGTCTGGGTAAAAAAATCTGGGGCGATGTGCGCAAATCACACCTCTGCAGATTCCCACGGGTGTCCTCTTTTCGGAAATGCATGGGGCTCCCTGTTTTCCTTGGTGGCTTGGACACCCGAGGCCCATATCTGTATGTTGTGCCGGTCGGCAGAATGGCTGATATTCCCCTCTGCAAACAGACTGGGGGTTGCTTGCGTTTTCGGCTTGCCCCTTGCCGGCCAGGTAGGTGCACCCACGCATGTGAGGTACCGTTTTCATCGGGACACCTATGGGAACGCGGGACGGTAGGCCATGTGTTGTTGGGGGCGTGTTTCAATGGGTGCGTCGAGCAAAATGTGCGGAAAAAGCGTTTTTTCCCCCACATTTCGGACTTTGCAGGGGTGTCTGGGTAAAAAAATCTGGGGCGATGTGCGCAAATCACACCTCTGCGGATTCCCACGGGTGTCCTCTTTTCGGAAATGCATGGGGCTCCCTGTTTTCCTTGGTGGCTTGGACACCCGAGGCCCATATCTGTATGTTGTGCCGGTCGGCAGAATGGCTGAGATTCCCCTCTGCAAACAGACTGGGGGTTGCTTGCGTTTTCGGCTTGCCCCTTGCCGGCCAGGTAGGTACACCCACGCATGTGAGGTACCGTTTTCATCGGGACACCTGTGGGAACGCGGGACGGTAGGCCATGTGTTGTTGGGGGCGTGTTTCGATGGGTGCGTCGAGCGAAATGTGCGGAAAAAGCGTTTTTTCCCCCACATTTTGGACTTTGCAGGGGTGTCTGGGTAAAAAAATCTGGGGCGATGTGCGCAAATCACACCTCTGCGGATTCCCACGGGTGTCCTCTTTTCGGAAATGCATGGGGCTCCCTGTTTTCCTTGGTGGCTTGGACACCCGAGGCCCATATCTGTATGTTGTGCCGGTCGGCAGAATGGCTGAGATTCCCCTCTGCAAACGACAGACTGGGGGTTGCTTGCGTATTCGGCTTGCCCCTTGCCGGCCAGGTAGGTACACCCACGCATGTGAGGTACCGTTTTCATCGGGACACCTGTGGGAACGCGGGACGGTAGGCCATGTGTTGTTGGGGGCGTGTTTCGATGGGTGCGTCGAGCGAAATGTGCGGAAAAAGCGTTTTTTCCCCCACATTTCGGACTTTGCAGGGGTGTCTGGGTAAAAAAATCTGGGGCGATGTGCGCAAATCACACCTCTGCGGATTCCCACGGGTGTCCTCTTTTCGGAAATGCATGGGGCTCCCTGTTTTCCTTGGTGGCTTGGACACCCGAGGCCCATATCTGTATGTTGTGCCGGTCGGCAGAATGGCTGAGATTCCCCTCTGCAAACGACAGACTGGGGGTTGCTTGCGTTTTCGGCTTGCCCCTTGCCGGCCAGGTAGGTACACCCACGCATGTGAGGTACCGTTTTCATCGGGACACCTGTGGGAACGCGGGACGGTAGGCCATGTGTTGTTGGGGGCGTGTTTCGATGGGTGCGTCGAGCGAAATGTGCGGAAAAAGCGTTTCTTCCCCCACATTTCGGACTTTGCAGGGGTGTCTGGGTAAAAAAATCTGGGGCGATGTGCGCAAATCACACCTCTGCGGATTCCCACAGGTGTCCTCTTTTCGGAAATGCATGGGGCTCCCTGTTTTCCTTGGTGGCTTGGACACCCGAGGCCCATATCTGTATGTTGTGCCGGTCGGCAGAATGGCTCAGATTCCCCTCTGCAAACAGACTGGGGGTTGCTTGCGTTTTCGGCTTGCCCCTTGCCGGCCAGGTAGGTGCACCCACGCATGTGAGGTACCGTTTTCATCGGGACACCTGTGGGAACGCGGGACGGTAGGCCATGTGTTGTTGGGGGCGTGTTTCGATGGGTGCGTCGAGTGAAATGTGCGGAAAAAGCGTTTTTTCCCCCACATTTCGGACTTTGCAGGGGTGTCTGGGTAAAAAAATCTGGGGCGATGTGCGCAAATCACACCTCTGCGGATTCCCACAGGTGTCCTCTTTTCGGAAATGCATGGGGCTCCCTGTTTTCCTTGGTGGCTTGGACACCCGAGGCCCATATCTGTATGTTGTGCCGGTCGGCAGAATGGCTGAGATTCCCCTCTGCAAACAGACTGGGGGTTGCTTGCGTTTTCGGCTTGCCCCTTGCCGGCCAGGTAGGTGCACCCACGCATGCGAGGTACCGTTTTCATCGGGACACCTGTGGGAACGCGGGACGGTAGGCCATGTGTTTTGGGGGCGTGTTTGGATGGGTGCGTCGAGCGAAATGTGCGTAAAAAGCGTTTTTTCCCCCACATTTTGGACTTTACAGGGGTGTCTGGGTAAAAAAATCTGGGGCGATGTGCGCAAATCACACCTCTGCGGATTCCCACGGGTGTCCTCTTTTCGGAAATGCATGGGGCTCCCTGTTTTCCTTGGTGGCTTGGACACCCGAGGCCCATATCTGTATGCTGTGCCGGTCGGCAGAATGGCTGAGATTCCCCTCTGCAAACAGACTGGGGGTTGCTTGCGTTTTCGGCTTGCCCCTTGCCGGCCAGGTAGGTGCACCCACGCATGTGAGGTACCGTTTTCATCGGGACACCTGTGGGAACGCGGGACGGTAGGCCATGTGTTGTTGGGGGCGTGTTTCGATGGGTGCGTCGAGCGAAATGTGCGGAAAAAGCGTTTCTTCCCCCACATTTCGGACTTTGCAGGGGTGTCTGGGTAAAAAAATCATTGGGCGATGTGCGCAAATCACACCTCTGCGGATTCCCACGGGTGTCCTCTTTTCGGAAATGCATGGGGCTCCCTGTTTTCCTTGGTGGCTTGGACACCCGAGGCCCATATCTGTATGTTGTGCCGGTCGGCAGAATGGCTGAGATTCCCCTCTGCAAACAGACTGGGGGTTGCTTGCGTTTTCGGATTGCCCCTTGCCGGCCAGGTAGGTGCACCCACGCATGTGAGGTACCGTTTTCATCGGGACACCTGTGGGAACGTGGGACGGTAGGCCATGTGTTGTTGGGGGCGTGTTTCGATGGGTGCGTCGAGCGAAATGTGCGGAAAAAGCGTTTTTTCCCCCACATTTCGGACTTTGCAGGGGTGTCTGGGTAAAAAAATCTGGGGCGATGTGCGCAAATCACACCTCTGCGGATTCCCACGGGTGTCCTCTTTTCGGAAATGCATGGGGCTCCCTGTTTTCCTTGGTGGCTTGGACACCCGAGGCCCATATCTGTATGTTGTGCCGGTCGGCAGAATGGCTGAGATTCCCCTCTGCAAACAGACTGGGGGTTGCTTGCGTTTTCGGCTTGCCCCTTGCCGGCCAGGTAGGTGCACCCACGCATGTGAGGTACCGTTTTCATCGGGACACCTGTGGGAACGCGGGACGGTAGGCCATGTGTTGTTGGGGGCGTGTTTTGATGGGTGCGTCGAGCGAAATGTGCGGAAAAAGCGTTTTTTCCCCCACATTTCGGATTTGCAGGGGTGTCTGGGTAAAAAAATCTGGGGCGATGTGCACAAATCACACCTCTGCGGATTTCCACGGGTGTCCTCTTTTCGGAAATGCATGGGGCTCCCTGTTTTCCTTGGTGGCTTGGACACCCGAGGCCCATATCTGTATGTTGTGCCGGTCGGCAGAATGGCTGAGATTCCCCTCTGCAAACAGACTGGGTGTTGCTTGCGTTTTCGGCTTGCCCCTTGCCGGCCAGGTAGGTGCACCCACGCATGTGAGGTACCGTTTTCATCGGGACACCTGTGGGAACGCGGGACGGTAGGCCATGTGTTGTTGGGGGCGTGTTTCGATGGGTGCGTCGAGCGAAATGTGCGGAAAAAGCGTTTTTTCCCCCACATTTCGGACTTTGCAGGGGTGTCTGGGTAAAAAAATCTGGGGCGATGTGCGCAAATCACACCTCTGCGGATTCCCACGGGTGTCCTCTTTTCGGAAATGCATGGGGCTCCCTGTTTTCCTTGGTGGCTTGGACACCCGAGGCCCATATCTGTATGTTGTGCCGGTCGGCAGAATGGCTGAGATTCCCCTCTGCAAACAGACTGGGGGTTGCTTGCGTTTTCGGCTTGCCCCTTGCCGGCCAGGTAGGTGCACCCACGCATGTGAGGTACCGTTTTCATCGGGACACCTGTGGGAACGCGGGACGGTAGGCCATGTGTTGTTGGGGGCGTGTTTCGATGGGTGCGTTGAGCGAAATGTGCGGAAAAAGCGTTTCTTCCCCCACATTTCGGACTTTGCAGGGGTGTCTGGGTAAAAAAATCTGGGGCGATGTGCGCAAATCACACCTCTGCGGATTCCCACGGGTGTCCTCCTTTCGGAAATGCATGGGGCTCCCTGTTTTCCTTGGTGGCTTGGACACCCGAGGCCCATATCTGTATGTTGTGCCGGTCGGCAGAATGGCTGAGATTCCCCTCTGCAAACAGACTGGGGGTTGCTTGCGTTTTCGGCTTGCCCCTTGCCGGCCAGGTAGGTGCACCCACGCATGTGAGGTACCATTTTCATCGGGACACCTGTGGGAACGCGGGACGGTAGGCCATGTTTTGTTGGGGGCGTGTTTCGATGGGTGCGTCGAGCGAAATGTGCGTAAAAAGCGTTTTTTCCCCCACATTTCGGACTTTACAGGCGTGTCTGGGTAAAAAAATCTGGGGCGATGTGCGCAAATCACACCTCTGCGGATTCCCACGGGTGTCCTCTTTTCGGAAATGCATGGGGCTCCCTGTTTTCCTTGGTGGCTTGGACACCCGAGGCCCATATCTGTATGCTGTGCCGGTCGGCAGAATGGCTGAGATTCCCCTCTGCAAACAGACTGGGGGTTGCTTGCGTTTTCGGCTTGCCCCTTGCCGGCCAGGTAGGTGCACCCACGCATGTGAGGTACCGTTTTCATCGGGACACGTGTGGGAACGCGGGACGGTAGGCCATGTGTTGTTGGGGGCATGTTTCGATGGGTGCGTCGAGCGAAATGTGCGGAAAAAGCGTTTCTTCCCCCACATTTCGGACTTTGCAGGGGTGTCTGGGTAAAAAAATCTGGGGCGATGTGCGCAAATCACACCTCTGCGGATTCCCACGGGTGTCCTCTTTTCGGAAATGCATGGGGCTCCCTGTTTTCCTTGGTGGCTTGGACACCCGAGGCCCATATCTGTATGTTGTGCCGGTGTTAGGGAGAATTCTCTGTTTAGGCTGAATTTCCCTCCCTAGTGAGTCCCCCAGCAGCTTTGCTGGATTTCTGGGGTTTAATTTTTTCTCCTGCCAAGAGTGAGACTCTTTTACCCTCACTCTTGGACATGTTGAACTGTGTTATCTTGGACAAACCTTGTGTTGAATGGGCTATGGGGTCTTTTACTCCATAGGGCCTCATGTATTTTTGTGATGTGGGTTACACAGCACCCTCTGTGCCGTGACCCAGGGGTGTCCTAGGGACTCCCCAACATAGACTCCATACCCTGGGACTGACTACTGTCTCCCAGGGCATGTAAAGTCACCAAAGACTTTGCTAGTCTTGAATCCTGAACAGAACCAGTACAAACCATCATATTGTGGACGTACTGGCTGGGGCAATTCGATTGCCCCAGGGTCTGTTAGTCGAGGGGGCACGTCTCCGTCCCCCCTGATCGAGTTTTGGCTGGTGGCAGTGGAAACTACGTTTTATATTCGACCGCGAATATTTTCCTATGGGATTTCCCATTGTTTTAGGCTAACACATTTAATTATTTATTTACGGTAGCCTTAAACATACCACCGGTTTATATATTTATTTTTATAACTCCGGTTGGGACTTTTTGCCAAAACTTGATTCTAAAATGGCGTTGGTGTTCGCCTCTGTAACTCTGACCCAAAGTGGAGCCCTTTGTTCCACTTTTGGCGGGCTTCTCCACAGAAGCCCTCCAAAGTGGTGCCACTCTGTCTGGGGTACTTAGGAGGGGTGGAGGGGGATTTAGGCACCCTGGACTGAGTTACCTTGGTAACTCAAGTCGCACTCCGTCCTGATTGGCCCAAGTGGTGAACCGCCCGGCTCACCACTTAGCATGTTTGAGTGACAGCTAGGCTGGGTGAATGGGGGTTTGCTGCATAAAAGCAGGGCTTTGGGGACTGGAACTTCAGAAGTCGCCACAGGACCAAGAATCCGACGAGGGAAGAGCTGAGCCGACCTGCTTCGACGACACCACCCGGTGGAGCCCTGCTGAACCGTCTCACCACTTTTCCCGACGACCGAGGAGAACTCCTAACAGAGTGGATCCTTCCCTTGACTGGTGGGGACAACCAGTTTTCGCCTTCTTTTCGCTTCTCGAGGTATCTCGTGGCCGCCTTGCCAGTGCCAAGCACCCCGGCAACCGGAACCCCACCACTTTTACCCCAACCACGAAAGTCGGTACAACCCTTTAACCGGAGGACTCCGCGGCTGGTTTCTTCCCGGGCAGTGCAACGACCCTCTTCTTCTACTCTTCAGCGAGAACTTCTTCTTCCCTGACCGACGTCGAGCCTTGCTGCCACTGCCTGGAACAACTGCCACCGCTGGAGGACCCTTTTTCGCTTAAGGTACCGTGTTCCGCCTGGCTTCCCTTGCCACCGACTGTACGGGGTAGATTTAGCCCCCGGCTTTCGAACCTGGGAGTGCCTGGAACACCCTGGCTAAACTTTCTAAGCCACTCTAACCTCTTTCTAACTCTTTGCAAGACTTTGAATCCCTAATAACAGTGTGATCTTGGGCACATTTTCGCTCCGGCTACTCTAAGAGTGGGCCCTGCCTAGTGACTTTTGCTCACCTGTGACTTTGTGCTTCTTTGAGCCTATTGCAAGTGTTCTGGACCTTAGAGTGGTGTGTTTAACCCATTTCTGCTTTTTCTCTCCCTTTCTTGGAAACTACTAGAGTGTCATCTAACGTTAAGCACTCACCTCTGTTTTAATTAAGTGGTGTTAACCTAGAGTTGTCTAGATAGGAGAAAGGATTGAATCTACTTTCGTTATAACTGTGTTTGAAGTGTTTACTATATTTTGCTAGAGTGTTTTTAACTTATGTGTATTTTAAATAAATAACTATATACTTTTGAAACCAAGCTCTGGTCAGTGTTTGCTTGTGCTATTGTGTTTTGGTACATATTGTGTATACTTTGCATACTGCCTAACTCTTCTTGAGAGAAGTCTGACTGCTCAGCCACAGCTACCAGGTAAATCTGGGTGGTACAGACTGCTACCAAAGGGGTTTACTGCTCTACCTGTAGTCTTAAATCTTTTGCAGTGTTCCCCAAGGGAACTGCACAGGTTTCTGCCTAACACTGGTGTACAGCGGTGGGATTTGTATTGAGTATACATTTTATTGTGCTTTAGATACCTTAGTGCAACTAACCACAAAGCTTAGCACTGAAAAAGTAAAACCTCTAACATGTCAGTTATAGAAAGCTATAGTCAAGAGTCCCTTGCAGCCAAAACTGCTGATTGTTTAAGAGTGCTCTGTAAACATAAGGATCTCCTGACTAAGGGCAAGAAAATGGAGCTGATTGAAAGATTGTTAGCTAACCAAAGTCTGGGTGATGGTTCAGAGGAACCTACCACTCCAGCAACTGTAGATGACAGTGTTGAAGTTAACATGGAGAAAAATGTTGATGATTCTGAGGAAGAGTCAGAAGAGGAGGGTGAGGCTGTTGTAACTGTCCCCCCTAGGCCTCTGCCTGCTCTACCTGCTGTGCCTACTGGACCTTTACCAGGTCCCACATTTAGTCCTCAGTACTTTGAACTGGAGAAAATGAAGCTAGAATTGGAGTATAAGAAACTTAATGCTCAAACTGACAAAGAACTAAGGCTAAGGGAAATGGAGCTCAAGTATGACTTAGAAATGAAGAAATTATCTGTTGAGAATGTTTCTCTCTCTGGCTCCTCTAGAAGTTCCAGTCCTAAAAGACCCCGGATGCCTAAAGAATTGGTTGGTATGTATGAGCCTAAGTTGGATGTGTTGGATTGGTTGTCTCTGTTTGAATATAATCATGGGCTCCAGAACATCACAGGAAATGACTTACTCACCTGGTTGTTCTCTAGGCTTCCCCCTGTTGCAACTGATGTGGTAATGGAGATGGGGGTGGAGGATAGGAAGGACTATGAATGTGTGAAACTAGCTTTGATAGCTAGGTTTGGGAAGACCCCTTCCCAGTATCTTAAGAGGTTTAGGAGCCTCAAAAAGCATGATGGTACCCCTTGGGCTACCTGGGTGAATGAATGTTTGAAAAACTTAGAGGGATGGATTAAGGGTTACAAGGTGAACACTTATGAGGGTATGAAGAATTTGTTTATGTTGGAGACTATTTATGATGCCTGCTCTCCTGAGCTCAGACAACACTTGGCTGATTCCAGGGAATTAGATTCCCGGAAACTAGCTAAGGCTGCTGACTTGTGGGTTGCCAACAGGGCCACTCACAAGGATTCTGGGGTCACTCAGAAGAAGGATGGGGAGAAACAGCCTAGAAAAGACTCCAAAGAGAATTCTAATAATTCCTATCCCAAAGAGGGCCCCAAACCACAAAATAACCAGGGTAAGCCACATGGGAAACCTAGTCAGGCTACTGTACCTTCTGGCCACAAGCCAGAAGGAGGTCAGAACAAGCCACCCTTCCAGAGAGCATTTGGACAATGCTATGTCTGTCAGGGTACTGACCATATCAAAGGAGATCCCAAGTGCAAGGGTAAACCTGCAGGGATCAGCACAGTCTCCTTAGCCTTCACTCCTGAGGATGAAGTACAGATGGCTAGTGCCCACTTTGAACTCTTTGCTGAAGAACCCTTGGGTCTTCAAGCAACTGTAAACTTAGAGCCTATGGGTCTGGTTAGTCCCCAGAATAGGGTTGTGTATAACTCCCTACCTGTTAACTCTAAGGTGTATTATGTGGACAGTGTTCTTGTCAATGGCCAGGATACTCCTGCCAGGAGAGACACTGGGGCCAGCAGAACAGTAGTGGATGAAAGCTTCTTTCAACCTGAGGATGTGGCCAAAGCACCCAAAGGTCCCACTAAGATGTCTGGAGGCCCTGTCCAAATGGTTCCTATTCTACCAGCCCTCATTCAGTGTAACAACATGACAGTGAGGATCCCTGTCAGTGTTCAGACTGAGGTACCTGGGAAGGTCCTGTTGGGGAATGACCTAAGAACTCTAGGAGTAGTGTCACATACCCCCAGGCCTCCCAGTATGGAGAAACAGAACTTAACCAAATTGGCTAGAAAGGCTACCTTGAAGGACCCTTCTAGGCCTGTGGGACCCTCTACTGAGAACCCCACTACAAGCCCTGGTTTTAGTAAGTTGACCTCTAACCCAGGCACAGTTCAGGATAGTATGCTAGGAACATGGGAGCCCCAACCAAGCTCCACCCTTGTTCCCCTAGTTTCAGAGTCTCTGACCCCCCCTGCTTCTGAGGAAGAGGTGGATAGACCAACTAGGCCCCTATCCGAACCTGAGAGAACTGGTAATTCTCAGTGCTGGTGGAAAACCAGAAAAGAAAAGTCTAAGGCCAGAAACCTTCAGACTGTTGGACCTTCTACTGAAGACCCCAACTCAAATCCTAATATTAGGGGGGAAACTCCTAAAATAGGTAAGGGTAGATCTAAGAGGAAGGGGAAGCAGGTACATTGCCTAACCCCAACCCCTCCAACCAAGAGGCCTAAGACCCAACCTGCTCCCACAAGAGAGGTGGTGAGGAACCTTGGAGGCCCCTCTAGATCTAAGGGAATCCTTTATAAGGACCCCTTCAAAAAGCCTAACCTAGGTTCAGAAGTTGTACCAACTTCTGAGGGACTGGTCAACCAGATCCCCTCTAACAAAAAGACTGATGTTCCTCAAAGGGTCTGTAGGTCCGTTAGCTTGCAGAAGAAAACCTTTGAGTTCACCATTGAGCACAGGTCAGGGTGTCACCATCAAAATGCTGATGGACTCTCTAGGATGTATATCATCGACTAGAGGTATGAGGTTCATCCAGGAGTGGATTAAATCCTCCTGTCCCTTAGTCTGGGGGGGGCGAGTGTTAGGGAGAATTCTCTGTTTAGGCTGAATTTCCCTCCCTAGTGAGTCCCCCAGCAGCTTTGCTGGATTTCTGGGGTTTAATTTTTTCTCCTGCCAAGAGTGAGACTCTTTTACCCTCACTCTTGGACATGTTGAACTGTGTTATCTTGGACAAACCTTGTGTTGAATGGGCTATGGGGTCTTTTACTCCATAGGGCCTCATGTATTTTTGTGATGTGGGTTACACAGCACCCTCTGTGCCGTGACCCAGGGGTGTCCTAGGGACTCCCCAATATAGACTCCATACCCTGGGACTGACTACTGTCTCCCAGGGCATGTAAAGTCACCAAAGACTTTGCTAGTCTTGAATCCTGAACAGAACCAGTACAAACCATCATATTGTGGACGTACTGGCTGGGGCAATTCGATTGCCCCAGGGTCTGTTAGTCGAGGGGGCACGTCTCCGTCCCCCCTGATCGAGTTTTGGCTGGTGGCAGTGGAAACTACGTTTTATATTCGACCGCGAATATTTTCCTATGGGATTTCCCATTGTTTTAGGCTAACACATTTAATTATTTATTTACGGTAGCCTTAAACATACCACCGGTTTATATATTTATTTTTATAACTCCGGTTGGGACTTTTTGCCAAAACTTGATTCTAAAATGGCGTTGGTGTTCGCCTCTGTAACTCTGACCCAAAGTGGAGCCCTTTGTTCCACTTTTGGCGGGCTTCTCCACAGAAGCCCTCCAAAGTGGTGCCACTCTGTCTGGGGTACTTAGGAGGGGTGGAGGGGGATTTAGGCACCCTGGACTGAGTTACCTTGGTAACTCAAGTCGCACTCCGTCCTGATTGGCCCAAGTGGTGAACCGCCCGGCTCACCACTTAGCATGTTTGAGTGACAGCTAGGCTGGGTGAATGGGGGTTTGCTGCATAAAAGCAGGGCTTTGGGGACTGGAACTTCAGAAGTCGCCACAGGACCAAGAATCCGACGAGGGAAGAGCTGAGCCGACCTGCTTCGACGACACCACCCGGTGGAGCCCTGCTGAACCGTCTCACCACTTTTCCCGACGACCGAGGAGAACTCCTAACAGAGTGGCTCCTTCCCTTGACTGGTGGGGACAACCAGTTTTCGCCTTCTTTTCGCTTCTCGAGGTATCTCGTGGCCGCCTTGCCAGTGCCAAGCACCCCGGCAACCGGAACCCCACCACTTTTACCCCAACCACGAAAGTCGGTACAACCCTTTAACCGGAGGACTCCGCGGCTGGTTTCTTCCCGGGCAGTGCAACGACCCTCTTCTTCTACTCTTCAGCGAGAACTTCTTCTTCCCTGACCGACGTCGAGCCTTGCTGCCACTGCCTGGAACAACTGCCACCGCTGGAGGACCCTTTTTCGCTTAAGGTACCGTGTTCCGCCTGGCTTCCCTTGCCACCGACTGTACGGGGTAGATTTAGCCCCCGGCTTTCGAACCTGGGAGTGCCTGGAACACCCTGGCTAAACTTTCTAAGCCACTCTAACCTCTTTCTAACTCTTTGCAAGACTTTGAATCCCTAATAACAGTGTGATCTTGGGCACATTTTCGCTCCGGCTACTCTAAGAGTGGGCCCTGCCTAGTGACTTTTGCTCACCTGTGACTTTGTGCTTCTTTGAGCCTATTGCAAGTGTTCTGGACCTTAGAGTGGTGTGTTTAACCCATTTCTGCTTTTTCTCTCCCTTTCTTGGAAACTACTAGAGTGTCATCTAACGTTAAGCACTCACCTCTGTTTTAATTAAGTGGTGTTAACCTAGAGTTGTCTAGATAGGAGAAAGGATTGAATCTACTTTCGTTATAACTGTGTTTGAAGTGTTTACTATATTTTGCTAGAGTGTTTTTAACTTATGTGTATTTTAAATAAATAACTATATACTTTTGAAACCAAGCTCTGGTCAGTGTTTGCTTGTGCTATTGTGTTTTGGTACATATTGTGTATACTTTGCATACTGCCTAACTCTTCTTGAGAGAAGTCTGACTGCTCAGCCACAGCTACCAGGTAAATCTGGGTGGTACACACTGCTACCAAAGGGGTTTACTGCTCTACCTGTAGTCTTAAATCTTTTGCAGTGTTCCCCAAGGGAACTGCACAGGTTTCTGCCTAACAGCCGGTCGGCAGAATGGCTGAGATTCCCCTCTGCAAACAGACTGGGGGTTGCTTGCGTTTTCGGCTTGCCCCTTGCCGGCCAGGTAGGTGCACCCACGCATGTGAGGTACCGTTTTCATCGGGACACCTGTGGGAACGCGGGACGGTAAGCCACGTGTTGTTGGGGGCGTGTTTCGATGGGTGCGTCGAGCGAAATGTGCGGTAAAAGCGTTTTTTCCCCCACATTTCGGACTTTGCAGGGGTGTCTGGGTAAAAAAATCTGGGGCGATGTGCGCAAATCACACCTCTGCGGATTCCCACGGGTGTCCTCTTTTCGGAAATGCATGGGGCTCCCTGTTTTCCTTGGTGGCTTGGACACCCGAGGCCCATATCTGTATGTTGTGCCGGTCGGCAGAATGGCTGAGATTCCCCTCTGCAAACAGACTGGGGGTTGCTTGCGTTTTCGGCTTGCCCCTTGCCAGCCAGGTAGGTGCACCCACGCATGTGAGGTACCGTTTTCATCGGGACACCTGTGGGAACGCGGGACGGTAGGCCATGTGTTGTTGGGGGCGTGTTTCGATGGGTGCGTGGAGCGAAATGTGCGGAAAAAGCGTTTTTTCCCCCACATTTCGGACTTTGCAGGGGTGTCTGGGTAAAAAAATCTGGGGCGATGTGCGCAAATCACACCTCTGCGGATTCCCACGGGTGTCCTCTTTTCGGAAATGCATGGGGCTCCCTGTTTTCCTTGGTGGCTTGGACACCCGAGGCCCATATCTGTATGTTGTGCCGGTCGGCAGAATGGCTGAGATTCCCCTCTGCAAACAGACTGGGGGTTGCTTGCGTTTTCGGCTTGCCCCTTGCCGGACAGGTAGGTGCACCCACGCATGTGAGGTACCGTTTTCATCGGGACACCTGTGGGAACGCGGGACAGTAGGCCATGTGTTGTTGGGGGCGTGTTTCGATGGGTGCGTCGAGCGAAATGTGCGGAAAAAGCGTTTTTTCCCCCACATTTCGGACTTTGCAGGGGTGTCTGGGTAAAAAAATCTGGGGCGATGTGCGCAAATCACACCTCTGCGGATTCCCACGGGTGTCCTCTTTTCGGAAATGCATGGGGCTCCCTGTTTTCCTTGGTGGCTTGGACACCCGAGGCCCATATCTGTATGTTGTGCCGGTCGGCAGAATGGCTGAGATTCCCCTCTGCAAACGACAGACTGGGGGTTGCTTGCGTATTCGGCTTGCCCCTTGCCGGCCAGGTAGGTACACCCACGCATGTGAGGTACCGTTTTCATCGGGACACCTGTGGGAACGCGGGACGGTAGGCCATGTGTTGTTGGGGGCGTGTTTCGATGGGTGCGTCGAGCGAAATGTGCGGAAAAAGCGTTTCTTCCCCCACATTTCGGACTTTGCAGGGGTGTCTGGGTAAAAAAATCTGGGGCGATGTGCGCAAATCACACCTCTGCGGATTCCCACGGGTGTCCTCTTTTCGGAAATGCATGGGGCTCCCTGTTTTCCTTGGTGGCTTGGACACCCGAGGCCCGTATCTGTATGTTGTGCCGGTCGGCAGAATGGCTCAGATTCCCCTCTGCAAACAGACTGGGGGTTGCTTGCGTTTTCGGATTGCCCCTTGCCGGCCAGGTAGGTGCACCCACGCATGTGAGGTACCGTTTTCATCGGGACACCTGTGGGAACGCGGGACGGTAGGCCATGTGTTGTTGGGGGCGTGTTTCGATGGGTGCGTCGAGTGAAATGTGCGGAAAAAGCATTTTTTCCCCCACATTTCGGACTTTGCAGGGGTGTCTGGGTAAAAAAATCTGGGGCGATGTGCGCAAATCACACCTCTGCGGATTCCCACAGGTGTCCTCTTTTCGGAAATGCATGGGGCTCCCTGTTTTCCTTGGTGGCTTGGACACCCGAGGCCCATATCTGTATGTTGTGCCGGTCGGCAGAATGGCTGAGATTCCCCTCTGCAAACAGACTGGGGGTTGCTTGCGTTTTCGGCTTGCCCCTTGCCGGCCAGGTAGGTGCACCCACGCATGCGAGGTACCGTTTTCATCGGGACACCTGTGGGAACGCGGGACGGTAGGCCATGTGTTTTGGGGGCGTGTTTGGATGGGTGCGTCGAGCGAAATGTGCGTAAAAAGCGTTTTTCCCCCACATTTCGGACTTTGCAGGGGTGTCTGGGTAAAAAAATCTGGGGCGATGTGCGCAAATCACACCTCTGCGGATTCCCACGGGTGTCCTCTTTTCGGAAATGCATGGGGCTCCCTGTTTTCCTTGGTGGCTTGGACACCCGAGGCCCATATCTGTATGTTGTGCCGGTCGGCAGAATGGCTGAGATTCCCCTCTGCAAACAGACTGGGGGTTGCTTGCGTTTTCGGCTTGCCCCTTGCCGGCCAGGTAGGTGCACCCACGCATGTGAGGTACCGTTTTCATCGGGACACCTGTGGGAACGCGGGACAGTAGGCCATGTGTTGTTGGGGGCGTGTTTCGATGGGTGCGTCGAGCGAAATGTGCGGAAAAAGCGTTTTTTCCCCCACATTTCGGACTTTGCAGGGGTGTCTGGGTAAACAAATCTGGGGCGATGTGCGCAAATCACACCTCTGCGGATTCCCACGGGTGTCCTCTTTTCGGAAATGCATGGGGCTCCCTGTTTTCCTTGGTGGCTTGGACACCCGAGGCCCATATCTGTATGTTGTGCCGGTCGGCAGAATGGCTGAGATTCCCCTCTGCAAATAGACTGGGGGTTGCTTGCGTTTTCGGATTGCCCCTTGCCGGCCAGGTAGGTGCACCCACGCATGTGAGGTACTGTTTTCATCGGGACACCTGTGGGAACGTGGGACGGTAGGCCATGTGTTGTTGGGGGCGTGTTTCGATGGGTGCGTCGAGCGAAATGTGCGGAAAAAGCGTTTTTCCCCCACATTTCGGACTTTGCAGGGGTGTCTGGGTAAAAAAATCTGGGGCGATGTGCGCAAATCACACCTCTGCGGATTCCCACGGGTGTCCTCTTTTCGGAAATGCATGGGGCTCCCTGTTTTCCTTGGTGGCTTGGACACCCGAGGCCCATATCTATATGTTGTGCCGGTCGGCAGAATGGCTGAGATTCCCCTCTGCAAACAGACTGGGGGTTGCTTGCGTTTTCGGCTTGCCCCTTGCCGGCCAGGTAGGTGCACCCACGCATGTGAGGTACCGTTTTCATCGGGACACCTGTGGGAACGCGGGACGGTAGGCCATGTGTTGTTGGGGGCGTGTTTTGATGGGTGCGTCGAGCGAAATGTGCGGAAAAAGCGTTTTTTCCCCCACATTTCGGATTTGCAGGGGTGTCTGGGTAAAAAAATCTGGGGCGATGTGCACAAATCACACCTCTGCGGATTTCCACGGGTGTCCTCTTTTCGGAAATGCATGGGGCTCCCTGTTTTCCTTGGTGGCTTGGACACCAGAGGCCCATATCTGTATGTTGTGCCGGTCGGCAGAATGGCTGAGATTCCCCTCTGCAAACAGACTGGGGGTTGCTTGCGTTTTCGGCTTGCCCCTTGCCGGCCAGGTAGGTGCACCCACGCATGTGAGGTACCGTTTTCATCGGGACACCTGTGGGAACGCGGGACGGTAGGCCATGTGTTGTTGGGGGCGTGTTTCGATTGGTGCGTCGAGCGAAATGTGCGGAAAAAGCGTTTTTTCCCCCACATTTCGGACTTTGCAGGGGTGTCTGGGTAAAAAAATCTGGGGCGATGTGCGCAAATCACACCGCTGCGGATTCCCACGGGTGTCCTCTTTTCGGAAATGCATGGGGCTCCCTGTTTTCCTTGGTGGCTTGGACACCCGAGGCCCATATCTGTATGTTGTGCCGGTCGGCAGAATGGCTGAGATTCCCCTCTGCAAACAGACTGGGGGTTGCTTGCGTTTTCGGCTTGCCCCTTGCCGGCCAGGTAGGTGCACCCACGCATGTGAGGTACCGTTTTCATCGGGACACCTGTGGGAACGCGGGACGGTAGGCCATGTGTTGTTGGGGGCGTGTTTCGATGGGTGCGTTGAGCGAAATGTGCGGAAAAAGCGTTTCTTCCCCCACATTTCGGACTTTGCAGGGGTGTCTGGGTAAAAAAATCTGGGGCGATGTGCGCAAATCACACCTCTGCGGATTCCCACGGGTGTCCTCTTTTCGGAAATGCATGGGGCTCCCTGTTTTCCTTGGTGGCTTGGACACCCGAGGCCCATATCTGTATGTTGTGCCGGTCGGCAGAATGGCTGAGATTCCCCTCTGCAAACAGACTGGGGGTTGCTTGCGTTTTTGGCTTGCCCCTTGCCGGCCAGGTAGGTGCACCCACGCATGTGAGGTACCGTTTTCATCGGGACACCTGTGGGAACGCGGGACGGTAGGCCATGTGTTGTTGGGGGCGTGTTTCGATGGGTGCGTCGAGCGAAATGTGCGGAAAAAGCGTTTTTTCCCCCACATTTCGGACTTTGCAGGGGTGTCTGGGTAAAAAAATCTGGGGCGATGTGCGCAAATCACACCTCTGCGGATTCCCACGGGTGTCCTCTTTTCGGAAATGCATGGGGCTCCCTGTTTTCCTTGGTGGCTTGGACACCCGAGGCCCATATCTGTATGTTGTGCCGGTCGGCAGAATGGCTGAGATTCCCCTCTGCAAACAGACTGGGGGTTGCTTGCGTTTTCGGCTTGCCCCTTGCCGGCCAGGTAGGTGCACCCACGCATGCGAGGTACCGTTTTCATCGGGACACCTGTGGGAACGCGGGACGGTAGGCCATGTGTTTTGGGGGCGTATTTCGATGGGTGCGTCGAGCGAAATGTTCGGAAAAAGCGTTTTTTCCCCCACATTTCGGACTTTGCAGGGGTGTCTGGGTAAAAAAATCTGGGGCGATGTGCGCAAATCACACCTCTGCGGATTCCCACGGGTGTCCTCTTTTCGGAAATGCATGGGGCTCCCTGTTTTCCTTGGTGGCTTGGACACCCGAGGCCCATATCTGTATGTTGTGCCGGTCGGCAGAATGGCTGAGATTCCCCTCTGCAAACAGACTGGGGGTTGCTTGCGTTTTCGGCTTGCCCCTTGCCGGCCAGGTAGGTGCACCCACGCATGTGAGGTACCATTTTCATCGAGACACCTGTGGGAACGCGGGACGGTAGGCCATGTGTTGTTGGGGGCGTGTTTCGATGGGTGCGTCGAGCGAAATGTGCGGAAAAAGCGTTTTTTCCCCCACATTTCGGACTTTGCAGGGGTGTCTGGGTAAAAAAATCTGGGGCGATGTGCGCAAATCACACCTCTGCGGATTCCCACGGGTGTCCTCTTTTCGGAAATGCATGGGGCTCCCTGTTTTCCTTGGTGGCTTGGACACCCGAGGCCCATATCTATATGTTGTGCCGGTCGGCAGAATGGCTGAGATTCCCCTCTGCAAACAGACTGGGGGTTGCTTGCGTTTTCGGCTTGCCCCTTGCCGGCCAGGTAGGTGCACCCACGCATGTGAGGTACCGTTTTCATCGGGACACCTGTGGGAACGCGGGACGGTAGGCCATGTGTTGTTGGGGGCGTGTTTTGATGGGTGCGTCGAGCGAAATGTGCGGAAAAAGCGTTTTTTCCCCCACATTTCGGATTTGCAGGGGTGTCTGGGTAAAAAAATCTGGGGCGATGTGCACAAATCACACCTCTGCGGATTTCCACGGGTGTCCTCTTTTCGGAAATGCATGGGGCTCCCTGTTTTCCTTGGTGGCTTGGACACCCGAGGCCCATATCTGTATGTTGTGCCGGTCGGCAGAATGGCTGAGATTCCCCTCTGCAAACAGACTGGGGGTTGCTTGCGTTTTCGGCTTGCCCCTTGCCGGCCAGGTAGGTGCACCCACGCATGTGAGGTACCGTTTTCATCGGGACACCTGTGGGAACGCGGGACGGTAGGCCATGTGTTGTTGGGGGCGTGTTTCGATTGGTGCGTCGAGCGAAATGTGCGGAAAAAGCGTTTTTTCCCCCACATTTCGGACTTTGCAGGGGTGTCTGGGTAAAAAAATCTGGGGCGATGTGCGCAAATCACACCTCTGCGGATTCCCACGGGTGTCCTCTTTTCGGAAATGCATGGGGCTCCCTGTTTTCCTTGGTGGCTTGGACACCCGAGGCCCATATCTGTATGTTGTGCCGGTCGGCAGAATGGCTGAGATTCCCCTCTGCAAACAGACTGGGGGTTGCTTGCGTTTTCGGCTTGCCCCTTGCCGGCCAGGTAGGTGCACCCACGCATGTGAGGTACCGTTTTCATCGGGACACCTGTGGGAACGCGGGACGGTAGGCCATGTGTTGTTGGGGGCGTGTTTCGATGGGTGCGTTGAGCGAAATGTGCGGAAAAAGCGTTTCTTCCCCCACATTTCGGACTTTGCAGGGGTGTCTGGGTAAAAAAATCTGGGGCGATGTGCGCAAATCACACCTCTGCGGATTCCCACGGGTGTCCTCTTTTCGGAAATGCATGGGGCTCCCTGTTTTCCTTGGTGGCTTGGACACCCGAGGCCCATATCTGTATGTTGTGCCGGTCGGCAGAATGGCTGAGATTCCCCTCTGCAAACAGACTGGGGGTTGCTTGCGTTTTCGGCTTGCCCCTTGCCGGCCAGGTAGGTGCACCCACGCATGTGAGGTACCGTTTTCATCGGGACACCTGTGGGAACGCGGGACGGTAGGCCATGTGTTGTTGGGGGCGTGTTTCGATGGGTGCGTCGAGCGAAATGTGCGGAAAAAGCGTTTTTTCCCCCACATTTCGGACTTTGCAGGGGTGTCTGGGTAAAAAAATCTGGGGCGATGTGCGCAAATCACACCTCTGCGGATTCCCACGGGTGTCCTCTTTTCGGAAATGCATGGGGCTCCCTGTTTTCCTTGGTGGCTTGGACACCCGAGGCCCATATCTGTATGTTGTGCCGGTCGGCAGAATGGCTGAGATTCCCCTCTGCAAACAGACTGGGGGTTGCTTGCGTTTTCGGCTTGCCCCTTGCCGGCCAGGTAGGTGCACCCACGCATGCGAGGTACCGTTTTCATCGGGACACCTGTGGGAACGCGGGACGGTAGGCCATGTGTTTTGGGGGTGTATTTCGATGGGTGCGTCGAGCGAAATGTTCGGAAAAAGCGTTTTTTCCCCCACATTTCGGACTTTGCAGGGGTGTCTGGGTAAAAAAATCTGGGGCGATGTGCGCAAATCACACCTCTGCGGATTCCCACGGGTGTCCTCTTTTCGGAAATGCATGGGGCTCCCTGTTTTCCTTGGTGGCTTGGACACCCGAGGCCCATATCTGTATGTTGTGCCGGTCGGCAGAATGGCTGAGATTCCCCTCTGCAAACAGACTGGGGGTTGCTTGCGTTTTCGGCTTGCCCCGTGCCGGCCAGGTAGGTGCACCCACGCATGTGAGGTACCATTTTCATCGAGACACCTGTGGGAACGCGGGACGGTAGGCCATGTGTTGTTGGGGGCGTGTTTCGATGGGTGCGTCGAGCGAAATGTGCGGAAAAAGCATTTTTTCCCCCACATTTCGGACTTTGCAGGGGTGTCTGGGTAAAAAAATCTGGGGCGATGTGCGCAAATCACACCTCTGTGGATTCCCACGGGTGTCCTCTTTTCGGAAATGCATGGGGCTCCCTGTTTTCCTTGGTGGCTTGGACACCCGAGGCCCATATCTGTATGTTGTGCCGGTCGGCAGAATGGCTGAGATTCCCGTCTGCAAACAGACTGGGGGTTGCTTGCGTTTTCGGCTTGCCCCTTGCCGGCCAGGTAGGTGCACCCACGCATGTGAGGTACCATTTTCATCGGGACACCTGTGGGAAGGCGGGACGGTAGGCCATGTGTTGTTGGGGGCGTGTTTCGATGGCTGCGTCGAGCGAAATGTGCGGAAAAAGCGTTTTTTCCCCCACATTTCGGACTTTGCAGGGGTGTCTGGGTAAAAAAATCTGGGGCGATGTGCGCAAATCACACCTCTGCGGATTCCCACGGGTGTCCTCTTTTCGGAAATGCATGGGGCTCCCTGTTTTCCTTGGTGGCTTGGACACCCGAGGCCCATATCTGTATGTTGTGCCGGTCGGCAGAATGGCTGAGATTCCCCTCTGCAAACAGACTGGGGGTTGCTTGCGTTTTCGGCTTGCCCCTTGCCGGCCAGGTAGGTGCACCCAGGCATGTGAGGTACCGTTTTCATCGGGACACCTGTGGGAACGCGGGACGGTAGGCCATGTGTTGTTGGGGGCGTGTTTCGATGGGTGCGTCGAGCGAAATGTGAGGAAAATGCGTATTTTTTCCCACATTTCGGACTTTGCGGGGGTGTCTGGGTAATACATTCTGGGCGATTTGGGCATATCATACCTCTGCGGATTCCCACGGGTGTCATCTTTTCGGAAATGCATGGGGTTCCCTGTTTTCCTTGGTGGCTTGGACACCCGAGGCCCATATCTGTATGATGTGAGAGTGTGACATTTCCGGTGTGAAAACAGACTTGGGGTTACTTGTGTTTTAGGCTTTCCCCTTGGCGGCCAGGTAGGTGCACCCACACATGTGAGGTGCCATTTTCATCGGGACACCTGTGGGAACGCGTGACGGTAGGCCATGTGTTGTTGGGGGCGTGTTTCGATGGGTGCGTCGAGCGAAATGTGCGGAAAAAGCGTTTTTTTCCCCACATTTCGGACTTTGCAGGGGTGTCTGGGTAATAAATTCTGGGGCAATTTGGGCATATCATACCTCTGCGGATTCCCACGGGTGTCCTCTTTTCGGAAATGCATGGGGTTCCCTGTTTTCCTCGGTGGCTTGGACACCCGAGGCCCATATCTGTACATTGTGCCGGTCGGCAGAATGTCTGAGATTTCCCTCTGAAAACAGACTTGGGGTTACTTGTGTTTTAGGCTTTCCCCTTGGCGGCCAGGTAGGTGCACCCACACATGTGAGGTACCGTTTTCATCGGGACACCTGTGGGAACGCGGGACAGTAGGCCATGTGTTGTTGGGGGCGTGTTTCGATGGGTGAGTCGAGCGAAATGTGAGGAAAATGCGTATTTTTTCCCACATTTCGGACTTTGCGGGGGTGTCTGGGTAATAAATTCTGGGGCGATTTGGGCATATCATACCTCTGCGGATTCCCACGGGTGTCATCTTTTCGGAAATGCATGGGGTTCCCTGTTTTCCTTGGTGGCTTGGACACCCGAGGCCCATATCTGTATGATGTGAGAGTGTGACATTTCCGGTGTGAAAACAGACTTGGGGTTACTTGTGTTTTAGGCTTTCCCCTTGGCGGCCAGGTAGGTGCACCCACACATGTGAGGTGCCGTTTTCATCGGGACACCTGTGGGAACGCGTGGCAGTAGGCCATGTGTTGTTGGGGGCGTGTTTCGATGGGTGCGTTGAGCGAAATGTGCGGAAAAAGCGTTTTTTTCCCCACATTTCGGACTTTGCAGGGGTGTCTGGGTAATAAATTCTGGGGCAATTTGGGCATATCATACCTCTGCGGATTCCCACGGGTGTCCTCTTTTCGGAAATGCATGGGGCTCCCTGTTTTCCTTGGTGGCTTGGACACCCGAGGCCCATATCTGTATGTTGTGCCGGTCGGCAGAATGGCTGAGATTCCCCTCTGCAAACAGACTGGGGGTTGCTTGCGTTTTCGGCTTGCCCCTTGCCGGCCAGGTAGGTGCACCCACGCATGTGAGGTACCGTTTTCATCGGGACACCTGTGGGAACGCGGGACGGTAGGCCATGTGTTGTTGGGGGCGTGTTTCGATGGGTGCGTCGAGCGAAATGTGCGGAAAAAGCGTTTTTTCCCCCACATTTCGGACTTTGCAGGGGTGTCTGGGTAAAAAAATCTGGGGCGATGTGCGCAAATCACACCTCTGCGGATTCCCACGGGTGTCCTCTTTTCGGAAATGCATGGGGCTCCCTGTTTTCCTTGGTGGCTTGGACACCCGAGGCCCATATCTGTATGTTGTGCCGGTCGGCAGAATGGCTGAGATTCCCCTCTGCAAACAGACTGGGGGTTGCTTGCGTTTTCGGCTTGCCCCTTGCCGGCCAGGTAGGTACACCCACGCATGTGAGGTACCGTTTTCATCGGGACACCTGTGGGAACGCGGGACGGTAGGCCATGTGTTGTTGGGGGCGTGTTTCGATGGGTGCGTCGAGCGAAATGTGCGGAAAAAGCGTTTTTTCCCCCACATTTCGGACTTTGCAGGGGTGTCTGGGTAAAAAAATCTGGGGCGATGTGCGCAAATCACACCTCTGCGGATTCCCACGGGTGTCCTCTTTTCGGAAATGCATGGGGCTCCCTGTTTTCCTTGGTGGCTTGGACACCCGAGGCCCATATCTGTATGTTGTGCCGGTCGGCAGAATGGCTGAGATTCCCCTCTGCAAACGACAGACTGGGGGTTGCTTGCGTATTCGGCTTGCCCCTTGCCGGCCAGGTAGGTACACCCACGCATGTGAGGTACCGTTTTCATCGGGACACCTGTGGGAACGCGGGACGGTAGGCCATGTGTTGTTGGGGGCGTGTTTCGATGGGTGCGTCGAGCGAAATGTGCGGAAAAAGCGTTTCTTCCCCCACATTTCGGACTTTGCAGGGGTGTCTGGGTAAAAAAATCTGGGGCGATGTGCGCAAATCACACCTCTGCGGATTCCCACGGGTGTCCTCTTTTCGGAAATGCATGGGGCTCCCTGTTTTCCTTGGTGGCTTGGACACCCGAGGCCCATATCTGTATGTTGTGCCGGTCGGCAGAATGGCTCAGATTCCCCTCTGCAAACAGACTGGGGGTTGCTTGCGTTTTCGGCTTGCCCCTTGCCGGCCAGGTAGGTGCACCCACGCATGTGAGGTACCGTTTTCATCGGGACACCTGTGGGAACGCGGGACAGTAGGCCATGTGTTGTTGGGGGCGTGTTTCGATGGGTGCGTCGAGTGAAATGTGCGGAAAAAGCGTTTTTTCCCCCACATTTCGGACTTTGCAGGGGTGTCTGGGTAAAAAAATCTGGGGCGATGTGCGCAAATCACACCTCTGCGGATTCCCACAGGTGTCCTCTTTTCGGAAATGCATGGGGCTCCCTGTTGTCCTTGGTGGCTTGGACACCCGAGGCCCATATCTGTATGTTGTGCCGGTCGGCAGAATGGCTGAGATTCCCCTCTGCAAACAGACTGGGGGTTGCTTGCGTTTTCGGCTTGCCCCTTGCCGGCCAGGTAGGTGCACCCACGCATGCGAGGTACCGTTTTCATCGGGACACCTGTGGGAACGCGGGACGGTAGGCCATGTGTTGTTGGGGGCGTGTTTCGATGGGTGCGTCGAGCAAAATGTGCGGAAAAAGCGTTTCTTCCCCCACATTTCGGACTTTGCAGGGGTGTCTGGGTAAAAAAATCATTGGGCGATGTGCGCAAATCACACCTCTGCGGATTCCCACGGGTGTCCTCTTTTCGGAAATGCATGGGGCTCCCTGTTTTCCTTGGTGGCTTGGACACCCGAGGCCCATATCTGTATGTTGTGCCGGTCGGCAGAATGGCTGAGATTCCCCTCTGCAAACAGACTGGGGGTTGCTTACGTTTTCGGCTTGCCCCTTGCCGGCCAGGTAGGTGCACCCACGCATGTGAGGTACCGTTTTCATCGGGACACCTGTGGGAACGCGGGACAGTAGGCCATGTGTTGTTGGGGGCGTGTTTCGATGGGTGCGTCGAGCGAAATGTGCGGAAAAAGCATTTTTTCCCCCACATTTCGGACTTTGCAGGGGTGTCTGGGTAAAAAAAATCTGGGGCGATGTGCGCAAATCACACCTCTGCGGATTCCCACGGGTGTCCTCTTTTCGGAAATGCATGGGGCTCCCTGTTTTCCTTGGTGGCTTGGACACCCGAGGCCCATATCTGTATGTTGTGCCGGTCGGCAGAATGGCTGAGATTCCCCTCTGCAAATAGACTGGGGGTTGCTTGCGTTTTCGGATTGCCCCTTACCGGCCAGGTAGGTGCACCCACGCATGTGAGGTACCGTTTTCATCGGGACACCTGTGGGAACGTGGGACGGTAGGCCATGTGTTGTTGGGGGCGTGTTTCGATGGGTGCGTCGAGCGAAATGTGCGGAAAAAGCGTTTTTTCCCCCACATTTCGGACTTTGCAGGGGTGTCTGGGTAAAAAAATCTGGGGCGATGTGCGCAAATCACACCTCTGCGGATTCCCACGGGTGTCCTCTTTTCGGAAATGCATGGGGCTCCCTGTTTTCCTTGGTGGCTTGGACACCCGAGGCCCATATCTGTATGTTGTGCCGGTCGGCAGAATGGCTGAGATTCCCCTCTGCAAACAGACTGGGGGTTGCTTGCGTTTTCGGCTTGCCCCTTGCCGGCCAGGTAGGTGCACCCACGCATGTGAGGTACCGTTTTCATCGGGACACCTGTGGGAACGCGGGACAGTAGGCCATGTGTTGTTGGGGGCGTGTTTCGATGGGTGCGTCGAGCGAAATGTGCGGAAAAAGCATTTTTTCCCCCACATTTCGGACTTTGCAGGGGTGTCTGGGTAAAAAAAATCTGGGGCGATGTGCGCAAATCACACCTCTGCGGATTCCCACGGGTGTCCTCTTTTCGGAAATGCATGGGGCTCCCTGTTTTCCTTGGTGGCTTGGACACCCGAGGCCCATATCTGTATGTTGTGCCGGTCGGCAGAATGGCTGAGATTCCCCTCTGCAAATAGACTGGGGGTTGCTTGCGTTTTCGGATTGCCCCTTACCGGCCAGGTAGGTGCACCCACGCATGTGAGGTACCGTTTTCATCGGGACACCTGTGGGAACGTGGGACGGTAGGCCATGTGTTGTTGGGGGCGTGTTTCGATGGGTGCGTCGAGCGAAATGTGCGGAAAAAGCGTTTTTTCCCCCACATTTCGGACTTTGCAGGGGTGTCTGGGTAAAAAAATCTGGGGCGATGTGCGCAAATCACACCTCTGCGGATTCCCACGGGTGTCCTCTTTTCGGAAATGCATGGGGCTCCCTGTTTTCCTTGGTGGCTTGGACACCCGAGGCCCATATCTGTATGTTGTGCCGGTCGGCAGAATGGCTGAGATTCCCCTCTGCAAACAGACTGGGGGTTGCTTGCGTTTTCGGCTTGCCCCTTGCCGGCCAGGTAGGTGCACCCACGCATGTGAGGTACCGTTTTCATCGGGACACCTGTGGGAACGCGGGACGGTAGGCCATGTGTTGTTGGGGGCGTGTTTTGATGGGTGCGTCGAGCGAAATGTGCGGAAAAAGCGTTTTTTCCCCCACATTTCGGATTTGCAGGGGTGTCTGGGTAAAAAAATCTGGGGCAATGTGCACAAATCACACCTCTGCGGATTTCCACGGGTGTCCTCTTTTCGGAAATGCATGGGGCTCCCTGTTTTCCTTGGTGGCTTGGACACCCGAGGCCCATATCTGTATGTTGTGCCGGTCGGCAGAATGGCTGAGATTCCCCTCTGCAAACAGACTGGGGGTTGCTTGCGTTTTCGGCTTGCCCCTTGCCGGCCAGGTAGGTGCACCCACGCATGTGAGGTACCGTTTTCATCGGGACACCTGTGGGAACGCGGGACGGTAGGCCATGTGTTGTTGGGGGCGTGTTTCGATGGGTGCGTCGAGCGAAATGTGCGGAAAAAGCGTTTTTTCCCCCACATTTCGGACTTTGCAGGGGTGTCTGGGTAAAAAAATCTGGGGCGATGTGCGCAAATCACACCTCTGCGGATTCCCACGGGTGTCCTCTTTTCGGAAATGCATGGGGCTCCCTGTTTTCCTTGGTGGCTTGGACACCCGAGGCCCATATCTGTATGTTGTGCCGGTCGGCAGAATGGCTGAGATTCCCCTCTGCAAACAGACTGGGGGTTGCTTGCGTTTTCGGCTTGCCCCTTGCCGGCCAGGTAGGTGCACCCACGCATGTGAGGTACCGTTTTCATCGGGACACCTGTGGGAACGCGGGACGGTAGGCCATGTGTTGTTGGGGCGTGTTTCGATGGGTGCGTTGAGCGAAATGTGCAGAAAAAGCGTTTCTTCCCCCACATTTCGGACTTTGCAGGGGTGTCTGGGTAAAAAAATCTGGGGCGATGTGCGCAAATCACACCTCTGCGGATTCCCACGGGTGTCCTCTTTTCGGAAATGCATGGGGCTCCCTGTTTTCCTTGGTGGCTTGGACACCCGAGGCCCATATCTGTATGTTGTGCCGGTCGGCAGAATGGCTGAGATTCCCCTCTGCAAACAGACTGGGGGTTGCTTGCGTTTTCGGCTTGCCCCTTGCCGGCCAGGTAGGTGCACCCACGCATGTGAGGTACCGTTTTCATCGGGACACCTGTGGGAACGCGGGACGGTAGGCCATGTGTTGTTGGGGGCGTGTTTCGATGGGTGCGTCGAGCGAAATGTGCGGAAAAAGCGTTTTTTCCCCCACATTTCGGACTTTGCAGGGGTGTCTGGGTAAAAAAATCTGGGGCGATGTGCGCAAATCACACCTCTGCGGATTCCCACGGGTGTCCTCTTTTCGGAAATGCATGGGGCTCCCTGTTTTCCTTGGTGGCTTGGACACCCGAGGCCCATATCTGTATGTTGTGCCGGTCGGCAGAATGGCTGAGATTCCCCTCTGCAAACAGACTGGGGGTTGCTTGCGTTTTCGGCTTGCCCCTTGCCGGCCAGGTAGGTGCACCCACGCATGCGAGGTACCGTTTTCATCGGGACACCTGTGGGAACGCGGGACGGTAGGCCATGTGTTTTGGGGGCGTATTTCGATGGGTGCGTCGAGCGAAATGTGCGGAAAAAGCGTTTTTTCCCCCACATTTCGGACTTTGCAGGGGTGTCTGGGTAAAAAAATCTGGGGCGATGTGCGCAAATCACACCTCTGCGGATTCCCACGGGTGTCCTCTTTTCGGAAATGCATGGGGCTCCCTGTTTTCCTTGGTGGCTTGGACACCCGAGGCCCATATCTGTATGTTGTGCCGGTCGGCAGAATGGCTGAGATTCCCCTCTGCAAACAGATGGGGGTTGCTTGCGTTTTCGGCTTGCCCCTTGCCGGCCAGGTAGGTGCACCCACGCATGTGAGGTACCATTTTCATCGAGACACCTGTGGGAACGTGGGACGGTAGGCCATGTGTTGTTGGGGGCGTGTTTCGATGGGTGCGTCGAGCGAAATGTGCGGAAAAAGCATTTTTTCCCCCACATTTCGGACTTTGCAGGGGTGTCTGGGTAAAAAAATCTGGGGCGATGTGCGCAAATCACACCTCTGCGGATTCCCACGGGTGTCCTCTTTTCGGAAATGCATGGGGCTCCCTGTTTTCCTTGGTGGCTTGGACACCCGAGGCCCATATCTGTATGTTGTGCCGGCCGGCAGAATGGCTGAGATTCCCCTCTGCAAACAGACTGGGGGTTGCTTGCGTTTTCGGCTTGCCCCTTGCCGGCCAGGTAGGTGCACCCACGCATGTGAGGTACCGTTTTCATCGGGACACCTGTGGGAAGGCGGGACGGTAGGCCATGTGTTGTTGGGGGCGTGTTTCGATGGCTGCGTCGAGCGAAATTTGCGGAAAAAGCGTTTTTTCCCCCACATTTCGGACTTTGCAGGGGTGTCTGGGTAAAAAAATCTGGGGCGATGTGCGCAAATCACACCTCTGCGGATTCCCACGGGTGTCCTCTTTTCGGAAATGCATGGGGCTCCCTGTTTTCCTTGGTGGCTTGGACACCCGAGGCCCATATCTGTATGTTGTGCCGGTCGGCAGAATGGCTGAGATTCCCCTCTGCAAACAGACTGGGGGTTGCTTGCGTTTTCGGCTTGCCCCTTGCCGGCCAGGTAGGTGCACCCACGCATGTGAGGTACCGTTTTCATCGGGACACCTGTGGGAACGCGGGGCGGTAGGCCATGTGTTGTTGGGGGCGTGTTTCGATGGGTGCGTCGAGCGAAATGTGAGGAAAATGCGTATTTTTTCCCACATTTCGGACTTTGCGGGGGTGTCTGGGTAATAAATTCTGGGCGATTTGGGCATATCATACCTCTGCGGATTCCCACGGGTGTCATCTTTTCGGAAATGCATGGGGTTCCCTGTTTTCCTTGGTGGCTTGGACACCCGAGGCCCATATCTGTATGATGTGAGAGTGTGACATTTCCGGTGTGAAAACAGACTTGGGGTTACTTGTGTTTTAGGCTTTCCCCTTGGCGGCCAGGTAGGTGCACCCACACATGTGAGGTGCCATTTTCATCGGGACACCTGTGGGAACGCGTGACGGTAGGCCATGTGTTGTTGGGGGCGTGTTTCGATGGGTGCGTCGAGCGAAATGTGCGGAAAAAGCGTTTTTTTCCCCACATTTCGGACTTTGCAGGGGTGTCTGGGTAGAAAATTCTGGGGCAATTTGGGCATATCATACCTCTGCGGATTCCCACGGGTGTCCTCTTTTCGGAAATGCATGGGGTTCCCTGTTTTCCTCGGTGGCTTGGACACCCGAGGCCCATATCTGTACATTGTGCCGGTCGGCAGAATGTCTGAGATTTCCCTCTGAAAACAGACTTGGGGTTACTTGTGTTTTAGGCTTTCCCCTTGGCGGCCAGGTAGGTGCACCCACACATGTGAGGTACCGTTTTCATCGGGACACCTGTGGGAACGCGGGACAGTAGGCCATGTGTTGTTGGGGGCGTGTTTCGATGGGTGAGTCGAGCGAAATGTGAGGAAAATGCGTATTTTTTCCCACATTTCGGACTTTGCGGGGGTGTCTGGGTAATAAATTCTGGGACGATTTGGGCATATCATACCTCTGCGGATTCCCACGGGTGTCATCTTTTCGGAAATGCATGGGGTTCCCTGTTTTCCTTGATGGCTTGGACACCCGAGGCCCATATCTGTATGATGTGAGAGTGTGACATTTCCGGTGGGAAAACAGACTTGGGAATACTTGTGTTTTAGGCTTTCCCCTTGGCGGCCAGGTAGGTGCACCCACACATGTGAGGTGCTGTTTTCATCGGGACACCTGTGGGAACGCGTGGCGGTAGGCCATGTGTTGTTGGGGGCGTGTTTCGATGGGTGCGTCGAGCGAAATGTGCGGAAAAAGCGTTTTTTTCCCCACATTTCGGAATTTGCAGGGGTGTCTGGGTAATAAATTCTGGGGCAATTTGGGCATATCATACCTCTGCGGATTCCCACGGGTGTCCTCTTTTCGGAAATGCATGGGGTTCCCTGTTTTCCTCGGTGGCTTGGACACCCGAGGCCCATATCTACACATTGTGCCGGTCGGCAGAATGTCTGAGATTTCCCTCTGAAAACAGACTTGGGGTTACTTGTGTTTTAGGCTTTCCCCTTGGCGGCCAGGTAGGTGCACCCACACATGTGAGGTACCGTTTTCATCGGGACACCTGTGGGAACGCGGGACAGTAGGCCATGTGTTGTTGGGGGCGTGTTTCGATGGGTGAGTCGAGCGAAATGTGAGGAAAATGCGTATTTTTTCCCACATTTCGGACTTTGCGGGGGTGTCTGGGTAATAAATTCTGGGGCGATTTGGGCATATCATACCTCTGCGGATTCCCACGGGTGTCCTCTTTTCGGAAATGCATGGGGTTCCCTGTTTTCCTTGGTGGCTTGGACACCCGAGGCCCATATCTGTATGATGTGAGAGTGTGACATTTCCGGTGTGAAAACAGACTTGGGGTTACTTGTGTTTTAGGCTTTCCCCTTGGCGGCCAGGTAGGTGCACCCATGCATGTGAGGTACCGTTTTCATTGGGACACCTGTGGGAACGCGTGACGGTAGGCCATGTGTTGTTGGGGGCGTGTTTCGATGGGTGCGTCAAGCGAAATGTGCGGAAAAAACATTTTTTTCCCCACATTTTGGACTTTGCAGGGGTGTCTGGGTAATAAATTCTGGGGCGATTTGGGCATATCATACCTCTGCGGATTCCCAAGGGTGTCCTCTTTCCGGAAATGCATGGGGTTCCCTGTTTTCCTCGGTGGCTTGGACACCCGAGGCCCATATCTGTACATTGTGCCGGTCGGCAGAATGTCTGAGATTTCCCTCTGAAAACAGACTTGGGGTTACTTGTGTTTTAGGCTTTCCCCTTGGCGGCCAGGTAGGTGCACCCACACATGTGAGGTACCGTTTTCATCGGGACACCTGTGGGAACGCGGGACAGTAGGCCATGTGTTGTTGGGGGCGTGTTTTGATGGGTGAGTCGAGCGAAATGTGAGGAAAATGCGTATTTTTTCCCACATTTCGGACTTTGCGGGGGTGTCTGGGTAATAAATTCTGGGGCGATTTGAGCCTATCATACCTCTGCGGATTCCCACGGGTGTCCTCTTTCCGGAAATGCATGGGGTTCCCTGTTTTCCTCGGTGGCTTGGACACCCGAGGCCCTTATCTGTACATTGTGCCGGTCGGCAGAATGTCTGAGATTTCCCTCTGAAAACAGACTTGGGGTTACTTGTGTTTTAGGCTTTCCCCTTGGCGGCCAGGTAGGTGCACCCACACATGTGAGGTACCATTTTCATCGGGACACCTGTGGGAACGCGGGACAGTAGGCCATGTATTGTTGGGGGCGTGTTTCGATGGGTGAGTCGAGCGAAATGTGAGGAAAATGCGTATTTTTTCCCACATTTCGGACTTTGCAGGGGTGTCTGGGTAATAAATTCTGGGGCGATTTGGGCATATCATACCTCTGCGGATTCCCACGGGTGTCCTCTTTTCGGAAATGCATGGGGTTCCCTGTTTTCCTTGGTGGCTTGGACCCCCGAGGCCCATATCTGTATGATGTGAGAGTGTGACATTTCCGGTGTGAAAACAGACTTGGGGTTACTTGTGTTTTAGGCTTTCCCCTGGCGGCCAGGTAGGTGCACCCACACATGTGAGGTACCGTTTTCATCAGGACACCTGTGGGAACGGGTGACGGTAGGCCATGTGTTGTTGGGGGCGTGTTTCGATGGGTGCGTCGAGCGAAATGTGTGGAAAAAGCGTTTTTTTCCCCACATTTCGGACTTTGCAGGGGTGTCTGGGTAATACATTCTGGGGCAATTTGGGCATATCATACCTCTGCGGATTCCCACGGGTGTCCTCTTTTCGGAAATGCATGGGGTTCCCTGTTTTCCTCGGTGGCTTGGACACCCGAGGCCCATATCTGTACATTGTGCCGGTCGGCAGAATGTCTGAGATTTCCCTCTGAAAACAGACTTGGGGTTACTTGTGTTTTAGGCTTTCCCCTTGGCGGCCAGTTAGGTGCATCCACACATGTGAGGTACCGTTTTCATCGGGACACCTGTGGGAACGCGGGACGGTAGGCCATGTGTTGTTGCGGGCATGTTTCGATGGGTGAGTCGAGCGAAATGTGAGGAAAATGCGTATTTTTTCCCACATTTTGGACTTTGCGGGGGTGTCTGGGTAATACATTCTGGGGCGATTTGGGCATATCATACCTCTGCGGATTCCCACGGGTGTCCTCTTTCCGGAAATGCATGGGGTTCCCTGTTTTCCTCGGTGGCTTGGACACCCGAGGCCCATATCTGTACATTGTGCCGGTCGGCAGAATGTCTGAGATTTCCCTCTGAAAACAGACTTGGGGTTACTTGTGTTTTAGGCTTTCCCCTTGGCGGCCAGGTAGGTGCACCCACACATGTGAGGTACCGTTTTCATCGGGACACCTGTGGGAACGCGGGACAGTAGGCCATGTGTTGTTGGGGGCGTGTTTCGATGGGTGAGTCGAGCGAAATGTGAGAAAAATGCGTATTTTTTCCCACATTTCGGACTTTGCGGGGGTGTCTGGGTAATACATTCTGGGGCGATTTGGGCATATCATACCTCTGCGGATTCCCACGGGTGTCCTCTTTCCGGAAATGCATGGGGTTCCCTGTTTTCCTTGGTGGCTTGGACACCCAAGGCCCATATCTGTACATTGTGCCGGTCGGCAGAATGTCTGAGATTTCCCTCTGAAAACAGACTTGGGGTTACTTGTGTTTTAGGCTTTCCCCTTGGCGGCCAGGTAGGTGCACCCACACATGTGAGGTACCGTTTTCATCGGGACACCTGTGGGAACGCGGGACAGTAGGCCATGTGTTGTTGGGGGCGTGTTTCGATGGGTGAGTCGAGCGAAATGTGAGGAAAATGCGTATTTTTTCCCACATTTCGGACTTTGCAGGGGTGTCTGGGTAATAAATTCTGGGGCGATTTGGGCATATCATACCTCTGCTGATTCCCACGGGTGTCCTCTTTTCGGAAATGCATGGGGTTCCCTGTTTTCCTTGGTGGCTTGGACACCCGAGGCCCATATCTGTATGATGTGAGAGTGTGACATTTCCGGTGTGAAAACAGACTTGGGGTTACTTGTGTTTTAGGCTTTCCCCTTGGCGGCCAGGTAGGTGCACCCACACATGTGAGGTACCGTTTTCATCAGGACACCTGTGGGAACGCGTCACGGTAGGCCATGTGTTGTTGGGGGCGTGTTTCGATGGGTGAGTCGAGCGAAATGTGAGGAAAATGCGTATTTTTTCCCACATTTCGGACTTTGCGGGGGTGTCTGGGTAATAAATTCTGGGGCGATTTGGGCATATCATACCTCTGCGGATTCCCATGGGTGTCCTCTTTCCGGAAATGCATGGGGTTCCCTGTTTTCCTCGGTGGCTTGGACACCCGAGGCCCATATCTGTACATTGTGCCGGTCGGCAGAATGTCTGAGATTTCCCTCTGAAAACAGACTTGGGGTTACTTGTGTTTTAGGCTTTCCCCTTGGCGGCCAGGTAGGTGCACCCACACATGTGAGGTACCGTTTTCATCGGGACACCTGTGGGAACGCGGGACAGTAGGCCATGTGTTGTTGGGGGCGTGTTTCGATGGGTGAGTCGAGCGAAACGTGAGGAAAATGCATATTTTTTCCCACATTTCGGACTTTGCAGGGGTGTCTGGGTAATAAATTCTGGGGCGATTTGGGCATATCATACCTCTGCGGATTCCCACGGGTGTCCTCTTTTCGGAAATGCATGGGGTTCCCTGTTGTCCTTGGTGGCTTGGACACCCGAGGCCCATATCTGTATGATGTGAGAGTGTGACATTTCCGGTGTGAAAACAGACTTGGGGTTACTTGTGTTTTAGGCTTTCCCCTTGGCGGCCAGGTAGGTGCACCCACACATGTGAGGTACCGTTTTCATCGGGACACCTGTGGGAACGCGTGACGGTAGGCCATGTGTTGTTGGGGGCGTGTTTCGATGGGTGCGTCGAGCAAAATGTGCGGAAAAAGCATTTTTTTCCCCACATTTCGGACTTTGCAGGGGTGTCTGGGTAATACATTTTGGGGCAATTTGGGCATATCATACCTCTGCGGATTCCCACGGGTGTCCTCTTTTCGTAAATGCATGGGGTTCCCTGTTTTCCTCGGTGGCTTGGACACCCGAGGCCCATATCTGTACATTGTGCCGGTCGGCAGAATGTCTGAGATTTCCCTCTGAAAACAGACTTGGGGTTACTTGTGTTTTAGGCTTTCCCCTTGGCGGCCAGTTAGGTGCACCCACACATGTGAGGTACCGTTTTCATCGGGACACCTGTGGGAACTCGGGACGGTAGGCCATGTGTTGTTGGGGGCGTGTTTCGATGGGTGAGTCGAGCAAAATGTGAGGAAAATGCGTATTTTTTCCCACATTTCGGACTTTGCGGGGGTGTCTGGGTAATAAATTCTGGGGCGATTTGGGCATATCATACCTCTGCGGATTCCCACGGGTGTCCTCTTTCCTGAAATGCATGGGGTTTCCTGTTTTCCTCGGTGGCTTGGACACCCGAGGCCCATATCTGTACATTGTGCCGGTCGGCAGAATGTCTGAGATTTCCCTCTGAAAACAGACTTGGGGTTACTTGTGTTTTAGGCTTTCCCCTTGGCGGCCAGGTAGGTGCACCCACACATGTGAGGTACCGTTTTCCTTGGGACACCTGTGGGAACGCGGGACAGTAGGCCATGTGTTGTTGGGGGCGTGTTTCGATGGGTGAGTCGAGCGAAATGTGAGGAAAATGCATATTTTTTCCCACATTTCGGACTTTGCGGGGGTGTCTGGGTAAAAAATTCTGGGGCGATTTGGGCATATCATACCTCTGCGGATTCCCACTGGTGTCCTCTTTTCGGAAATGCATGGGGTTCCCTGTTTTCCTTGGTGGCTTGGACACCCGAGGCCCATATCTGTATGATGTGAGAGTGTGACATTTCCGGTGTGAAAACAGACTTGGGGTTACTTGTGTTTTAGGCTTTCCCCTTGGCGGCCAGGTAGGTGCACCCACACATGTGAGGTACCGTTTTCATCGGTACACCTGTGGGAACGCGGGACAGTAGGCCATGTGTTGTTGGGGGCGTGTTTCGATGGGTGAGTCGAGCGAAATGTGAGGAAAATGCGTATTTTTTCCCACATTTCGGACTTTGCGGGGGTGTCTGGGTAATAAATTCTGGGGCGATTTGGGCATATCATACCTCTGCGGATTCCCACGGGTGTCCTCTTTTCGGAAATACATGGGGTTTCCTGTTTTCCTTGGTGGCTTGGACACCCGAGGCCCATATCTGTATGATGTGAGAGTGTGACATATCCGGTGTGAAAACAGACTTGGGGTTACTTGTGTTTTAGGCTTTCCCCTTGGCGGCCAGGTAGGTGCACCCACACATGTGAGGTACCGTTTTCATCGGGACACCTGTGGGAACGCGTGACGGTAGGTCATGTGTTGTTGGGGGCGTGTTTCGATGGGTGAGCCGAGCGAAATGTGTGGAAATTGCGTATTTTTTCCCACATTTCGGACTTTGCGGGGGTGTCTGGGTAATAAAATCTGGGGCAATTTGGGCATATCATACCTTTGCGGATTCCCACGGGTGTCCTCTTTTCGGAAATGCATGGGGTTCCCAGTTTTCCTCGGTGGCTTGGACACCCGAGGCCCATATCTGTATGATGTGAGAGTGTGACATTTCCGGTGTGAAAACAGACTTGGGGTTACTTGTGTTTTAGGCTTTCCCCTTGGCGGCCAGGTAGGTGCACCCACACATGTGAGGTACCATTTTCATCGGGACACCTGTGGGAACGCGGGACGGTAGGCCATGTGTTGTGTTTGTGTGGTTTTCATAACGTTTTGACCCATTTTCTGGAGCCCTTTGTCTCACAACCCTTTCTTTTCCCAAATGTGACCTACATTTAGTCGCTGCTTTAGCCACCATACACTTTTGTAACCTGCACAAGTCACCTACCCTTGAAAAGGTCTGCCTGTGCTCTTTCAAAAAATGTATGGCTGCCGTTCCTCACCACATTGGTTTTCCCAATTTACACATGCTAAGTGCGTCTGGTCAGGCCGTGAGCGTAAAACTCCTGTGTACCATGGCTCAGTGTTTGGCTTGTGGTATTGCTTGTTTTGTACAAACACTACAAAAATGGTATGCTCTCCTAACTGCAAGAGTTGGGGGAATGTAGCGGAGCATTGCTTTTCTCAAAATTCATAGAAGCCATTGCCGTACCAAGCCAACCATGTCCAACACATACCTTTTTTTTCAGTCATTTTCCCGCTTTTCCCCCATTCGATGGCAGTTTCCCCTACCTAGTTGTTGGCTGACCTATGCAAATCACCCCTTCCTAAACTTGGAATTTTGTCTACTTTTCAGAAATATATGCCTTTCTGTCCTCCAATTTGGCTTTCCTGCTCTTTTCTTCCGTTCCGTCCATGCATGTCCAATTGGCAAAAATGGCAAAAATCGCCTACCTCTCACCAAACGGTTGATAACCCCATCAAAATAATTTTTTTCCATTTCCACTCAACCTGTTCCTGAAAGCCAACACATTGGGGAACTCAGCACAGCAAACCATTTGTTCCTAGCTCTTACAAGGAAAAAACCACAGGCTTCTTTGTACATCATTTTATTGGCATTTTTTGAAAAAACCCAAAATTTTCGCACATTTTCCTTATTTTCTCTCACCCCTCTACAGCAACCTGGGATTCCTGGGTGGCGTTACGACCGCCTACATGTGGGAAAAAAAGGAGCCAAATTTGGCCGAGATATCTCATGTAACGAAAAAAGTTACAAGCCATTGAATGGCCACATACCAAAATCACCAAAAAAGGCTCTGGCACTGGGGAGAAATACCCATGGCACTTAAAGGGTTAAAGCTAAGATTCTGGGCTTTCCAACGAACCCAGAACCGACTTTCTATTCATTATACTTTTTCCGTAATCACGCTCGACGCACTCGGAAAAATTGCCGCAAATAGGGATTTGGCTCAATTTCTTCACTTGGCAAAATAGCAGCTCCTTGCTTTCCTTTGCTGAAATTCATTTGCCACCTGACAATCATTCATAGAGCATTGCTAAAGTGATCCTGAACTAATACAAAGTAGCTGTCACCCACCCTGAACTTCTAGAGGGAATTAAAATCATTTTAGCATATTTTTCACTTCTTTGCATGTCACCTTTAAAGTACTTTGCCTGTGTTTAAAATCATCCCTGTTGATATAAGCTTGCTATGGGGGAACTGAATTAGGATTGTACTGTGATTGTATTCCTGAAGACTGTGTGAGTCACTTCCACCTCCTTACATTGCATAGAGGGGGGGGGGGGGGTGAATTGCCAAAAGGGGAAAAGTGATTATATTATGTTTTGCTGAAATCATATCAAGTTTATTCTTGTGTTGCTTCTTTTCCACCTTGCATTGCCTTGTACCATATAAAGCATTCTCAGCTGCCTTATCCTATATACTACTCCTAAGTAATTAAACCAGCATCACCTCATCCATTGCTGATTACTGCTCATATTCACAAGTGTGATATCAAATATTAATTTATTATAAAAGTGTGATATATATATATTGTTTAATTCTCAAACCTTTTTAAATTTGCAAAACAAACTTACTTCTTGGCTCAGTGGGGTCAGGGGGATTCTAAGAGAGGGGTGTTATATAAGGGTTGTCATCCAGAGTACACGAACTGGACATAAAAATATATAAATAAGGGCTTCCCTTGAGCAATCCCAGACAAGGCACTGACTTAGTGGGACTGCTTGATTGGAGTCTTTAACACCAGCAAGCATTAAACTCACTTGGAAAAGCATTCATTTTTAAAAGGATTTAGTAAAACATTTTTCTTTTTAGCCACAGGCCAGCAAGCATTAATTTTTGGAAAATCACTTCAGAAACAGTTAGCACAATGTGCTGTCATTTCAAAGTGCAGAAGTGTGCATAGGTGCAAAATGGGTGATTTCATATCTGTGTGGAACTGCATTGGAAACATGTAATCAACTAACAACTAATATTACTAATGAAAGCCAGTAACCAATTAAATGTCTTTACTTCATAATGCAGTTCGTTAGGCACAATTTGAAATGTATTTCATTTTTCTCCATGGAGAGATGCACAGTTTGAGATTCATGCCATCTTGTATTTTTCCGTGGAGAGGAGAAATATTGGAGAAATATGCACCAGCAGGAACTAGATGAAACAATTTTACACTGAAGCTTTCATTGTTCTAACAGGCAAGGAGATAGTGCAGGACATCCTTGTAATTGGTAGGGATCAAGAGCTGGAAGAGCTGATGTCAGAGAGGGCTGACCTAAGAGTGACAGAGAGGGAGAGTTTATCAGTTTGACTGGGGAAAGTAGGCAGAGCTGCTTGGGATCTGAATGCGAACAGTCCTTCCAGGGATTCGGAGGCTGCCAGTGTCTCCTTGGATGGGGGCTCGGTGAATGCAGCTTCGAAAACAGCTGGCAGCACATAAAAGAAAAAAGGACAGATTTCTGGCATTGAAACCGGAGGAGTTCCGAACTCTGTGTCTGTGAGCTGTGAGGTTGCAGTGATAAGGTCATGGCAGCAAGAAATTCAGACTTTGCATGTCTGGGTGAGTTGGTTTTCAAGTGAGGGGTGCGGAATGCAGAAAATATGAATGAGTAATTATGTATTTTTGCCAGACAGTGTAGCGAGTCAGGGTTAAAAATAAAACGTGTCAGATTTCTCTCTGCATAGTTGCATTTGCGATGTGCTTGTTTCTGTTTTTTTCTATTATCTTTTGTAGGCTCGATGCTGTGACCAATGTGGGAAGAACACATGATTGTAACATCACCTAATGTAACCTTGTTATTACGATCGTGTAATACATTGTGTACTGAAAGTAGATAGGGTTTTTCCTTTGTGCTTCATTTGATGAGTCTGTTGGTCATTTTTCAAGGGAAAGGGAAATCATAAGGGTTTGATGTTTATGACAGAGCGGTAAAGCATTTGCCATTTTATCGCCAAAGCTAAATTAGTAAACAAGGAAGAGCATTTATATATATCTCTCTGCAAGGTAGGAAGGCGTGTGAATGTATTTTGAATGCGTTTGTCTCTGCATGCGGACGAGAAGGCGGTGTCATCTAAAACACATAGGTTACTGGATGTAAATAAGTCAGTAACATAAGCCACATGCAATAGGTGACATTCCGAATAAACTCACTGGGTTCCCTAAAGATGTGCTAAGTCAATGGAGCACCTGCAGTCAGCCAAAAGTAGGTCACAATTGTAATGAGGGAAAGTTTGTTCTATGATGGGGCGATAGTATGAAATACATGCTCACCACTATACTACAAAAATAAGGTAATTCTAAAAATACCAGCAAAAATAAGATACCACTAAAATTACTGCCAATATAAGCTAACACTATATTATCACCAAAATAGGGTAACACTGAACTATCTCTAATGGTAAGGCCAGTTTACCGCCAAATCCAGAATTTGCCCCAAAAGACAAAACCTCCTACATATATGGTTCGTTGGCCAGGAACAGACTGTAGAGCGACTACTGGGCGTGGCAAGTGTGTCCCACACCGCCATATGTGCATTATAGGGAACTCATTTTGTGAGATCAGGGTGACACTGAAAGTGAAGTCTCAGAATGTCTCAAATTGATGCCACATTCCCGAAATTGGTGAAATACCTAGAGGCAAAATGATATGCACATGGAACATGGTCATCAAATGATGCCACAGAATGGCATGACCACATCTATGGGGAAGTTCAGAAAGAACAACTGGACAGCATTTTTGAAGAGGGCTGCATAATTCAGGTCTGTCTTCTGAGTTTATTTAATGCTGCTGACAAACATTCAGAGAGAGACTGTTTGATGCGGCTCTGTGCCAAAACATGGTTCATTTTAAATAGGTCTCTGCGAATGCAAGAAAATGATGCTAAGCTAATTAGCAGATTAAAGGTCAAATTAGATGCTAGTGAACAGGAGAAAAAGGTAAAAGCAGAACTGGAGGTATGTCAAAAACACATGCAATCAAAATTAAATTAATTTGATACCCCAATGTCTCAAAGAAGAAAACAGTTTAAGGACAGTGAGCAAGAATTAAAACACCTGAAAGGTTTGGTAAGCCACATTAGACAAGACAAAGAGGAGACTATTTTAGGGATGCAAGCTTTACAAAGAGAGAACCTAGAGAAAGAAGGTGTGCTTTAAGCTGTTGAACAAGAGATAGCTAAAATGTTTCAAGAAAGGGACAAGCGGGACAAAGAGTTTAATGAATGCGAAGTACAGATGAGCGATATGCAGAATGTGATTAATAAAATGGGTGATGAAAATACTTACCTGTGTAAGGAGGCAGACCGGCTCCTTAAAAAGTGCAAAGATTTGCAACAGCAGATATGCGATTTCAGGTCTCAGAACAAGCAACAGTGCACCACATTCAATGGGATTGAGGTTAACACCATTTCCATATGGGGAAATAGTGCCCCGGCGGCTGAGCCAGTGTCTGGACTTGGTTGCAGTGCTTTTGGGGGGTTTGACTGACCCATTGGGGGTTGCCACCAATCCCATATGCCTGAGACAAGGGTTGTACCACAAAGTAATGCCATTCCAAACATAGCGCCGAGTAGCCCTATCAAGATAATGAAGTAAATCAAGACCCTAATTAAACCGTCCAAAAAAGGAGGGGAGTGCTGTATAGAAGACCACCTAGAAGCAGTACACAATATATTTAAAGCCCTAAAAATACCCAAGGAGCAATACAGACAATACTTTCACTTAACTCTGGACACTCCCACAGCGAGCATCATCAGAGGATTGAATGAACAGGAGAACATGTCATGGGCAGAATTTGAAAAGGAAGTTAGGCACCATTTTCTCCATTTCAGTAATTGCAGGATAAAAAGAAAGCTGCATACACAATGACAGTTGGGTCAAATGTGTCACCACGCCAATTTCTCCAAGAGTTAAAAAGAGCCTTCTCGCGCTTTGATGTGTCTTTCAATCGCAATTCCAATGAGTTTAAAACTGCTTATTTCTATGGGTTGCAGAAAGATATTATATCACAGTTAATTTGAGAGTTTGATCGTGAGAAGTCCCTTGAATGGATTGTGCACCAAAGTACTAAACTATGTGAGGTGCTCTATTGCCAGAGTGGAGGAGGAGATAAAATAAAAGAAACAAGATCAAAACCTAAGGAATCCTCAGCAACAGTAATGGAGATCATATCTGCTAAAATGTCACTTTGGTCCGCTCAAACTCCAGGTAAAATTAATATGACGCCCAAACAGAGGGGTACTCCACAGAGGCTGCCACCCTAGGCACCGATGTTTCAGTCACATGATCTGAGTAATAGAGAAAGTTACATTAATCCTAGGTATCTAGGAGACAGACCCCGGGTAGATACCGGCTCGATGTGTCAGACATGAACAACAATCAGAGACAAAATCAAGATCAAAGAAGTAATAGTCTCTACCAGACATTGGGGACACAAAGCAGATTTGACCCCAACATGGTATATGGTAACCAGGACAGACCACGGTATGTGGATCGATTTATTGAAAATGGGAATCAGCATAGGGAACAGTACTCACAAAATGAGAGACAAAACCTGAGGCAGAATATGAACTATGCTCCACATCAATACAGTCAATCACCGCCACCAGGGGATCACAACCAAAGAATGGACACACCCTGTTCCCCGCCTCACATGAATCAAGAGTTCAGAAACAATTCAAATAGGAACCAATCCCCTGTGAGATACCAGAACAGATTTAACCAGGGGGAGAACAACCAATACCGGCCTAGGCTGCAAAGAGAAGATTCTAGAGAAATGGACAGGTTTCAATGTCTTGAGGCCCATGTAAAAATGTAGGCTGAACAAATAGGGAAACTCTGTACAGTTCAAAAACAGTCATCAAACGAGGGGGCAGAAGGTCATAGAAGTGACCTGGTAGCTTCTGATAACAAGTGACTAAATATTCATACCACCTGCAATGATAAAAAGACAGATTCCCATGAGCCAGTTTTGCGTAATGGTCCTGTGCTGCTCGATGATTTAAACATGAAAATGCCTGCAAATGAACATGAGGCAGGAATTGCAACCACACCTAAAAAAGAGGTTTGGTTTAACCTAGCGTTCAATCAAACTTTGGAAGTATGTACAAATGAAAAAGTAAAAGGAGAAAAATATGAAGTTCCAAAAGAGCAAAGAGACAGATTCAAAAAAGACAACCTATGCACTGATAAAATAACTGATGGGGGAGTAGATGTGCCTGTTAGAACGCCCTCCCCAGACAATCAAGATGCCGATAAAATACAGACAGGAAAAATAAGTACTAAAAAGGAGAGTACGTTCAGTCACCTGAAGAATTTTTTGAGCCACATATTTTTGAGGAAATTAAAAAGGCTGATATCATGCCACATACCAATACATGTCCAGAATTAGAAAATCACACCCTATCATGTGATGTTTATGAGCATGTTCTGTTGAAGAATTGCAGTGTGAATGCTGATGATCCCCAGACAGAGGGGCGAACAGTGGCCACACTCCGAAGGACATATGAACATGGAGAGATGGGCAAGGTTTGTCAAAAGGAAATAGGAAAAAAGGAGGGAAAAATGTCCTTTCATTTACCAATGTGCTTAGCCAAGAGTGAGAAGGGCCTGAGAAAAGTGAGTCCTGAAATCAGTAAAAATTTGCACTTTCTGTGTGTATTGGAGGAAGTTGAGGACAGATAGTGTACTCCCATCACTGTTTAAGAGAGGTGCAATACATTTGCAATGCTTGACAGAGGTGCACAGGCCACAAATATGTCCAAAGAATTGATCAAAAGTATCAATGAAGGGAGATCCCCACAGAATCAGATCAAAGTGAGACAAAATGAAGGCCCAGTACATAACTTTAACGGTGAGGAGGTATCTATTGAAGGTGTCACTGAAGTTGACATAAAGATAGGAAAACACAGAATGAGACAGGAATTATTGATCACATCTATCTGTGAAATTCCATTCTTGATGGGAACAGATTGCCTGAAAAGATTGTCACCGCTCATTGATGGAGTAATGGGGTTCTGTGGTCTTTAACCAAAAAACCATTAAGGCCTAAGAAGATAAAGTCACAAAACAGCAGTGTAAACGAATGCCATACTGTTGCTAAATCAAATGATACAGTGGAAGTGTATCTCCAGAATAGCTGTGTGCCTAGTGTCACGGTTATTTTAATGTGTCAGGATAAAATGCAAAGTGAAAAAGAAAAACAATATGTGCAGATTTGTTTGGATCCTAAGAAAAAATGGCAGACTGAAATAGATGAACACACATTGCGCTTCTATTTAAAAGAAAAGAAGTGCAAACAAAACACCATCTCTAAAGCAGACACAGAAAAACATATCACAACCCTTGCTGAACTAAATATGGAAGATGAGCAGCCATGGATTCATGTAGGTAAAAATAGCCATTCTGAAGTGGTAAAAGCCACTTTGGCACTTGAACAGGAAAGGAGTTTTATTAATGAGAAATTATTTCAGAAAATAATGGAAAGGGAGGAGATCCCGAAGTTTAGAATTAAAAACCAATACGTCTCTGGATTTTGAAAATCGAATTGCAGGAAGGTGCATGCTAAAGATTACCGTTGGCCAAAAAACCATCTACCACAATGTGTGGATAGTGAGTGGAACACAAAATGATTTTTACCTGGGCAATGACATAATGCACAGGATGTGTATGGTGTTAGATTTCCTTAACCAAAAAGTATGGTCGCGGCTAGGTGGGCCTGTCCCTGAATTTGAAGATAAAACACAGGCTTATCATTGTGCACATTTGGTGCCATATGCAATTGAGCTACAGTTGAAAAGGGATATTACCATTCCTGAATTCACCAGACAAGTTGCTGTAACGCTAAAACTTAAAAATGGACAGCAAGTGAAGGATTCTGATGCATTTGTGTGCTTAAATGAATCTATGAAGCAGGGGATTGGCCCGTCAAAATAATGGTAGATAATAAAGAGTGTCAAGATGTTCATTTAGAAGAGAATTCCGTGCTAGGAATGGCAATACGAAAATCACATTATACTGCAGATTTCAACAATATGGTGATTGGGAATATCCCTGAGAGATATGTAGATGCACAGGGTGTGTTACCAGAGTACCTGGATTCTGAACCCAAAGGGATGTTCAAAATTCAGTCTGTGTGCCCTTATGATTCAAATGAAACAGTGTGCTGTCACCAAGAGAATTGCATATTATTTGACTTAAGTGAAAATGAAACAGAGGTTAGGACATTGAAATGGAGGCTGATATACCAAAATATTTCAGAGTGCCAACTCTGCAAAGAGTTACAGCCACACAATTGGAAGAAAGCACAGAGGTTCCTCCATTGGAGGATTTCCCAGAATTTTCAAAAATGGTAGAGGAGCGAATTCTGTTAGCATATGCCTGTGATAGCGAAGAGGATAAGAATGAATTGAGAAAAATATTTATGGAATTTAAGGACATTTTTGACAAAGACACATATGACTGCGGCCTAACTAATTTACATGTTGCCACATTACCAGAGGGGTGTAGTAGAAATCCGGTATTTGTGTGCCGATATCGATTGTCACTGGCATGCTTGGACTCATTGGCAGAGATAATTAAAAACTTAGAGTCAGGCCCATTCATAGTACCTCCAACACTCCCATTTTGGGTGTATAAAAGCCAAATTGTCAATTGCGTCTGTGTGCAGACCTGAGGGAATTAAATAAAAGCGTGCCAGTGTCTAGATGCCCGCTGCCATTCATTGATCAAGGCCTTGCTCAGATGCATTGGTCAAAGGTGTTTACCATGTTAGATCTTACATATGGGTACTGGTGTGTGCCATTGGCAGAAGATATTCAGAATTTGTTTGCATTTTCATTTGATAAACACAATACGCTTGGCCCAGACCACCATTTGGGTATGTCAGTAGTGGGAGAGAATATGGCATATTTTTGAGAAAATCTATGCCAGATGCGGCAGAAAGAGGGACCATAGTTTATGTGGATGATGTCCTGATAAAAAATGAAAGCCTAAAAAGTCATTTTGAAACAATTAGACAGGTACTTGGCCAATTGCAGAAGGCGGCTGCCAAAGTATCTTTACAGAAAGCCCAATGGTGCAAGAAAAAAGTGAATTTCTTAGGCCATGGAGTAACTGAACACGGGTAAAATCCACAAAAGAAAAAGGTGGAGGCGATATAGAAAATGAAATATCCTAAAAATATGACAGGTTTAAAGAGTCTACTAGGAATGACAGGATATAACAGGAAATGTATTGAAAATTATGCTGAAATCACTCAACCCTTGAATAAATTATTGAAGCGGAATGTGCCCTGGAAATGGGAAAAAGAGCAGTCTGAGGCAGTTGATAAATTGAAGGAATGCCTCATAAAGGCACCATACTTGGCCTATCTCATAAAGAATAAAGATTTCTTTGTAGAAATAGGATTCACTGAGCAGTGTATATCAGCAGTGTTTTCTCAAAAGCATTTGAACCATAAAACTATTGCCTATGCAAGTAAGGCATTTTCTCATGTTGAAACTAAATTCAGTAAATGTCAAAAGGCCCTTCTGACCACTGTGTGGGAATTGCATCATTTCCCTCCCATTATTCAAGGGGAGAAGGTGATCATTGAAATGAATCATCAACCGTTGCAGTTTTTACAAAGTAAAAGGATTAGATCAGGCAACCTAGCGCAATCCAGAATTACTTCCTGGACATTGGCATTGCAGGGCTTCCCTGTAGAAGTGAGATATGGGCAGAATAAAAAGAGCCCAATTGCTCAAGGGTTAGCAGATTTACATGACTGTGCAGCTAAGTGTGTTTCAGATGAAGTAGAGGTGGAGTCCAGTTTGCAGGAGTTTGATCAATCACCACACAAAGCTTTTGATGAAAATACATGTAAAGACTTGCCAGCTTTGTATGTCGACAGGTGTGCTTTTCACATTGAAAATGACAGCAATAAACAGCTGGTGTCAGGGATAGGAAATGTCTGGGTGAGATGTGAGGACATTCCTAGGTATAGGAATGAAAATTGGGGCCAGGAATAGCCAGATAGCAGAGTTAGCTGCCATTTATAAAGCAATTACTACAGCAGTTGATAACAAATTCAGTGAAATTGTCCTGGTGACGGATTCTGATTATGCACGAAATAGCTTTGTGGAATATTTGCCTGGTTGGAAAGCAAAAGGCATGCTCACATATAACAAAAAAGCCCCTTAAACATGAGAAAAATATTCAAGCTATAGACAAAAGTGTCGGAGAATGGTTTAACAATACACTGGAGGAAAATTCGTGGACATTTGAAAACACCTGGAGAGGATAAGGAGGGAAATGATAGAGCAGATTAATTGGCCAAGATTGGGGCTGTTATGGGAGAATTGTTGTCCATTGAACACCTAATTGGTAAAATACAAGTAGATGCAGTTACACACTCCAAAGCTCCAAAAGATGTTGAACAACCTGTAGTGCAATGGAGTTATGATACCCCAGATCAGGATTTGATTAAGGCACAAAAAGAAGACCCAGTAATGGGGGTTTATTATAATCATGTGATAGACCCCGAACAAAATCCCTTAACTGAAAATGATTGCACAAGAAAAGAAGAGTTGAGAGTGTTATTAAAGAACACAAAACGAATTAAACTACAGGATGGTCTGATGATCAGGGAATCCATAACAGGGCAGATACAGTGGGTGGTACCTCTTTCATTCAGAGGGCTAATGTTACACCATGCACATGATGCGATAACTGCAGGACACAGAGGTTCACGAAAAACTTTAGAAATACTAAACGATTATGCTTACTGGCCACACATGTCCCAAGATGTGGAATTATATACCAGGGGGTGTCTGGTATGTGCACAATTTAAACCTGCTTCGCCAATGCATAGAGCCCCATTATTGAAAAGAGGTTTAACCCTTCCATGGTCGATTTACAAATCGACCATGTAGGGTCTGTGAAGAGATCAGGTAGGGAAAACCGATATTTATTGACTGTGGTATGTTTAATGTCGAAATGGGTGAATGCATTCCTGAGCCAGATTGTAGTGCACAAACAGCAGCTACATTGCTGGTAAATCACATATTTTCAAGATTTGGGTTACCACAAAGAATAGAGTCAGACAGAGGAAGTAATTTCACGAGTACCTTGATGAGCAAGGTGTGGCAGATATTGGGGGTAAAAAGGAAATTGCATATCGCATATCGGCCCGCCTCTTCGGGCACGTAAAGAGAAGCAATAGATCTGTCATGCAGATACTAAAGAAGTTTGTGGCAGAGGCAGGTTCTAGTTGGGATCTATGCTTACCTTTAGTGTTAATGGCCATTAGGTCGACTCCTGCTAAAGCAACAGGTATCAGTCCTCATGAGGTGTTGACAGGAAGAAAAATGGTACTGCCACAATATTTATTGTACAGGACACATGAGCAAACACTTGTGAGTGCATCTACAGTTAACGAGTATGTGAAACAATTGAGGAAGCATTTACAACATGCATTTGCGTTTGCACAGCGACATTTGGAAAAGGCTGCTGAAAGTGCAAAGTCCTATTATGATAAAAACACATTTGTGAGAGAATATAGGATAGGTGATCGGGTATACAAGTTCCATTTTGGTAAAAACAAGCATAAAAATTCAAAATTTCTCGCAGCATGGCAAGGACCATTTGAGATTGTAGATAAAATATCCCCCGTAGTGTATAAAATATTAAAGACAGAGGGTGAAATGGTGACAGCGCAGTTTCTCCATGTTAACCAAATCAAGCCCTGTCATCCAAATCATGAAATCAGGAGGCTTGAGCAGATGAAGATGGGTTAAGTGTACTGGTTGCATAAAAAAATAAAAGGGTTGTCTTAAAGAGGGGAGAGCACAGTATGTTTAATGTTAGAGGATGCATTGAAGGGCGGTTTCATAATGCATGTAACCTAATGACAAGGTGGTGTATGTTTCACTCCATGAGAAACTTAAAGTAAATATAAATGAACATGTCACATTTGGAAAAAGAAAGTGTGGTACTATGCATTCATGGAAGGTGCTGAATCAGGTTAACTTACTCTGGTACAGTGTGGTAAAATTATTCTGCATGAAAATTATTGTGATGTATAATAATGTGAGATGTAAATATTGTTGTTTTTCTCTAATGTGTATTTAATTGCAGGTATCCTAAAGTGATAAGTCATGATGGCTTAAAAGACATTATTTTATTTTTGTCTGAGTGGTGAAAGGGATGGAGATTTATGTTGTGCTATGTACTTAATCTGTTCGTTTCTATTCAATTTAGATGCAACTAACCAATTGCACTGGCAGGGCCGGTTCCTGGAGATCACGGGAATCCATGGGACTCCACAGGAGGCCGCAGGAACAAGGACCAAGGAAAGCCTCCGGACCGAATGTATGGAGGTCAAGACAAATAGTTTGAGATGCCAACAAAGATGATTTCTATGGAGAAAAGCCCATGAGCGCTGGCCCGAATGGATTCGACTGAAAAGGTCAATATGGAAGTGGTGATCAGGACATTTCAGAGGTGTGGTCCTGAAGATGATGAATGCCATCAATGGAACAGTGGTCAGTTGAACTTAATTCCACAGCGTTGCTGGTGGGGCATAGTATTGTGCTGTGCTTTACATAGGGAGACTTGGACTGGAGACAGTGGAAATTGGATATTTGTAATTTTAAGCAATTTTGTTATTTTATTTAGTTATTTTATTTAATTATTTTATTTTATTGCTTTATTGTGATGCATACACATTAATGAGAACTGTTTACTCCATAAAATACATAGGCAAATACTATGATTCAAAAATACATATGGAGGTATACGCTTCAGTCAGAGGTATGCACATCTAATTAGATCGCACATGCACGTGTGTGTGAGGACTGATATGCTCAATATGGGTTCTATTTCATTTTTATGTTATAGTTAAACAATGTTTTTTTGTGAAATGCTTATATGTTCATTTTATTAAGATGTTATTGGTTCAACTGTTGTTCACCTGGCAACGATGGGAAGGAGAGATATCCAGTGATACATACATACATACATACATTTTCGAGTTTAATACGTTTTTCCTTCAATGATGGGTTCATTAGCCAGAATTGTAGGTAAAAGGAGGGTATGTAGGTATATATTAATGAATGACATATTTGTGCAAACAACAACATATGTGTGCAGAGTAAAATGGAAGCAAAAGTGGGGTTTCATTGTTTAGTATGCAAATACAGTTAGTTTGAAATGCGTGCTAGGGGTAGCTTTTTAGCAACAGGCCAGCAAGCATTAAACTCACTTGGAAAAGCATTAATTTTTAAAAGGATTTAGTAAAAGTTTTTCTTTTTAGCAACAGGCCAGCTGTAAAGACTGGTAGGGGGTGTCTATACTTCCGCTCTCTATATGGTAGAGGAGAGGCACAGCGGACCCCAGCCAAGATTCTCTATGTGGTAGCAGTGGACGAGCAATCAAGGCCTAGCTTCTCAGGAGGTGATGCGGGCTGGTTCTTAAGTACAGTGTAGTCGCCAAACCCCCACAAAGGAATGTCCACACACTGTATTACTGAAAACACAGCCTTTATATAATTAATATTCAAAGGTATGTACATGATCACAATAATGCACTTTGTACTCGGAAGTCAATAATGATAAATATGTACAATTCTAAAGTGGTACCACCAATGTTATCAAATCTCATTAAAGTGCATCAACTGTACGATTAAAATGTCACACAGATTAATAATGAGGAAACCAGCAATAGAGATAGGCAGGAACGTAAGATGGTTGAAATGATAGGCATAATGCTGGCTGCGTTACCTAGACACAGTTCTGTGTGGAGATCCCCCCACCTGGGCAACCTGTAAATTAAGGATATATCGCACAAGCCCAGTCCATGTGTTCAATAGTCTCACTTCTTCCTATTAAGGTTTTACCCCCCAATGTACCTGGTGGAGTAGAGTTCTCCGACGATGCATCGACCGATCCTTCTTGAGTGCCTCCCTTTCAGGCGGGAGCCACGGATCGTCGAGAGGTGTCGGGGAACTTGGCGTTCGGTGTCGGGGAATCGACGGCCCTTCTTGAGTGCCCTCCCTTTAAGGCAGGAGTCACGGGTCGTCGAACGTCCAACGGTGAACAGGGTGAACTACGGCAGGGTAGTGGCAGCTTCGTTCCTAGCGGTGCTCGTCGACGACAGAGCGTTGGCATCCTGCAAGGAAGAGGTGTGCGGGGCACCTCGGTGACGATAGTTCTGGACTGCAAAGAGATGATGAAGAACTGTGGCCCAGCAAGGGCGTCGAGTCATCGGCGTCTCTGTGGTCCTTAGGTGGCGGGAAACCCACCGGTGGATGCCCGGTCAGGCCTTCTCCAGCGGGAGACAAGCGGGTGACGATGCAGACGAGAGAGTCCGATGATCAATTGAAATTGTTAGGCAAACTGGAGCACGCCGGTGGTCGTCGACAGTGGCGGACAACAGTCCGAGTGCTTCTCCTTGGAGTTCCGCAGCAGTCCCTGTATCGGGTCGGCAGCATGTCGAAGGTCTGTCTACCAGGGAGCGTTGGCAAAGATCAGCTGTGCACGATGGTCCCTCGTAGCTCGGGAAGAGGGCGCCTTACCAGGTCCTTTCTGGGTCAGTCTTTGGAGGCACAGCAGCTTTCAGATTGTGAAGGAGAGCAACAGCAATTCTTCTCGTCCAGCAGGGCTTCAAGGTCAAGCGTCAGATACTCCAGTTACTCGTCGTAGTGGACTTCAGCTTCTGAACATGATTCCTAGCAGTGAGAGGTCCCCAGATATACTGTTGATCTCCCATTCATTCCGCTGGTTCACACTCATGCATCCAATCACGACTACGGGCATTCATGCAGGCAGGCAGCCAATCAGGCACACAAGGTATTCAGGCCATTCACTTCTCTCCAGACACTCACAACAAGTTATGTGCATTGGGACAAGTACCAAGCCATTCAACACTCCAAGCTGCATTCATACCGGTTTCGGGCAGGGTTGTCTCAGTCATTGTGTCAACCACTAGATACTAGACACCCACAACACAGAATGCATATTCGTCACACACTCTATTCACCCAGGGCCCACCCACATGAGGTACCCACAACATACATCACCGGGAAGGCTCCAGCCAGTCTGGCCGGGCCTTCACAACAACACCATATATGGCACTTCCACCCAACAGTCAGTCAGGGGGAAGGGACAGAGTCATGGCTTCCCAGGACTTTGGGAAAACAAGGTAATGGGGAATAAAAAGCAAGAGGCCACAGGGGCCATCTTTTTTTCCATCAGGAATCAACGGATCCCAATGGCAGGGCCGCGGTATGCCAAAATGGAGGATACTCCGTGCACCCGTCAATTTCAGCATGGAGCTGCCACCAGCCCATACCCTGCTCTGCGGGCCACCCACAGGTGCCCAAAAACATACACTAGGGGCACAGGGTTGTACCCCCGCCCATGGGTGCCATAAGGGTATCCCATGGGTCTGTTCACCAAACCAAAAGAGAGAGAGAGCTGCACCGCCAGGAGTCCCACATGAACTCCTGTGCGGAAAACATGACAGAACACACTATAAAAAGCAGTAAAGGACAAGGATACGGAGGCCCTGTCCCTCCGATGCATTTCCAGCATCACACCAGCAAGCATTAATTTTTGGGAAAGTATTTCAGAAACAGCAAAATGTGCTGTCATTTCAAAGTGCAGAAATGTGCATAGGTGCAAAATGGGTGATTTCATATCTGTGTGGAACTGCATTGGAAATATTTTATTTTATTTATTTATTCGCATTTGTAAAGCGCACGTACAGCCCAGGGGCATCGTGACGCTTGTTACAAGAGTTTGCAAAGAATTTTCATTGGTGTGGTTACATCTGACCAGAAGGTCTCTTGGTTACAGGATACAGTTAGTCAACATTTTCTTTGAGCATACAAAAACACAGAAAACACAGCATGTTATGTTGGTTAAGTGAAGAGATGTGTTTTGAGTGCTTTGCGGAACGCAAGATGGGATTGAATCATTCTGAGGCTAGGCGGGAGGGCATTCCACTGTAAGGCAGCTATCGTAGGGAAGCTGGATCCTCCTGTGTGGATTCTTTTGGTTTTGGGCACCTGGATAAGGTTGGAGTAACCCTACCTAAGGGGTCTTGCGGCCGTGTGTTTGACAATCCTCTGTACAAGGTATGGAGGGGCAGTATCATGGAGGCATTTGTGTGCCAGTGAAAGAGTTTTGAACGTGATTCTCTGTTTGACTGGGAGCCAATGGACTTGTCTCCTGATTTCTGAGATGTGTTCTTTCCTTGAAGTCCCAGTGGCTGCCCTGAGGGCATTGTTTTGCGCTATTTGCAGTTTAGAAAGGTTTTTGCATGACGTCCCAGATAGGATAGTAGGGCGTTGCAGTAATCTAGTCTAGATCCAATGATGGCTCTAGCTATGGTGAGGCAGTTATGTTGTGAGAGGAAAGGTCTGGCCGCATTAATGATTTTGGCGTAGTAGGCTGATGAGGTGGAGATAGCATTTACTTGTCTGTCCATGGTGAGGTTTGAGTCTAGATAGACGCCCAGTGTTTTGACGTGTTCAGACACTTTGATAGGTGTATTGTCGATGGTGAAGGAGGAATATTCCTGACTGAGTTTACCCAGGGTGGTAGGTGAGCCGATGAGTAGGAGTTCTGTCTTTTCACTATTTAAACAGAGCCAGTTGTCAGCCATCCATGATTGGATGGTTGAGTATATATCAGTAAGATTGGCCATGTCAGTCTTGTAGTCACCTGTGAGAGGGATTAACACCTGCGTATCATCCGCATAATTGGTGTATGAAATACCCATGGCATCCAGTAGCCTCGGTGCGGCAGTGGCCAAGTCCGAGAAGACTTTCATAGCCCTGCCTTGGAGAAAGGAGGTGATCCAGTTGTGTGCTTTGTGTGAGAAGTTGGCTGCAGAGGCAAGGTGGCAGCACAATGTGTTGTGGTCGACCAAGTCGAACACAGCGGATAAGTTGAGGAGTAGGAGAAGTGCAGGTTTGCCTAAGTCCCTCAAGTCGTCCATTTGGTGTTTTAGATCGAGGAGGGCTGTTTCTGTGCCCTGTCTTGGGCGGAAACCTGATTAGCAACTAACAACTAATATTAGTAATGAAAGCCAGTAACCAATTAAATGTCCCCATTAACTTCATAATGCAGTTCGTTAGGCACAATTTGAAATTCATTTCATTTTTCTCCATGGAGAGATGCACAGTTTGAGATTCATGCTATCTTGTGTTTTTCTGTGGAGAGGAGAAATATTGGAGAAATATGCACCAGCAGGAACTAGATGAAAAAATTTTACACTGAAGCCTTCAGTGTTCTAACAGGCAAGGAGATGGTGCAGGACATCCTTGTAATTTGATTGGTAGGGATCAAGAGCTGGAAGAGCTGATGTCAGAGGGGGCTGACCTAAGAGTGACAGACAGGGAGAGTTTTTTTAATCAGCTGGACTGGGGAAAGTAGGCAGAGCTGCTTGGGATCTGAATGCAAACAGTCCTTCCAGGGATTCGGAGGCTGCCGAATGCAGATAATATGAATGAGAAATTATGTATTTTTGCCAAACAGTATAGCGAGTCAGGGTTAAAAATAAAACGTGTCAGATTTCTCTCTGCATAGTTGCATTTGCGATGTGCTTGTTTCTGTTTTTTTTCTATTATCTTTTGTAGGCTCAATACTGTGACCAACGTGGTAAGAACAAAACATCACATAATGTAACCTTGTTATTATGATCGTGTAATGCATTGTGTACTGAAAGTAGATTGGGTTTTTCCTTTGTGCTTCATTTCATGTGTCTGTTGGTCATTTTTCAAGGGAAAGGGAAATCATAAGGGTTTGATGTTTATGCCAGAGCGGTAAAGCATTTGCCATTTTATCACCAAAGCTAAAGTAGTAAACAAGGAAGAGCATTTATATATATCTCTCTGCAAGGTAGGAAGGAGTGTGTATGTGTTTTGAATGCGCTTTTCTCTGCATGCAGACGAGAAGGCAGTGTCATCTAAGACACATAGGTTAGTGGATGTAAATAAGTCAGTAACATAAGCCACATGCAATAAGTGACATTTTGAATAAACTTACTGGGTTCCCTAAAGATGTGCTAAATCCATGGAGTACCTGCAGTCAGCCAAAAGTGGGTCACAATTGTAATGAGGGAAAGTTTGTTCTATGATGGGGCGATAGTATAAAAGACATCCTCACCACTATACCACAAAAATAAGGTAATTCTAAAAATACCACCAAAAATAAGATACCACTTAAATTACCATCAAACAATATATTATCACCAAAATAGGGTAACACTGAACTATCTATAATGGTAAGGCCAGTTTACTGCCAGTTTACCGCCAAATCACTATGGTAAGAAAATACTGACAAATCCAGAATTTGCCCCAAAAGACAAAACCTCCTACAGGGTTCCCATTCAGAGGACCTTGGATGAATTAAAGTATCTGGGTCAAATTTGCTCCTTTGAGGCTCCTCGTCCGTAGGCTTGCTCTTTTTACTTCTGGGTTTTTCTGCATCCTGCAACGTTGAGTCTTATGACTCCTGTGTGCTCCTGTGCCGTGTTTGGCCCATGATCTTGCCTTTCTCTCAACACCCCTTCGCCTGTGTGACAAACCTGGTAGGGTCTGGGCACTATGTACCCTGCGGGTCTTTTTTGTTCCCACTTTTTCCCTGTGTGCCTCTCGCCTCAACTCTGCCATGCCCTGAGAGAAGGCCACAAGTTCTTCCATAATGCCCCTGCTTTCCCGCATCGGGCCTCCACCGGCACTCATAACTCTCTGGACAGCCTGGCTCCTTCTAATGCCACTTACATGAGGGCCATCAGAGTCCTCCTCAGAGTAATCCCTGCTCATGCTGTTTGTCTGTGCCGTCTTTTACTGCAGAATACTTGGGCTACCCCTTGTCACTTTGTTTTTCTTTTTATCTAGGCAGATCTGGTAGCAAGTACTTCCCAGTTTATCTTGGGACTGTGCTCGTCTGTATGGAGCTACTCCTTGGTCCTTGACCTCAGGAGTGATTGCGGTTTCTCCTGGTTGTGTGCCTGTGACATGCACATATTTGCTTGCAGGTTAATAACCTGCGGTGTGCCCCTGCTACCAGCAGATGGTGTGCCGCGAATGAGGCCTCCTAGATAAATCTCTTCTGAGATTTCTCATGAAGCGGATGCTTCCGCTGTGTGAATAATTGCAACAATAATTATATCAATTTAACATTCCCCCTGTGGCGTATCCTCTGGTGTCTAACACCTCAGGCGGTTGTACACGGAAGTAACTTTCCAGCGCCGGAACCCCCTGGAGTTCCATTGCGCTCCGAGCGAGCCTCTGTGTTGCACTGCCTCCTACTACCTGCTGAGTGCCAGAGCTGAGCCCCCTTGCGCTCCTCAATCTCGCGGATAAGCTCTGCCAATGTCCACTAGGCGCAATACCAGAAATTCCTAACTAATGCACACAGTCATTCATATAACGATGTCATACAATAAAGGTTAAGGGAAAATTCACTCATCTCAACTGCTTGAGCTGCAAAGAAAGAGGAAGAAGGAAGCAACCCAGGGTGTCTATAATGGACTTGAGTAATGTGATTGGACTGTTTGGATCAAGTGAAATGTTTAACCAATTGGACACACACTTCCAATTTTCATATATGCATAGATGCTAAAGTATTTGACAGTGTGCTTACAGTGATGTTAATTGGTTTTTGGCTGCTCGAGAAGTAAAGAGTTGAGTTGAGCAAAATCCGAGCCTCCGGTTCTTGACATAGAATCCCTGGTGCCATGCTGAGACAAATGAACAATCTGAAACATTTTTTTCATGAACGAGTGAATCAGAACTTTGAAAATGCATGCTATCAGAAAATGTTGGATTTAAAATGTTTTTTTTAGTGGGATCGATCTCATGTTCCACTGCTTCGCAGAGCAAACATGACTCAGCTAAAGGAGGTTGCATGTTACAAAATAGTGTGCAATATTGGATCTATTGGAGACCGGTAATCAGAATTCAGAAGTGGTCCTCTGTCTTCGAGAGGAGGAGTACTGTGGATTTGGCTGTGCATTTTCTACATGTACATTAGAATTGGGTCTGTTTTGCCTTTTGCATTGTCGTCTGAAAGGGGAAGGTGTATATTATTTGAATCTGTGCCACCCTGAGTGAATGTGTGCATTCTCTGTGTTTATGTTTGTCAGGTATCAAACAGTTTTCTCCTGTCATATGAAATAGAGGGTTCAAGTGATCTGGAATTCAAGGTCAGGTTTGAGTGTTGTGCCTTTGTCTTTTCTCCCACAAGCTTCCTGGTTCCTGTGTTGTTTTGGGGCCAGCGTATAGTCTTGAATCCTGAAATAGGGTTCCTACCATTATAATTTGGTGAAATATAAGAACCTAGTCTTGTAAGGTCAGAATTTGAAGTTAAAGACCTCCCACCCCAAGGGCTGGCAAATGACATTAGGTGATTCATTATCGATTTGATTTGCCTGTTTAAATGTCCAGGAGATGGAGCAGTACTATATTTCAGGATATGCAGGGAAAAACAGTTTGCTATCTCTTCAGAATTGATACCTATATTGGCATCTGCCTAGTGTGTGAGGGGGGCAATCCACCAGTGACGGGAATGGACCAGCCTCTTTCCAATATGCCTCCCAGAGAGTCGAAGGAGTGATATCCTGCAGGCTCGCCACCCCCACCAAGGCGAAGTTGTGTTCCATCTAGGAGTTCAAAAATCCCTACTCCCCCATTGGAGCATTATTTTCAGCAACCTGCTGGCATTGTAAATCAGTGCAGATGTGAATCATGAGAAAGAGCAGAAATATCTCTGTGCTTGCTAATACACAAGTGGAATTCAGGGATTTGCTTGGGAATAGTTACCAAACTTACCTGAGTAGTGGAAAGAGAAGAGCAGGCAACGGGGAACAAAGTAGTCAGAACAGGACATTGCAAACATTTGTGATGCAGTCGCAGAGAACACAAATGCCACAAACCAAATAGCGGCTAATTGTGAGGTTCCAAGATGGCGGCAATGTCATGCAGCTTTTATTAGGCCATAATAACAAACACTAAGTGAGATGAATGGATAATTACCTAATGCAGAGAGGCTCATTGTCATAGATTCCAAAAATGGTTAGGGGTAGCCAAACTAAAAGACTTATAACACACCTTGGAAGCCCCACCCAATGCCCAGAGCCAACGCAACTGACATTGCCCTTTCAATCCACGGAAGAAGAGGTTGGGTGAGCAAGGTGGCAGCTGGAGATCATTAAACCTGCCATTTTGTGAGATCCATGAACTTGTAAGGAGCTGCAATCTGAGTCCCGAAACTCAAGCTTTCACCTCTGTAATCCATTTGTATACTTCAAATAAATTTCTGAATCAGTGGAACGTGTTCCCCATATGTCCTGGACAAACCAAGACAAACCTTGGAACATCAAAAAGCCAAGGGCAACACCCTATCATAGCAACCCAGTCACACAGCCCCACCAAAACCTTGACATACTTATCATTAGAATTTCAGACCCTGAGACTTGCTTAGACTATGACTAAATCCACCATGTAAAGTATCCTGGGCTACTTACTGGCCAGTCAATTCGATTCAGGGAAGATGGGCTACGGATAATTAAGGAACTAAAAACCGACCTCAGCACAGAAAAAGATCCATATTTACCATCAGGACATTTGTAACTCTATGAAGAAGAGGAAGATGTCTTTGCCTATATTCAGAGAATGACTCCCTTCAGCTGAGGGTATTCTACTAACAGTCTATAAGCTTATTTATCAGTTTGAAATATTCAAAGAGTCTCTCCTGCTTTCTTGGATCAGTGCCTGTAACTCTTTAATTTCATTCTGGATTTCCCCTTCTCCTTGGTATTCTCCTTTAGGTGTATTTTACAAACTATAAACTCCTGGTTGCTATTTCCAGCATATTCTGGGAAGAAACTATTCAGATTGTGTTTCTTTCTGGGTAAGTTATAGCTCAGATTACTTTTTTCTACTTGATTCTTAATTTGTTTCATTTGTCCAGCTCCTCTGAAGTCTGGTTCAGAATATTCTCCCCTTTTGATATTCTCTTCCTCTTGTAACACATTTGTACTTTCCACATTCTCGCAGGGTATTGTTATCTTTTGCTCTATTCTCTTAATGCCATTTATTTTTCTTGTATCCCAATAATTTAAGTTCACCTGCCTCTGATATGTTTGTCTCATGACTTCTACTGATACCAGCTGTACACGTCAAATAATTATCCACATTCGGCCTCCCATTATTCCCATTCTCAGTGGCAGAGGCAGCTTTTGTTGCCAGTGAGTGGATAATAGAGCACCAGAGGGAGGCTGAGGGGTGCACTAGGACAAGGGAGAGAGACAGATGGGGAGGACTGTCACACTCTCTGCTCCTCCCCTGGCTCCACCACTGCCCATTCTCCCTGGTGCCTTCTATGATGAGGGGGAACATCTTTGGGAGCCTCTTACTTCTGCAACCTTCTCTCAGATGTCAGAGCGTAGCCACCTCACCTTCAATGACATGTTTCTCCTTCTGGTTTCTTTTCTCTCTTTGGTGTCCTGGACACTGACGAGTGGCCAGGCACCCTGTGTTTCTCTGTGCGCGATGGTATCAGAAATCGTTCTCAGACTGGCTGTCCACCACAGGCCGTCTGTGTTCTTGTCATTGCCTTCCTTTGTGATCCTGCACTATTGGTCTCTTGTGCTGGGGTCACACCATGATTCTGGCATCCCAGTCGCTTGCTCCAGGCTCCTTCCCTGCTTGTTTCTCATGCTTGGGTTGCGCTGTCACTCTGGCATCCTGGTCTCTCGTTTCAGGTTCCTGCCCTTCTGGTTTCTCGTGCTGGGGATGTGCCATGACTCTGGGGTCCCAGCTTGTAGTATCTGGCGAGTATGAAACTCACAGGCTCCCTCGCTTGATCATCTTCTGCCTTCACCAGGTATTACGCAGTGTGGGCCCCTCTCTAACCCGTGTATGCATTCCTCTCACTCTCCTCCCTCTGTTCAGTGTATGTTATTTAACATAGTCTCAGTGAATTGAATATTTTTAGTTAATGGGCCATGTTCTTTTCCTGTAAGATACTGGCATCTCGGAAGAGTTTCTTTGTCCCAGTCTTAATATTTAGAAACTGGATATTTGAGAGACTGCGATATACGCAACATAGTGTACGGCTGTAGGGGTTTCCTCACAGGGACGGGAGTTGTTGTCCCCTAAAGGGGAATCTCTCTGGGTGAAATTTCACTTGATTTGACCCTTAGGGAGGGTGCTGCAGTGTGGGCTCATCTATATAGCCTCACAGAGGGGGGGCTCCCTACTGCGGAGAAGGGACACATTCCCTTGATTTGTCAAATACCCCTCCCCTTATCTCTTTGGCTTCCCCTTGTTGACTGGTGGGAAAGAAACTCAAAAAATCAACACTCCCCTGTGTTTGTCCTTTTCGATGTTCCACTGGAACTCACCGAAACTGATCCATCTCATTACTCTGGCATTGGTGTGTTTTTGCAAACTCAGCTAGGTCAGGGGAGAGTAATCAGTAATAAGTCTGAATATTCAGCCAGTTATAGTAATATCTCAAGTTGGTGACAGCCCATTTTATGGCTAAGTCTCCCAATTCCACAGTAACATGGGACTTTAACATGTCCCAGTAACATGGGACAGTAAAATGGGACATTTTATGGCTAAGTCTCCCAATTCCACAGTAACAGGGACGTAAATTCCCTGAGGAAGAGCTTCCGGGTTGTATACAGGTTGTATACGGGTATATGGGTTGTATATTGGTGTGTTTTTGCAAACTCAGCTAGGTCAGGGGAGAGTAATCAGTAATAAGTCTGAATATTCAGCCAGTTATAGTAATATCTCAAGTTGGTGACAGCCCATTTTATGGCTAAGTCTCCCAATTCCACAGTAACATGGGACTTTAACATGTCCCAGTAACATGGGACAGTAAAATGGGACATTTTATGGCTAAGTCTCCCAATTCCACAGTAACAGGGACGTAAATTCCCTGAGGAAGAGCTTCCGGGTTGTATACAGTACCGGATGTTCAATTCCCTCATATTCTCGTGAGAGTACAGCTCCTAGCCCCACCACCTTAGAGGCATCAGTTTTTAATAAGAAATCCTTATTAAAGTCAGGCATCTTATAGATGGGCTCGCTCCAAAGGATACTTTTTAGGCCATTGAAACTATAATGATCTTCTTTACTCCAGACCAATTTCTGTGTTTGTGTATTTTTGTACTTCTGTGTTCGGCTGGCCGCAATGCTTGGATAGTTAGCGATACATCTCCTGCAGTAGCCCTTCAACCCCAGAAACACGCAAAGTTCTCTCTTGGTCCTGGGACTAGGTGTTTCGGACTGGCTTCACCTTCTCAGCTTGTGGTTAATTTAGGCCATTCCCCAAAAAAAACCAAGATACTTTACTGCGGACAGGCAGAGATGTAATCTTTGTGGGTTGGCTCTGAGGCCAGCTTTTCTCAGGTCCCTGGTGATCTCATACAGATGGTGCATGTGTTCAGGAAAACTATCACTATGAACCCCAATATCATCTAGGTAAGCTCCACAGACGGTCAAGAACATAGTTTTAGTACTCAGTCCATTAGCCGTTGAAATGTGGCTGCGGCTCCATGAATGACAAAAGGCAAGACCTTAAATGAAACGGGCGATGTGGTGTCGAAAAGGCTGTTTTCTCTCAGTCGGCTGGATTCATGGGTACCTGCCAATATCCCTTTGTGAGAACTAAAGTCAATGGGCCTCATTATAATGTTGGCAGATATGGTATGAAGGGTGCCGGTAAGGCACTCGCACTGTTCATACAGTACTGCTGAATTACGAGTTCTGCTCGTGGGTGCCTGACAGCCCGCAAGGTCTGACCTCGCGGGCTCCCGCAAGAATAACTTGCAATTGCACCGGCACCGTTATCAACCATGCCCCCCACCCCCATTCTGCCCTATGGGGGAGCCCGGCAATACTGCCACCCACGAATTTGCAATTACCGGGCCATTCAACTGGTAATGGGCTGATTATTGCCCAATCGCGGGTAGCGGTGCCGGTAGTGAGTTTGGCGGTAGCCGTGCCTGTAAAACATGCACGGCTACGGCCAAACTCGTAATGAGGCCCAATATGTATTTCGCTAAGCCCAATTGTTCAATTAATTCACTGATCCTCAGCATTGGGTAATTATCAAATAAAGAGATGGAGTTAAATATCCTGAAGTCAATGCAAAAACACCAAGACTGGTGGAGTTTGGTGACTAAGATTATAGGGGAACATGATGGAGTCTCGGAAGGGTCAATTATGTCTACCCTGAGCATGTCTTCTATTTCCTGTTGGATTACCTTTTTTCGGGCCTTGGGGGTTCGGTAAGGCTTAAGGTTTATGGATTTCCCTGCCCGTTTGCTCTGAGAACACCATGGGAAATTGTTCTAATATCGGCCTGCTGAGCGGGTGACAGCTTGGGATAAATCAGATTATTTTCATCAGGAGAAAGGGTAAGGAGGACTGGCCATGGTAACAATGGGATTCTTACTATGATCTATTTTCTACTAATTTAGCATGTTTGCATGATAGACCAGTGTCTTCTGGTGTGTATCTGCCTGTGATATGAGATAGTTTAAAGGGCCCTTCTGTTCCAGGATTTTATAGGGGCCATACCATCGGGAAATCCTTTAATTTTCTGATGTGGGCAAAAGAACCAATACGGACTGTCAGACCTAAAAGGGACTGGTGACAGCATGTCTATTATAGACAGCCTGTTGTTGTTCCTGTTGTTGTGCCTGTTGTTGTTCCTGGGCCTGTGCCAGATGTTTCTTTACAATTTCTCGCACTGCTTTCATATGGGATTTAGATTTCTTTGCAGTTTGAGAAATTGGCAATAAGGCTTCTTTTCTCTCCTCCCAGGTTTCTTTTAACATGTCTAAGACAGCTTGGGGTTCCCTTTGGTGCTCAAATGGAGAATATCCCAGAGGGGCTTGAGAAGTTTTCCTGACTACAAAGAGGGCCCAGGTTATCATCAAGTCCCAACTCTTCCCGTAGATCTCGTCCTGCTTCTCTAATATTCTCTTCATTGTTTGGTTGAAGCGTTCTATGAGACAGTTGGTTTGGGGATGATACACTGACGTCCTTACGGTTTTGAAATTTAATATCGCCTTTACCTCCTGCATCAAGTGGGTGTGGTAGGTAAGAAGGAGGAGAAAGACCAGTTTTTCATTTCCAAGATTGTTTATTCAAATAATAAGTAGAAAAGGCCTTATTATCCCTAGATGCCTAGTCTATGGGTTCCCTACCTAACCAAACTAACTAAGGTGCTTGTCGGCTGTTGTGAAGTTACAAAAGTAAACACTCTGTCCTCCATCCAACTTTAAACTGCTCTGTCCCTACCACTAATAGAAATCAACAAAAGACTTAGGAGAATGACTCCCTTCTCCTAGATAGGCTTCTCTGGCTTCAGTATTCAATCTTGAGATATTGCTTGACTATCTCATGAAGTAATTGGTTCAGTTCTTGCAGGGGACTTTGCCCAGTCCTGGTTTACCCTATTCTTTCTCTTGTCACGCTTCTCCCCCTCAGCTTTGTAAATGTAGCAACTATTGGAAAAATGTCTCTTTTAAGCATTTTCAACAGTCTTTCCTTTCCTGGTTCAACTGGGGAGACTGATTCCCTGTTTGTATCAATCTTGTTCTCTGGGTTTCTACAGTTCTTTAACTCTTTGTGTCTAGGACAGTTGATATCATATCCCCCCTATTCGGATTCGCTGTCTTTCTTCTTGCCATTCTGATTGTAGATTAAATAGTAATGTTCTTGCCCAGTTCTTACGTCACTGAGATGAGTAGGATGGGGTTCACAATGTTTCTTAACTTCTGGTAGGAGTAGGCTGAGTCCCAGAGAGTTTATCACTCTTCTCAACTTTGGACTTCTCACTGGGATGAATAGGCTGAGTCCCAGAGTCTTTATTACTAACATTAACCCAGAAATTACTCTCAGTTTTTGGATTATCTGTCCTCTTCCTGGGGCGAATATTAAGTGTCCACTAATGATTCATACTATTTTTCTCACTTAATCTTCGACTGCGATGAGGATGATTAGTACAATCATTATATTCATTTTTCTCACTTTGCCGAGCATGAACATGCCAATCATTATAAGTGCTTTTCACCCTGGGTCTCCCACTCTCCCCTGTAACTTCTCTGCAGAGGGTCTGCATCACAGGGTTGGGGTTCTCTTTCATGGTTGATTTTCTTGTCAGGATCTCTCTCCTACTCTGTGGACTTTCTTCCGGATGCACCTTGTAACGTAGTACTGCATGAGTGGTCCTGGCTCTGGTTTAGGCGTTTCTTGCTTTCCCCATTCCAGCCACCACCCTGGCTTCTCATGTCCCTCCTGGGATGATTCTTAACTTCCCAGATTCTTGCTTGCCTGTCCTCTTATCATCTTCCCTGTGGTTCCCTTCTGGGACTGGAGACAGTCATGAAAGCTCCCTCTAGCCTGCTGTTTCTCTGATATTCTTGTGTGTCCCTCCTGGGACTATCGCCAGCTCTGCAGCTTTCAGCAGTCCTACCTCTCAAGCAGGTAGGTGTAAGGCTTGGCTTCCCACAGCTTTCCTGCATCTTGGGAAACAGCATTTGCCCCAGTAAATCAGCTTCCCGTTCACAGCTGATTCTAAACTACTGGGCTTCTCTCTCTCTCTCTCTACCTCTATCTCCTCCCACTTTTAAGACAAGGGCCTGGGATTTCCCCAGCAGCTTCAGCAAGTCCCTTTTCTGTTTCTGGTCTATAGCCATCATAACTCCACTGATCATCTTCTTCCCAGTATCTTCTTGGGTTTCTCATTATAATATTTTGGGGTTTACTTATCCCAATAGTTGACAGGTGCTTACTCTTTATTACTCCTACATTCGAACTCTTCTCAGGATCCGACAGGTACTCATCTCCAGTAAAGATATCACCATAGCAGACGTTATAGGAGTATGGCTTTCTGTCAACTGGTAAAGGCTTAGTGAGTTTCTGAGTGTGGTGAAACGGGAGTTCTTTAAGGGAAAGAGATTACTTGTCCCTAAGACGGTATTCTCTCCCAGCGAGGTCCCCCTTGCCACGACCCTAGGGGGAATATTGCATATCAGGCTTGCTTACCTAGCCTCACAAGGAAGGGCTCCTACTTGTGAAAATAGACTCAATCCCTTGATTAATCATATGGGACATAAAGGTGGTACCTTGATCCGTAAGGATGTCTTTTGGAAAGCTTACCCTGGAGAGGAAAGGTAGCAGATATATCAAAATGTGTTGCACAGTGATATGATATGATATGATAGATATTTATAACGCACTTAACAAGCAGAGATTTCTAATCGCAGACTCGGGGATCGAACCTGTGTTGCTCTATGTCGTCTTGCTTCCAAGGCAAGCACTTTGCCGCTGAGCTATCTGCTGAGTGTTATTACCCAGGGGAAAGGCTTCTGTATAGTGAGTGGTATAGTCAAGAATTCCTAGTTTTGAGGTTTCTAGGTGTCCCACTATTCCAATAGCAATCCAGGAAAACAGAACTGCAATTATAGGAACAGGTTGTAACGGGGTGGGTGGTACGGGAGTGTGGGCTGTCTTCTGACAGATCTCATAGGTTGAAATACAATTCTTAACATCAGGAATGACATCCAGACAATAGAACTGAGGTATTATTTGGTTCTAAGTTTCCCTTATTCCTTGGTGAGCTGCAGTTAGATTGGATTCTAATACAGTGCACCTATGACTTTGTGGTATGACCAGTTGTGTTCAGTGTATCCCCTCAGGTGTTACATCCGCTCTATACAACAACCCTCTTTTTAGGAAAAAGAAGGGACTGGCCTGACCAGGCCAGTTTCTTCGGAAATGACCTTATTAAAGGCTTCTGTGAGGCTAGGGTCATTCCTCTGAGCGAAGACCAGATTCGGTAAGGGGCCAACCTCATCTAACTCTTTATGGGTTGTCTTTTCAATGGGGAGGTCTGCTTCCCCGAAACCTTTACATCCTTGTTCTGCTAATTGATTGGGAACTGGGAAGCCTGCTTTTTCTGAAAAATGTATTTCCCATTTTTTCACACTATATGTGTTCTTTCCGTGATTATGTAAGAGAATTTAACAATCCCTCTGAAATTGGAATCAATGACTCCTGCCACAGCATCTAGCACATATCTTCGGGCCAAACCTGACTTGGAGGTCAGCCTGATATAGGTTCCTTTAGGAGGGGTTAATATTAATCCTGTTGGAATCAGACAGTGCTTGCCTGATGTTATTACAATCTCCGCCTCAGTGCTTGGTAGGTTTAATCCTATGGACTCAGCTGTGGCCATGGTGTGGGGTTTGGCTTGTGAACTTAATTTTGAGTATTATATGGGTCCCCAACTTTTAGCAGTTGATGTAGAACCCACTCATGATACGATCTGTGGTGAGCTAGAAGAAGGACACAGACACTTTGAGGACATTATTCCTATGTTTTATTAAAGTAAAGGATAAGGCCTAACTTTCCCTCAATGGGTGGTACCTGCCTATATTTCTAACTAAGGTGCTCGTCAGTCAGTCATGAATGTCCAAAGGAAATAATCCACTGTCCCAAAACTATCCTAATATGACCCAGGCACTATGAAAATTAGCTTATATTCGGATAGTGACTCCCTTCTCCTGAGGGTACTCTATTATCACTGTGTAAGCTAATTTATCAGTTTGAAATATTCAAAGAGTCTCTTATTAATGGGTTAGCTGCAATTGGCCAGTCCTTTTATAACACCTTGAAGAAAGCCCTGTTAGTGGCAACAACTCATAATGATGTCTTTCTGAAAAATAATAAGATCTGTACAACTGAATCCCATTGAAATCACAGACACAAATGGCATATTAAATGGAAGATATAATTAAGGATTGAAAAGGGAGATGTGGCGAATCAGAAGAAGGATGTGGACACTTTGAGGACATGATTCACGTGTTTTATTAAAGTAAAGTATAAGGCCTAACTTCACCCTGTTTCTATGGGCTGTCCCTGCCTATATTTCTAACTCGGATGCTTGTCAGTCAGTCGTGAATGATCAAAGGAAATAGTCCACTGTCCCAAAACTTTCCTAATCTGACCCTACCACTATGAAAACTAACCTATATATGGAGAATGACTCCCTTCAGATGAAGGCACTCTGGTAACAGTCTGTAAGCTTCTTTATCAGTTTGAAATATTCAAAGAGTCTCTTGTGAATCCTTTGATCAGTCTCTGTAGCTCTTTAATTGCATTCTGGATTTTTCCATTCTGCTTGCAATTCTCTTTTAAGTGTCTTTTATAAGCTATAAACTCCTCGTTTCTATTTTCAGCATATCCTGGGAAGATACTATTCAGATAGACTTTTATTCCCGGTAAATTATAGCTCAGCTTCCTTTGTCCTACTTGATTCTATATTTGTTTCAATTATCCAGCTCCTCTGAAGTCTGGTTCAGAATAGCCTCCCATTTTGATATTCTCTTTCTCTTCTACCAAATATATATTGACTTTCCCCTTCTCCCAGGGTGTTGTTATCTCTTATTCTATTCTGTTAATGTTATTTCTTTTTTTGTATCCCAATCATTTAAGTTAATCTGCTTCAAGTATATGTTTGTATCATGACTTCTACTGAGACGAGTTGTTCGCACCATATATTGATCCCTTTTCGGCCTTATGTTATTCCTGTTCTCCCAGTTGCTTCTATAATGAGGGGGAATGTCTTTGGGAGCCTCGTTCTTCCGCGACCTTCTCTTACATGTCAAAGCGTAACCGCCTTGTCTTCATTGGCATGTTCTTCCTTCTGGTCACTCTTCTCTCTGCAGTGTCACAGGCTTCCGTTGAGGGGCGGACACGGGTGGTTCTCTGTGAGAGATGGTATCAGTGATTGTTCGCAGTCTACAAGGGGTCTTTTGTGGTCTCCTCACCACATTCTTTGGGCTCCTGCCCTGTTGGTCTCTCATGCTGTGCTTGTGCTGTGACTCTGGTCTCCCAGTCTCTTGCACCAGTCTCCTGCCCTGTTTGTTTCTCGTGCCAGTGTTGTGCCATGACTCTGGCTTTCCGGTCTCTTTTTCCAGGCTCCTGCCTTTCTGGTTTCTTGTGCCAAGGTTGCGCCGTAAATCTGGCACCCCAGTCTCCCGTGCTGGGCTCCTGCCCTTCTGGTTTCTTGTGCTGGGATTGTGCCATGACTGTGACATCCCAGCTTGCACTATCTGGCAAATTTGAAGGTCTTGGGATTCCTCACTGAAGCGTCATCAGACTCCACGGGGCCCTCTCAAGCTTACGTATGTGTTCCTCTCTCTCTCTCCTCCCTCTGTACAGTGTGCGTTATTTAACATACTCATTTCAGTGAATTTAATATTCTGAGCTTAACGGACATGCTCTTTTCCTGTAAGGTACCACGGGAGTGGGAGTCCTTGTCCCCAAAAGGGGAGTCTCTCCTCGTGTGGCCCAACTTGCCTTGACCCCAGGAAGGGTGTTGCGGAGTGGGCTCACCTACATAGCCTCACAGGGGTTTCCCTCTTGAAGGAGGGAGAAGGGACAAATTCCCTAGATTTCTCACAGAGCCCAGCCTTGACCTGTCTAGAACAAGTCATAAAACTGTCATAGTCAATCAGTTAGAACATTCACCTCGATCTTTCTTACTAGGGAAACCTACCCCTTTGGGTTTTTCCCATCTCATAAAAACATTACAGAACATAACAAAGAAGACCCTAAGGTCACTCAATCCATCAAGAAGTTACAAAATCTTGTCCAAAATTTGGTAACCAAAACATCGGACAAGGGAAACCCATGGTACGCTCCAGCTTTTCACCCCATGCTCCCTTGATACTCCTTCACCACCTAAGATGATCGCATCCCGCATATCTCTCCAGGCAATGCCCTTATAACCTCTGTGAAGAGCTAATGGAAATAGGCTGGACATGCAAGAATGTATGCAACTAGTTCCAAAGAAGAATTTCAGAGGACTAGAAGGAGGAGAAGGTGGAAGGCAAACGTGGCATGGCTCTACCATGGCTCCTTCTCTGTCAACTATTCCTTTGTTGCAGCTATCAGTACAGGAGGACCATCCTGTGCATCCTCCGGCAAGCATATTTACAGTTGACCACCATCAAAGGCTTCCTGACCCAGTTGGTTCATGGAACTGATTTTGTCATAAGGATTTAAGTACTCTAGCTAAAGTGAAACCCCACATTCCGGGGATCACCTACACCACCAGCTGTGTAGCCCGACTATCCACAAGGCAATATCTTTGCCTTCTGTGGCTCTGGAGGTGGCTGTGGAACTATCTAATATTAGAGCCTTGCTATTAAACATGTTCAACTGTGAATAATCTACTTTATGTACATGTGATAGTAGACATACATCTGGATATTATATGTATTACTGAGACCAGGCTGAGGAGCACTCAATGGCAGCATTGCTGCAGGTTATTTAGCTATTAATGTAAACTTCCCCATGGGGCATGGTGGTGGGATCACCATAATTTACAGAGAATCTCTAAATATAACTTTTAAAGGTCTTTAACTTTAGAATCCGCTGAGATATTCTACATGTAAAACGTCTTTGGAATGTGGTCCCTTCAGTGCTTATGTTGATTGTTTGTTGTCCTCCAGAGGCCAACTCTCACGTTCAGTCCAATTTCTTGAATGCAGTGGCACAAAGTATTCCTTTCTGATTGCACTTGATAATTATTGGTGATTTTGATTTCTGAGTGGGCAGGGACCTTTTTGTATTCTCTATACATTTTAGGCCTGACCCAACTTGTCTCGGCTCCCACCCAGAAAGCTGGTCTTGCTTTAGACTGCATTTTTGACAACTCTGAATCTGTTACTGTAGATTTACCAATCCCTTTTCCCTAGACAAACCATTAGTGGATACCCTTTATTATCAGAAATAAAGTCACCCAACAACTTCAGTGGTGGACGACTTGTCCTACAAGTATCATAAATGGGAGAATATCAATACGGAGAGCCTGATGTCCATTTTTGGGGTCTGGGAAAGGGACTGGAGAAAAAACTATGACCAACAAGCGAAATGTATGCACCAGGGACATTTGTGTAGTATCCTATATGTTATGAATGATGTCGGAGTGAGTGCAAGAGATGTGTTGGAATGCTAGTGGCGCTTGGAGTGCTGGGGCACTTGGGAATTCCATGGAAGACGGTTGAGGACTTGGAGCTGGGCAGGGAACCAGGGTAGAAGCTAATGATCTTATCTCTCCTACTTTCTGATCTGAACCTGTAACTAAGACAATAAAGCGTGTTCCTTTTATACATACCTGGGTCAGCCTGGTTCCTGCTCCTTGTTGTTACTGGCCCAGGGTAGATCCTGCAGGAGGCAGGATACATCATTTGGCAACAAGGATATTTGAACCCGAAGCAAACTGGGTGTAGGAGAGAAGGAAAAAAAATGGAGAGGTAGAACCAGCATGGAGATTAATCTTTCTGAGGTGCTGGCAATGGAGTATTGCGGCGGATGCAAAAGAGAGAGTTTGCTGCAGCATGAGCAACAAGCACCTGACCATGGGACCATGGAGGCCCATCCATGGGACTGCAGGAGAAAATGGGCCTTGCTGGACAGAGGCCGACTGGCAGTGAGAAGGTGCCACCAGTTAGCAGCTGTTAGGAGTGAACACTGTTGTGCTTGATTGGAGAAGAGGATTTTGGGACTTGCAGTCCAGCTTTGGTGTTTTGCCAGTCCAGGTAAAAAAAAAAAAAAGGAAAAGAAGGTTTGGGGCAGGCCTGGAGGGTCGTATGGGGTCCTGGGTGGCGCGCGCCCAGTCAAACCCCTGCCTTCCAGCTATTTATTTAAATGATGATTTTTCACTTTTAGATGTAATTGAATTACAGTCCACAGAATTTTGGAAGTTAATGTTGCAGAAATGTGTTAAATATTTAGGTAATGCAAATATGTGTTCGGGGAATCATTGATCATTTCATGCTTAATATGAGATGCAAAATCTTGGGAAATGGAAATTTTGCAAATGCACATTTTTGTATGTTTTGTATTACATATGTTGGAGTTGTTGTATGACTGAGTTGAATTTTGCGTATTTCGTGGTAATGGAGTTCTGGGTGTGTGACGTAAGGGTGTGCACAAGAGGCAGATTCTGCAGTTGTAGTGCATTTGTGTGGAGTATGTGTGTGCGTGCGTGGAGTTGCACGTTTGTGGATGTTGACATGCGGAAGTATAATTAGGAGATACATGCATGTATTGGGGTTAGGTTCTCACATACTGGCCAGGTGTGTTTACACGTGTAGACAAAACCTGCAGAAGGAACCCCAAGTTTTTTTTTTAAGGAGGTTGGACACAGTAGAGTGTTCCAGTAATGTTGACCTTAGGGCATGGGGCCCGTTTTTGAGGTTGTTGTGGTTTTTAAATGCAGTTGTGCGTATGTAAAAGGAAGGAAAAAGAGATTCTTTTTTCTAATTTGTGTATTATTACAATATCACGGCTACACTAATTTTCTGCATTTAAGGTTATCGTTTGACAATTCCTTTCTCTATGTTAAGGTTGGAGTCATAGTTAGGAGCAAAGTTTGTTCTCCTAGTTTTTTGTAGTGCCAAGCGGTGCATGCGGGAGGAGGTATGTTGTTATATATGCTCGCCAGTCTACATTTTTGGTTTTGAATAGCAGTGGAGGGCACACAGGTAGGCCAGTGGTTATTTTGTGGAGTTTGAGTGAATATTTGGATCAGGTAGGGTCCATACACTGGCATGGGTTACTGGACTTTTGTTCAGTTGTAACTGTTAGATTTTATTCAGAGTTTTCAGGTCACACCACTTATCAACCATCTTGCGGTGGGTCCAAGTTGCTAATTTTGGAATTTGCCCTACACTACTGTTTTTCATCTGGTAGAGTTTTGTTCCTTTTGACATAGCCTTTTGTTATGCATGTTTTCGCGCCACATTTCTTTCTATCGTGGTTGCGTGTTGTGATTTTTGTGATCTTTGTTTTGTATGTCACTTTTCTAGATTTTTAATTCTTTTTCATGTTTTCTTTTGGGGGGAAAGGATTGAGGCATTTGGTTGTTGGGATATGTTTGAGAGTATGGGAAAATTGTTGACATGCTTAGGACTATTGTATAGGCCATTGTGTAAGTTTAAAATATTCGTGGCTACACTATTTCGGCAGGTGTGTTAGCCTCCGTGGGAGGGGGGCGTTTTGGTTTGTGCTCAGGTGTGGCAGACCTGAGGGCAGGAGTGGCAGTCTTGGCAGAAGGTGTTTTGTGTAGGAGGGTTTTTTGTCTGTAGTTTTGGTTTTGTTTGTCCTTTGAGGCAAGGTTTGTGCTTGGTGGTGGCGGCACAAAGACCCTTGTGTGGCAGGCCAGGGTGGAAGGAGTACTAGTAATTTTGTGGTTTTTGGTCCTAGCATGGTTGTGAGGTTGTTGCGTTTCTTGTGATTGTAAAAGGGGGAGGATGTGTAGTAGTATCCTGTATGTTATGAATGATGTCTGAGTGAGTGCAAGAGATGTGTTGGAATGCTAGTGGAGCTTGGAGTGCTGGGGCACCTGGGAATTCCATGGAAGACGGTTGAGGACTTGGAGCTGGGCAGGGAACCAGGGTAGAAGCTAATGATCTTATCTCTCCTACTTTCCGATCTGAACCTGTAACTAAGACAATAAAGTGTGTTCCTTTTATACATACCTGGGTCATCCTGGTTCCTGCTCCTTGTTGTTACTGGCCCTGGGTAGATCCTGCAGGAGGCAGGATATATCATTTTGCATATCTAAAAAAATGATTATCCATGCAAAACAGAGATATGTATTCTCTTGCAGCTTCTCTAGTTCCAGAATTAGGGAGGAACTGTTTAAAGCACTGTCTGAGCTTGATTCTCCACTGGCCCTTAAGAAGTCTGTCACTTCTTCTGAAACCTTCTGCAACAAGATGACCCAATTCTTTGTGGACAAAGTTTCTCAAGTCCAATTCTTTGTGTCTAGTCCTGGGGTCAATCTCACCTTGTCTTTGGGAGTTCTGCAGAAGGGTACAACTCCAACTGAACTGTTTTCATCCTTCAGTCCAATCTCTGTCTCCTGATTGGTTGAGTTGATGGGGGCTCACCAAACTTCTGGTTTACCAACTGGCCTGTGATTGCCAAAGATCCTAAAGAATGTTTGGACTGTGATCGCTCCTGACCTAAGTCTTTTGATAAACAGCTTGTTTCTTATGGGATTAGTTCCAGCACAATTTAAGAGGGCTGCAGTGATCCCATCGCTTAAAAAACCCTCATTGGATCCAAATCAGGCCTCCAACTATCTCTCTATTTCTCTGCTACCAAATTCAAGCAAATTGCTGGAAGTGGTAGCAACACAGCAAATGCAGGCTTACATAGAAAAGCAAAATCTGCTGGATATATTTCAAGCCCGTTTTAAAGGGTGGAACAATGGGAAGCTTGGTGGTTGAAACCCTCTGAATTTTTTATCTTTTTTAGGACCATTTTAAAAGTCTCAAGAGAAAAAGACCTTTACAATGCTGGTTTTCCGATCAATATAAAAGAGGCATTGTAAATTGGTCTTTGTCTCTTGAGACCTCTAAAAGGAGGTCTTTTTATATAGAACCAATTTTTCAGGTTGGAGTGACTGAAGGCTATAAAGGGTAAAGTGTAAAGGTTTGTTTGGAACACATCAGTTAGTGGATGAATCAAAATCGGTTTAAATGTAACATAAAAAAACTGAAATGTTGATGTGTTCCTCTAATATGTCTAACCTGAGATCTTCTAAACATGAAGACCTCCCAACGTCATCCTGGGTCTCTCAGTTCTGGACCCTCTCGCTAGGCTCCTGCCCAACTCCTGTTTCAAAACTGGGTGGTGTAGCTGGATGAGCTGTTATCTCTTGAGAGCCACATTTCTTGTGTTTCTAGTGCATGCTTCTTCCACTTGCGTTCAATTAGGAGATTTCTGGACTACTGTGCATTCCCACATAGGATTCAACTGTTGAATCCCTTTCTATCAATCAAATTAGACTTCTGTAATGCAATGTATTTGGGATTTCCTAAATCATCTATCCAGAGGCTGCAGGCATGTTGATTTTGTTACACTTGGGGCATAGAGACCATGTCTCTTCTTCCCTTTCCCGCTTTACACTGACTGCCGGTAGACCAAAGTATACGAGTACGGAAAGGCGTGCTTTGTGTTACTCACAAAGCCTCTTATAAGTCGGCCCTGTATTTCTTGAATACCAAGCTTCAAAGGTATCAGCTTTCCAGAGTGCTTCATTCTGTTGTGGCAGGTCTTCTTGTCACCCCTATATTTATACTGGAAAGATAGGGGGCATTCTTTTTCGATTTCAAATCACCTAGACTTCAGACATAAACTAAAGACTCTCCTGTTTCCACAGTGATGATAGTATTCCTTGTTTGGACCAGGGGACTGTCTCTTGAGTTTTTTCTATACTCTGGATCTCCTCTTGTTCGTTGACATGGTGCCTTTTCAAGGTGGATGTTTGCACTTTCAAAGTGATTATACCATGCCCCATATTCTGATTCGGATTGGTTCTCCGATATAGCATGTCCCTGTGGTAATGAATAAAAAAATAAAACACTCTGCTGTTGCTAGATTTGGGAAGCTGCCAGATGGGTATCTGCAATGTGGAACACAATGCCTATCACTCTGAGAACAATACCATATCTGTCCCACTTCAAAAAGAGTCTGAAAAGTATCTCTTTGATTAAGATAAAGGCTAAGCAATTCTCAGCTCAACAGCTTAGTAAATGATAACATGTGTTCGAGGAGACTCTTCGATATACAAGAATAAAAGTGTTAATCTCTAAGTTAATTGGGAGACTATCTCCAACTGCAGTAATGCCAGTTTACCTGGAGGACGCAATTAAAAGTACTCATCTTGGATGTAAATGACCCAATACACATACCTGAATATAGATGAAGAAGGAAAAGAACCCTTTAACCAGAGTTAAAGTCAAGAGTACACGTGGGTGGACAGAGTCCACCCACTTTCTCCAGAGTGTGGATTCAGTCCCCCTTGCTAAAATGAGAAACACTGAAAGTCTTCCTTGAATTTATGAGTTTAAGCAGACCTCTGGGATCAAACCGCACTCGCCAGGTTTGCGGAGAAGACACTTCACCAATGCACTATATAACGTGATGAAATATTACAAACAACTAAAGGTGAAATGTCCCATTTTGGTATGCATGTTCCAGGGAAAACATTTGTATTAGTTCTTGGAGTTTGAAACATGCACACCTTTTAATGTTTTCAAGAACACTTTTAGACGAAAATATCCTCTCTTTGTTTTGTGTATGTGTTGATTTTGTTTTGTGTGTGTGTTGATTTTATGAAAGGCAAATTCCATTCGTCCTGTGCAATTTGGGTGGTTAGACAAAGCCCATGTAATGAGATGCGCATTGTTAGGAAACATTTCTTAATTGTGGGTAATTTTCCTTCCATGTGGCAACCCCTAAACTTTTTGCTGTTGTTTTCACCAGGATCTAGACTTTGCCAGAGAAGTGCAGCCTTCTGCCGCACTCCTCTGGGCTTTCGCTCCATTCTTACGGGGAAACTGACATGCCCTTAAGACAGTCAGTACCGGGAAACATTGTTTTCCGTAGTTCTTTTATCATGTTGCAGCTTTCGCGCAACATGACACAAGAGGGCACTGTAAGCTAAGTTACTGCTCTCTTGAGTCTCTAGTCTTCTACAGGCCCTAGATACTCTCTTTGGATTGTTAATGAACGGTGCAAGTGAATCACGGACGGGACTGGTGGCAGCGATCATTTCTTTTGTTTTTGAGCTCCTTTTGGCGTTTAAGCGCGTTTAAGCGCTTAGCCCAAAATGGTGGCCTGGCTCCCAAAATGGCCAGACCACGAGGCTCTTTGTCTTACCCCCTTCACCTCCCCAGGTCGAGCCGACCCGGGGCCTTCCTTATTTGGGCATGTACTTTCCCGCGAAACACAGATGTTTCGCGGGCTTCTACAGGCCTTGTGTGTGCCTCCAGGATGTGGGCTGGGATGTCTGGTCCCAATACACATCCTGGGCGTCAGAGAGTCTAGTGTGGTGTGAATGCCTGGAACCTCCGTAGTCCGTGATAGGTCCACGTATGGTGTGAGTGTTTTATGAGCGGATCTCCCATTGGGTCCCCTCCGTTTTGGCGCAAAGGGAACCGTGGATAAGAGGGGGCTGGAAACACCACTACCAGGTCGATCTCCTGAGTTCTCACGAACAAAGGAATACAGGAGCCAAGTATCCTGCAACCACGAGGCTGAACCGAGGAATCGCTGGTGACCCGCCGAAGGACTGCTCCTCTGCACTGCTGTCGCTTTGTGAAACCCTTTCTACCTCGGATCGAACGAGAAGGCCTGTACTGGTACTTCGACCCTTGGAATAGTGGGAACAACTATTCTCGGCATCTTCACCATCTCCTGCACGTAAGCCTTTGGAAGTGTCTCTGGGCCATCCAGCAGACTGACCAGCCTACCCAGGAGTCTTGCTCTGTAACCGCCGTCAGGTTGTGTTGTATTACGAGTCCTTGTCACTCTCACACGATTCGTACACTTGGCATTCCCAGGTCTGAAGTGAGTAGTGTACATTTGGCTAAAATACACCCGGCCACTCCGTTGCCCTGCTGTGGTAACAAACTGTGTGGGTTCACTGCGTTTGGGACAACCTCAACTCACCTTCTGCTGCTGCGGAATCTACACGATGCCGAGACGTCCCCTACTCATATCTGATCCTGCCAGCACTGAAACTGACGCGGAGAAGCCTGGGTCTGCCTGCATTGGGGACCGGTGAGTAGCATTGCTAGGAACTGGTCGCCCTCCTGCAGTAGCCCATCGCTTTTCCCCACTGTGTCTAACAGCACGCCTTTCCGTACTCGCGCTCTGCTTCTGCCCCCAGTGGAGGCTGCGCTTGAGTCGCGGAACTCTGTTCATCTTCATTTGTTCATCAAACTAAACTGCCTGATTCCCTCGAAGAGACTCCCCTTTTGCCCGTTGGCACCAGCGTGTGCAGGTACTTTTAAGCACAAGGCTACACTCTTCGTAGGGCTTGGACTTCCTTTTAGTTAGGTGCCTCTGAAGATGGACTGGGTCTAATTATTATTCGCACTGCCTGTTTTCCTCCCCATCTAGGTGGTCTACACATTTCGTGTGTCTAACTCGTTTGTATTTGTATATATACTGTATTAGATTTGTATGTGTTGGTTTACTTGAGTTTTATTGTGATTTCTCGCTACGGTCAATGTTACAAAGGCCTTGTAATAAATGTGTCTATATTTTTAATATAACATCTGCTTGGAGTAATTTGTAAGTGTCCTTGCTTTGTGTGCTCATTGTGGGCTTTCAGTCACCCTCACCCCTCTTGAGACCTAGTCTTGACCGCCGCGATCGCTACCCTGATTGGTCTGGCTTGTCCAGAGGTTGCCCTGTTCCAAGAAACTAGGCTGGCCTTCTGAACCTCTGCCCCTCCAGGACAGAGTTCAGAAATCCATCTTAACATGCATATTTCACCTTGATATGCTAATTTCTGGCAACGTCACATCCTATTGCATTTGTTGATGAGTACCCCCACTGTTATTTTTAGGCCTTGACCACTGCCTTTAACCACTGGGAAACAACCATGGAAAAAAGAAGAGAATCTGAACTCTATGTGATCTGGCCGCAGGATTTCCAGGAAGACTAAACAATATTTATAAAGGGGAGCCACAAAGAAAGAGATGGTGATTAATGTGAGTAGACATAACATTTCATGCTGACATATGAGGATAGCCAGCTGGCAGGGACTGGGTTGGTCCATCTGCTCGCAGAGTGTGGAAGGAGTGGGAATCCACCAGATCACCACCTCCACCAAGGCACGGTATTGTTCTAAATTTGTCAAAATTGTTGGAGCCCATCTACAGCGAATGAAAAGGGCCATATAAGCTGTTATCTGGGATGGTCCCCACTCAGGAGGTTCTACAACCACATTTGATCTCACTATACCTTTCACAAAGAAGAAATAACCATTTACATACCAGTCTGGCCTCACCCACAAGGACACTCCGGCACCAAAATGATAGGCAATTCTCTCCTTAACAAGAGTACCAACAACAACCCCAGAAATATGTTTCTGCCTTGTTGGCATCATTAGTGAGATGGAGCTGTACTGCCCAGAGAGCAAGGCCTCTACATTTGGATTACTCTTAGTAAACCAGGGTTTTACAAAATATTAAAACATGTGGGAGCATCTCAACTGAAAATGATCATGGACAAATAACCTGTTCTTTGGGCTTGCTCCCAGTCAAGTGTTAGCTCACTGTACCTTTGACAGAAGAGAAACATGCATTTGCATATTACTCTGATCTCACCAACAAGGACAGTTGAGCACCAAAATGCTAGGCAATTCTCCTCTGGACAAGGGTACCAACAGAAGCCTCAGACAAGTGTTTCAGCTTTATTGGCCAACATTAGTTAGTTGTAGCTGTGCCTCTCTAAGCACAGTGAGCAAGAGGTCCATGACCGGTTTACCCTTCTAATGTAGGGTGATACCCCAAGTGTCCCAAATTAGCTAAAATTGTGGCAGACCTGTACTGATATACAAATAATATGCTGTGGGCTGGAATATTTACAAGAGGCTCACGCCTTCATATTTCAAGTCCCAATTTAATGTGTGCTTATGAGCACGAAGGAGTCGGTGAAGGTGTATGTGTCAAGAAATCTATACATATGTACTTAATTTGTCATCTCATCATTTAAACAAGGGGATTATACAAAAATACATTTTTACACACAAGGAGCAATTATATGCTCTAAAACCTCAAACAAAATTAATCATTAATATCAGAGAGTGTGCCACCTTAACAATTGTTGAACTTGGACAGTGCACTTAACAGACATCTTTGTTGTTGGCCCATGGAGACAAATATAACCACACACAATTCTTTCTAGAAATGTGGACACAAAGGGCCTAATTCACAGAAGAGTTTTATAATGGCAAAACCCCATCGGAAAACGCTCTGTGAATAAGGGTCTAAGTGTTTCGGCCACACCGACCTCGCACCATTAAATACAGTCTTCATCAAGACAAGACTACTTCTAAAGACCAATAAAGGGATCCTCCCATGTGACAGGTGAAACTCTTGCATATCAATTCATGAAAATCTTAGTAAGCATCTGGTTTTTCATGAGACATATATAATTTAAAGGTTCAGTTGTTCCCCCGTGTGGTGCCTTATCTTTCAATGTAAATGTGTGTAGTCTTTGCTGCTGGCGTTCAGAAGTGAAAGAATTGTACCTGTCACATACAAGGATCCCTTTATTGTTCTTTATAAGTAACCCTGTCCTGACAAAGGCTGTATTTAATATTGGATGAGGTCATTAATATGGAAAAAGGCAAATGGTCTGATCTAGTGTGATGGTGTCTTTTTTAGCTGGTGTTGTACTTGCGCAAACATAGCCAAGGCAGGGTTGGGAGTGGGCTTGCTCTATGTGATTATTTAATGGTCATTACATGGATTGCCAGAGTTAAACCAAATCAGTGTTGCCACTGACCCTCTCATGGCCTCACGAACATGCAACATCCATGCTATATAGCTCCGCTGTGGGCTTTCAGTAGTTTTGTGTCACTTGCTAAATAGATAGACCCCACTTTTGCAGATGAACTTTTGCTAAAGACTGGCCTTATTTTTCCATCTATTTGCACTTTTGGTGCTCACAGTCACAGTTGTACAATGCCAAACTCATACATACATTTAAAAATGTAGGGCAGAATTGGTACTTTATCCGGATAAAGTTATCATCTGGGCCAACGTAGATGCTCCGCCCATCTCCACAGTGCAGCCATTTGTATATATCCTCACACTGCATACACCCATTAAAAATAAACACAGATATTATTGAGGATAGTAAACAGAAAATGCCTTACCTCTGATTTGAGCTGTAGTGAGGTAAAAGAGCAAAACCTAAACTGCATGTGTAATGGTACAGATGTCTCCTTCCATAATGGTGTGGCTGGGGGATGGGGGTGGTGATTAGATAAGAGACTAGGCCCCTGTCTCCTGTTGCTTGTGTGAGCTTTTAGATCTCAGGAATGCAGTCATCATAAAACAAGATGGGGAGAGAGAGAGGAACATGAGGAAGGATGTTTTCTGCAAACATGCAGCCAGTTCTTCTTCATGTGGAAAGAGATAGCTAAAATGCTAGGACGCATGTCAAGATGTGGAGAGTCTCAAAGGCTGTGAAGAGAAAAGCTGGCAACATTGAGCAGTGTTAAGGAATGCAGTGGGAAGGCACCGTTTCGGGATACGTATAAAAGTAAAGATAAAGTGGATAATAAAAAAATGTAATGGGTGTAGCCTAGGGAAAGGATATGCTCTTATCCGATTGCCAACTGCACCCCCACACTTATGGCAAGAGACATCTGTACCATTCCACATGCAATTTAGAATTTTCTCTTTCATTTCACTGCAGCGCAACACTGAGGTAAGACATTTTCTGCTGACTTTTTAATGGGTGTATGCAGTGCATGAACATATGCAAATAGCTGCACTATTGGGATGGGCAGAGCCTCTACGTTCGCCCACAAAGCTCTTCATCCAGATGAAGGACCAATCATGTCCTCGATTTTGGTACAGCTTTTCAGGAACCCTGTAACACACGACCCAGGAAAAACAGACGCAGGCACTGCATATCCCAACCGTAGTTTTACTTTACCAAAACCAGCCCCATGCCTCAATGTAGCATCTGTTAAACGTGTTTAAATGAGGCAGGTTCAGAGAGTAAATGTGTCATGATGTTCCCTGCATAATTGCCTAAGTAACTAAGAGCATTTCAAAGCCGCTAAGAGAAGTTATCGTGATCATCTTCAATCTGCAAAGTTGGGCCGTATTAAATATTTACAGCCTTTTAGCTTACGTATAGAATCTGCCAGTAATTACCAACAAGTTGTTAAAGAGCATTCCCAAACCGTTTCCTTTCAACCCCGACATCGCAACTGGGCCCTCGCCATCTGTTGTGCTTCCTAGCGACTAACAGAAGCATCAGCAGCCTCCTTCTGATCACTACTGGTGTCACTGGACAATGACAATTCATTTGGAACACACAGCTGGCATAGCTCCACAGACCAACCTCCAAAGGCCAAACCCCATCTCTATGAACAAGTGGGCAAACGATGGACATTGTTTGTCAAACTAGAATATTCCAGGTCTATTTTTTGATGTTTCTTAGAATTAAGAGGACAAACGGAAAGCAGATATTATGACGCAGGGAATTTCAGGAATTACAGAACAATTCCCCATGTGACTGTTAAGACAGATCCTCCCTTTCCTCGTGGTCGCGGTGGATCAGTGCAGCGGCAGAACCGTCGGTTCTACCAGTGAGAGCAGCCCCACCTCCTCAGAAGTTATAGCGTCAAGCTGCGCTTCTTGCCACGCCACGATTCTGTGGTTCATATCCAATTTGGTGCCTTGAGAGGAGACACCTCTCTCCGCACACATCTTTTTCAATGTTTCGGATTTAGAAGCATTTAAAGTTAACAAGGTATTTTTTCCATACTGTTAGATAGGACTATGGCCTTTTAAAAGCTATACTACGACAATTCACTATGTGTCCTGGTAGGAATAACTTGAAATGCCTTCTCTCGTGCGCAAAACTGGATACCTTCAGTCGTATCCCACCGCAGTACACCAATTTGTTAAGACGGATTTCTGAACTCTGTCCTGGAGGCGCAGAGGTTCAGAAGGCCAGCCTAGTTTCTTGGAACAGGGTAACCTCTGGACAAGCCAGACCAATCAGGGTAGCGATCGCGGCGGTCAAGACCAGGACTCAAGAGGGGTGAGGGTGACTGAAAGCCCGCAATGAGCACACAAAGCAAGGACACTCACAAATTACTCCAAACAGGTGTTATATTAAAAATATATACACAATTATTCCAAGGCCTTTGCAGCAATGACCGTAGCGAGAAATCACAATAAAACTCTAGTAAACCAACACATACCAAACCAATACAATATATATACAAATACAAACAAGTCTAAAGCGTTAGATGCACGAAATGTGTAGTCCACCTAGAAGGGGAGGAAAAGCGGCAGTGCGAAATAATGATTAGACCCAGTCCGCCTTCAGAGGCACCTAACTAAAAGGAAGTCCAAGCCCTACTAAGAGTGGAGCCTTGTGCTCAAAAGTACCTGCACACGCTGGTGCCAATGGGCAAAAAGGGGAGTCTCTTCGAGGGAATCAGGCAGTTCAGTTTGGAGCACAAATGAAGAAGAACAGAGTTCTGCGACTCAAGCGCAGCCTCCACTGTGGGCAGAAGCAGAGCGCGAGTACAGAAAGGCGTGCTGTTTGACACAGCGGGGAAAAGCTATGGGCTCCTGCAGGAGGGCGACCAGTTCCTAGCTATGCTACTCACCGGTCCCCGATGCAAGCAGACCCAGGCTTCTCCGCGTCAGTTTAAGTGCTGCCAGGTTCAGGGGAGCAGGGGACGTCTCGTCGTCGTGTAGATTCTGCAGCAGCAGAGTTGAGTTAAAGATGTCCCAAACGAAGTGAACCCGCACAGTTTGTTACCACAGCAGGGCAACGGAGCGGCTGTGTGTTTCTCAGCCAAATGTACACTACTCACTTCAGACCTGGGAATGCCAAGTGTACGAATCGTGTGAGAGTGACAAGGACTCAAAATACAACACAACCTGGCGGCGGTTACAGAGCAAGACTCCTGGGTAGGCTGGTCAGTCTGCTGGATGGCCCAGAGACACTTCGAAGGCTTACGTGCAGGAGATGGTGAAGTTGCCGAGAACAGCTGTCCCCGCTATTCCAAGGGTCGAAGTACCAGTACAGGCCTTCTGGTTCGATCAGAGGTAGAAAGGGTTTCACAAAACGACAGCAGTGCAGAGGAGCAGTCCTTCAGCGGGTCACCAGCGACTCCTCGGTTCAGCCTCGTGGTTGCAGGATACTTGGCTCCTGTATTCCCTTGTTCGTGAGAACTCAGGAGATCGACATGGTAGTGGCGTTTCCAGCCCCCTCTTATCCACGGTTCCCTTCGCGCCAAAACGGAGGGGACCAATGGGAGATCCACTCATAAAACACTCACACCATACGTGGACCTATCATGGACCACTGTGGTCCCAGGCATTCACACCACACTAGACTCTCTGGCACCCAGATATGTATTGGGACCAGACATCTCAGCCCACATCCTGGAGGCACACACAAGGCCTGTAGAAGCCAGCGAAAGCATCTGTGTTTCGCGGGAAAGTACATGCCCAAATAAGGAAGGCCCCGGGTCGGCTCGACCTGGGGAAGGTGAAGGGGGCAAGACGGTCAGCGACAGGACAAAGGAGCCTCGTGGTCTGGCCATTTTGGGAGCCAGGCCACCATTTTGGGCTAAGCGCGAGAAACGCGCTTAAAACGCCAAAAGGAGCTCAAAAACACAAGAAACGATCGCTGCCACCATTCCCGTCCGTGATTCACTTGCATCGATCAGTTACATTCCAAAAAGAGTATCTAGGGCCTGTAGAAGGCTAGAGACCCAAGAGAGCAGTAACTTAGCTTACAGTGCCCTCTTGTGTCATGTTGCACGAAAGCTGCAACATGATAAAGAAACTATGGAAAACAGCGTTTCCCGGTACTGACTGTTTTAAGGGCATGTCAGTTTCCCCGTAAGAATGGAGCGAAAGCCCAGAGGAGTGCGGCAGAAGGCTGCACTTCTCTGGCAAAGTCTAGATCATGGTGAAAACAACAGCAAAAAGTTTAGGGGTTGCCACATGGAAGGAAAATTAGCCACAATTAAGAAATCTTTCCTAACAGTGACCCACCTTTTCACAGCACTTGCTTTTTGAGAATGACAGCATTAATGTCGACTCGATGAAAGGCTGTGCTGCATCAGCAAATGTCAAATTCAATTACTGTAAATGGATTAAATATGCTCACATCAGCTTGATTCTGGCATTAGAGCTGACCACTTCACAACTGCCAATATTTTGATTATAAAGCGGATGAAACAGATAACAACATTGATAATGAACTGCAGTTAAAAATAATTAGCTCAGTACCCTGTAAGAGCTTAATTACATTGCCAACTTTCAGTGTAGTGGCAAACCAGTTCATACTGGACAACTGGGATAATTAAATGTCATGCTACATATGGTCTGCATCCTAAAAAAATGTAAAAGATTTGTTGGTAAAACCATAATGAAAATCAAGAAAGATAAATAAATGGTTCATATGTTAGTCTTGGGAAGCAAAACATGTTGGACGTTTCTAAAATTAATAGTTTCAAAAATGTGGTTTTCGACTGATAAAGTATGCATTGTTGTGTAGCAATGCTTTATATTTCAGACACCTTCATAATGATTCAATTGTGTAAAAATATCAGTCTCAATACAGCCGATTTATTACACTCTGGCGTAATTGGTTCCATATGGTTTCCCAGATGGTACACACTGAAGAAATGGTTTTACCACAGACTTTCTACAAGCCTAATATGTTGCAAATGAATAATCAGATGCACATTGTTAACATTGAGTACTGCTTTAAAGAGTTTCCACACTTATTGAAAAACGCATCAATGCCAGCAAGGCTGATATACAAGTTAGGTAGCTCTCATGCCTTCTGCTATTGACTCTTCATTTTAAATGTGTGCAACTCACACTGAAATGCATTTATGCTACAGTGTCACTGTGGCCGAATGACACCTGTCAGGGTGGAATAGCCTGAACTATTTTGATTTTTAATATAAAATTATGCCAGTAAATCTCTCTCTGGAAGTGAGGTCTATAGGATGGTTGGGAGCAATGAAGTACAGGGGTCACAAAATAAGTAGTGGTAGGGGATTCATGTAGAAAAGATAAACATCATGAATGGCCGGTGCACATAATGAGTGAAATGCACACATTCTGGCAATGGGCACATGTTTTAAAAATGTTATAGTTCAGGGTGACGTGTCATCTGTCCGGCTAGTACTATATATATACTATATATATATATATATATATATATATATATATATATATATAAATACTAATTTTCATATAGCATGGCACAGACTGCGAATATGAAATATGCTATGAAATGCTAAAAGGCCATTGTTTCCGCAGCAGGCAGAAAAAAGAGAGATGATATATTTATAGTTCAGTAGGCATTTGCAAAATTACTGAGCAGCTTGGGTGATGTGGGCATGTTTTGAGTGACAATGGTAGCCTTTAAAAATAGCTGAGAGAGAGGGTGTGGGTCAGATGTTCAGAGACAGGCAGTGCAGAGGTTCAGGAACTGGCAGACAGACGTGATGGGCTGAGCTGGTGCTCGGAGATCGTGACCTTCTTTATCAGTGACGAGCCAAGAGAGAGAGGGGCTTTCCACAACCAGCAGTGCAGAACTCTCGCCAGCTTCTAGGTGAATATGGGTTTTTAAGTGAGGAGTTCTGAATGAGTACATGACAGATAGCCAATCAGGGTTAGCGAACATCGCATGTAGTGTTTAATGTTTAAAACAAGCTCTCTTCAATTGTCCATGAAAAAGAAAGTGTTTGGCTGCTGTGATTTATTTTCTCTCTTTATCTCTCTCAAACTGTGTTCCTGCCAATTCCTCCACATGAAAGGACGTTGGTAAGACAATATGCAGGGATCTGTTGCTGGGTGTAACTTTGTAGCGTAAAACATAATTTTCTATGTTTTCTTTTGTACTCACGGTTTACACCACATGTAAGGTTTTATCTGAATAACTCTAAGTACCATTTCATATTTGAAAAATGTATACCTTACATAGATTGAGTCGAGTTTTCTGTGCATGAATGCACTCACTGGGACTGAGGTTGCGAGTTTACAGGGAATAATCAATTTTACTGCAGGTGGTAATTCATTTTACTACAGGTGGTAAAACCTGAAGTGAATGTTTGGTTTTCATAGTAAGTAAGTATAGAAGTGTGTGATGTATGTGTATATAATACGTTGCTCATAATGAAAAATGTTTTGTGATTTGGCTACTAGAGCATAGCTCAGGATCGTAGATAAATTGCTGAGGGAAAACAGTAACACTGTCAAATATAAGTGTAATAAGTCCGGTAAATATTATTTTGGAAGGCCCAGTGATGAAATACAGGCGTTAGGGTATATTCTGAGTGGAGCGTTACCACTCTAAATAGGGAAGACACTAATGCATAACCACAATAAAATATACCGCATTTTACCACAATAACAAAATGTCACAAAATGAGATGTATTCCCTCTAGAAAATATATCCAACAGGTCTGCTTATCAGACCACACACTCATAAGGCTCCATGCTGAAAGGCATAGTGCAAACTTGTAACTCTGCTGAGCCTGTCTAATCACAACGGTCAGCAGCTGCTTTGTAGTTTGGCAAAAAGGCAGTTACACAGTAACATGTGCATTCCAACATACAGCTGATCGAACCCAAAGTCCCAGCAGCAAGTGCCTACCTTTAATTATGCGCAGCCCTGATCTAAAATTAAATAATTGTGTACTCTAAGAATCTGTCACAACTATGTCACTGGAGCATCAATTGGCACCCATCGTGGACTATTTGGGACTCATTCATCTGCCTAATCCTCCCTGGGCAATACCTATTAATATTTTTGTCTTACATTTTTTGAAAGACTTTGGAACTTCGATATTTAATTTCACAAACTACATGTCCCATAATGCACCGTGTGGCAGTTCCCATTTCCTGGCTATTCCCATACAGCCGTCTTAGAGATCAGAAGCCTTAGAGATCAGTGCTGCTTTCACTTTCCCAGGACCAAAGAGGGAGGAGGCCAATTACCTTCAGGTGTGCTGCTCCAGGTGCTGGCAATTAGCCTCCTTGAGCACAGGGCAGGTCAGTATTTAAACAGCTCCATGCAGGAGCACAGCCCTTTGTTGCCTTGATCCTTAGATTACTGCTGTGTTCTGTTGTTTCCAGAACCTGCTCCAGTTCCAGAGCCCTGCGCTCCTTGCCTTGCAGCCCTGCTACTCAGCCTTCACTTACCTGCCTTTTTTATCTGCACCTCTGCGCTTCCTGTATTACAGCCCTGCTCCCCTGCTTGCAGTCCTCTGTTCCCTGTCTACAGCCCCTTGCTCTCTACCACCAATTGTCTTATTCCATGCGCGCAGTTCCTTGGGCTGTGCCCATTGCTCGTGTTACCTGTCTTTAGCTTCCTTGAGTCTTCAGCCCTTGCTATCTGACTTCAGAGCTACAGTTCCCTTGTTATCAGTCTTCAGTCCTGCCCTTGTTATCCCACTTCAGAGCTACAGTTCCCTAGTTATCAGCCTTCAGTCCTGCCAGGGTATTCCCACTTCAGAACTACAGTTTCCTTGTTTTCTCTCTGCAGTCATACCCTTGTTATTCCAGTCCAGAGGTACTGTTCCTTTTAACCAGTCTGCAGATTCCAGTCTCTTAGTTTTCTTGCTTTTGTTCTTTCCTCCGGTTCTTTGTCCTGAACCTTGCTCACTTTGACTTCTTTGTTTACTTGGATATTTCTGTTATAGTTCTTGTCTTCACTTGTGCCTTGTGTATTCCTGTGTTCAGAGTTTGGCTGCTGGATTTCCATTAGGCAATCTCTTCACCTTTCCTTTGTCGGGTTTCATTATTGTGCCTTGTGTCATTGTTAATGGTGTACTGGTTCCTGTTTCAGGAGTCAGTCATTTTTCAGTTCCTGTTGGACCTATACAGGCTTCAGTCTTGTGAGTACTCCTTGTTTGTGCCTTAGGGTCCAGACACAGACACCCACTGCTGTTGCTCCTGTCCACGAGCAGTCAGAGTGGGGAACTGTAATAGTAACCAGCTCAGAAGGCTGGAGTTCCCCTGGTTCTGTGGGAAATTCTTCCCCCATTCTGTGTACACCCCAAGAGGGAACCTAACATGTTTGTTTTACTTGTACTCCGTGCCCCTTTCTGTTCACTGCCTTTGTTGCATATTCTTTCTTGTCTGCAGGACTCCTTGTACTCCTACTTCCTGTGTACTTTTCTCCCTTCGGCTTTGTGGGCATGTCTCTACCCGCAAGCACCTCTCACAGAGTCTGATGGCAGAACAAACTCTAAATATGAGCCATGTCTGGTTTTAACATGGTGGTCTCTGTGTATCCACAATTATGCAGGACAAAATCGATTGGTGTCACATTGCTGTCCGTTTGGTTGGTAGCAACAAATCTCACTGACAAAGCTGTAGGGTATTTTGTGGAGATTTGGGGCCTGACAGTATTTTCTTACCGCCGAAAAATAACTTAGCAACAATCACTCCTTGTATTCAGATTGGGCCATGTACAACAATAATACAGTGGACATGCATTATTTCAGCACACAGACATGCGTATTTGGTATGCGTGGTTGGTATGCGTGGTTGGTATGCGTGGTTGGTGGTATTTTGGTGAGCATAATTCCCTTGTTTTATTTGTGGCCCCAATATCCAGAACCCCTTATTTTTGTTTAGATTTTTCGTGTAATCACTAGAGAGACCTCAGGCTTGAATTTCAGGAACACCACATTTTCATTTTTAGTGTGCAACCATGGGCAATTTCTCTCTGTCTTATCTACGGCAGCGAGCTATCATGTGGTATTTTCACTATCTTATATACGGTAGTGAACTATGTCCCGGGCCTCCCTTTTTGCCGACTCATAGACCTCCGACAAACTACAACACACATAGTTAGTTATAATTGCTCATACTGAATTACAATGTGCACACGGCTGCAGCCAAATTTGATGTTTAGCTACCTTGAAAATGACAATTGCACTGTCTAAACATCTCCCCACATCATCAGCACTGTATTGGTAAATATAAAACACACCACCCGTCTGCTTTCAAATATTTTTGTGTATTATAAAAGTTGCATTTAAACACGATCTCACTCTTTACAGAAATAAATAAAATAGCACAGTAACAGCATTGTCTGTGATACACTGAAAAGAGAGTGGCAGAGACAAGAACTCAATTTGCAACATTAAACATGTGAGTAAAGCACAGGAATCTCCTTTCCTACACTGACTGAATATTCTCGTACACACCCAGCCCCCACACTTCTGTAATTACCTTATCTGTTCAGCATAAGTTTTCTCCAGCTGTTCTCTTTCTGAATTTGGCTCCCTTGAAGATTAACCCCAGTGAAAACAAGCGTCTTTCGTTCTCAAACCGGGGTTATTGCCTGGAATTCTCAGCTTTTGCAGCAGGAATGCTTCAGCCAGGAAACAGGTCCTTCTCCCAGCTCTGCCAAATCTCAATTGTCCTTCCCCTCTCCTCAAGCTCCCCCAGCAAAACTCTAATCACTGCCTCTAGCATGATACTTGCTATGACGCTGCTCCAATCAGAATCAATCATGCCATCTCCTCCCTCACTACACAATGGCTCATTTCTACAGTAACCATTTGTAACCAACTGATTTCCTGTTCCTTCGAGTCCTTTGTTTCCTGTAGTTATGTGGACAGAGCAGCAGAGAAAACACACCACCCGTCTGCTTTCAAATATTTTTGTGTATTATAAAAGTTGCATTTAAACACGATCTCACTCTTTACAGAAATAAATAAAATAGCACAGTAACAGCATTGTCTGTGATACACTGAAAAGAGAGTGGCGGAGACAAGAACTCAATTTGCAACATTAAACATGTGAGTAAAGCACAGGAATCTCCTTTCCTACACTGACTGAATATTCTCGTACACTACAGCCCCCACACTTCTGTAATTACCTTATCTGTTCAGCATAAGTTTTCTCCAGCTGTTCTCTTTCTAAATTTGGCTCCCTTGAAGATTAACCCCAGTGAAAACAAGCGTCTTTCGTTCTCAAACCGGGGTTATTGCCTGGAATTCTCAGCTTTTGCAGCAGGAATGCTTCAGCCAGGAAACAGGTCCTTCTCCCAGCTCTGCCAAATCTCGATTGTCCTCCCCCTCTCCTCAAGCTCCCCCAGCAAAACTCTAATCACTGCCTCTAGCATGATACTTGCTATGACGCTGCTCCAATCAGAATCAATCATGCCATCTCCTCCCTCACTACACAATGGCTCATTTCTACAGTAACCATTTGTAACCAACTGATTTCCTGTTCCTTCGAGCCCTTTGCTTCCTGTAGTTATGTGGACAGAGCAGCAGAGAAAAAGAAAAAAAAATGAATGTGCGTTTAAAAGTTTACTTTCAGAGTAGGCCTAATTCTGCAGTGGAGACACATTTTTATTAGTGGGTTATGTTAAATGCAGTTTTATTATTCAGGTTAGTTATTATTAAGGTTAGTTATTAATTTTCAAATGTGTCTCTTGCACCATAGGCATTTCAGGTGAAAAATAGTGTGCATATTTGAATGTGCACGTGTGCTTTTAACTGTAAAAATAGATTTGCATCTTATATGTTAAAATCGTTTTTGACTGAATAGCCTGTCTTTACTTATATGTCCATGTTAATCTGGCAACACATATAGCAATGCACCACACCCATGTGGTGGTGCTGCATCAAAAAAAAAATTGCTACCTGTACAGTAGTGCTGTACTCTGTGCTGTAACAAGCCAAATATCCTTACATACCCTCCTTTTGTTTTTAGAACTTGGCTACGATCCAAGCCAATTCCTAAAAACAACTTGTTCTTTTTTTTCTTTTAAAATGCATGTGTATTGGGATATCTTTCTCTTCCTGACGTAGGTAGTAAAATCAGTAACATTTTCATTTTTACTGATAGCACAATCAACCATCCACCCATGATTAGCACCAGGACAGCCAAACCCACTATTGAGCGTTCCCCCCAGGTTCCCCAATTAAATCTTTCCACTTCTATTATCCCCAGATTACTAATTGTAATATTGTTTTTTCTCAAATTCATTTTTATAACATGTCTTTCTTTGTGATTCAATAAATATTCCACATCCGGATCTATTGGAAAAGTATCCCTTTGAAAAAAATCGATATTTTCCACTTGGCTTTCCCAAACATCATTTGTTACATGAAACAATGTTAACCCCCCAATTGACACAATTGTATCCTTTGGAACCTGTAAATAAAAAACATTATATTTCACCTGTTTAACCACGTATGTTCCATGGTTTAAATGTACTACGGTCATGTTCTTTAAACAGGTGCTGACCAACCATATACCTCTGACCATCTTAGCCTGTGCCATTTCTTCACTCCCCATATTGTTAATAATCACTTCACATCCTTCTGATATACTTGGGTCAGATTTCAAACCACAAATAGCATCTGTGGCATCAGGAACAAACGGTTTACCTGGACACATATCATTTTGTTCTTTAAATTTTACACATGTTTCCAGGTTTGGTATTAAATAAACTTCAGGTTCCCATGACTGAAATGCCACCACTTCTGGACTCTTAATCTTAATAAATTTGTCCTCTTGCCAAAATTCCACGTTGTGTACCCACTTCGTTTGATAAATAAGTTCAGGGGCTACATATGGGATGCATAGCAAAAATCCGATCTCTAGTCTTTCCAAGTCCATATATAACGGCATTGCATTACCCATTTCGAATGCAATTTTTACCTGTATTATATCAATTTCCCTCCTGGTCAATCTTTCTATCATTTGACGAATAATATCCTGCGAAACAAAATACAAGGGGATATGTCCTTGAATCAATTGTGAAACTGCAGTTTGAACTTCTCTCATATAATTCGTTAATAGTCTATCAACAGGACTCATTATGTTCAATATTTCATTTAAAGTTCTGTCATGCTTAAGTATTATTTTAGTCGCCCGTTGCATTACATCCGCTTGTTCATTTAGAATGATTGCAGTTTCATTTATGAATCTTACTTGTTCATCCAGTCCCCCTCTAATTCCATCTAATGTTTTTTGTATTATTTCTAGGTCAATACTCAGTTGTTGCGCTTTAGTACTCAGTGTTCCTACCGAAATAGAATTGGCTGTTGATATTGTGGTACCTATTATGGCTCCAACTATAGACATTACCAATGATATCGCGAGCACCACCGCACCTCTCTTTCCTCTCCTCTTCTTAATGTCTGCTGAATTCACAAATGTTTTTTCCAATTGCATTAATATATCTCTTATTTACTGCTTAGTGTCCTCTTTTCTTATTTCCAGCCACTCTTTAGTCTGTTCAATCTTAATTCCGGTATTGTTCAAGTGTTTTTCAATCAAAATCTCAGGATTCAATGGTATGCATATATTTTGGAAAATCATCCTTCTATCACTCATGATGAATCCTGGTGCCTCTTCCACCGCGATACCAGATGCTGGTCCAGGTTCAATGACAACCTGTGCTTCTGAATTCTTGAAGATCCCTCCAAATATCATCATCATTAACCATATCATCGGTATCATCTTCAATGCTGATCGCTTTGCAGCCTTGGTCTTCACCCCTCTTTGGGGCTTTCCCGGAATCCGTCCACGTGGGCTCCAGGACTCCATCGTCTCCTGTGGGCTCTGATCCCGGAACCTCCGACCAAATAATGTTAATTTTCTAAATCAAATAGAAAATAAACAAATTAAGTACATAGCACAATACTAACTTCACCCTTTTGCCAAAAATAAAACATGCTTGGTAAAAATATTTGTTTTTTTTTTTTTTTTCTGAAATTAAACACAAGTTAAAAAGAAAACAAGCACATATAAAACAGCATTCAATATTTAATACATTTTCTCTCTGCACACCAACCATGAGCTTCCATTATATATATTTATTTATTTATTTATTTATTTTATATTATATATTTTTACATATATTACAGTGTTTATGTGCCATTATAACAATCAACTTTTTAACTTCTTTGTCTCTGCCTCCTGATTGTACCCATTTATTTTCTCTTTTTGTGTTCAAGGGACTTTATCTGTTTCTACATGCTCAAGCTGCCTGATCTCATGTCTGGGATGGCATGGTTTGATTTGATTTACATGGACAAACTGCTCTATTGCTGTTTCACCTTCATTTTTCAAAATTTTATAAACTACAGGAGAGACCTTATCTATAATTCAAAATGGCCCCTGGCAGGCTGCTAGAAATTTAGAATTTTTCTGTTTACTTTTTCCAAAATGAAACTTGTACACCTGATCCCCTACACTGTATTCCTTTACTGATCTCTTTTTGTCATAATAAGACTTTGCACTGTCAGCAGCTCTTTCCAGATTTCTCTGCACAAAAGCAAATGCATGTTGCAAATGCCTCCTCAGTTCATCAATATATTCATGAACTGTGGATGCACTCACAAGTGTCTGCTCATGTGTTCTGTATAGTAGGTGTTGTGGTAACACCATTTTCCTACCTGTCAAGACCTCATGGGGGCTAACACCTGTTGCTTTGGCACGAGTTGATCTGATTGCCATCAAAACCAACGGTAAATGTAAATCCCAGCTGGAACCTGCTTCTGCCACAAATTTCTTTAAAATATCCACAACAGACCTATTGCTTCTTTCAACTGTACCTGAAGACGCTGCCCGATATGCGATATGTAGTTTCCTTTTCACACCTAGTATTTGCCATATCTTACTCATTAGAGTACTTGTGAAATTACTTCCTCTGTCTGACTCAATTCTTTGTGGCAACCCAAACCTTGAGAACACATGGTTCACCAGCAATGTGGCTGCTGTTTGCGCACTACAATCTGGTGCAGGAATGCATTCAATCCACTTCGACATCAAACATACCACACTCAAAATATAATGGTTTCCCCTGCTCGACCTTTTTAAAGGACCTACATAGTCTATTTGCAAATCTGACCATGGGAGAGTTAGGCCTCTTTTCATCAATGGTGCTCTATGCATTGGTGAAGCAGGTTTAAATTGGGCGCATACTAGACATCCTCTAGTATATAATTCCACATCTTGGGACATATGTGGCCAGTAAGCATAATATTTTAGTATTTCTAATGTTTTTTGTGAACCTCTATGGCCTGCAGTTATGGCATCATGTGCATGGTGTAGCATTAGCCCTCTGAATGAAAGGGGTACTACCCACTGTATTTGTCCTGTTATGGACTCTCTAATCATGAGTCCATCCTGTAATCTAATTCGTGTTTTGTTCTTTAATAGCACCCTCAACTCTTCTTTTCCCATACAATCATTTTCTGTTAAAGGATTTTGTTCGGGATCTATCAAATGATTATAATAGATTCCGAAAATTCGATCATTCTTTTGTGCCTCAATCAAATCTTGGTCTGGCGTGTCATGACTCCACTGCACCACCGATTGATCTACCTCCTTTGGTGCTTTAGAACGTGTCACTGCATCGATTTGTATTTCACCCATTAAATAATCAATAGGTAGCAATTCTCCCATCACAGCCCCAATCTTAGCCAGGTGGTCTGCCTTATCATTTCCCTCCTTATCCTCTCCTGGTGATTTTAAATGCCCACAAATTTTTCTCCAGTATATTGTTAAATTATTCTCTGACACCAATTTGTCTATGGCTTGTATCATTTTTCCATGTTTAAGTGGCTTTTTGTTGTATGTAACCATGCCTCTTGCTTTCCAACCAGGTAAATACTCCACAAAGCTATTCCGTGCATAGTCAGAATCAGTCACCAGGACAATTTCACTGAACTTTTTATCAACTGCAGTAGCAATTGCTTTATAAATGGCTGCCAATTCCGCCACCTGACTGCTCCTATCTCCAATCCTCATCCCTATACTGGGGGCGCCTTCACATTTCAACCAGACATTTCCTATTCCTGCCACTAACTGTTTATTACTGTCATTTTCAATGTGAAAAGCACAACCATCCACATATACAGTTGGCAAATCCTTGCATGTTTTTTCATCAAAAGCTTTGTGTGGTGATTGTTCAAATTCCTGCAAACTAGTTTCCACTTCCATTTCATTTGGTATTTGTTCAGCTGCACAGTCATGTAAGTCAGCTAACCCTTGAGCAATTGGGTAATGACAGCGTCCATGAAGTGATTCTGGATTGCGCTAGATTACCTGATCTAATTCTTTTACTCTCTAAAAATTGCAAAGGTTGATGATTTGTTTCAATAATCACCTTTTCTCCCTGAACAATGGGGCGGAAATGTTGTAGTGCCCACACAGTGGTTAATAGGGCCTTTTCACATTCATTAAATTTCATTTCAACTTGGGAAAATGCCTTGCTTGCATATGCAATGGTTTTGTGATTCAAATTGTGTTTTTGTGATAACACTGCTGACATACAATGTTCAGAAAAACCTATTTCTATAAAGAAATCCATGTCCTTTATGGGGTATGCTAAACATGGTGCCTTTACAAGACATTCCTTTAATTTAGCCACTGCATCAGACTGCTCTTTTTCCCATTTCCAGGGAGTATTCAGTTTAAGCAGTTTAGTCAATGGTTGAGCGATTTCTGCATAATTTTCAATGAACTTTCTGTTATAGCCTGTCTGTTATAGCCTGTCATCCCTAATAAACTTTTTACATCTTTCACATTTTTAGGATCTTTTAATCTTTGTATGGCCTCTATTTTCTTCTTTTGTGGATTTAGCCCATGTTCAGTCACTTCATGCCCTAGAAAGTTCACGTTTTTCTTGCACCATTGTGCTTTTTGCAAAGATACGTTGACGCCTGCTTTCTGCAATTGGCCAAGTACATGTCTTATTTCATCAAAATGGCTTTTCAGGCTTTCATTTTTTATCAGGACATCGTCCACATAAACTATTGTTTCTCTTTCCGCTGCATCCGGCATGGCCTTTCTCAAAAATATGCCAAATTCACTCCCACTATTGATGTACCCGAACGGAGCTCTAAGCCAGGCATATTGAGTCCTGTCAAATGTAAAGGAAAATAAATGTTGTATCTCCTCTGCCAATGGCACGCACCAATATCCAGAGGTGAGATCTAATGTGGTAAATACATTTGAACCATGTACCTGAGCTAGGCCCTGATCAATGAATGGCAGTGGCCATCTAGATACTGGTACTCTTTTATTTAACTCTCTCAAGTCTGCACATAGCCGCCATTGACCATTTGGCTTTAACACATCTAAAATAGGTGTATTGGATGTGCTATGAATGGGCCTGATGATTCCCCGCGATTCCAAATTTTTAATAATCTCTGCCAATGATTCTAAACATGCCAGCGGTAGTCTATACTGGCGTACAAACACTGGATTTCTGCTACACCCTTCTGGTAGTGTGGCCACATGTAAATCAGTTAAACCACAATCATAAGCATCTTTTGCAAATACATCCTTAAACTCCATAAATATCTCCCTCAGATTGTCCCTATCCTCATTGCTTTCACACGCATCCGCTAAGGAGATCTGCTCTTCTACCATTTTGGAAAATTCTGGAAAATCTTCTGGTAAGGGAATCTCGGCGCTTTCCTCTAACTGTGTGGCTGTGTCTTTTTGTAAAGCTGCCACTTTTAAATATTTTGGCATATCAGCTTCCACTTCAATGGGCTGATTTTCTGTTTCATTTTCATTTAAATTAAATATTATGCAATCCTCTTGATGGCAGCACACTGTCTCATTTGAATCATAAGGGTATACAGAATGAATTTTAAATATTCCTTTGGGCTGAAAGTCCAGGTGTTCTGGCAACTCACCCTTGGCATCTACATACTTTTCAGGAATATTTCCAATCACCATGTTATTTAAATCTGCCGTATAATGTGATTTTTGTATGGCCATTCCTAATGGGGAATTTTCCTCTAAATGAATATCCTGACAACCTTTATTATTTACCATAATTTTTACAGATCCTTCACCAATGTCTACCAATGGAATGTATTCATAATACAGGCCTTGCTGTTTTATAGATTCATTCAGGCATACAAATGCATCAGAGCCTTTCATCTGCTGTCCATTTTTGCATTTCAATGTTATTGCAAACTGTTTTGTAAATGCAGGAATAATAGTATCTTTCCTCATTTGTAATTCGATTGCATAAGGAACCAGTTGTGCACAATGATAAGCCCTTCTTTTGTCTTCAAATTCAGGTGCCGGACCACCTAGGCGTGACCATATTTTTTGATTAAGGAAATCTAACACCATACACATTCTGTGCATGATGTCATTGCCCATGTAAAATTCATTTTGTGCTCCATTCACTATCCATACATTATGGTAAATTGTTTTCTGCCCAATGCTAATTTTAAGCATGCATCTGCCTACAATTCAGTTTTCAAAGTCTGGACTGTCCAACCCAGAAACATATTGGTTTTTAATCCTAAATCTCGGGATTTCTTCCCTCTCCATTATTTTTTGCAATAATTTCTCATTAATGAAACTCCTTTCATGTCCAAGCGCTAAAGTGGCTTTTATTGTTTTAAAATAGTCATTTATACCAACATGAACCCATGGTTGCTCATCTTCCATGTGTATTTCTGCCAGAGTGGTAATGTGTTTTTCTGAATCTGTTTTAGGAGCAATATTCTGTTTGCATGTTTTCTCTTTTAAATAAAAACGTAATGTGTGCTCATCTATGGCAGTCTGCCAATTTTTCCTTGGGTCCAAGTATATTTGTACAGGTAGTTTTTCATTGTCGCTCTGCATTTTGTCTTGACACATAAATATAACAGTGACACTAGGTATGCAGCTATTCTGGAGATATACCTCCACAGCATCATTTGTTTTGGCAACGGTGTGACATTCATTTATATTGCTGTTTTGTGATTTTTGTTTCTTAGGCCTCAATGGTTTTTTGGTTAAGGACCACAGCACTCCATTCACCCCATCTATGAGAGGAGACAATCTTTTCAGGCAATCTGTCCCCATCAGAAATGGAATTTCACAAATAGATGTGATCAATACCTCTTGTTTCATTCTGTGCTTTCCTATTTTTATGTCAACCTCAGTTACACCTATGATGGGCACCTCCTCCCCATTAAAGTTATGCACTGGGCCTTGATTTTCCTTCACTGTGATCTGACTCTGTGGGGGTCTCCCTTCATTGATACTCTTTACCAGCTCCTTGGACATAATTGTGGCCTGTGCGCCAGTGTCAATCATAGCAAAGGTGTGGCATTTTTCTTCTACAGTGATGGGTGCATAATATCTGTCCTCAACTTCCTCTAATACACATAAGAAATGTGAATTCTTACTGATTTCAGGGCTCACCTTTCTCAGGTCTTTTTCACTTTTGGCTAAACACATTGGTAAATGGAAAGACATTTTTCTCTCCTTTTTACCCATTTCTGCGCGAGAGACTTTATTCATTTCTCCATGATCAGAGGTTTTTTGGAGTGTGGCCACTGTTCGCCCATCCATCTGGGTAACATCAGAGACCACATTACAACCTTCCAACTGAACATGTGTAACAACATCATTCAGCAATTTGTCATTTTTTAATTCTGTGCATTTGTGATCATTTAGTGTGATACCAGCCCTTTCAGCCTCTTCAAAAATATGTGGCTCAAAGAATTCTTCAGGTGATTGACTTGTACCCTCCTTTTGAGTATTTCCTTTTTCTGTCTGTGTTTGGTCATTGTTTTGCTTGCCCAGGGAGGGAGCTATAGCATCCCACTTACTCCCTGTTCACTGGTATTCCCCATGCATGAGTCATTTTTCTTAAATCTGTCCCTTTGTTCTTTTGGAATTCCTAATGTTTCTTTTTCATTTGTACAAATCTTTACTGTTTTATTTAGCTCTAGGTTAAACCGTACCTCTTTTTTAGAAGTACTTGCACTTTCTGTCACAAGTTCATTTACTGGCACTTTCACATTTAATCCATTAGGCATCTCAGAGTCGTTATGCAAAATTATATCAGAGCAATCTGTCATTTTGGCACTGCATTTATCATGAGTACTTAGTCACTTTTCGGAAGCCCCCCGGTCATTGCTGTGGCCATCAGCCCCCTCTTTGGAAGGTTGTTTTTGCGCTGTACAGAGCTTTCCTATTTGCTCAGCTAACATTTTCACTTGGGCCTCAAGGCACTGGAACCTTTCCATCTCTCTAGGATCCTCTTTCTGTGGCCTAGGTCGATATTGGTTGTTTTCCCCCTGATTGGATCTATTCTGATACCTCTCAGGTGATTGATGTCGGTTGGGATGGTTTCTGAACTCTTGATTCATTTGTGGAGGGGAGCGGGTTGCACCCATCCTTTGATTATAGTCCCCTGGTGGGGAATCATTGTACTGGCGTGGATTGTAGTTCACGTTTTGCCTCATGTCCTGTCTCTCAGATTGTGGGTACTGGCCCCTAGGTTGATTTCCATTATCAGTAAATCGATCCACATATCGGGGCCTATCCTGATTACCATATATCATGGTGTTGGGATCAAATCTGCTCTGTGTCCCCAATGACTGGTAGGGACCATCATTTCTTTGATCTTGATTTTGTCTCTGGTTATTGTTCATACCTGCCATATCAGGCCGATATCCTACCCGGGGTCTGTCCCCTAAATACCTAGGGCTGATGTAGCTCTCTCTATTACTAGGATCATGTGATTGGAACATTCGTACAGGAAATGGCGATCTTTGTTGATTACCCCTTTGTTCAGGTGTCACATTATTTTTACCTTGGCTTTGAGCAGACTCAAGGGACATTTTGGCTGACCTGATTTCCATTACTGTGGGTGAGGGTTCTTTAGATTTAGGTCTAGTATCTTTCATTTTATCACTTTCTCTACCCTGACAATAGAGTACCTCATATAGTTTTGTGTTTTGATGTACAATCCATTCAAGGGACTTGTCACGGTCAAATTCGCGGACCAATTGGGATATGATGTCTTTCTGTAGCCCATAGAAGTATGCAGTTTTAAACTCATTGGAATTTGAGTCAAAAGATACCTCAAAGCGAGAAAATGCTCTTTTTAAGTCTTGTAAAAATTGGCGAGGGGATGTATTAGGTCCAGCAGTAATTGTGTAAGCGACTTTCTTTGCCTCCTGCAATGACTGAAAAGGAGAAAAATGACGCCTAATTTCTTTTTCAAACTCCAACCAGGTCATATTCTGCTGTTCATTTAATCCCCTTATGATGCTGCCCGTCGGGGCATCTAAAGTTAAATGAAAATATTGTCTGTACTGTTCCTTAGGTATCTGGAGTGCTTTAAAAATGTCATGCACCGCTTCTAAGTGATCCTCAATGCAGCATTCACCTCCCTTTTTAAATGGTTTGATCAGGGCTTTAATGGATTTCATTATTTTTATGGGGCTACTTGTTGCAATGCATGGAATTGCACTATTTTGTGATTCAATCCTGTTTTCAGGTGTATGAGATTGGTGGCTGCCCCCAATGGGAGTATCAAATCCCCCAAGGGCGCTGCAACCAAGTTCAGTCACCGGCCCAGTCACTGGAGCACTAGCTCTTTGGGCAGAGCTAGAATTCACCTCCACTCCATTGAATGTGGTACCCTGCCACCTCTCCTGGGACCTGGGAATGCACATTTGCTGTTCTAAGTCCTTACACTTTTTAAGGAGTCTGTTTGCTTCATTTTTCAAATAGTTGTTTTCATCACTCATCTTATTAATCACCTCCTGCATGTCGCACATTTGCATTTGGCATTCATTGAACTCTTTATTTCTCTTGTCTCTTTCTTGAATCATTTTAATCATTTCTTGTTCTGCACTCTGGAGATCACATTCTTTTGCACAATGTTCTTTTTGTAAAATCTGCATTTCTGAAACAACCTCATCTTTATCTTGTCTAATGTGGTCCACTAAGGCTTTTAAGTGTACCAATTCTTGCTCACTATCCTCAAATTGTTTCTTGCTTTTGGATAACTGAGCATCAAAGTCTCTGCATTTTAATTGCATGTCTTTTTGGCATACATCCAATTCTGCTCTTAACATTTCCTGATTTTCACTTGCCCCATCTAATTCAGTCCTTAACCTGTTAATTAGCTGAGTATCATTCTCCTGCATTCGCAGGGACTTATTCAAAATAAACCATATTTTGCCGCATAGCCGTATTAAACAGTCTTTCTCTGCACTTTTATCGGCTGCATTCAATAATCTTGTAAGGCAGACCTGAATTATGCTGCCTTCTGCAAAAATATTGTCTAGTTTTTCTTTCTGCACCTCACCCTGAATGCGTTCACGCCATTCTAATGTGCTGTTCGACGACCAAGTCCCATGTGCAAACAACTTTGCCTCTAAATATTGCACTAGGTCTGAGAATGTGGTTTCCCTTTGTGACATTCTGAAATTCGTTTTTAGTGGCACACTGCTATTATAAAATGGGTTCCCTTTAATGTGCAAATGGCAGTGTGAGACACGCTTGCCATGCCCAGTAGGTACTCTATGATCACTTTCCCGGCCAACGCACCATAAATATGTAGGGTATTTTGTGGAGATTTGGGGCCTGACGGTATTTTCTTACCGCCGAAAAATAACTTAGCAACAATCACTCCTTGTATTCAGATTGGGCCATGTACAACAATAATACAGTGGACATGCATTATTTCAGCACACAGACATGCGTATTTGGTATGCGTGGTTGGTATGCGTGGTTGGTGGTTTTTTGGTGAGCATAATTCCCTTGTTTTATTTGTGGCCCCAATATCTAGAACCCCTTATTTTTGTTTAGATTTTTCGTGTAATCACTAGAGAGACCTCAGGCTTGCATTTCAGGAACACCACATTTTCATTTTTAGTGTGCCACCATGGGCAATTTCTCTCTGTCTTATCTACGGCAGCGAGCTATCATGTGGTATTTTCACTATCTTATATACGGTAGTGAACTATGTCCCGGGCCTCCCTTTTTGCCGACTCATAGACCTCCGACAAACTACAACACACACAGTTAGTTATAATTGCTCATACTGAATTACATTGTGCACACGGCTGCAGCCAAATTTGATGTTTAGCTACCTTGAAAATGACAATTGCACTGTCTAAACATCTCCCCACATCATCAGCACTGTATTGGTAAATATAAAACACACCACCCGTCTGCTTTCAAATATTTTTGTGTATTATAAAAGTTGCATTTAAACACGATCTCACTCTTTACAGAAATAAATAAAATAGCACAGTAACAGCATTGTCTGTGATACACTGAAAAGAGAGTGGCGGAGACAAGAACTCAATTTGCAACATTAAACATGTGAGTAAAGCACAGGAATCTCCTTTCCTACACTGACTGAATATTCTCGTACACACTCAGCCCCACACTTCTGTAATTACCTTATCTGTTCAGCATGAGTTTTCTCCAGCTGTTCTCTTTCTGAATTTGCTCCCTTGAAGATTAACCCCAGTGAAAACAAGCGTCTTTCGTTCTCAAACCGGGGTTATTGCCTGGAATTCTCAGCTTTTGCAGCAGGAATGCTTCAGCCAGGAAACAGGTCCTTCTCCCAGCTCTGCCAAATCTCGATTGTCCTCCCCCTCTCCTCAAGCTCCCCCAGCAAAACTCTAATCACTGCCTCTAGCATGATACTTGCTATGACGCTGCTCCAATCAGAATCAATCATGCCATCTCCTCCCTCACTACACAATGGCTCATTTCTACAGTAACCATTTGTAACCAACTGATTTCCTGTTCCTTCGGGCTCTTTGCTTCCTGTAGTTATGTGGACAGAGCAGCAGAGAAAAAGAAAAAAAAATGAATGTGCATTTAAAAGTTCACTTTCAGAGTAGGCCTAATTCTGCAGTGGAGACACATTTTTATTAGTGGGTTATGTTAAATGCAGTTTTATTAGTCAGGTTAGCTATTAATAAGGTTAGTTATTAATTTTCAAATGTGTCTCTTGCACCATAGGCATTTCAGGTGAAAAATAGTGTGCATTTTTGAATGTGCATGTGTGCTTTTAACTGTAATAATAGATTTGCATCTTATATGTTAAAATCGTTTTTGACTGAATAGCCTGTCTTTACTTATATGTCCATGTTAATCTGGCAACACATATAGCAATGCACCACACCCATGTGGTGGTGCTGCATCAAAAAAAAAATGTGCTACCTGTACAGTAGTGCTGTACTCTGTGCTGTAACACGCCAAATATCCTTACAGAGCCTTACGTGTATAATATTTTAGGACCAGATGTCACCAAACCAATTACTTGGGTACAACCTAGGGGACCCCCTCTTTTGATCTCTCTGAGAAGGCTTGTCACCTTCATCAGAGACTAGGAAATCTCTCTGAGGGGTTTACATGGGAAACACTGCTCTAAAGGCAAGCTTTGTCAGGACAATAGAGAGCTCACACCAGGGTGGCATTTAGCAGACGTTTTGATGTGGGCAGACAGGAGACAGTCGGCATCAGAGTAGCCATTTTGAGCGCACTGGTTCGTAGGAGGTTCCTTCCAGCTTGGATTCTCCCAGGGCTCTCACACGGTGGCCCTCACCACTTTTGTTCAGACAAAGCACTCTAGGTATGACATCACCAAGTACATGACTCTGAACCAGTTGCCAGGATTTGACACTGTACTGAAGGCTGGAAGGGAACCAATCCACTGTAGCAGAGTTCTGATTTAAGGGAGTGAGATTGTCCCCTCTGTTGAATCATATTTGGACTACTGAAGAAGAAGGTTTACATCTTCACCTTTGTTGGTGATACAGTCTGCTCCGAAGTCCTCTTCCATGGATATGAAGATAAAGACTGTAGAAAAGGAGAAACACCCTTCTCTTACTTATCTCAGAGGAACATTTGGGGTGCCCTACATGCTGGACAAGGCCTACTGCAAGCTTAGACTACTTGTAACTAGGAACCTGCTCTTTAGAGGTGAAAGACTACAAGTGTGCACTGGAAGCCTTTGTGACTATGATTAGCAAAACAATGATCCTCCTTGCCACTGGAGATGCAGGATTGGGTCTTCCGTCAACCAGAGGTCAATAACAATCTATCAGACCAGTTTCAGCAATTAGATCCATCTTTGAGCTGGTTAAACTCCTTCAAGAGACTTTTCACGAAGCTGCAACTACTAGAGATGCCTTCGACACTGCCGTACAATTCGCTGTTGTTTACTCAACCCATCACCTGCCAATGCATGACTGTTGCCTGATCAGATCTCCACGGAGCAACCGAATTGCATTGTTGGTCCTCTGAGCTGACATCGACCGATTCACGACTCTGACTCAACCTTTAATTGCCTATTCTTCCCTCCTTTTGAGTCCATCACAGCTACAGTAGTGTACTGCACAGCTGGAGAATCTCAGGCCATCTCAGCTGTCTTAATCCCCACACATATATTATAGGGTACCTGGTTCAAATCCTGATCTCCCAGGCTCCACATACATAATGCACATACAAAACTGACCAGCACCGTTACATTAGACAGACTATCAAGTTCATTACACTAGAAATCCTCAGTGCACAATATTTGGAAAATACATTCAATCTTGTATTCAAAAATATATTTTTAAATGATCAATACAGTTAAAACATTATTGCTACATACAGACAAAGATGCACAAACTCAAAATAAATACACACTCATCTCACATCTAATGACAATACACCACACAATTATATTTGTATTTACAGGAACAACAGCACATACATGCAACTGGTTGAATATATGGGAGCCATTACTTTCTCCAATTGACCCCTCCCACATAATTTCAGTGATCTATACCCATTATTTTTTATTACATGCAAAGATTAGTCAAACATCAACGTTATTCTCACAGAACGCTCCATATGCAAACGGCCTTCATCAACCCGACACAATTATTTATAGAGCGCCTTGGTGTAAAGCGCTCTATAAATAAATAAATAAATAAAACAATTAATTGGGAACAAACAACTCAAAACCCACTGTAATGCACCCAAAAGCCTGTCTCAGCACTGCTGAGGCCCAGGATCAAGTCTAAAATATATTTGAAGTGATCGTCTCTCCATAGCCTTCCTTAAAGGGCCTTAATGACCATAAAGACAGCACTTTATACCTTTTTAAAGGGCATCATAAGCAAAAATGACTTTGCTGGTGGAATTATTTGCCTGTGCCCTCTTCTCTTCAGACTCATAGTGACCGTTTTCGTTACAAAGTCTGCATATTCTGTATCTTATTTTACTGGGGCAGGTTATGATGTTTTTGATTAGTGTGTCAGTATGTTTTCTTTAATTAATATATCTAATTTTTATAGAAGCTCATTTGGACAGGATTTTATTTGGTTTCAAAGTACTATTGGTGTTTGGTCGGCTTCTATGTTAGATCACACGCTTCCTGAAGTTTATTGACGGTCCTCAGCTCAACTTTCCACAAGAGGTGAAGGAGGTATACAAGTCGGGCTGTGCCTGTTTCACCTTTTATGATTGAGGTCACTGCCGGTTTATGAGTAGTGTGTGGCTAAGTATGAGATGTATCCATTACTCATCCCGGTATTCGTGAAGAGCACTTGTCATTTCGACACAGCCGCTAATTCCCACTTTCATTTCAATGTCATCTGAGCAAAGAGTAACATCACCTGTTTAACATTTTGGAGTCCACCAAGATTGTAAGAATGTCACTGACATACCTGAGGTTCGTTCCAATGGGTACAAAGTTGATATATGTGATGAAGGTAAAGGCCTTATCATGAATTATTCATATAATCACCGGTACTAACCCATTAAACAGCCTACATTCCATTCTCTAAATATTTTGCTGCACTTCATTATGAATGTCTTATTGCATGTTACTGCTATTTGGCATAAGTAGAACTAAGTACTGCTCTTAGTCTCATAGCACCGTGTACTGTACTTGTGTGCAGCGCTGCATTGTTTTTATTTCCAATACACTGTAGTCTAACCTTGAATGTTACACTCTGCACGGGGAAACTCATTTGAATCTCAATACAATGATTTAGCTGCTATAGGTTTCCACTTGGGAGAACTACATTTTCCCTATGCGCGAAAACCCAATCTTAGAAAGTGGTGATGTTCCACCTATGAAAATAACATAGCCAAATTAGCTGCTGAAATGTACTGTCTTTAATAGTACGTTAGTCGTTCAGTTCATAATTGATGATGGAGGCCGTTCGTATTAGCTGCAATTCCCTGAGTCGCTGAGTTTTTTTTTCTGGATGAAATGTGACTTAAGCTTATAGAAAAGTGTAGCATCTGTGCTTAGAAGTTATTGTCAATCATCCTTCTGTACACCCTATTGATTACAAAGCTTACGAATTTCCGCCAAGCGTATGCTTCAGTGGAGCATCCGTCACTTTGCAGAATTTCTGACGCCAATTGATACCAAAATCACTAGAATTTTTAATGAAAACCTAAATATTGAATTAGAAAATAAATCACACAAATGCAAAAACAATCATTCACCAATAACAAATAAATGCCCAATCGTCCATCCAAGATAAAGGGGGGGCATTGACTGCTTGATTGTCTTAAAATCGGTTTCTACATTACATATGTAAGTGAATCCTTTCAATGCTTGTATGTTCGCATTGCAAATACATGGAACCATGTTCTGCAATGTGGACATGATAACAACTTCAACATCAGCCAATGCAGCCCAATCACACATTACATGTCCACAGGTGCTCTGCAACTACCAGAGCCAGGTAGCAACAATCACATCTGACTGTGCACACCTACAGTCAACAGATGAACCATTACCTCTGCAACACATAAAAGGAGGACCCACACAGACACAGCAGTTGCTCCCACACAAACACAGCAGTTGCCCCAGAAACAGATTTTGCCCTAGCTCTTACAAGATCAGGAGCAGGATGCAGTGTCAGCAGCAACTGCCCTCTGCAGACAAGACAACCCAGAGAGTGTATTACACCATAGGGTTTCTCTCCTTGGCATATCAGACTAGGCAGTCTTGCAGAGGTATGACTTCCAATATGTCATACTAGACATTCTGCAGCAGTAAGAGCCAGCCCTGGAGCCCACCAGACACTGCTCATGCAGTATCTGGGCACATGCAGATCTGCTGGTTCGCATGCATGCATTTGCTACTGGGTTTTCCAGGGAACAGAGGTATGAGAACTGATATTTCAGAGGCCAGGCTGAAGTGTTTTGTCTGCTAGGCTGTGAGATGCATTACAGTATGGAACCATCACCATGTCCCAATCTGTGGAGGAAAGGCAGAAAGTGGTTTGGGAGTTCCATGCCATGCACAGATTTCCCTTTGTGCTGGGTGCAGTGGCCTACACACACATTACCACCTTTCCACTACAAGCAGTCGAGAATGTGCATTTCATCTTCCACCACGTTTAGCTCATATGCAATTCCATGGGTGGCATCACTAATGTGTGTGCCAATTTGCCTAGGTCAACATAAGACATTTACATCTTCTGGTGGTCAAGAGTGTGTGCCCAGTTGTAGACGTGTGTTTATAGTGACATGCGGTTGATTGGCGAGTACAAACATATGTTTCCATATCAAAGCACTGGAATTGTACAACCATATTGGAATTATGATTAGTCATCAGTGAAATGGGCATAAACCTTCAAGGCCACATCACCCTTATGGTCCTGGAACAAACAGAGCGCTACCAATTTCTAAGGTGAAGCTGACTGTGTGACACTTATTACAATAGGATTAGGCCAGTTTGTGCCCCGTTGTTTCAGGTAACTCCGTCCATACCTCGTGATCACTCCCTAACACCATACCCCCATACCAATGCAGAGATAAAACCCAGCACACAGAGACCTAGAAACATCATTGAGCAGACCTTTGGTACCTTGAAGTCCTACTTCAGATGACTTGACCAATCTGTGGGGACAGAGTGGAACTCCTGTGCATGTCAAAATAAGTGTGCCACATATTCCTAGCCTGTTATGTGCTGCATACAATTGCCAAATGCCACTTTCCATATCCTTGATCTGGGGTCCGCACCACTGGTCTGAACATGTGGACAATGCCATGAGAGTGAGATAGTGTCTGTTGTAAGAGTGCCGCATTCCACATGCTGAGATATCCCTGTACACATATTTTTTGACTCACAAACACATAAAAAGGAAACAACAAATTAGACTCTAGGTGATAAAACATCCGGTGCAATGAAAATACTTCTCACTCCTGTGATCATCAAACAATGCTGAATATGTTTGCATTTGTGTTTATGTGTGTGTGTGCATGTGCAAGTATATCCTTAGCAGTCTCCCCATCACCAAGCACAGGCAGGTACATTGTGTGTCACTACATAGAGCACGCCTTACAAAATACAACGGGGACTACAACAAGAATAAGAAAGATGTGATTGATCAAGTGGAGGAGAGCAGTTCCATTGGCCAAGGTAAGGGCCTTCTCAACTCGCGCAAATGCCTGCCACTGGCTAATACATTGGATGGGGCTTCCATACACTATTGATATGGGGTGGTTTCTTGTCCGTTTCTGACTATTATAAAATTACATGGAAACTATGTTTCCTCTCAGCTTCTTGACACTTTTCTTGGGCCCATCATCTTGTAATCATCTAATTCCAGTGGCGTTGCTAGGAGGGCTGAGAGGGCTACAGCCCCGGATGGAAGCTCAGGGACTACAACCAAAAGGCTATAGCTAGCCCAAAGTTCTGCCAGTCCCGACATTAGCTTAGCCCCTTATCTTTTCCAGACCTAACATCATTACTACCCAAAATCCCCTGGTCCATTTCCGGGATTGAAGTTGTGAAGCAGGGCGGGCCTGTGTGTATAATGTGGCTCTGAGATGAGTCAGTGGCTGAAGTGTGAAGAAGCCCCATCACCATTTGGAAACATCCTATTTTCAATAAGTCTGTCAGTTGCTGGTAGTGGCCAAGGCAGCGTGGTGCTGTCACATGTTGTCGTTTTACATCTCTTTAACCTTGGAATTCCCTTATGAAATCTAATATGGGCTCTTAGGGCTTGATAGCACAAAACACAACAAAAGTAGCATTCACCATGCAAACACGCAGCTGCAAAGACCAGCGCAAGGAGCCAGCATCTGGCTGTAAATATTGAGGTGTTATTGACCCATTTGTCACTGAGTTGCATTTCTACAGAGGAACATAAAATAACTGTACAATATGTACAATCTAACATTAAAAGAGGCAATTGTGGTGAATTGAGGTTTTCCTCGACTCATAGTAGCAACATATTGCTGAATCCCTCTGGCAGGGAAGGGTGAGGATTGGTTGGTCAAGCTGTCAACATGCAGCGAGATGTGCTGCCATCATTGATAGAGGAAAATCAATTATCAGGGAAAAGGCTTCCGCCTCCCTCACCACTGTGTAACAGTACAGCAGAAATAGCATGGTGGTATAATGGTTATCTCCCATGTAGAAGACACAGGATCAATCGCCCATTTAGGACTGTGAGTAAACTTACAGGCCGATTCATGGAATTAATGTGCGCTGAAATTTTCAGCGCAAGCGTGCGAAAGCGTGTGAAAGCGTGCGAAAGCGTGCGAATCGCAGTGCCAGTGCGAAAATCGCAGCGAAACCCGAACACAGCGATTCATGGAAGTCCGTGCGCATGTAAATCCCAGGATGAGCGCCAAAATTCTGTGTGGCGCACGCTGGCGCACACGTCTACAAACAGCGTGCGCTACGCGCACAGCGAAATCGCTCATAGCGCGGTGCACACAACAAAAGTAGGAGGAACAGAGGGCATGAGATGCGGAATGGGGAACAACGCGTGAAAATGTGGGGGTCACGGGGGAAGTACAGGAGGCAAATGCGCAGAATGCCCACACGCACGTTCAAAACACATATTCATGGATTCAAACGGGGCTAACGTGTCTGCCAAAAAGACGCACTAATCCGGAAACACGTACGCCAGCAGGAAGCAGGCGTACGTGGACCCGAGCAGCATAAAAGTGCGCGCAAACAACAAACAAGCTCAGACGCCAGGATGAATATACCGTTCCTAGCAGCAGTGGTCGTGGGATACAGCAGGAGGAGGAGGAGGATAGTCAGGCCCAGAATTTTCACACCCAGAACCAGCCTTTTTGGGATGCCTGATGACCAGGTGTATGGGAGGTACAGGTTTCCACCTCACATAATACTCGACCTGGTGAGTGAGTGGGAGGATGACCTCACATCACCCACCCTGTGCTCCCAAGCACTCAGCCCCCTGGAGAAGGTCCTCAATGTACTGCACTTCTTGGCCACTGGATCATTTCAGCAGACTAGTGCTATAGTGGAGGGGGTGTCACAGGCCACGCAGTCACTCTGCCTACACCAGGTCTTGGCTATCATGACTGCATGCCCATCAGTCCGCAGGCACATATACCTGCCCAGAACACCTGCAGAAAGGCAGGCTGCCATCCAGGATTTCTATGGGGTGGCACATTTCCCCAAAGTCCTAGGTGCCATTGATTGCACCCATGTGGCTCTACGTCCCCCCATGGCATCAGAGCACATCTATAGAAACGCAAGCACTGGCATTCCATCAACATCCATGGCATGTGATGCCAAGGGAATCATCATCTCAGTATATGCCAACTATCCAGGGTCCACCCACGACAGTTTCATTTACAGAATGTCAACCCTAAACCGGGACCTAGAACTTGGGCGGCATGGCAATACATGGCTGCTCGGTGAGTATAAATGCCACAGCACATGCATGCATGAAAGATACTGAGTAATGTCACAACCCCACTAATGATACCCATCACCAACTCCCCAGGGGACAGTGCCTACCCTCTGTGCACCCACATGAAGACGCCAATTCGGAACCCCACCATGCCACCCGAGGTAAGATACAACAAAGCCCACATTGCAACCCAGAGCATAGTGGAGCGCACATTCAGAGTGCTCAAGTCACGCTTTCGCTCCCTTGACCGTTCTGGCGGGCAGCTGTTATACGCTCCCCCAGTAGTGTGCAGGATAATAGTGGCAGCATGTCTCCTGCACAACGTTGCAACATGCCGGGGCCTGCCCGTGGACATGGTGGTGCCCCCACATCCCCAACCACATGCACGCCCGCTGCGCATGGGAGGGGAAAGGGCACGGGGTGAGGCAGCCCGTACACAGCAGGTGGCTAATTACTTCACCTAAAATCACAACCCTAGGGAGTGCACACAGCCCTGGCACATAACATCTGACAATCAATGATGATGACATAAGGGACAGTCAACTGTCACAACCATACCAGCCTGAGATTGGTCACCTGGAAGTGTTACATTGTGTGCATCCCTACCTACACAAACACCACCAATGCTGTGTCATCAAAAGACACACTTCTATGCTGCTAAATTCATTACCCCCTTGCAAAATACAACATGACAACAGTGCCATGTCACCCAACCCCTCCCCAGCACCGCCACCCAACACACCATGGCATGTCATGCTATGTGAGAGCAAACAAAGCAATCCCCAAAACCTGACACAAGTGTCACAGAGTACAGTGTCCCTAATGGAAACTGGCCACACACAATATGCTCCCAGTAATGTAGAACTAACAACACACATGACCAAATACTTACCAACAATACAATGCAGCTACACAACCTCAAACATAGCAAAAACATGACAGTACTAAGTTAAAGTAGTGGTAGTCTTACAACCTGATTATGCAAGCACATCGTCCCCTTCCAACTGTACAGTGTTGCTGCACGCAAATGTGTAAGTGCACTGCTTACAACTTGAACTCTATCTCCAAAGTCGACGGCCTTGTGAAGACATGAGGAATGAACCTGCAAATTAGGAGGAAGACATGGATGCACAAGCACATATCAATACACCATGCAGTGTACAATACAACAACAATATCCACTAGGAATGTATACACAGTATTGACTACAGACTGCCCACACAGCTCATGGGAGTCCAACGTCCCTGTGTAAGTCACTGTCACTTGGGCACACCCTTTGCAAGCCCATGGAAACGGGAAGCAGGAGGGGTGTGTGTCTCACAAACCCAAGCATCTAACCCAAACTCAGGACAAGCCTGCATGTGCCCAGCCGGAATACAGTGGATGCCCACGGGAGCCACACATGGCAACACACTGTAAAAAAAAAATCAAAAATCAAAAATGGCCATGTGGGGATGGGGGGGGAGGCCACCCAGGAGGTCTGAGGACAGAGTGTGCACCAACAGCCACCTGTGTGGATGTTGGGAAAAAAAACACCTCCATGGGCTCATGGCCTGCACGGCTATGCCAATGTGGGAGAACTGCTGCTGTCGCTCTCATCACCCTCTGCTGCTGCATCAGGAGGTGGTGGTGCTATGGGAGGCAGCCCACGCAAAGCCCGGGTATGGTCCTCCATGGCAGCAAGCATGCAGGTGTGGAAGGTCTCGTTCTGGAGGATTATAGTGCGGAGATCCCCATGCAGCACCTGACGTGATGCCCGGATCTCCTCCCGAGTTGCCTGCATCTCAGCTGAGAGCGAAAGTGTGAGCCGCTCCAGCTGCTGTTCTGTCCTCAAGTTAGTGGAAGCCTCAAGGTCAACAAGAGTCTCACTGAGGTGATGGAGTTCTACCCTCAGGGCATCCCTGTGGCCCTGGGACTCTATTAATATCAATTGGCGTAGAGTCTCCAGTGCCGCCCGTCTGTCCCTGTTGGATGCCAACATGTCCTCCCTGTGTGATTGGCAAATGGAGTCTGTTGCCTGCTGTAGTTGCTCCATCTGCCTTTCAGGGGGGACAATGGAAGTGGCCACCCTCCCCATTGCTTGAGCCATCATCTCAACTGATGCTGCCTGTTGGCTTGCCATACCGTACATGGATTGTTCCCTTACGGTATTGCCTGGTGGCGTACGGCCACTGCGTCGGCAGGCACCACACCCGTTTGGGGCAAGGATATCTGCGCCTTGCTGTGCCGGCACTGCCTGAGGCTGCAGGACTGCATTCCCCCTCTGATCTGCTGGCCCAGGAACAGGATCAGATGTTGTGGAGTGTGACACTGCATCCGTAACCGCCAAAGGTGGACTTACCAACACTGACATCCCCAGAGAGGTTTCTACCCCTGGTGCAGGTGGGTTGGACAGAACAGAATCCCTGCCAGAAACTCTTACCTGCGACGGCACATAGGTCTCGTCATCTGAATCAGCACCTGAATAGAGGTCTGGGGAGGTGCACCCAGAGACATCCCTGGACAGAATGGTCTGCAGCAAGATTGGGTTCTCACCCACCACCACACCACGTCCCCCACTGGTGCCCGGTCGTGCCTGAGATTGCTCCTGGGTCTGCACCATCTCCTCAACCTCAACAGCATCAAGTGTGTCATCCCCTGCAAAAACATGAAAGACAGAAAATGGAAACAGGAATTAGCACCATAGCACACAAATAGGCCTGACAATCTACAGAACCAGTACATGATTTACACATGTCCCACATGACTATAACCCTCCCATGCATGCACTGTCACTGAGTTGGAAGGGGAGGCAAAAGGCAGACACTGATGACACCAAGATGGAAGAGTAACACATTTGCTGCATGCTGGGTAGCACTGCCATCACACATTGGCCTGTGAGTGGCATGTCCAATACACATACATGACACATACCATCACACAGATGGCATGTACCATAGCCATGGTACATTCCACAAGTACATCCATATGTCAGTGAATGAGTACTGTCAGCCATCCATGTGAGTTGGACATGATGAGATGAAAAATGCTACATAGTGTGACAAAATACGCATGTGCCACACATTGCAACACATCCAGTGTACAAAAATACAGTGATTGCAGGCCGATGTACACATCAATGGTTGTGCACTTCAACATGACAGGAAACAACTATCATCTTCCACATTCAAACAGGCCCCAAAAATGTATGTGATCAGGCCAATGGTCAATCAGCCTGAATGGTCAAATCATTCACCTAACAAGGTAAAACATGTGGGCGAATGTGGGGTTCATCAATGACAGAAGCATGTCACAAATGTGACAATAGGGCTGAGGAATGCGTAGCAAAAGTGGGAGAATTGAAACAATCAGCCTGAACGAACACTGAAAAATACAAACAATGTTGTTGCAAGATGCCACTTCAAGGGCAACTGCCGTAATGGTGCGCTAAATTACTACTGTGGGCAGAAGGGATACTGGCCCACCCAAATCCAAGGCCGCTGAATGTTGTGGATGAAGCACATGGGTGACCCATACCACCCAGGCACACACACCCTCACCTGGCACTTAATCAGAACCCGTCACCCAAACATCATACGCATGCATTACACACACATGCATGGGCACTCACCGGACAATGCATCATAATCAGGTAGTTCTCCCACACCTTGGATCTGCTCCTCTGTGACGAAGGCCCCAGCAACAGACTCATGTTCAGTGAGTTCATTGTCCTCTTGTGGAGACCCACCGCCAGTCACCAGAGTAGCTGCATGATTTGAGGCCAGCTTGTTCTTTGCTCTGCGTTTCAGGTCATTCCACCGCTTGTAGCAATCATCAGCTGTGCGCCTCACAAATCCAAGGGCACTAATGCGGTCCGTGATGGTCTGCCAGTGTGCCCTACGTTGACCAGGTGTGGTCTTGCACCCTGCAGTCACCAACAATTTGCGGCTATGTGCTGACACATAGGACACAAGTGCATCAAGTTCTGCATCATTAAAGCAAGGCTTCCTTGACATGCCGGAGTGTGTAGCCGTGTCTGGGGTCTCAGCCTGTTGTGCCAGAGCACCCTTCTTCCTCTTCTTTAAAGGTGGAGCGGAGCCAGAGTGGCTTACGCCACTCTGGTCAGTAGGGGCAGAATCACTGGTGGACTGGGTAGTAGGAGTGTGGGAATGCACAATGACCATAGGTCTTGATGCAGGCATTGGTTGCAGGGTAATGTTGGCAGGGGGAACGTCAGTTTGATGGACCTGGACTGACACTGTCCTGGCTGGGAGAGTCAGAGCTGGGGCGGATGGAGCTGCAGCTGCCCCTGCAGCCTCCCCACCCTGCATACTTGGGGCAGCAGATGACATAGCTGCCCGAGATCCACGTGGCTTGTTGACAACAACTTGCACCGCCACACGTGGCCTAGACTTGCTGATCTGGAAGTCAGCCTGGGAGTCATCCTGTGCCAGGTCAGGTGCCACAATGGGCTGGTCCAACAGGGGTTGATCTGGAATGGTGTCAGCCACGTTTCCCTCAACCATGGGGGGGCATGGGTGTCCCTGATTGTTCTTCCACACTTGGGGGTTTTAGGGGCACCCTGCAAATCCCGGCCACGTCCCCTACCGCGCCCACCTCGCCCACCTTTTGAAGGTCGGCCACCTTTGCCTCCCTTACAGCTTGGTCGCCTCCCAACCATGGCACTGATGTTGTTGTGCGTATGGGAGTTGCAGTAAACTATTGTCCTGGGCAATTGGGAGTCAAAGGGGTAGGATACTAGATGGAATTCGTACCCTAGTGCTCTAACAAGGCTGTCTGTGACCCCTGGGGGAAGATGACGGGTCACGCAACGCACAGGCCACCCAAAATCAAAAATAAACGTGCACGCAACCCCTCGTAGACCACGTGCGTGAAAAAATGAACCCGCACTACGCTGTGGCACCCAGAAACACAAAAATAAGCGTACGTGTAATACACGCAGCCTACAATGACCTCTGAAGGGGAACCCAACACACGGGGCAAGCACAGTTGCTAAGTATGTGCGGAACTCACCGTCTACCTGGAAAAAGAAAGTGAAAAATACGCGCCTGTGTGCGTTGGCAACACCCCCACCAAAAGAAGAATTGTACGCTGTCTGAGGAGACAGGACAAAAGGAGAAGTGAACTCTGTTTGAGGAAACAGGCCCAACAAAAAATCAGAAAAGATCTGTCAGAGGTAACAGGGAGTACGAACTAGAAACGCTGTGAAGTAATCGCGTGTGAACCGACAAGAAGTACAGATTTCACCCACTCGCTCTCCACGAAAAGCACGTACAAGAAAATGGCGTCCTACACGCAGCTTTTAAACAGACCCACACGTACACGTCAGAGACGCGTTTACGTGGGCGCTTTCCTCCAATTACACGTGATGACACTCGGACGTGCAGTTTTTCCACGTGTGCTCTGTCATCACGTGCTATGAGGGAAACGCCCGCGCGCATAATGTAACTTACGCGCTAAGGGCCTTTGCTCCAATGGAATCGCGTGCTTGTGCTGACGCACTTACGCGCTAAGGCCCTTTCCTCGAATTACACACTGACGTGCAAGAATTTCACATGCCAAAAGTCTCCGTATCAAGCTGGCCATGCGAAAACACATGGAAGACCACGCTCCTGCCCTGAAGGCCGAATTACTGCCCCCCAGAGACCCGAGCACACTCCCACCTGCCATCTGCTGCTGCCTGACTGCCTGCTGCCCACGTGCCCTGCCATTTGCTGTCTGCACGTCAGCCAGGGGTGTAGTTGCTGTGACCACCCCTGCTGGAACCGAAGACTCCCGACTGGGATTCCATCGCTCCACAGCCCAGCCCCAGGACCCAGTTGCCCACCCACTACTGCCTCTGGGGTTGCCATGCCCAGCACAACACCATCTGGCAGCACTGGCAACCCCCAGCCAGAGAGGCAGAGGGCCACCAGCTTCACTGCCACCAAAGTTGGTGTCCTGGTGGAGCAAGTCCTGGGGTAGTATGATGCCCTCTTTGGAAGTTTGCGCGCCGACAATGAAGGACGGACCAGGATCTGGATGGACATCGTGACTGCCATCAACGCAGAGGGGGTGGCAGTCCCCGACTTACATCATGTCAAGAAGCGCTGGGAGGACTTCAGGTCCAGGACCCTCAACAAGGCCTGGCACCTCGCTAAGGCAGCGGATGCCAAGGGGCGCCGGGGCCAGCTGCCGAACCATCAAATGAGGGTCCTGGAACGCATATGCCCAGCGCTCTACGTCCAGATCCTTGAGAGGCAGACCCGTCTGGAGTCGAGCGGTAAGTGTACATGCATGTTGATAGCACGCTGTGCGTGTCGTGGTGTGCCAGTAGTGTGCAGGTTGCACATGTGTTTATGTAGGTCCATGTAGGGATGTGTATGAACATGGGCGTGAGGCTGCCACATGTGAGTCCTCTCAGTGTTGAGACACATTGATGGTGTATGTGTTGGTAAGCATGCTGGGCAAATGCAGGTGTGGGAGCACACAGGTTTCAATCTCTCCGTATGTACATTGGCATGGTTGTGGCACGGATATTGGTTCATAATTCATGTTTCTGCACTGTGTACATGTGCATGTATGTGCATCTGACAAGTGTGCAACTGTGATGCAACATGGATGCACGTGACACTGATATGTAGAAGGATAAATGGCAGATGTGACATGTATGTCGATCTCATCACTGCAACAGTTGGAGGAGATGTAGACATGCATGTAAGTGTGGTGGCGTGTGAGCATGTGTAGTGCACTCCTTGTGTTTCATGTGATGTCAGGCTCACCTTTGGCTGTTCATGCTGTTGTATGTGTATGGATGGTGCTGCCTGGTGCAATATTGCTGTTGAAATGTTCATGTGTGTGAGTTAAAATGACATGTGTGTCGTGGAGTGTGATGCCGTGTCTGTAGTTAAAAAATGCCACTCATGTGCAACTGTCATGTGTGTATCAGTCCATTGTACAGTGCCCTGATGCCTGTGTTTCATCTCTCCCTGTCTGCAGCGTCAACTGAAGAAGAGGGCGGAGAGGGTGCTGTGGAGCACAGCGGCAGGGATCATCCCGCCAGCCGGAGACTCAAGGCCCGGCTCCCCTCCCAGGTTGTCATCTTATCGGGGAGTGAGGAGTCCGGTGCCGCGTCCCAGGCCGCAGCTGCCGAGGGAAGGTCTAAGAGGCGGAGGTCAGAGTTGGACTCCTCGGCAGCAGAAGGGGCAGCTGAGACCCCACAGGGTGCGACGGAGGAAGATGGCACAGAGTCATCCAGGTTGGTGGGGGGTTTGGTGGAGGAGGAGGCCGTGCAAGGGATAGACACGGGGTCTGGAGGTGGGGATTCCACTGGTGCTAGTGGTGCAGTGCAGGGGCAGGGACAGGAGGCAGCACAGGCCACCACAGAGGTGCCTGTGTGTAATCCTGTACCCGATCCTGTGACTGCATCATCCCGCACCAGCATGGATGCCTACGTCCAGACCCATTTTCAGGGAGGGGATCTGCTTACAACAACTGGCCTTCCTCTCCCTGCGGACGTGGCTATCCGGGACCAGGTTGAGCCTGTCCTGGGTGGGGTGGCATTGCGTCATCGGGCCATGCGAGGTGACCTGCAGTCTTTTCATGAGGAGACTGCATGTCATCTCGAATGGCTCGTTGACCGCATTGACCTACTGGGACAGTTCACCAGGGCCGGATTCCTCTGTTTGCTGGACCTTATTCTGATCCCCTCCTCAACTGAACCCCCTATGCGCCAGTAGTACTCCATGCCATCTTCCCACCCATGTATCACCTGGGTACCCTGTGGAGCTGCCTCTGACCCTGCGGCCAGGCTGGTGGAGGACACATCCCTGCCACAGTTGGGAGTCGGACGTCCAGCAGGGGTGGTCACATCAACAACAGCACCCCAGCCGGAGGAGGATGGGCAGGCAGCAAGAGCCAGGGCACAAGCAGAGGCACAGCAGCAGCAGCAACAAGGTGGGAGCCATGATGGCTCGGGGCCTTCGTCATCGGAGAGGCAGGCATCGGCCAGAGGGCAGGAGGACCCGGGACTGGAAGTGTCTTCCATGTGGCAGCGGTTAGGCCATGCTATAGATGCAGAGCGGCAGCAGGCAGAAGAGGCACGGCTCACGATGGTCAGGGCGGAGAACTCCATGCAGAGGGCCCTGAGACGGGCCGAGTGCCTTGAGGCAATTCGCAGGGAGTTGGAGGAGAACATGTCGTCTTCCCTGCAAACCCTTGGGGCCATGGAAGAGGACCGCCTCCAGGACATTGAGCAGGAGTTCGATGATGCCCTGGCCCGGGACATCCAAAAGTGAGCCGTCGGACTAGCCCGCTGCCGTTGTAAATAGTTTTTAGAGTTAGGTTTCCTTTTCGTTTTCCTTTTAATTGTGGTCAATGGACAATGCCACACACATTTGTACATAGTTATATTTTTAGGTAGTTTCTTAGGTAGGTTTCATTTGTTTAGTTGGGCTCATGGACCCTTTACATCGTTGGACAATGGATTGATTTATTTTTGGGATTTTTGCACATGGATTAATGGATTTTTATTTTGGACAATGGATTGTATATAGTTACTACATCATCGATTCATTTGGATTTTTTTTTCATTATGGACATGGAGTAATGTTTTTTTTTTTTCACGACAATGTATTGTAAATAGTTGGACTATGTATTGATTTCGCATTTTTATTTATCATTATGAACATGAAACAATGGATATCTTTTTTTACCTTTTTTTGTATTTGCATTGGTGGAGGAAGAGTTTGGACTGTTTTTCTTTCACATTTTTTGCATTGCTTATCATTTTCATTCTTTCATCTTTTTCACTTGCTTTTCATTTCATGTTTGATATTTTGGTATGCTTTCATTTCATTTATTTATTTATGTACATAATACATTTTCATATTTTAGTTCCTTGTGTGGGATTTGCTCATTGGGTTGATGCATGTGAAATTGTGGGTTTAGACAGGCAATGCCAACCAGTGTATGTGTGTGATGGACATGTGTTGATGTACATAGTGGAGTTTTGGTTTGTGTCTTGAGATAGGCATGTCAGTGTGGGGTGGATTGGGAAATCATTGCGTCTCAAGGATGGGGTGGCGTGATGTGGTATTTTTTGGTGTAGAAGTGGGCCATGACTGTGCATCTTTATTTCGTGTAGGGGGGGACATGAGTGGGACATGAGTGGGGGCCTGTTGGCAGGTGCCCCTGACTGCTGGGGGGTGGGGGTGCAAAGGGACATGAGTGGGGGCCTGCTGGCAGGTGCTCCTGACTGCTGGGCGGTGGGGGTGCAAAGGGACATGAGTGGGGGCCTGCTGGCAGGTGCCCCTGACTGCTGGGGGGTGGGGGTGCAGGGGGACATGAGTGGGGGCCTGCTGGCAGGTGCCCCTGACTGCTGGGCGGTGGGGGTGCAAAGGGACATGAGTGGGGGCCTGCTGGCAGGTGCCCCTGACTGCTGGGGTGTGGGGGTGCAGTGGGACATGAGTGGGGGCCTGCTGGCAGGTGCCCCTGACTGCTGGGGGGTGGGGGTGCAAAGGGACATGAGTGGGGGCCTGCTGGCAGGTGCCCCTGACTGCTGGGGTGTGGGGGTGCAGTGGGACATGAGTGGGGGCCTGCTGGCAGGTGCCCCTGACTGCTGGGGGGTGGGGGTGCAGGGGGACATGAGTGGGGGCCTGCTGGCAGGTGCCCCTGACTGCTGGGGGGTGGGGGTGCAAAGGGACATGAGTGGGTGATCAGTAGTGCAAGCTGACATGTGGCTTGGCTGGGGGGCATGCCCATGGTAGATGGGCTGCCTGCGGGACATGACCAGGGTGCAGGGTAGTCCCCTGTGGTGTGGGCTGCCTGCAGGGGCCGTTGGGGGTGTAGAGGGAACACCTGGGAGGACCCACATTGCCAATTCATGTGTAGGACTCCCCACGCACCCCCCGAAATTCATTACACCACTCTGACAGCAAAATCCCATGTGAAACTTCCCGCGCACCCCCGAAATACACGTACTCCGCTCGCACTGGGCCTATCACGTGTGAAACTTCCCGTGAACCCCAGTAATACACGTACCCCGCTCGCACAGGGCCTATCGCGTGTGAAACTTCCCACGAACCCCAGTTATACACGTACCCCACTCGCACAGGCCCTTTCGCGTGTGAAATTTCCCGCTCACCCCAGGGATACACGTACCCGACTCGCACAGGGCCAATATTCCTGGGGTTCGCGTGAAGTTTTACACACGAAAGGGCCCTGTGCGAGTGGGGTACGTGTATTCTGGGGGTTTGCGTGAAGTTTTACACGCGAAAGGGCCCTGTGCGAGTGGGGTATGTGTATTCAAGGGGTTCGCGTGAAGTTTTATACGCAAAAGGGCAACGCCCATGCGCGATACATCACAGACGCCTTACGCGCTAAGGGCCTTTGGTCCAAGGAAATCTCGTACGTGTGCTGACGCGCTTACGCGCTAAGGGCCTTTCCTCGAATTACAAGCTGATGTGCAATTTTTTCACGTGCCAAATCACTCCGTATCAAGCTGGCCACGCATACACACATGGAAGACCACGCTCCTGCCCTGAAGGCCATTTTCCTGCCCCCCAGAGCCCCGAGCATGCTCCCACCTGCCATCTGCTGCTGCCTGACTGTCTGGTGCCCACATGCCCTGCTATTTGGTGCCTGCACATCAGCCATCTACAGGGGTCCAGGTGCTGTGTCCACCCCTGCTGTAACAGAAGACTCCCGACTGGGATACCATCGCTCCACAGCCCAGCCCCAGGACCCAGTTGCCCACCCACTCCTGCCTCTGGGGTTGCCATGTCGGGCACATCTCCATCTGGCACCACTGGCAACCCCCAGCCAGAGAGGCAGAGGGCTACCAGCTTCACTGCCACCGAAGTTGGTGTCCTGGTGGAGCATGTCCTGGGGCATTATGATGCCCTCTTCAGAACTTCACACGCCAACAAGGAAGGACGGGAGAAAATCTGGGATGACGTAGTGGTTGCCATCAACGCGGAGGCGGTGGCAACCCGCGACATCAAGCACGTCAAGAAGCGCTGGGAGGACTTGAGGTCCAGGACCCTCCACAAGGCCCAGCGCCTCACGGAGGGGGGCCGGGCATGCATGAGTAACATCCAGATGTGGGTGCTGGAAAGTGTAGGCCCAGCGCTCCACGCCCAGATCCTTCGGAGGCAGACCCGTCTGGAGTTGAGTGGTAAGTGGCCAAGCATTGATGTGTGAGACAGGGCATGTTGCAGTGTGCTGGTAGTCTGATGCTTGCCTGTATGTGTGACATAAGCCATGTATGGATGTGTGTGTACAGGGACATCATGGTCATGCATGTGAGACCAGTTATGTGTGAACCACATGATTGGTGCATGTGTTTTAATGCAACATGGGGAGCTCTATGCGGAATGCACACATGAAAGCATGGCTGTGTCTGTTCCTGGACATGAAGGGGGGTGAGGAATGGGTGCTGATGTCATGTACATGTATGGTGCACATGTGTGTGTGTGTGCCTGAGAAGTGTGTGTGTGTGACTTTGAAACGCCATGGATGCATGTGACTTTGAAGGCAACATCTTGGTTTACAGGGGCCCTACTACATGGATGTTGATGTTGATTGCAGGCGCCGGGACTGTTTCTGCATGTGTGTTGTGTGCATTCACCCATGTGTTGTGGAATGACAGGATGGAAGTGACATTTGGCAGTGCCACTCATGTGTTATTGCTTCCTGTCTAGGGTATTTTGTACTGTACCCTGATGCTTGTGTTCTATGTCTCCCTCTACGCAGCGTCAAGTGAAGAAGAGGGCAGAGACGGTGCTGTGGAGCCAAGCGGCGGGGATGCCTCCACTGGGCGGTGACGCAAGGCCCAGCCACCCTCCCAGGAATTACTATCATCCGGGAGAGAGGGGGCTGGTGCTGCGTCTGCCACAACGGCTGTGGCGGAAGGGCCGGGTGAGCCCCCACAGGGGCTTCCAATGGCGGAAGACGGTGTGGAGACATCCAGGTTGGTGGTCTCCACAGAGGAGTAGGAGCTCGCTACTGAGCCGCACATGGGGCCTGGTGGGGTTAGTACCACTGGTGCAAGTGGTGCAGTCCAGGGCCAGGGTCAGGAGGCAGCACAGGTCACCCCGGAGGGGCCTGTGCATGTCGCTGTCCCTGACACTGTGACTGCACCACCATGCACCAGCAGGGATGCCCCGTCCCAGGCCTGTCCGCAGGTAGGGGAGAGTGCCATGTCATCTGCCTCTCCACTACCTATGGACGAGGGGTCCCACGAACATATGGGCTCCGTCCTGGTTGGTGTCACGTTACGCGCGCATGTCATTCGTGATGACGTGCGTTCTTCCTGGGCGGAGAACGCACGCCATCACGGAGAGCACCGTCGTGACGTGGCACTGCTGGAGTGGCCCTGGTTGGTGGGTTCCTACATGTGTCGCGCACTCTGGCGGACCTCTCCTCCTCTGTGGAGACAATGTGCCAGTCATTCTCCACACCGTCTTCCGGCCCAGATTCCACCAGGGCCCCCTGTGGACCTGGCCCGACCAACACAGCCAGCTTGGTGGAGCTCACATCCCTGCCACAGTCGGGAGTCGGCGGCCCAGCAGGGGTGGACACCACAACTGGAGACCAGCTGATGGAGGATGTGCAGGCACCATCAGACACAGCACATGGACAGCTGCAGCAGGAGCAGGCTCTAGGTGGGAGCAATGATGGCTTGGGGACATCAACATCAGAGGGGCAGGCATTGGCCAGAGGGCAGGAGGACCCAGGAATGGGAGTGTCTTCCGTGTGGCACCGGTTGGGCCAGCAGATAGGTGCGGAGCGGCGGCGGGTGGAAGAGGCATGGCTCACCATGGTCAGGGCGGAGTTCTCCATGCGTCAGGCTTTGAGGCGGGCAGAGTGCCTCGAGGCAACTCGCAGGGAGTTGGAACAGGCCATGAGTGCCTCTCTGCGAGACCTCGGGGCCAGGACAGAGGCCCGCCTCCGGCAAATAGACATGGAGTTCGATGATGCCCTGGCCCGGGACACAACAGAGTGAGCTGCTGGACGTGCCCGCCGCTATTGTATATAGTTAGATAGTGTTAGGTTTCCTTTCGTTTTTTCTTTATTTTGGTTGAGCTTGGACAATGCACCGCGTTTTTGTATATAGTTTTTTATTAGGTAGTATTTATGATAGGTTTCATTTCATCAGTTGGGCTCATTGACCCTGGATTGTTCATCTGTACATAGTTCACCATTGGATTATTCTCTTTTTTTTATTTTCACCATGGAGCAAGGGTTTTGACTTTCTTTTTTCCCTTGGATTTGCTTTGTTGGACTGTGACTTTGGACACCATTCCTTTTGGATTTCTTTGGATTATGATTTCTTTTTTTTTAATTCTTTTACGGACATGCAGCTTTTCATTTATTATTCCCACTGTTGTGTGTTGGATTTTGATTACATTCATGTTGTGTTTAATACATTTTTTTCTTCATACTTCGATGTGTGGTATTATCTCATTGGTTTCATGCATGTAATTATATGGGTTTTCACATTCACTTGCACCCATTGTGTGTGTGTGTGTGACGGACATGTGTTCATTTACATACTTGCTATTGGGGATGTATTATGTAATTGACTTTTCTATGTGGGTGGATGCAATACTTGGTTGGGTCTTTGGGCTGGGGAGGCTGGCCATAAGGGCCATGATTGAGGATCATCATGATCTGGGGGCAAGGGGACATGAGTGGGGGCCTGTTGACAGGTGCCCTGCACTGCTGGGGGGTGGGGGTGCAGGGAGACATGAGTGGGGGCCTGCTGGCAGGTGTCCTGCACTGCTGGGGGTGGGGGTGCAGGGGGACATGAGTGGGAGCCTGCTGGCAGGTGCCCTGCACTGCTGGGGGGTGGGGGTGCAGGGGGACATGAGTGGGGAACTGATGGCAGGTGCCCTGCACTGCTGGGGGTGGGGGTGCAGGGGGACATGAGTGGGACATGAGTGGGGGCCTGTTGGCAGGTGCCCTGCACTGCTAGGGGGTGGGGGTGCAAGGGGACATGAGTGGGGGCCTGCTGGCAGGTGCCCTGCACTGCTGGGGGGTGCGGGTGCAGGGGGACATGAGTGGGCGCCTGCTGGCAGGTGCCCTGCACTGCTGGGGGGTGGGGTGCAGGAGGTCATGAGTGGGGGCCTGCTGGCAGGTGCCCTGCACTGCTGGGGGGTGGGGTTGCAGGGGAACATGAGTGGGGGCCTGCTGGCAGGTGCCCTGCACTGCTGGGGGGTGGGGGTGCAGGGGGGCATGAGTGGGACATGAGTGGGGGCCTGCTGGCAGGTGCCCTGCACTGCTGGGGTGCAGGGGGACATGAGTGGGGGCCTGCTGGCAGGTGCCCTGCACTGTTGGGGGCTGGAGGTGCAGGGGGACATGAGTGGGACATGAGTGGGGGCCTGTTGGCAGGTGCCCTGCACTGCTGGGGGGTGGGGGTGCAGGGGGACATGACTGGGGGCCTGCTGGCAGGTGCCCTGCACTGCTGGGGGTGGGGATGCAGGGGGACATGAGTGGGAGCCTGCTGGCAGGTGCCCTGCATTGCTGGGGGATGGGGGTGCAGGGGGACATCAGTGGGGGCCTGCTGGCAGGTGCCCTGCACTGCTGGGGGGTGCGGGTGCAGAGGGACATGAGTGGAACATGATTGGGCGCCTGCTGGCAGGTGCTCTTCACTGCTGGGGGGTGGGGGTGCAGGGGGACATGAGTGGGGGCCTGCTGGCAGGTGCCCTGCACTGCTGGGGGGTGGGGGTGCAGGAGGACATGAGTGGGGGCCTGCTGGCAGGTGCCCTGCACTGCTGGGGGGTGGGGGCACAGGGGGACATGAGTGGGGCATGAGTGGGTGCCTGCTGGCAGGTGCCCTGCACTGCTGGGGGGTGGGAGTGCAGGGGGACATGAGTGGAGGCCTGCTGGCAGGTGCCCTGCACTGCTGGGGGGTAGGGGTGCAGGGGGACATGAGTGGGGCATGAGTGGGGGCCTGCTGGCAGGTGCCCTGCACTGCTGGGGGTGGGGTGCAAGGGGACATGATTGGGGGCCTGCTGGCAGGTGCCCTGCACTGCTAGGGGGTGGGGGCACAGGGGGACATGAGTGGGACATGAGTGGGGGCTGCTGGCAGGTGCCCTGCACTGCTGGGGGGTGGGGGTGCAGGGGACATGAGTGGGGGCCTGCTGGCAGGTGCCCTGCACTGCTGGGGGGTGGGGGTGCAAGGGGACATGAGTGGGGGTCTGCTGGCAGGTGCCCTGCACTGCTGGGGGGTGGGGTTGCAGGGGAACATGAGTGGGGGCCTGCTGGCAGGTGCCCTGCACTGCTGGGGGTGGGGGTGCAGGGGGACATGAGTGGGACATGAGTGGGGGCCTGCTGGCAGGTGTCCTGCACTGCTGGGGTGCAGGGGGACATGAGTGGGGGCCTGCTGGCAGGTGCCCTGCACTGCTGGGGGTGGGGGTGCAGGGGGACATGAGTGGGAGCCTGCTGGCAGGTGCCCTGCATTGCTGGGGGGTGGGGGTGCATGGGGACATCAGTGGGGGCCTGCTGGCAGGTGCCCTGCACTGCTGGGGGGTGCGGGTGCAGGGGGACATGAGTGGGCACCTGCTGGCAGGTGCTCTTCACTGCTGGGGGGTGGGGGTGCAGGGGGACATGAGTGGGACATGAGTGGGGGCCTGCTGGCAGGTGTCCTGCACTGCTGGGGGGTGGGGGTGCAGGAGGACATGAGTGGGGGTCTGCTGGCAGGTGCCCTGCACTGCTGGGGGGTGGGGGCGCAGGGGGACATGAGTGGGGCATGAGTGGGGGCCTGCTGGCAGGTGCCCTGCACTGCTGGGGGGTGGGGGTGCAGGGAGACATGAGTGGGTGCTTGCTGGCAGGTGCCCTGCACTGCTGGGGGTAGGGGTGCAGGGGGACATGAGTGGGGCATGAGTGGGGGCCTGCTGGCAGGTGCCCTGCACTGCTGGGGGTGGGGTGCAAGGGGACATGATTGGGGGCCTGCTTGCAGGTGCCCTGCACTGCTAGGGGGTGAGGTTGCAGGGGGACATAAGTGGGGGCCTGCCGGCAGGTGCCCTGCACTGCTGGGGGGTGGGGGCACAGGGGGACATGAGTGGGGGCTGCTGGCAGGTGCCCTGCACTGTTGGGGGGTGGGCGTGCAGGAGGACATGAGTGGGACATGAGTGGGGGCCTGCTGGCAGGTGTCCTGCACTGCTGGGGGTGGGGTGCAAGGGGACATGATTGGGGGCCTGCTTGCAGGTGCCCTGCACTGCTAGGGAGTGGGGTTGCAGGGGGACATAAGTGGGGGTCTGCCGGCAGGTGCCCTGCACTGCTGGGGGGTGGGGGCGCAGGGGGACATGAGTGGGACATGAGTGGGGGCTGCTGGCAGGTGCCCTGCACTGCTGGTGGGTGGGGGTGCAGGGGGACATGAGTGGGGGCCTGCTGGCAGGTGCCCTGCACTGTTGGGGGGTGGGGGTGCAGGGGGACATGAGTGGGACATGAGTGGGGGCTGCTGGCAGGTGCCCTGCACTGCAGGGGGTAGGGTTGCAGGGGGACATGAGTGGGGGCCTGCTGGCAGGTGCCCTGCACTGTTGGTGGGTGGGGGTGCAAGGGGACATGAGTGGGGGGCCTGCTGCCAGGTGCCCTGCACTGTTGGGGGGTGGGGGTACAGGGGGACATGAGTGAGACATGAGTGGGGGCCTGATGGCAGGTGCCCTGCACTGCTGGGGGGTGGGGTGCAGGGAGACATGAGTGGCACATGAGTGGGGGCCTGCTGGCAGGTGCCCTGCACTGCTGGGGGGTGCGGTGCAAGGGGACATGAGTGGGGGCCTGCTGGCAGGTGCCCTGCACTGCTGGGGTTGAGGGTGCAGGGGGACATGAGTGGGACATGAGTGGGGGCCTGCTGGCAGGTGCCCTGCACTGCTGGGGGGTGGGGGTGCAGGGGGACATGAGTGGGGGCCTGCTGGCAGGTGCCCTGCACTGCTGGGGGGTAGGGGTGCAGGGGGACATGAGTGGGGCATGAGTGGGGGCCTGCTGGCAGGAGCCCTGCACTGCTGGGGGGTAGGGGTGCAGGGGGACATGAGTGGGGCATGAGTGGGGGCCTGCTGGCAGGTGCCCTGCACTGCTGGGGGTGGGGTGCAAGGGGACATGATTGGGGGCCTGCTGGCAGGTGCCCTGTACTGCTAGGGGGTGGGGTTGCAGGGGGACATGAGTGGGGGCCTGCTGGCAGGTGCCCTGCACTGCTGGGGGGTGGGGGCGCAGGGGGACATGAGTGGGTCATGAGTGGGGGCTGCTGGCAGGTGCCCTGCACTGCTGGGGGGTGGGGGTGCAGGGGACATGAGTGGGGGCCTGCTGGCAGGTGCCCTGCACTGCTGGGGGGTGGGGGTGCAAGGGGACATGAGTGGGGGTCTGCTGGCAGGTGCCCTGCACTGCTGGGGGGTGGGGTTGCAGGGGAACATGAGTGGGGGCCTGCTGGCAGGTGCCCTGCACTGCTGGGGGTGGGGGTGCAGGGGGACATGAGTGGGACATGAGTGGGGGCCTGCTGGCAGGTGTCCTGCACTGCTGGGGTGCAGGGGGACCTGAGTGGGGGCCTGCTGGCAGGTGCCCTGCACTGTTGGGGGCTGGGGGTGCAGGGGGACATGAGTAGGACATGAGTGGGGGCCTGCTGGCAGGTGCCCTGCACTGCTGGGGGGTGGGGGTGCAAGGGGACATGAGTGGGGGCCTGTTCGCAGGTGCCCTGCACTGCTGGGCGGTGGGGGTGCAGGGGGACATGAGTGGGGGCCTGCTGGCAGGTGCCCTGCACTGCTGGGGGTGGGGGTGCAGGGGGACATGAGTGGGAGCCTGCTGGCAGGTGCCCTGCATTGCTGGGGGGTGGGGGTGCAGGGGGACATCAGTGGGGCCTGCTGGCAGGTGCCCTGCACTACTGGGGGGTGCGGGTGCAGGGGGACATGAGTGGGCGCCTGCTGGCAGGTGCTCTTCACTGCTAGGGGGTGGGGGTGCAGGGGAACATGAGTGGGACATGAGTGGGGGCCTGCTGGCAGGTGCCCTGCACTGCTGGGGGTGGGGGTGCAGGAGGACATGAGTGGGGGCCTGCTGGCAGGTGCCCTGCACTGCTGGGGGGTGGGGGCGCAGGGGGACATGAGTGGGGCATGAGTGGGGGCCTGCTGGCAGGTGCCCTGCACTGCTGGGGGGTGGGGGTGCAGGGAGACATGAGTGGGGGCCTGCTGGCAGGTGCCCTGCACTGCTGGGGGGTAGGGGTGCAGGGGGACATGAGTGGGGCATGAGTGGGGGCCTGCTGGCAGGTGCCCTGCACTGCTGGGGGTGGGGTGCAAGGGGACATGATTGGGGGCCTGCTTGCAGGTGCCCTGCACTGCTAGGGAGTGGGGTTGCAGGGGGACATAAGTGGGGGCTGCTGGCAGGTGCCCTGCACTGCTGGGGGGTGGGGGTGCAGGGGGACATGAGTGGGGGCCTGCTGGCAGGTGCCCTGCACTGTTGGGGGTTGGGGGTGCAGGGGGACATGAGTGGGACATGAGTGGGGGCTGCTGGCAGGTGCCCTGCACTGCAGGGGGTAGGGGTGCAGGGGGACATAAGTGGGGGCCTGCTGGTAGGTGCCCTGCACTGTTGGTGGGTGGGGGTGCAAGGGGACATGAGTGGGGGGCCTGCTGGCAGGTGCCCTGCACTGCTGGGGGGTGGGGGTGCAGGGGGACATGAGTGAGACATGAGTGGGGGCCTGATGGCAGGTGCCCTGCACTGCTGGGGGGTGGGGGTGCAGGGAGACATGAGTGGCACATGAGTGGGGGCCTGCTGGCAGGTGCCCTGCACTGCTGGGGGGTGCGGTGCAAGGGGATATGAGTGGGGGCCTGCTGTCAGGTGCCCTGCACTGCTGGGGGTGGGGGTGCAGGGGGACATGAGTGGGACATGAGTGGGGGCCTGCTGGCAGGTGCCCTGCACTGCTGGGGGGTGGGGGTGCAGGGGGACATGAGTGGGGGCCTGCTGGCAGGTGCCCTGCACTGCTGGGGGGTAGGGGTGCAGGGGGACATGAGTGGGGCGTGAGTGGGGGCCTGCTGGCAGGAGCCCTGCACTGCTGGGCGGTGGGGGTGCAGGGGGACATGAGTGGGACATGAATGGGGGCCTGCTGGCAGGTGCCCTGCACTGCTGGGGGGTAGGGTTGCAGGGGGACATGAGTGGGGCATGAGTGGGGGCCTACTGGCAGGTGCCCTGCACTGCTGGGGGTGGGGTGCAAGGGGACATGATTGGGGGCCTGCTGGCAGGTGCCCTGCACTGCTAGGGGGTGGGGTTGCAGGGGGACATAAGTGGGGGCCTGCCGGCAGGTGCCCTGCACTGCTGTGGGGTGGGGGCGCAGGGGGACATGAGTGGGACATGAGTGGGGGCTGCTGACAGGTGCCCTGCACTGCTGGGGGGTGGGGGCGCAGGGGGACATGAGTGGGTCATGACTGGGGGCTGCTGACAGGTGCCCTGCACTGCTGGGGGGTGGGGGTGCAGGGGGACATGAGTGGGGGCCTGCTGGCAGGTGCCCCGCACTATTGGGGGGTGGCGGTGCAGGGGGACATGAGTGGGGACTGCTGGCAGGTGCCCTGCACTGCTGGGGGGTAGGGGTGCAGGGGGACATGAGTGGGGGCCTGCTGGCAGGTGCCCTGTACTGTTGGTGGGTTGGGGTGCAAGGGGACATGAGTGGGGGCCTGCTGGCAGGTGCCCTGCACTGCTGGGGGGTGGGGGTACAGGGGGACATGAGTGAGACATGAGTGGGGGCCTGATGGCAGGTGCCCTGCACTGCTGGGGGGTGGGGGTGCAGGGAGACATGAGTGGCACATGAGTGGGGGCCTGCTTGCAGGTGCCCTGCACTGCTGGGGGGTGCGGTGCAAGGGGACATGAGTGGGGGCCTGCTGGCAGGTGCCCTGCACTGCTGGGGTTGGGGGTGCAGGGGGACATGATTGGGATATGAGTGGGGGCCTGCTGTCAGGTGCCCTGCACTGCTGGGGGTGGGGGTGCAGGGGGACATGAGTGGGACATGAGTGGGGGCCTGCTGGCAGGTGCCCTGCACTGCTGGGGGGTGGGGGTGCAGGGGGACATGAGTGGGGGCCTGCTGGCAGGTGCCCTGCACTGCTGGGGGGTAGGGGTGCAGGGGGACATGAGTGGGGCATGAGTGGGGGCCTGCTGGCAGGAGCCCTGCACTGCTGGGGGGTGGGGGTGCAGGGGGACATGAGTGGGGGCCTGCTGGCAGGTGCCCTGCACTGCTGGGGGTGGGGTGCAAGGGGACATGAGTGGGGGCCTGCTGGCAGGTGCCCTGCACTGCTAGGGGGTGGGGTTGCAGGGGGACATGAGTGGGGGACTGCTGGCAGGTGCCCTGCACTGCTGGGGGGTGGGGGTGCAGGAGGACATGAGTGGGACATGAGCGGGGGACTGCTGGCAGGTGCCTTGCACTGCTGGGGGGTGGGGGTACAGGGGGACATGAGTGGGACATCAGTGGGGGCCTGCTGGCAGGTGCACTGCACTGCTGGGGGGTGGGGGTGCAGGGGGACATGAGTGGGGGCCTGCCGGCAGGTGCCCTGCACTGCTGGGGGGTGGGGGTGCAGGGGGACATGAGTGGGACATGAGTGGGGGCCTGCTGGCAGGTGCCATGCACTGCTGGGGGGTGGGGTGCAGGGGACATGAGTGGGACATGAGTGGGGGCCTGCTGGCAGGTGACCTGCATTGCTGGGGGTGGGGGTGCACGGGGACATGAGTGGGGGTCTGCTGGCAGGTGCCCTGCACTGCTGGGGGGTGCGGTTGCAGGGGAACATGAGTGGGGGCCTGCTGGCAGGTGCCCTGCACTGCTGGGGGTGGGGGTACAGGGGAACATGAGTGGGACATGAGTGGGGGCCTGCTGGCAGGTGCCCTGCACTGCTGGGGTGCAGGGGGACATGAGTGGGGGCCTGCTGGTAGGTGCCCTGCACTGCTGGGGGGTGGGGGTGCAGGGGGACATGAGTGGGGGCCTGCTGGCAGGTGCCCTGCACTGCTGGGGGTGGGGGTGCAGGGGGACATGAGTGGGGGCCTGCTGGCAGGTGCCCTGCACTGCTGGGGGTGGGGGTGCAAGGGGACATGAGTGGGACATGAGTGGGGGCCTGTTGGCAGGTGCCCTGCACTGCTGGGGGGTGGGGGTGCAGGGGGACATGAGTGGGGGCCTGCTGGCAGGTGCCCTGCACTGCTGGGGGTGGGGGTGCAGGGGGACATGAGTGGGAGCCTGCTGGCAGGTGCCCTGCATTGCTGTGGGGTGGGAGTGCAGGGGGACATCAGTGTGGGCCTGATGGCAGGTGCCCTGCACTGCTGGGGGGTGGGGCTGCAGGGGGACATGAGTGGGACATGAGTGGGGGCCTGTTGGCAGGTGCCCTGCACTGCTGGGGGGTGGGGGTGCAAGGGGACATGAGTGGGGGCCTGCTGGCAGGTGCCCTGCACTGCTGGGGGATGTGGGTGCAGGGGGACATGAGTGGGACATGAGTGGGCGCCTGCTGGCAGGTGCTCTTCACTGCTGGGGGGTGGGGCTGCAGGGGGACATGAGTGGGACATGAGTGGGGGCCTGCTGGCAGGTGCCCTGCACTGCTGGGGGGTGGGGGTGCAGGAGGACATGAGTGGGGGCCTGCTGGCAGGTGCCCTGCACTGCTGGGGGTGGGGGCGCAGGGGGACATGAGTGGGGCATGAGTGGGGGCCTGCTGGCAGGTGCCCTGCACTGCTGGGGGGTGGGGGTGCAGGGGGACATGAGTGAGACATGAGTGGGGGCCTGATGGCAGGTGCCCTGCACTGCTGGGGGGTGGGGGTGCAGGGAGACATGAGTGGCACATGAGTGGGGGCCTGCTGGCAGGTGCCCTGCACTGCTGGGGGGTGCGGTGCAAGGGGACATGAGTGGGGGTCTGCTGGCAGGTGCCCTGCACTGCTGGGGTTGAGGGTGCAGGGGGACATGAGTGGGATATGAGTGGGGGCCTGCTGTCAGGTGCCCTGCACTGCTGGGGGTGGGGGTGCAGGGGGACATGAGTGGTACATGAGGGGGGCCTGCTGGCAGGTACCCTGCACTGCTGGGGGGTGGGGGTGCAGGGGGACATGAGTGGGGGCCTGCTGGCAGGTGCCCTGCACTGCTGGGGGGTAGGGGTGCAGGGGGACATGAGTGGGGCATGAGTGGGGGCCTGCTGGCAGGAGCCCTGCACTGCTGGGGGGTAGGGGTGCAGGGGGACATGAGTGGGGGCCTGCTGGCAGGTGCCCTGCACTGCTGGGGGTGGGGTGCAAGGGGACATGATTGGGGGCCTGCTGGCAGGTGCCCTGCACTGCTAGGGGGTGGGGTTGCAGGGGGACATGAGTGGGGGCCTGCTGGCAGGTGCCCTGCACTGCTGGGGGGTGGGGGCGCAGGGGGACATGAGTGGGTCATGAGTGGGGGCTGCTGGCAGGTGCCCTGCACTGCTGGGGGGTGGGGGTGCAGGGGACATGAGTGGGGGCCTGCTGGCAGGTGCCCTGCACTGCTGGGGGGTGGGGGTGCAAGGGGACATGAGTGGGGGTCTTCTGGCAGGTGCCCTGCACTGCTGGGGGGTGGGGTTGCAGGGGAACATGAGTGGGGGCCTGCTGGCAGGTGCCCTGCACTGCTGGGGGTGGGGGTGCAGGGGGACATGAGTGGGACATGAGTGGGGGCCTGCTGGCAGGTGTCCTGCACTGCTGGGGTGCAGGGGGACCTGAGTGGGGGCCTGCTGGCAGGTGCCCTGCACTGTTGGGGGCTGGGGGTGCAGGGGGACATGAGTAGGACATGAGTGGGGGCCTGCTGGCAGGTGCCCTGCACTGCTGGGGGGTGGGGGTGCAAGGGGACATGAGTGGGACATGAGTGGGGGCCTGTTCGCAGGTGCCCTGCACTGCTGGGGGGTGGGGGGTGCAGGGGGACAGGAGTGGGGGCCTGCTGGCAGGTGCCCTGCACTGCTGGGGGTGGGGGTGCAGGGGGACATGAGTGAGAGCCTGCTGGCAGGTGCCCTGCATTGCTGGGGGGTGGGGGTGCAGGGGGACATCAGTGGGGCCTGCTGGCAGGTGCCCTGCACTGCTGGGGGGTGCGGGTGCAGGGGGACATGAGTGGGCGCCTGCTGGCAGGTGCTCTTCACTGCTGGGGGGTGGGGGTGCAGGGGAACATGAGTGGGACATGAGTGGGGGCCTGCTGGCAGGTGCCCTGCACTGCTGGGGGGTGGGGGTGCAGGAGGACATGAGTGGGGGCCTGCTGGCAGGTGCCCTGCACTGCTGGGGAGTGGGGGCGCAGGGGGGCATTTGTGGGGCATGAGTGGGGGCCTGCTGGCAGGTTCCCTGCACTGCTGGGGGTGGGGGTGCACAGAGACATGAGTGGGGGGCCTGCTGGCAGGTGCCCTGCACTGCTGGGGGGTAGGGGTGCAGGGGGACATGAGTGGGGGCCTGCTGGCAGGTGCCCTGCACTGCTGGGGGTGGGGTGCAAGGGGACATGATTGGGGGCCTGCTTGCAGGTGCCCTGCACTGCTAGGGAGTGGGGTTGCAGGGGGACATAAGTGGGGGTCTGCCGGCAGGTGCCCTGCACTGCTGTGGGGTGGGGGCGCAGGGGGACATGAGTGGGACATGAGTGGGGGCTGCTGGCAGGTGCCCTGCACTGCTGGGGGGTGGGGGTGCAGGGGGACATGAGTGGGACATGAGTGGGGGCTGCTGGCAGGTGCCCTGCACTGCAGGGGGTAGGGGTGCAGGGGGACATGAGTGGGGGCCTGCTGGCAGGTGCCCTGCACTGTTGGTGGGTGGGGGTGCAAGGGACATGAGTGGGGGGGGCCTGCTGGCAGGTGCCCTGCACTGCTGGGGGTGGGGGTGCAGGGGGACATGAGTGAGACATGAGTGGGGGCCTGATGGCAGGTGCCCTGCTCTGCTGGGGGGTGGGGGTGCAGGGAGACATGAGTGGCACATGAGTGGGGGCCCTGCTGGCAGGTGCCCTGCACTGCTGGGGGGTGCAGTGCAAGGGGACATGAGTGGGGGCCTGCTGGCAGGTGCCCTGCACTGCTGGGGTTGAGGGTGCAGGGGGACATGAGTGGGATATGAGTGGGGGCCTGCTGTCAGGTGCCCTGCACTGCTGGGGGTGGGGGTGCAGGGGGACATGAGTGGGACATGAGTGGGGGCCTGCTGGCAGGTGCCCTGCACTGCTGGGGGTGGGGGTGCAGGGGGACATGAGTGGGGGCCTGCTGGCAGGTGCCCTGCACTGCTGGGGGGTAGGGGGTGCAGGGGGACATGAGTGGAGCATGAGTGGGGGCCTGCTGGCAGGAGCCCTGCACTGCTGGGCGGGTGGGGGTGCAGGGGGACATGAGTGGGACATGAGTGGGGGCCTGCTGGCAGGTGCCCTGCACTGCTGGGGGGTAGGGGTGCAGGGGGACATGAGTAGGGCATGAGTGGGGGCCTACTGGCAGGTGCCCTACACTGCTGGGGGTGGGGTGCAAGGGGACATGATTGGGGGCCTGCTGGCAGGTGCCCTGCACTGCTAGGGGGTGGGGTTGCAGGGGGACATAAGTGGGGGCCTTCCGGCAGGTGCCCTGCACTGCTGGGGGGTGGGGGCGCAGGGGGACATGAGTGGGACATGAGTGGGGGCTGCTGACAGGTGCCCTGCACTGCTGGGGGGTGGGGCGCAGGGGGACATGAGTGGGACATGAGTGGGGGCTGCTGACTAGGTGCCCCTGCACTGCTGGGGGGTTGGGGTGCAGGGGGGACATGAGTGGGGGC